>NW_024081085.1:291173-955777 GCF_003009895.1 Hyaena hyaena | reverse complement strand
CTCTCACTGCCTTAAAGATGCCTTTTCAACTTCTAATAATTTGCAGATTGTCTTGAATTTTTTATGTAAAAGCCATGCCACTTAACAATAAAGTTTGTTTTGTTTAAAAAAAAATTAAAAAAATAAAACTTGATAAATTTAAAATAATTGACATTATGTAATATATATTACATACATTTATTCCACAAAGGAGTAAAACTAAAAATTGATAACAGAATAGTATTTGGAAAATCATCAATACTTAGAGATTAGTCACATGCTTCTAAACAATGGATGAGTTTTTTAAAAAGCACAAGAAAAAATATTTTTAAATAGGTAAAAATTAAGGCATATCAAAATTGGGGAATGAATGAAAACAGTTCTTGGAGAAAAATTCATAATATTAAATGTTTATATCAGAAAATTCTCAAATCAATTATTTAAACTTTCACTTTATTTTTTTTAATATTTTTATTTATTTCTAGGAGAGAGAGAGAGACAGCGTGAGCAGGGGAGAGTCAGAGAGAGAGGGAGACACAGACTCTGAAATAGGCTCCAGGCTCTGAGCTGGCAGTCAGCACAGAGCCCGACGCAGGACTCGAACCCACGAACCGTGAGATCATGACCTAAGCGAAAGCCGGACGCTTAACCAACTAAGCCACCCAGGCGCCCCTAAACTTTCACTTTATGAAAATAGGAAAGAAAGGTGAATTAAAAACAAAGTATATGAAATAAAGATAAGAACAGAAATTAATGAAATAAAAAACAGGAAAACAATAGCAATATATCAATGAAACCAAAGACTGGTTCTTTGAAAAGATTAGTAATTGATAAACCTTTAGAGAGATTGATCAGGAATAAGGTGACATCACTAGAAATTATACAGATATTCAAAGGATAATAAAGAAATATTAACTTGGCAAAATAGACATAATGGACAAATTTCTTGAAAAAAATACTAATTACCAAAACTGATATGAGAATAAATAGAAAGTGAATGGTCCTCCATTTGTTTAAATAATTGGATTTTGTTAATTAAAAGCCTTCCCAGAAAGAAAATTCCAAGCCCAGATAGCTTCACTGGCAAATTCTACCAAATATTTGGAAGAAGTAATGTCAATTATACATGAACTATTTCAGAAAATAGAAGAGCAAAGAGCATGTCCCAAGTCATTTTATGAAGCCAGCATTACCCTGATAGCAAAAATTAAAGATATTATAAGACTATACACCAAGATCCCTTATGAACATAAACACAAAACTCCTAAGAATGGAGGTAGGCAAATGACTTAGACTCTGACAACAGGATGATACTATCCAGGACTTTGATTTTTACTGAAGTGATATAATAATGCAAGGATAATTAGAATGTTCTCTGTTGCCAAGTTTCCCTTGCTCCTTACAAATGTTTAATTTGGTGTTCTAGCTTTCAGTCAATTCTAACTTCAGCTCAGGTCATGATCTCACGGTTTGTGGGTTTGAGCCCCATGTCAGGCTCTGTGCTCACAGCTCAGAGTCTGGAGCTTGCTTTGGATTCTATGCCTTCCTCTCTCTCTCTGCCCCTCCCTGACTCCTTCTCTGTCTCTCTCTGTGTCTCAAAAATAAATAAATAAAAAATTAAAAATAAAATAAAATGCATTTCTACTAAATTTAGCAACCAAGAATTTGAACAATAAATTCATCCCTGCTAAAGTTCTTGCAACCAAGAATCTGAACTTGTATAGAAATTGGTCCCAATGAGTAATTTGCACAGACTCTCAAGGAAATGGAAGGAATTTAGGTTTGGGAATCTGATCTCATTGGGATGAAGCCTGTGAAAAATCCCATTAGAATTTAGGGATGATAATCTGGCATAACAGCTAATTAAATTGTCACCTACAATCATCAGACATGAAGAACTTCAAGAACATAACACATGGGGGGACTGTTAAATATTTTCAGGGCTCCTCCTCTCCATCTCTTATCCTTGATTTCCTCTGCATTGGCTTCATTATTAGGATTTATTCATATATATTTACAGATGGCTATAATCAGCTTGAGTCTTACAAGGATTTAGAACTCACATATCTAAAAGATAGATTTCTCTTGTCTTGTCTTGCCTTGCCTTGCCTTGCCTTCCCTTCCCTTCTTTCCCCTTTCCCTACCTCCACTCCTAGGGTTTATACAAATCCTTGTGAAAAGGACTCTAATCATGCTTGGTACCTATGGTCACTTGGGAATCATCAATGTCCATTGATAACAAGATATTCTGATTAGCCAGCCTGTTTCATGTGCCCCCTCCTGTGGCAGGAAAGGCACAACCTTTAGAGACCAGCACAGAGAAAAAAGGCAAAGATGAAGAAGAAACAGGAGATGATCCATTGAGCAAAGTCCCTTTGAGAAAGTTGAAGAGAATACACTCAGTAGCAAAGAGGGAAGAATGACTTTAGATGGGAGGAGGGATCAGTGCTCTTTCATAATATATAAGTATTAATCTACCTCAAATATTTAACTAATAAATTTAATAATATCTATACCTTAACTAAGAGTACAAGAGCATTATGTCCTTGAAAAAATATAAGTTTTAAGCATCTGGCACCTTAGCTATCTGCACATTTGCTGACCAACAGTTAATGTGACAGTTATTAATATTGCTAATGAAATTTCTGTCATCATTAAACATGAGCCCATATGATGTCCCTTTGGCACACCTGTTTAATTATTTTGAGTTATCCTTTGTTCCAGAATATAGAATTTATAGATTGACCATAGAAGCCATATACATGGTGGCTAAGAATTCAGATTTGGAAACAGGCATACCTGAGTTTGAATCCTGCCTATACCAGCTTGCCACCTATATGACCCTAGGGAAGCTATTGAATGTTTAATTCATGTAAAAATGATTCACAGAGGGCCTAGAATACATTAAATTCTCAATGATCAATATTATCGATTGACATTTTATGGTTCTAGAACTTTAAGGCCAGTTAATTTAATATATCACCTTCAACTTCCCATCATTTCAATTCTCCTCTAATGCTCATTGGAATTAGTGAGGTATAATATATAAATATTGGAACAGGGTCACATAAGTAACCAACCATCTTGCCTTGTTTCCTTTAAGCCAAAACTCTCTAGATTTCCCTCACCTAGAAACCCTTCCAAGACAGCCCTTTTGAGAACCATAGCCGCACCATAGAACTCTCTCAGGATTCCTCACTAAACCGAAAGAATTCAACCATATTTCTGACATCCAGTCAAAAACTTGGTAGTTCCCACTTTTAAGAACATGTTTTCTAAACATCTCTGGTAAATGGAGATTTTGACTTTATGCCCGGGACACCCTGAGAGCTGTTCCTACAGAAAAAACTAATAGGATAATAAATCCCAAGTCCTTTTTTCCCCACTCTGAACAAGAGTTGTTTTAGTTAAACTTGCATTCACTTTTCTCTGAACACTGCCCCCGCCCTCGTCAGACCATTGTGTTTAATACAAGACTTTTGACTCAGCCATCATTACTCACACTTTACTGATTTTACTTTAAACACTGTTGGCTAAAACGACAATTTATCACGACTGTTTTGCCTAGCAGCGGGAGGATAATTTATTTTCCCGTTGAAGGGTTTGATATTTATTAGCACCACAGTGAGCTGGTCAGTGGAGATCCACACTCCAGGGGACAGGCTGAGTCCAGCTTCACGGCCTGCTCCACCCTCCTCGGCTCAAACCAACCAATGTTTCTCCTGAGGCAATGCTGGCTGGCACCTGAGGATACAGGAGATGGTAACTGCGAAGCTCGATCTCTTGGGAAGAGGAAGCTTGGGGTATACCTCCCTGTGCAGAAGCTGGGCTCACAGCTGTGAAAGAGACTAGCCAGCGCTCAGGGAGAGGCAAGCCCTCAGGGTTCACTTGGGAGAACCAGCAAGCTGTGAGCAGAGTGGAGGATTAGTCACAGAAATGCCTGCACCTATAAGGAGACCTACCGGAGAATGGCCACCCCTGGCCTCAGCAGCCAAAGAGCATCTGGTTGGCAAGAGTTTACTCAGGTAAGGTGGGGCCTGTTTGAAAAGTGGAGAACCCCAGGCCTCTAACGCCAATGGGAAACAATTCTTACACAGCACAGGCAGCATCTTTGTAGACAATCACTGTGCCTGGCAAGAGCAGCCTTTTAGTATTAGTTCATTGCAGCAGCAAATGAATAACTGAAAGAGAAGGAAAAGAACTTGGGTTTATTGTGTGCCTGTTGTGTGCCTGGCACTATGTTTGATTTACATGCATCATGCTATTTAATCCTTGCAATAACTCCAAGGGGGAGGGGGAGGGGGAGGATGCCCAAGGATGAGTCTTCATCCAGTGGGGTCAGGGAACTTATGAAAACTACCTATTTTATTTTCACATAGCTGGTAAGGGGGAGAGCCAGGAAACTAACTCAGATCTTTTGACCAAAAGGCCATGTACCACTTCCCTACTGGAAGAAAGGCACTGGACTTCACTGTGGTGCCTGGAGTTTCCACCACTGGGTCACTTCTTGGCTTAGGGCATTCTCTCTAACAGAAATATGTTTTCTGGAAGATATAGCGAAGTGATCCATTAGCACTTAGGCCCCTTTAGCAGGAAATTATTAGATTTTTTTTTTCTTTTCCAAAAGAGGGAATAGGACACACACAGCACAGCACACAATTAACTCTGATGCTTCCAGTTAAGCAAGCTGCTGGGGGTAAGAGTGTGAAGAGGGTCTTACTGATGTGGGGGAAGCAAACTGGGAGCGTCCTGCCAACACAGAGTAGCGAACATGTGAACACACACCTAGAGGAGGGAGAAAGGAAGAAAAGTGTCAGCGCACTGAAAAAGGACACCTAGCCATGCCCTTTCGTGCCCCATCACAGCCAATGCATGAACTTCAAGAGCAAGCAGAGCCACAGTTTGAGAAGTTTCCCAACAATTGTGGTGGGCCCACTTTGTGCTAGACACTGTCCTGGAGCTCAGATTACAAAACTACACTGGATATAGTCCCTGTTCCTGAAGACTGTGTAATCTCTTTGCCCTGAGAAATTGAGGAAATTCCCAGGACGTCAGGAAAAGAAAAAAAATCATGGAAGAGACTTGGGGAAGAGAAGGTGGGGAGTACTTTAGGACAGGGGGTTGGAGGACATTGAAGATAAAGTGCCACTTCTGCTAGTCCCCTGCAGAGACAGCCAGGACAGGGACACCTGCCCAGGTAAAGGTAATGCCTATCCACCCTGGAGTAGCCTTGTCTTTAGGAGGGAGGCCTTGAGGGTTAGCCAGCCCTCAGAACATTCTGGCTGGTATTTGGAAATGGCTTCCTCATTTCCTAAGAGCCCCTTTGGAGAGGAGAGCAGATGGGTCAGGAAAAGGGGTTCTACCCCGCTTCTTCCCAGCATGTGAAGAATCTGACACTGGCACTAATACCTGGATACAACCACCACCTCTTATTTTGTCAACTCCTCTCCTTTGCTATTCTTGATGAGTGGCTCCTTCCCATTTGCTCCTCATCCACCCAAAGCACACCCCAGGTGGGATTATATAACATCACCATAAAGAAATGAGGTGGGGAAACATGCCTCCACTTCAGATGAAACTCCTCAAAAAACAAACTCAGTGAGGGATAAACTCAGCTGTGAGAACTTCAGAGGAGACTTATTTAGGACTTACAGTGGTAAGAGACTGACAGCAGTCTGAAGGCCAAGGAACAGACAGTGTCCAAGTTCCACCATGATTGCGTCAGCATGGAAAGAAGTTGCGGCGCGGCCTCACCCAACTTTACCAGCAGCTCATCAGGGCCCCAGCTCCCAGGCCTCCCCCTCCAGCCAATCACTGAAGGTCCAAACTCATTGTTTTGTTGAGTCCACCATGAAACAAAATTCTTTCCAGAGCCTTGATTAACCTTATTAGAGCTCATAAAACTCAAAATATTTCAGCCTGTCCAAATGTCTCCATTTTCTTCTAGATATTTGTGGTTGAGGCCATTTTCTGCTGTCAGTTTTCAATTAGTAAAGAGACGTGGCAAAAAGGAGAGCAAATTAGAATTCAAAAGGATTACTACTTAATATCCTGTGAAAGAGTATCACCAAAGAGTGCCCAGCACGGGAAAAGGAGGGAGGTATAGAGAACACCTCCATTTTGTCCACATTTCATCATCCAGTCAACTGCTGGCTTAAAGGATGCATGTCATGTAATTACATGACATAATTTGGCCATTTCATTCTTGTCACAAACTGAAAATCATGCTAATGCATGGATATATTTATTAAGGTCACTTCTACTTCATGGCCTGTGTGTGGTCATGGGCTGTATATTACCCATTAATGATGGAAGGTTGACCCTGGCTGTGTTTTGGGTTCATCAAACCGTTCGGTAGGGTGCAGCAGAATCCAAGACATTTTTGCCAAGGCATTCCCCTTCAACCCCCACCCCCCCACCTCCTCCCTTAATTGTAAAACCCATGTGTGTTTTAACAAAAAATCTCATCCATCTGTTTCTGATTCATTTACACTTAACTCATCAACTCTCCTTTTGTCAGGGCTGTCATATCCCACAGGTTCTGCACTGGTGTGCCATGTTGAACCCTTCTCTCCTGAATATCAAGAAGTCTTGTTTAGCCAAGAGATGACACTCTCCACTCCCTGGGATTGAAGGAGTGCAGTTGGGGGAGTGAGAAGAAAGACATTTCACATTCCAAACCCCCTGATGCTTCAGTCCACTGTGGGCTTGGCAAAATGTCTCCTCTCATTCACAGTGTTGGCTTGATTGAGCTGTTATTGTTATGGTGTGCGAGTGAGCTTGCATGTGTTTGTGAGAATGTGTGTGTGTTGACTGGCTGTGATTAAACATGTTTTGTGGCATTAATTCAGACTATGGGTGGGCTTCACTTCTCTGTAATCAGACCAACTGGCTGACTTAGAGAGTATGTGACTGGACTGAATTCCTCCTATGACTTCCACTGTGCTGGGTTTTATCCACCTGTCAACCAGGAGCAAAAAAATGAGAAGCAAGAGCTTTCTGTAACAGGAGGAAGAACTCAAGTTCTGGGAGTTCTCCCAGCATTCTCCCTTCCAGGCAACTTTATTCCCAGATGGGGAGAGGGCACACAGATGACCAGAGGGCAGATACACTCTCAGGACGGCCTAACAAAGGAAACAATCACTATCACTTAGCTGTGTTGGATACTGGCATCCTGCCAATTCACCCAGAACCTCCCCAAACAGGAAGCCACAAAAGAGAGAGTTACCATGTCAGATGGTGAATGCTTTCCCTTACCTGTCCCTCAGCAGACATGGGCCATTGACATCTAAACTCTATCAAACCCAAAACTTGCTTTAGGAAAAAAAAAGTCTACGAAATCTTAGTTATTCATCATGCTTCTACTTCTCTCTATTCAGAAGGGTGGTATCAATTGTATCCATCAAGCCAGCTTTCTGTATTCAATGTTCTTTTTTTATATAGACTCTGATTATCCCATTTCTTCATTGTTTTTGAGTAAGTCCTGTACCATATAGAAGATTTAACACAAAGATACATTTGTGTAGTGATGTGGATTATTTGGACTTACACTGTAGAGTTCCTACGGAAAGACTTCTTGAAATCAAGCACAATACTACTAATACTTAATAAACAAGCACAGGGGTTAAATAAGGAAAACAACCTCCATTCTGGAAATATAAAAGGCATGATTATGTGTGAGAGTAACAGTTCTCAACTGTGGTGTAATATCCATGCTTGTGTATCACCATCAGTTGTGAGATATGTTGCCAGTGATCTGTTGCTAATAATAGTTAAAGTACTGACGTTTGTGAATGATTCACTTTTAAATAAAACTTAGAAGCAGCCTTGAGATTATCTCTATAATCATGTCACTTTAAATCACTGCATTTGCCAGTATGTTTTATTGAGTTGCAGATAAAGTGTTTGTGTTCCCTTGAGGACCCTTGGAATCCCACATGGAGACAAAATGGGTGCACTCCGGGAAACGTGTCCTGCATATAAACATCATCCATCATGCATGTTGTGGCAAAAAACAATTGGGAATTGCTACATTCAACATCTCAGTATATGACATGGTCAGAATTGTCTGGCTCTTTGTCACTTGTTAACACATAGAGATTCCATTTTTCTATTCTTTTGTAGCCCTAAACATTATGTTAAGCAAACTCACACCCATAAAGTGATATTCAAGAGTTTTAATGACCAAGGCAGTATTTCTAGACAGCCTAATCTTACAGTAAGACTTAGGAATAGCACTGATATTGATGAAACTTTCCTCTCTTTCTCCTACCTTGACTGTGAGTGTGTGTGTACCTGTGTGTTTATGTGTTCATACGAGTGGTTGATTGACTAATTGCTTGTTTAGTGTAGAAAGAGTTACTGGTTCTGTGAACCATGGGTACAACCATGTCTAAGATCTGGAAAAACATGAGTCACCTCAGAGATGGCTCTAGCTGGAGTGCTCATGAGGCCAGTGTCATAGCTCTGTGTTTAATTTGTGTACTAAAATTATTCAACTTTGTAATATCCCATAGCCACAGGCTAGGGGTCCCTTAATCCCCATACCTACTCTAGCCTTCAGCCAGGAGCTCCCAAATGCATGTTAGAGTCACAACCTAGACCAAAATATCAAACAAGACAATCAATATGGATCACTGAGAACTCAATGCTCCCCAAATTCCTACTTATAATAAGAAATACCTACTTGGGCCACTTGGGTGGCTCAGTCAGTTAAGCATCTGGCCCTTGATTTTGGCTCCAGTCACAGTCTCACATTTTGTGGGTTCGAGTCCCATGTCAGGCTCTGTACTGATAATGCCAGAACCTGCTTGTTATTCTCTCTCCCTCTCTCTCTCTCTCTCTGCCTCTGTCTCTTTTTCTCTCAAAACAAACAAACAAAAAACCTACTCCAAGGGCATAAAGGAAAGTCTCTGCAGTGGCATTTAAAAAACTCCCAGTCCCTAGATAACTGTGTGAATCCACATTGTTTACAAAGGGTACACTGTGCACCCAGATGAAGAAGGAGATCATACAATTTTTCCAGGCAAGTAGTCAGGACCATTTCATCTGTTTCTTCTTCTGGCATAGACTCATCACCTCTGTTCTTTACTACCATCTGACCTTGGTACAGAGGCTGTACTTTCAGATTTTGACAAATCGTTGGTCATGATCCACTAGTTAGTATAAATTTTGACACCTACCGTTGCTCCTTTTACCTACAACTATTACTTTTTTTAAATATGGGGAAAAGCTAAGAGTCCCAAAAGTACCAATCAGCTATTTAAGATGAATTTTGCCTTATCTTTCACAAACACAATCTCACAACTTCCCTTTCATACTTATCCTTCAACTTAACCACAAAACACCACTTCCTTATCTGTCTCCCATGTTATTACCAGTTTCATGATTTACCAGTCCAAAAGCTTTCAGCTGCTAGTAACAGAAATGGGCTATAACAGTAACAGGCTAAACATCAAGGAATTGTTGGCTGGAAATTCAAAGGTGGAGAGGTTCTGCTGATGATACATTCAAGGCTCCATTTCTCTATGAACCTCTTCCCTCTTCCGTCTGTTAGCTTTGTCATGAATCTGACTTCCCCTCTGACCATAAGATGGTAGCAGGAGCAAGAGGTACAGAGCATCATTCCTTATTCATTTCTCTTGAAAGAAACTGACTTCTGGCCTGCTATCTTAAGGACAGGGAAGAACTTTCCTGAAGCCTCCAACAATTCTCTCCCAAACCAGAATTAGGTCATATGCCCATACCCAAAGCATTTACTGACAAATGGATTTACTTCTTTGAGTAATTGAGATTAATTGGTTTTCATCTCTGAAACTGGAAATAGAGTAATTTCCCCCTAAACCATATGAACAAAACTGGAATGTCATTGTGAAGAAAAGAAAGAATGGATGCTAGGTAAGAAATCAACAATATCCACTAGAGATATGGGGTATTTTCCATATTAAGTTCTGTGTCAGTTCCCTTTATCTGCTTAGATAATACATTGATGTAACTGTTGAATTAGAAATAATTAATTATAAAGCTCCATTCTATTGCCTATTTGGATCATGAAGAATTCAGAGAACTTTGTTTGACCTATGGGACCACATCTGAAAGGTACTGTGGTCCTTTGGGCTCATTCCCCTCCCAATGGGTAGCAGTTACATTACGAAGTAACAACCAGGCCTGAAAGCTTGTCTGAATTTAAGCTCCCTTCCTGGAGAAGTGGCCAACTCTCTACCTTCCCATGTCACAAAGCACTCAGGCCTCTGCGTGCAAACTCACTCCTAGTATTTCCAAGGGCAGGCCATTCCTTAAATGGGGATGCAACTAGGTGGGGCACAAGCACATGGCTCACATTTTCCTTCTCATATTTTTTCCATTGACTCAAGCAGCAGCTGCTTTTTGGAGGGCCATGTTTGCTTACGATGACACAGACTGTTTCTGAGCTCTGAAGTAGTCATCTTCGGATAGGCCAGTGTGATATAACCTCTTTGGAATCAGACTTCTGTTGCCCTGACTGCCCTTGTGATTCTAAAACAGGACCCAGAATTGAAGAAGTCTTCTTTAACATGTAGACATAGCAGTTTCCTCCAAGTAAGAGAAGAAGGAAACCAAGATTGTTATCACTGATCCCTTGTCATTGACTGGTCAAGAGTTGCCCTTATTCAACTAATTCATTCCTTATGTTCATACCCTGTAAGGGTTCAGAATCTCCCCCACCCCTACCTCAGCCATATGCAAGGGCCCACATACAAGTTCAAGTCTGTCTTCTGAAACTGTGTCCTAAGGAACATTCCTGCCTTTTCACAGCCCTATCCTGACTGCCTTCTACTACCTCAGTCATCTCCAGCCCTCCTTCCCCTATTCTGCCAAAAAATGAGAAATATTTCAATACTGTTATCCAGGATTCCTGACTTTCATGTGAACAAGTCCTACTTTCAGCTCTGCTATTCTAATCTGAAATTCTGTTCAGAGTACATTGGTTGGTATAATTGAAAATACCACACAGAGCAGATATAGACATGACCTCCATCAATTACTAACTATCTGAACTTAAAACACATTTTTTACCTCTCATCATGTAGTTAATGTGTATTTATTAAAAGCCAACTGTATGACAGGCACTATGCTAAACCCTAAGATAGTTCTTTCATCTATAAAAAGGAGCTAATAATAAAGCATATCTCATAGGCTTGTTTTAAGGATTAAATGAGGTATATATTATCAAGTGCTCACCACAATGCCAGATGCATAGGAGATTTTCATAAATAGGCACAAGTGTAGCTATTATCATTAATGAGAAAGCACCTGGCCCCATCTGATAGCATTGTATACTATCCTTCTGAGGGGTTCAGGAGTTCCTCAATCTCTTCTTCTGTATTAATTCCAATTTTTCATTCTTTCTGCATATCCTACAGATATATGTTGGGCGGCTACTTAAAATGGGTCTGCTGGTAAAGTCAAGCCAGCTGTGTCCCCACACATGGTGCCTGGTGCAGGCTAGTATAAAAGGTTCTGCTCCTGATCATAGGTAGTCACAAGGCACAGGGCTCAGCTCAAATCCCAAGTGCTGTGTCCCTGGTCTGCCCTGCACTGTTAGTATGCTGAGCCTGCGTAAGGGGCACACATGCCTTACGCCATAAATGTTGCATGGCTGTTATAAATCGTGAGATCTGGTAACACCAGCAGCAGCTTATCAGATTTCAAATGCACCGCATTCTTCCAGATTTCCAGATGCTTTTTCTCTCTCTCTCTGTCTCCCTGCCACACACTCTACCCCATCCCCTTCTAAAGTGCCCCAGATTGCTTACTGCAATCTAACAATTTGAAAATAAGTTGCATAAAACCTCAGGAACAGGGAATAAAACCATTGGGAGTTTATATTTAAGGAGAAATGAGAGTGGAAACTTATGGCATGCCCTGCTGTGCCATGTGGTTCCCACAGACCATTCACTGCATACAGGCAGACCGAATGAAGGTGGCTTAGTGCTCTCCAACTTAAAGGAAAGAAATGGATGAGAGGAGCTGGCTTAATACCATCACAAATATACAACCCACTTGAAGTTTCCTGAAGAAAAAGTGTCAGTCCAGAAGATCTATGTTGTTAATAAAAAATAAACCATTAAAAAGTCCTGCTTGTTAGACAACATATATGGTCTCTTGACTGCACAGGAGAATTCCTTCTCCTGAGACAAAATCTGGGCAAAAGTGGCCCTGGTTGTAGCATCACTACCAAGAGAGGGAACTTGAATAGGTGACTTGTTCTTCCTTATCTCTTCCTTTCTAGGGTGGAAATGAAAACACAGCACCACTTCTATGCTTTAAAGGACTGCAAAGTTCCTCCTAATCCCATCTTCCCTACCTGCTCATCAGAGTGTTCAATAGACTTAGTTTGTGGAAGGAAACTCTCAAAAATATGTCTGGGTTAAATCAGTATAGCCCTCAGAAGGAATATCACAGAGAAATCACCCTACTGGTGACTGTTATTTATCCTATTAAATGATTGTTATTCATTAGCAGGAGGCCAATGAATGATGAAATTGGAAGGAATGGCAGGAAGCTTTGGCGGGGACAGACAGTCAGGAGCCTGAACCCCTCCACCTGAGTGGTGCTACGACACAATCAGCGTTAACACCTAAGAGTTGGGAAGAGCATTGTAAGATGCTGGGAGAAGAGGAACAGGGGTGGGAGGGGTAATGATAAAGGGATGGAAGAATGTGATTTGCAGAATTCCAGTTGATTTTTCTGATTCTGAAGACACACAGGGAACTCCTGAGCCACCCAATCTGTGGTACTTTTGTTACAACAGCTCTAACAAATGAATACAGATTTTGGTACCTGAAGTGGGGTGGCTTACAACAGTAGAAATTTATTGTCCCACAGTTCTGGAGAACAAAAGTCTTAAATCAAGGTGTCAGCCACACTCCCTCTGACACCTGCTGGGGATAAGCTTTCCTCGTCTCTTCCTACTTTCTCCTGGTAGCCATCAACCCTTGGTAATTCTTAGAGCTGTGTCGCTCCAAGCTCTGCCTCCGTTGTCATATGGCGTTCTCCCTGCATGCTTGTGTCCAGATTTCCTTCTTCCTATGAGGACAACAGGCACCTTGGATTAGGGCCCACCCTAACCACTTCATCTTAGCTTGATTATATCTTCAAAGACTGAAATTCCAAACAAGGTTACATTCATAGGTACTATGGAGGTAGGATCTCAAAATATTTTTTTGGTGGGGGTGGGGGCCCACAATTAAAGTCTTAGGAAAAGTAGACTCCGTCATAGGTCTTCTGGTTGGCTAGTTAGCACATGGCCATTGGAGAGTGAACTTGATTGAACTTTAAAGACTAACTTGGGAGTGACAGTGTCACAGCAGGCAATGAAAGTGGATGCTGGGGTGGAAGACCTCCAGCTCTTGGGCACGTTCCCTTCTGCGTTTACTCGACAGCTTTCCAACTCTCAAGAGAGCCTGGGGAGCTCTAAGAGAAGTCCGTCCGAGACCTTCAGCTCTTACTGAAACGGATGTGAAGTTGTGAAACAGTGATGCAAGGTAGCAAGTGGTTTCATAGGATGCTGAGCGCTTCCTTCCCAGCAGGCAGTCTGATCTCCTGAACTCAAAACACTGAATTCCCCAAGACACTAGAGAGACATAATCACAACTTTCAGATGTACAAATCATTCTGGCAACAGAGTTTCCAAAAAGCAAAGGATCCAGGATTCTTTTTTGCTGAAGCAAATCCAAGCGATGACACAGAGAAGCACCAGAACGTTGTGTGTCTGTCATGGTAGAGAGTTACATTCGTACCTCCTCTGATCCAAGTGTTTTCAGGTGCAGTCACAGCTCTGAGCTTGATTATTTCCTCTCCACAAGCAGGGGGGCTATTCAGAGGCACTTTCAGCATCTGGCAACACGGGTTTCATGACCACAAAGTAAAAATGAAATAATGCACATACCAAAACATAAACACATTGTAAAGTGCATTCAGCCTCAGATTCCAAACCCAGCGACCCTGCATGATTTAGCAAAGGGGAAGCCAGACTCCTCTCCCGGGGGGAGAAACGAGGCCTCCAAACTGACAGCTGCTATCATTCCAAAACAAGTCATTGTTTATAAATGAATATTTTTTTTGCGATAAATTATTGAATTACATGAAAACTTCTATGATTGCCTGCTGCTGCCAGATTTAGTTTTGGTCTCAAAAGCCAGCGTGGAATGTACTACAGACAAAGAGCAAAATTAAAAACTGCTGGCCTTTTCTCACAAAATTCTCCTCTGAACTCTGTCTCCCACTAACCTGTAATGCTGGCTGTGGCTTTGAAAATGCAGAAATCCCAACAGAACATATATAATGTGAGTGGTTTTAGGTTAGAGACATTTTGACCTATTCCAAGAAAAATGTAGGTATGAATCACAGCTCACGATTTACTCTATTATGATAATTAGCATCTCAAAATCTAAAAGGGGGAGGGCATCACTTTGTATGAGTACCTACTATGTGCCAAGCTTTGTAGTCATTGCTTTACCTGGTAATCTCATTGAAGCCCAACAACAGCCCTGAGCTGTCATGATTATACCCACTTTACAGATGAGAAAACTCAGGCATGCAGAAGTTTGGTGATTTGCCTAAATTTACACAGCAGTAAAATGAGAGGTCTGGTACCAGATGTGTGATTCCAGAATTCATGCTCTTCATCCTCAATAGCACACTGGTTCCCACCACAGCCTAATAAATGACTGTAATTATTAATAACACTCAAAGAAAAGTACTATGCTATTTTCCAACCTCTCACATTGATTCCTAAGGTATTATCTTCCAAGTAGGCCTAGTTTGAAAAAATAACAGTGAAATGAAAAAAATTATCATCTTCCTTGATTCATCTCTTCCTTCAGAATTAGATCATCCTAATCTTCTTCGCTATACTACGTTCCCTATATTCTTAGGGAAATGCAGTTGGCTCCTGTGGAATTAGCAGAAATAAAAGACAGCAGCACTGGCTTCTGATCCCAGTTTTACCCCTTATTCTGTATGCACCTCTCAATCTCAGCCCCTTGCCCTGCCTATTTCACAGGTTGTTAAAATGCTCATATGATGTAATGTCAGAGAAAGCATTTTGTAGCTCTTAAAGCTCTGAACTGTATAAGTAATTATTATGCTCCAGACTCTTCTCTGATAGTCCAGTGAGAAAGAGGAAGATAGTTAAGAATGCTATTCCAGTGTTATCCAGTGGTCTGCTAAACAGGATTTCTGGGGGGGAGGAACCCTGATTTTTAGTGTTTGCTCATTTCCGTAATGTAAATGCTCCCACCAAGGCCAATTTCAGACTCTCAGTATGACACACTGAGCATAGAGGTTAGAAGAGATACTCTCATAAGCTATACAAGCCAGATCTACCATACCACCAGTCCTGACTAAATTTCAAAAGAGTAACATCTTTAATAAAAACACCAAACCCACGTGGAGTCGTACTGGGAAATTCCCAAAGTATACCCCGTCTCTTCATGTGCCTTCTTTATGATAGCAAGGCTGTGCCTCCAGGCTGGAAGAGCAAGCCAGATCCCCATGAACCCTTGCAGAAAGAACCCACAAAATGACTCTTGTCATTTGTTGTTTTGACCCCAATCTGAGGAGTGAATGTCTGCCTCATATAGAACTTATATATTGCCTAGGGAACAACAAAAAATGTGCTCTAAAGAAATGTTATTGCTACAAGCAGACACTGGGTGCCAAGAATGAGAACTTAATTTCACCCATTCTCTCCTTGTTCATAGTATAACAGCCTTAGGTCTGGCAACACACTGCACGCATGTGTGTGCGCACACACACACACACAGTGACATATACAAGATTATCTCTCTCTCCTGTAAAAGAAGACGAAATATGTGAGCCAGAGCTGATCTACACCAAGGACCCAGGCCTCTTCCAGCTACCCTATCTACTGTCCTTATGGCTTAAAGTGTCTGCTAGGGCTCCAGCTATGACATGTGAATACCAGTCAGCAGGGTGGAGAAAGGAGGGAAAAGACAGGCCATTCTCTGACTTCTAAGGAGAGTTCCTAGAAGTCCCATGTAATACTTTGCTTATATCTCATTACGAGCACATCTAGCTACAAAAAAGAGGCTTGAAAATATAGCCCTTCATCTTGGAGACAATGTGCCTAGCTAAATATCACTTTCTCCTATTAAGGAGGAAGGGAGAATAGATGTAGGGATAGGCAGACAGTACTTTCTGGCACATGTTCGCTCATTTCTGTGCAATAACTGATCAGAGAGTAGAGAAAGAAAAGGAAATGAATACTTTTCTTTTTGTTGCTACAGCTTAGTGGTCTCTTCTCCCCATTTACCCCCCTGTGAGTAAGATGAGAAGTTAGCATTTGATAGGTAATTTATATTGCATATCCATTGAAGGCCAAATAGAAAGGAACTATATCTACTTCTGGGATGTGCATGCAAAATATGCCATTAATGTTCTGATCATCATTATTCCAAATGTAGTGACAATCATTTATGATCATTACTAATATCATGTTGGAAGTAGATGGGAATTCTTGTCTCTCTAGATGGATTTGTCTAAATTGAATGGTATTAATTACCTACTTTGATAAAAATGAGGTGTGCATCTATCTGATGCTGGAAAAATGGAGGAGGAGGGAGATCCTCTTCTTTTTTAATACTATTCGTCTAAATACTTTGTGGCATGGAAGTTGGAGATCTGTGTATCACATAAGTTCCACTGAGAAAGTTTCATTTGGGCACACAAATGTCTGCCTGCAGCCCTCTGCCTACACTTTCTACCTCCTGTTCCCCTTGGAGCTAGTAAATGGCTATCTAGGCATCAGGAAAATTTGCTCTGACTCCTCTAAGTAAGGAATCTTATGCAGCCAAACAAGGCTCTTCATCCCCAATCTTTCCAAAATGGCATTAGAGTAGAGCCAGAGAGACACATTAATCTACAGAGAAGCTTTCCAGTGACAAATGCAAAAGCCACACAAACATGCAAAGGCATGCATGAGAATATAGACAGCCTTCCTGCTGAGGCTGAAAGTATTTGCAGATTGTCAAACCACATCCAGAGATGAGATGTATCCTGGCAACCACCAGCCCACTCCTATTCCATTTTAGACCAGAAGAAAAATAAGCACTACTGGACATTTCACTTGCAGTGTTACTATAATCCTATTTAATGTACTGTCCCATGACTAGTCAGACATACCACCTCCTTCCACCTGCATATATCCCTAAAAAGCTAAAATCCTTGACCTTCTAGGTTTTAGCTGTCTTTTAGAATACAGATCATTTAATGGATGAACCCAGGCCTACAATTGGTTTAGTCATTACATAACTCCTGGCTTTTGGCCCTGCAGGCATTCTTTCATTCCTTCATTTGGTCATGTACTCAGCAAATATTGAACACCTGTTGTGTGCAATACCATGCCAACAAGTAAGGACACATCAATAAGCAACATATTTCCAGTCTGCTCTGATGATGTCACAGTCTGAGGGGAAATGACTGTCATTGAACGAAGGGGCCTGAGGAGGCTGGGGAAGGAAGAAGGGGCTCATCAAACAGGTTATTATGGACCATCTCAAAAGTCTGGGGCTTTATCCTGAAGGCATTGAGAAGCTATGGAAGGATTTTATGGAAGGAAGTTAGATGGTAAAATTTGCAATCTAGAAAGATCATCTTTCAGCAGTCCAGAGAAAGGATGTGGAGAAGGTCAAGAAGGGCTGCTGGGAGGCCACTTGTGAGAAGATTGTAGCTGTCCAGGTGAGAGGTGGTGGGGTCTATAACAAGCAGAATGTATAGAGGTAGAAAGAAGTGGATCCATTTATGGTGGCATCCAATGTGGAGTCAAGTGCAGAGGTCACAATGCCGATGTATCCTCACCTTAGAAATGCTAGCAAAGCCTAGCCCAGTGCCAGTAGAAATCTCATGCAATCATGGAAGAACTGCACCTCTTCTACATGCTCTTTCCAGCCAGATGGAATCCAAGAATTCAGGTGCTACATGGGAATTCATGGCCAATTCTGCAACAAGGAGTGTTTTCAGTGGAAGTTGGAAACACAGGAATATAGTGCCATTGGATGAGCCTGTCATGAATACAAAACCCTGCACTCTCAGATGCTGCCTGCTACCCATTCACCCCAGGTACATGACTCATAGTGAACCTATAAACTAAAGAGTGAGAGCTACTCTTTTTAAAGAAATACTGTTTTCAGTTGCATCCAGATCACCTTCCATAGCCTGGAAGTACCTACAACTAAGGTGATATGAGATTCTGGCAATATTTACCTTTTCTCAAGCCTAGCATGGGCCATTTGAATGGCTGTTGCTTCAGGAAAGCCCACCTGGGGTGACCCGTCTGTCAGATCCTTCTAGGTGGAGTATTAGGATCCTTCTGATCGTTCTCCTTCAAATGATTTAGACACATCACCTCTTGATGAATTTGAATTTAAGAAAAACCTACCAGGTTTCCCTGAGAAGGACAGTGGGCCCCACAGGAGCAGGCTGGATTCGTGTTAGAGGCGTGAAGTGTGTGTGGAATGGATTTTTAGATGAATCTGCAAATATGGGGCAGTAGTTTCACCTCTCACCCAGGCATGGAAGGAAAGCAGGGAAGTGGATTTTAGCTTTTAGCCCTGCCTGATCAATAGATAAGTACCTTACCACTCTGAAGAAGGGTTTTCGCTCATGTTATATACAGAGCATATCTTTGGACCAGGAAATATATACACCCCAGGTTAATAATAAAGAGAGAAAATCTAGATGACATCCACCAGTCCAACCCTGGAAAAAAAATGCAATACAAACTACATGACAAACACCACATTGAAGGCACAGGCTGTCCAAATATGTGCTCCCATTTCCAATTTTCCATGTCGGTTGGCTAAAGCCAGGTCCTGGAATGTTAATTGGGACCTGATCGCAACTAATGGACCAGAAATTATGAAATGCCTCATGTTACCAGACATTTAAACCAGATAGTTAAGAGTCCAGTTATGGTTAGGTTCAAACTGAGGCTTAAATCTAATATATTTATTGCAAGTAACACTGAACACTCAAGGGTGCTTATTTTAAATCTAAACGACACCACGTATCGTATCCATTTCCTGCATCTTTGAACCATGCAGCAGCTGAATCTGTCATCTTTCTTTCTCATTTGGGAGTATTCAAAGTGACATCTCCTACTATGTCACTCTACCTGGGAGAAAATGGGGAGTTTGGTTGCTGTGCGCTGTTTTACATTAGAAGAATTTAGTCTGAGACTCTAATGCAAAGCTGGTAACCCCACTGCCTGGGCTATAACCAGGGTGGTATATCAGTGTCATAATCATTCTTCCTTTTTTTAAGTTTTGGCCTGTTTGCATCTTAAAAACATTGTTCACTTTCCCTGGTCTATCAGTATGACACTTCTTCTTTTTATCCTAGAAATATCTACTGAGAATGTGCACTTTACATGGAAATACAAACATGAACCAGAACTAAGAAGGGCCTGCGTCCCCTGATGTCAAGTTTTCTGTAAAGAAAAATACACAAAGGTAGCCACGCCTCACCCTGGCTTTCTAGTAACCCCAGAAAAAAATTCCAGAAATGTGTTTTAATTCTTTAGCCTGAGAGACAAAAAGGTTAAAATGTTTCCCAAAGTCCACTTAAGAATAATTTCGACCTTGGGAAAATGGATTTTGTTAGCCCCAAAGCCTATTAAGATTAATGGCAAGAGGGGCTCGTTATTCTGCCAGAAAAAATCTACTCACAGATCTGAGAGAGGAGTTTTATGCTGTCCATCTCAAAGAGAGGAGATCCAGAGGGCCTGACAAATACCCACTAGGATTGGGGCACATTTCAGACACATGGCAGGGATCCGTGGCTGGGATACACACTTAGGGTGGTATTGTGTAGCCCAAGAAAGGGATTCTAGAAGGGATTTCTAATTGGATAGGTCACTCTGGTCTCAGTCATGAAAGCCACCACCTTGGCCACATCACCAAGCTTTATGAAGCCCAGAATGGTATTCAGAAGCTTGAGCCACTTTTAGGATATAAACAGTTCTCCTGCCTGTTGGACCTCACTGCTCCTCAGCTGCAGGGGCTACTCTTCCCTTTTGAAATGCTCAGTCACTGCAGTGACCCCGCCACCTCTCCGCTTCCCCTACTGCTGAACAACGGACTCCTCATACGCCTTGACCTGAAACCTAACACAGAGGATCCCTGCCATCTGTTCGTTCACCGCGTAGTACCAGGTATCTCTGTGGGGGCGCCCTTAGGCTGCTTGCCTCGCAGCCTGCCAACCAGTCACGGATGGCTGAATTTTGACCACGTCCTCATCCCTGGCCATCTTGACAGGGCAGAATACAGAAGTCTCTTAGTCTGTTGCTAAGAGACAGGAATTCCCAGACGCAGAGATGGCTAGACAAGAACTCTGGCTTTGATTACCAGCTTATAGAATTGATGGGAGGCAAATAGACAGGAAGCCTAAGCTTTTTAAGCAATTCGGTTCACCCAAGAAACCCAAGCTTGGCTGACAATAGCCTATAATTACCCAGCTCCTAAGGCAATTCCCAGCGCCCCCCCAACCCCCGCCCCAAATTTTCACCAAAAAGTAATGGGCTCCGAAGAAGTACACATCCCAGAAAGGGCATATGCAGCAATATCCATCCTAGATGAGCCAAGAAGGACAATGGACAAGGGAGATACTTCCAGAAAGCACAACCAGAGTTTCCTAGATTGGCTGACCACACGACTGCACTGCCTAGGCAGGCACTCTCTGTAAAGCAGGTTGTAATATAGGCAATGAACCAGCACCCACTAGGTGTTTTCTCATTGTCTGCTTCTTCAAATAAAAGCTTTTCTTGCGGTTTTTATTTTATATTTAATCCTCCACCATTTTATATGTAATCTGTTGTATTAGAAAGAAATCCAGGCTTTGCTGTCGCAACAAAAATACTGAAAATGCAGTGGCTCAAAGAAAACAGAAGTTCATGTCTCTCTCATACAGCAGTCTAGAGCAGTATGGTCCAATAGAAATATAATACAAGTCACATTTATAATTTAAAATTCTCTAGCAGTCATACTGAAAAAAAGAAACAGGTGAAATTAATTTTAAAAATATGTTTTATTTAATCTAATATGTTCAAAATATTATTTCAACATGTAGTCAATACAAAACATTATTGAGATATTTTTCATTCTTTTTTTTGGTACTTATTTATAGCCCATCCCAATTCAGATTAGCTATATTTCAAGAGCTCAATAGCCACATGTGGCTAGTGGCTACCGTGCGGACAGTGCAGAAGTAGAGTTACAAGGGAATCCAGAGTTAGTAGACAGTCCTTCTCTACAAAGTTAGCCAAGACCTCCAGTTCTTCTATTTCATTATTCACCGTCCTTAGAATGGAGTTTCTCAACCTTAGCACTACCATTTGAGACCACATAAATCTTTGCTGTGGGGGGCTGTCGAATGCACCGTAAAATGTATTCCTACACAAAACTATACTGTGTTCCTGCCCCCTACCCACTGGATGCTTGTAACACCACCTCTCCTCCACCCATTTTGTGACAGTCAAAAATACTGCTAAACATTGGATATTAAAGGGGACAAATCATCACTAGCAGTGGTGCTCAAACTTAAGTATGTATCAGAATGACCTGGAGAGCTTGTTAAAACAGATATCTTGAGCCCTGGCTCCCTTAGAAACTCACTGATGCTTTCATACAGATGACTTTTGGTTGTGTGTGTGTGTGTGTGTGTGTGTGTGTGTGTGTGTGTGTGTGTTTATCTTATCTAATTTTTCAAGTTTTTCTTGGTAGCAATTTTGTTCTGCTACAAGCTCTTTCATTATAGCAGATTAAAACAGGAAGTTTCTGTTACCTTTCCTTACTGGAATGCAGAATTCTTGCTCTGAGTGTGAATGAATTTGGCAATGTCAGAAAATGATTTTAGGGGATGCCTGAGTGGCTCAGTCAGTTAAGTGACTCTTGATTTCAACTCAGCTCATGATCTCAATGACCTCACAGTTTGTGAGATAGAGCCCTGTGTCGGGCTCTGCAATAACAGTGCAGAGCCTGCTTGGGATTCTCTCTCTCTCCCTCTCTTCTCTACTCCTCCCCCTTCTCTCTCTCTCTCTCTCTCTCAATAAATAAATAAACTTGAAAAAAAAAAAGAAAATGATTTTGGAAGCAGGGTATTGTTTCTACCCATATTCACTGCTTCCCCATCTCACAAATAATATTAATTATTAAAATTCACTGTCTTCCTTCCCGAAGTTAACAATATCTTTATAAGGCTATTTATTAATATTTTTTAACCATGGATCTCTGGGCCTTGGTCCCATAGTTTCTGAACCTGTAGGTCTGAGTGGAACCCCCAAATATGCATTTCTAATGATCTCCCAGGTGATGATGATGCTCTTTGAGAACAGTCCTTAGGTGGTCATGCTCTTCTGCATAACTGGCTCACCACCACATGGCATTCTTGCTGTCAGGATGGGAGACTGAGAGGAAGTTGCACATATGACTTTTGCTTACATTCCACTGTTGAGAATTTGGACCCTTGGCCACACAGAGTTGTAAAGAAGGCTGGGAAAGATAGCATCTAGCTGGGCAGTCATGAGCCCAGTCAAAACTTGGGAATAAAGGGAGCACTGAGAAATTAGATAACAGGGACTATTTGCAGGATCTTCCACAAGAGTGGACAATATTATTTACCCAGAAGTTACCACACTATGAAGAGTTACATACAAAAACTTACCTAGAAGACGGTACATCAGCTGTACATCCCAGATCTGGAGCTCAAAATGCGACTTAGGGTGTTTCCTTTTGCAGAAGAGATGGGTATGGTTCATTCACATAGGCATGAGCTTTTGAAGGTGTAGGTATGGAAAGAAAGGGGGAAAGCAAAGGACTGAATTTGCCAATGGATTGTCCTCTCACTATCCATTACTCTCTTCCATTCTTAAGAAGAAAAGAAAATCCTGAGCTTTGTGGTTTGAGAAGTTATAACTCCACTCCCAGCTGAGAAGTTAGTCCTGACTGATCTAAGCCATTCAAGGAATCAGCTTTCTCCAGTCACAGGGATAGATAGATAGGTTCAGCAATGAGTGTATGCCCTAAACTGGTCCAACCAGAGGGAGTTAATAACTATTGTTTGATGTTTGGGTCAGGAGAAGCTATCTTTCTCCCTGAATGTGAAGGAGGAAACGATAGCCCTGGGGCAGCAAGCAGCCAAGTGTCATGACAGACCCCAACTTAAGGATGAAGGAGAGTCATGGAAAAATAGACCTGCCATCCTGATGACATTCTGAACCTCTGGATCAAACATGCCTGATGTCCCACTTCTGGAATTTTCACATAAAAGAGCCAATATATTTATTACACTGTTTAAATTAGTTGGGTATAAGTTCTCCGTCAACTGTACCCGAAAGCACTTCCAGTAATGGTTTAACCTGAATGTGTTTCTTCCTTGGCACCTAAAAGCACTGAATAAAGGCAAAGGCAAGTTTATCTCCTAAGGATCTACTATAAGCCCCTCACAATGTGAGTCCTTGGCATGCATTAGCTCACGTTAAGTCTCACAGTAACCCTGGAGGTAACTACAAATCAGGAAATTGAGACTCAAAAAGATTAGCTAACCTTCCCAATGTCACTCTGAGAATAAGTGGCTGTTCTGAGAACTGAGCTCGACCGACTCCAAGTCCAATGCTCTTTCCACAACCTTGGCCTCATATATTATTTTTTGAACCATGTATATAAATAACAAAGGTTTATATGTTTACTCAAACTCCACGTGGAAAACCATTCTGACTTTTGAAAATCTGATTCAATGATCAAAAACACATGTCGAATATTAGTTAGAAGGTGGTGTAGACTGAAGTAGAGTTTTATAGGCATCTTGGGCAGGTCCGTCAGTGTAATTGGGATGTGGAATGTGGAAGTCATTTTTACGGGAAAGTTGGGACGTGGCCTCCTGTAGGCAGCCTCAGGCAAAAGAGTGAGTATATCAAGAAAAAAATCACATTGAGCCTGGTGATAAGGTTCATGAGAATGTTAATTAAAAGAAATCTCATATTTCAAGGCTGTATTGGTGATGCACTTTCAAGCAATAGCATATGACTAGCACACAACAGAAATATAAGGTTTTACCCCAAGATGTCAGTATTCTTTTGAAAATGGTATATATGGTTTCTAAACCATCTGTGGAATTCCTCTCTTGCTCACCTCCCTTCTCTTAGTGCCTGCTTAGGCTTCTCTTCAAATTCTACAGCTCAGCTACAAAGAGGAGGATGATGCCTGTCTGCACATTTTATATGAGGATGATACAGTTTGGCTAACCGTGCTGTTTTAGTCAACTCTAAAGTCTTTTATTTGTATGTTATTCAAAATGATTATTCTCTTGTGGGAATTAGAAATAAGAATTGTTCTTTTTCATACCCACAGTTACTGATACTGGGTTTGTGCCTGAAAATTATCCATTGGATTGAATACCTGATATATCCCCTAAAAGAAGGAAGAGTAAGGGTAAGGGTAAGCACATGTCCTTACCCTTACTCCATTCTTTCCCATGCTTAAGTTCCATTTTCCTTCAGAAGGTTTTTGCTGAAAATGACTTCAAAGCCCCTAAATTCAGCTTAAGGAACTATAGCCTCCCCAGTGTTAGTCCAATGATAAAAGTGGTTTAGAATTTGGTTTGGTCCAAAAGCCTATTTAGAAGAGACTGATTTTACCACCTAAACAGGCACACAATTATGTCTATAAATAAATGCTAAAATGTTAATGAAAGAGGCTTCATGGGCTCCCTTAACATCAGGTGCCGAGCTATAAAGGAGATTTAATGCCCTTGCCATCTCATTTGTGTTCTTAATTTGTCTCTTATGAAGTAAGATGAATTGAAATTTTTGTTCCTGCATCCAGGCTTTGACATGGTTTCCACTAGTTCCCTATGCTGTATAATTATGTTGTTTCCCCACTCCTGGCCTACAGCAGGTGTTATTTAAAATTTAGATGCTCACTAGCCCTAGTCCCTCTTCATAGGTACTCAACTAAAGCACGTTTTCCACCTCCTTTCCATCAAGATGACACCACATGCCAAGTCTTCACCATTGGCTTATGAGTGGAAATGATGTGTCACTACTAAATACAGGCAAGTATGATCAGGGAATCCCCTACCCACCCTTTCTTCATTTGGTGGCCAGTCAGATGCAGAGGACTCTGAAGGGACAGAGGAGCCACTAGAAAAAAAGGCCTAGGTTTCTGAATGACAGGTGTCAGGTGTGGCAGAGCACCCTACACTTCCAACTCCAGCTGGTCCACATTGGACTGGGAAATAAGAACTGAATCTTTGTTACATTAAGTCACTGAAATTTGGGGCTGCTTGTTAGAGCATTACCTGCACTACCTCTTTCTATTAAGAGAACTGGTGAATATATGGAAGGCCAAAACAATACAGAGCGTCAACTAACCAAGCAAGTCCACAGCTCTGGTAGCCTGATCCATGCCACCTCACCTTTGAGTTCATCCTGCCTTGTGTTAGCTTCGCTTCCCCATCCCAACTACAAGCGTCTGGGAAACAAAGACCTTGTCTTACCCTCTACTCTATCCTATCTACTGCAACCAGCGCCACTGTCAGTGGTTAATCACAGTGGTTATTGATAAAATATCTGGAAAACCTGCTTAAAGTTGGTTAGAAAGGAGCAGAGATGGAGAAAGGAAAATAACATTTGTATAGACTCTGTCATATGCCTGGTGCCTTATAAGTTGAAGCCCAGAAGTCCCTGGGTATTGCCATCTAGATAAGACCACCTTAAGCCTCCCATTCCACACTCTGGAAAAGTCCAAAGCCTTCTCTGAAAAATGCCCTGCAATTTCCAGGGAGGTTAGCACACTCATAATCATCCACAGCTCTGAATTCCTGCCACTGCTGCTTTCTGGTTGACGGATTATCTTTCTATCTCAGACATCTTGCACATGGTCCACCTCACATTAACACAGCATGCAGTTCAACTCTTCCCTCAGTTTCTACCAAAAAACCAAAATCACACTCTTAAAATGTATCTGTGTGAGTGATAGACTTAATCATGGATTTAGCCTCAAGTGAGATGGTTTCATCCTCTTAATTCACTACCTATTTTAAACATTGCCAATCCAGTTCTTCAAGGCTTTTTGGCCCTAATCATCACAAAGTTTTTGGTGCTCCACAACCCCAGCCTCACATCATCTCAACAGCCTCGTGCACTCATTCTGATTTCATCCCTCATCCTAATCTCTTTCCTTCCAGGTCACCCAGTCTAACCCTCAGTGCAAATCCTTTTTAGTCCATAATGAAAAGTGCCCAGCTTACCTCAGAAACTACTAACTAAGGCTCCAAGAATACTCCTGCATGTACTAATCCAGACCCAGCTGACCCAAAGGGATATCCCTTCAATGAAAGACAGCTTTCCTAGAATTCTGGTCATTACGGTTTAAATTTTTTCTTTCTCTGTTACATATATAACTGCATATAATAACAAAAAGATTAGCATTCACACTACTGATTCCAATGGACAATTCTCAGATCTCATCCTATTTGACTTTCAAAAGCATTTGACCCTAATGGGCTACTTCCTCCTTCTTGAGCACTTTCCTCATTTTTGACTTCCAGGGTACCACACTTACTTGGTTTTCTCCCTATCTCCTTGGCTTACCAGACTCCTTTGCTGGCATTCCTTACCATCTCAACCTCTAAATGTGTGTCCTTAGATCTAAGCTCTCTGGTATTAAATCTACATTTATCAGCATTAGACTTGATATTGTTCTCATCTGGTCTCATGGCTTTAAGCATCGTCTTGTTGCAGGCAATTCCCAAACTTATATCTCTATTCCAGACTTCTTTTGCAAACCCCAGACTGACATATCCAACTGTCATTGGATACCTATACTTGGCATCTTAAAGTTGAAATGTCCAAAAACAAAGTCCTTGTTCCCACTCCATGTGCCAAACTGACTTCTCCTGAAATCTTCCCCAGAGCAACTCTGGTCTTCTTGTTCACAATTCACCTTTGAGTCTTCTCTTTCCTTACTACTCCACATCCAAGCTATTGGCAAATTAGCTTTACCTTAAAAATATATACAGGACTCAGCTACTCCTCACCACTTCCATTGCTACCTCTGATTCAAGGCACCAGTGTCTCTCATCTAAGTGGTCTCCTTGGCTCTCCCCCTGCATCCCTACAATCTATTCTGAACATAAGAGTCATAGTAACCCTGTTAAAATACATGTCACCCCTTTATCCAAAACCCTCCCCAGTTCAATCAGAATAAAAGTCCTCATGGTGACACATAAAGCCCTGCATTATCTGGCCTCTTTCATCTTTCAAACTTCACCGATTACTACTCCCATCACCCTCTGCCCACCTCCCACATTAGCTCCTCTTTAGTCAGCTAGGTAGGCCTACTCTCTATTCTTCAGGTATGCCAAGCATACTCCTGCCTCAAGGCCTTTGCGTTTATCTTCCCTCTGCCTAAAATGCTCTCTCATTTTCTTCATTTCTTCACTTAAATATCACTTTCTCATATTGCACACTTCCTATCCTCCTCTCTGCTGCATTTTTCTTCTTAGCACTTACCACCATCTAACATATAGAAATCTTACTTATTTGCCTTGTTTATTTTCTGTCCTCCATACTAAAATATGGGCAGCTACTTTTATCAGTGTTGTTCACTGCTGTATTTCCAGTGGCAAGAACAGAACCTGGCACACGGAAGGTACTGCTAAGCATCTGAATGAACATCCACAACAGCCCTGTAAGGGATGATTGTCTCATTCTGTAGATGAGGACACTGAAGTTCAGAGAAGTTTCAAATTTGTCCAGTTAGTGAGCAAAACTCACATTCAAACTGTTTCAGTTCAACTCTAAATGCCATATAATTTCATAATACAGTATTGTCTTCCAGAGGGATCCAGAGCTTTGTAGCCAAAGGAGATCTCTGACACACTTCTGAGAGTTATGAAACCAAGTGAAATTTATTAAGTGCTTGCAACTGTCTAGTGATTTTCATATATTATATCATTCATCACGTAGTTAAGAAATATTGAGAGTCGATTATGAGACAAGCAGAGTACCACTCACTAAGAATTCAAAGGTAACAAAAACAGACAAGATTTCAACCTCCCCAGACATGTGCTGAAAATCACACAAAGCAGTGAAGAAATTTTACCTATAATAAGTGCAATGAGGGAGAAGCATACAGAGGTCAACTTGGTCTAGAAATCAGAAATGACTTCTCTAGAGTTAGGGACAAGTAACTGAGTTCTAAAGGGTGAGCAGGCATTAAGTGGACAAAGGAGAGGGAGGAGGGAACACTAAACAGAAGGGGCAGCACATGCAAAAGCTGTATGATAAGAAAGTATATATCAAGGAGGGACAGAATAAAGGCCAGTATGGCTGGTGCTGAGAGAGTAGGAAATCCATGCTACAAGAGGAGACTGAAGAGAAAGGTAGAGGCTAGACCTCACAAGGCTTTTTAGCCCAGTGAAGATAAAGTAGTTCCTATCCCAGAACAATGGAGAGCTAATGAAGGGTTTTAATCTCAATTAAGATGCAACCAATTTTTCTTGAGCATTAATTGTTTGCCGAACATAAATAATTCTTCCCTTGAGAATATATTACTAGACTCATTTACTGGGAAAGGAAACTGAGTCTTTTAGGAGTTAAGTGACATGTGCAAGATCATATGAATAGCAAGTGACAGAACCAAAATTTAAAACCAGACTAGCTAACTAATTTCACTTAGCTTTGTTCCCAAACCCATCCACTTTGTTGCAAATGGCAAGATTTCATTCTTTCTCATTGCCAAGAAGTATTCCATTGTGTACATAAACCACTTCTGCTTTATGCATTCATCAGCATGTTAACTAACTTGACAATAAATTGTATTTTTTAAAATAAATAAAAAATATAAATATAAATAAATAAAAGAATACATATTTCAATAAGAATTGACGAGAAGGAAAAAACTTAGTTAATATTTACTTCTCCCCTGAATGTCAATAATATTACTTATCTGATACTCTTATGTCTGGTTTTCAGTTAGAATAAGAATTTTGAAAGATATAACTAAGGATGGATTACAATCAACTTCTGACAGTAGAGGTCCTGTACTGTGAGGGAGAAACACTTAATGGCATTTTGAATATATTAAAAACATTAAAGCCTAAAAAGTTTTTGAAGCAAAAAAAAATAAAAATAAAATAAAACCAGACTAGCCCAACTTTAAAGCCCATGCCGTCTCATCCAGTGACGGAGGAATGGACAGAAATGCTAAAGAAACCTGCAAGAACCCGTGCTCCATCCTTCTCCCCTCACCTGCCCCGAGGAAGGGGGCCTATTCCTCAGCTCTGTGGCCCTTCAGGGCTGCTCTTCTAGGTATCCGGGGGTTGTGCCAGATATCAGGTGCTGCCAGAAATTTCCAGTCATTGGCGGGATTGAAGAGACTGATAAGTAGAGCATCAAAGCATCTCAACAGGTCATCTAATCTCAAGAATCATAGCAAAAAGATAGCTCAAAGCTACTTTTTGCCTGGCTTTTTTTTTTTTTTTTTTCTTCTTAACAGCAGCTGAGGACACTGGAAGGAGCACTGGATTTGGAGCAGGAAGACCTGGTTTCAAATTTCATCTTTGCCATTTGAAAACCTGAGTCTGAGTTTACGATAACTGAGGAAGCCATTAGATGTTTGCTAGAAGCATTAAAATAGGTAATGTCTGTGAAAGTGCTGTGAACAACACTTCAGATGTGAGACCATTCTTGTGGATTGAGACCCAGCTTTCAGTGTTGCAGGATGCGTCTATCACTGTATCTGTTTTAAGAACACAATTATTTTCTTGATTTCCCTTGCTGGCTCCTCTTCCAGCAAGCTGCCCCTTGAATGGTAGGGTCTGCAGAGTGCTATCTTGATCTCCTCTTCTCCTTCTACTCTCTGTGAGTGATCATATCTGGTCTCATGACTTAGGCAATAATAATCTCAAAACTTCTCACAGGAGATCCAGAACCATTTCCCAACTAGATATCTCTCATGATCTCTTGCAGGTGCTCCAACTTGGTTCAAAATGGAACTTGCTCTCTTTCCTCTGTCCCTTCAACATCATGCATACCAACTTGGTGAATGATACCACAAACCATTCTGTCTCTCTTTTTGACTCTCTGTGTCATATAGTATTTATTGAAGACTTACTAGCTGTCAGGCACTGTGTTAAGCATTTTCTAGGCATTTTCTGATTTAAGCATTAAAACAGTCCTATGAGGTTTTAATGCATTAGCAGTCTGGTTTCATAGAGAGGAAAAATGAAGTTTAGAGTGATGTTCAATCACCTGCTCGTGGGGCCCCGGCCTGTGTTATTACTTCAGAGGCTAGCTGTTCACCACGTGTTGTGTGAACTTCCTTGTTTCTTCATCTCCCACATCCAACGGATCACCCAAACCACTTAAATTGTACCTCAAAAATAAATATTTCTCAATTTCAGCCAGCTCTTCCCTTCTATTCCTACTGCCAATGACTTAGTCTTGGCCATCAGTACCTCTTACTGAGATTTATTACATTTTTTCTCAACAATTATCTGTAATACACTATGTACCAAACATTATTTTAAACACTTCAAAAATAATAGCTCACTTAATTCCCAGCAAAAAAAAAAAAATGAGAATGAATCTTTTATTCTGCAGTTTACTGACTGGGAAGCTGAAGCACAGAGCAAATAGTGAACTGCCCAAGATCACATACCAATAAACGATGGGGATGGGATTTGAACCCAAGCAGTGTCAATCCAGACCATCCGTGGTTGTTACATATTATACCACAGTTTCCTCCAGTATAATTATAGTAGTATCCTTAATGTCTTCTCTGCCACCTGCCCTCTTCCCAGTCTCAAGAAATCCTGCACAAGTTACTTCCCAAAAGTGTAACTCTTATCCTTCCCCCCTTTTAATAGCCCCCATTGACTTTGGTTAGAAGCGCTACAACTTTGGTGATCCAGAGACAAAGTAACATCCGAGTCTCCTTCCCCCTAGTGCACTAAAGCAATCACTGCCAAATCATCATTGAGCCACTGCCCCGTTCCCACCGCCGTGCACCTACAAATTTGGATCCCCGGTATGAAATGCTCCTCCACTGAGAAATAAGTCCACTCGTCCTTCAAAGCGAACATGTCATGTCCATTTAACAAAGTTCATTCCTTTTATTATAATAGTTGGTCACATTACAGTCTGCTAATGTGCAGCCCTCACTCTGCCCACCTTCCTGCCCTGCTTCAGACAGGGCTGCTAGACCCTGTAACCCCTACCCTACCTTGTACATCTTTTCAACCTTTCCAGCAACTGAAGTGAGTTCAGGATCCATATTTGCTGGGTGAGGATGTTGGCTTTATATTATTTGTCCAGAGCCTCAAAGGAGGATGTTTGGAGAATAGTGTTCTGAATTTACAATTTGAGCAATGGCTAAGTAGTTTAAGTCAAGTCAGGAAAAGATTAAAAGCTTGCATTACTTTCCATGGACAAAATCAGAGTTAAGTCTGGTATACACAACTTGAGAACGTAATTAGAGCCATACTTCGGTAGTCAGAACACATGGAGGACCGGACTCCCCAACTTTCCTGGGGCTTCTGTTTGTCTGGAGAGTGGGACATCTGTATGGAATTCATGCTCACAAATATTCCACAAACATGAAGTGATGTCGTTTCATGGTTATTTAGCTCTTCTGGCTTGTTTCCTCCCCAGCTTTTGTTGTTGTGTTCTGTTTTTTCTTTTTGTCTTAGCTCTCATTTTTCGGTAATAATAATAGTAAATATTAATTGTGTACTGACTATGAACTTGCCTCTCTTTTCATATTTCTAAAATCAATTTGTGGACTTCTCCCTTGTGAACATAAGAAATAAAATCACTGGGGTGGGGGGAGTGCCTGGGTGGCTCAGTTGGTTAAGCAGCCAACCTCAGCTCAGATCATGTTCTCACAGCTGTGAGTTCGAGCCCCACATCGGGCTCTGCCCTGACAGCTCAGAGCCTGGAGCCTGTTTCGGATTCTCTGTCTCCCTCTCTCTGCCCTTCCTCTGCTTGTGGTCTGCCTCTCTCTCCCTCTCAAAATTAAATGTTAAAAAAATTTTTAAAAAGAAAAAAAAAGAAAAGAAATCACTGGATCTGAAGGTTGAATGGACATATGTTCTTACACACTGATGCTTTTATGACATTAGCTAGAATTCTTTGCCACCTATTGGTGTTGACAAACTTTTTTTACTTTTGTTAATCTAATGAGTAAGAAATGTAGTGAATTATTCCATTTCCATATCTATGACTTAAGAGCTGAGCATCTTTTCATATATGTTTGGGCATTTTCAGTTCTTACTTTGTGAAACTATTTATAAGCTGTGCCCATTCTATTTTTATTTTCTTACTGGACTTTATTTTTCTTACCAATTTGAGAATGATTTTTATACCTAGAACTTATAATCCACATGCCATCTCCCCAAAGAAATAATTAAATATACATCAATAAGACAATAATCAAATGAATTAGACACTGCCATGTTACAGAATATTGTATTTTAAAGAAGGGCTTGATCTAGGACACCTGGGTGGCTCAGTCGGTTAAGTGTTCAACTTTGGCTCGGGTCATGAGCTCAGAGTTTGTGAGTGTGAGCCCCATGTCCTGCTCTGTGCTGATGGCTCAGAGCCTGGAGCATGCTTGGGATTCTGTCTCCCTCTCTCTCTGCCCCTCCCCCATGCTCTCTCTCTCTCTCTCTCTCTCTCTCCCCCCTTCAAAAATAAACATCAAAAAATGTCTGGGACCTATTATCAGCAAAAAGATGCAAGTTGTAGGGAATTTATTTAGTATGATACCATTTTATAGAAATTAGTAAATAAACCCTACTATGTGCACTTATATGTGTGTGTATATAGGCATATACATATCTATATGTATGTTATGTATACATTTTATTTATTACATACAAACAATTGTATGCAGATGTATTCACATATTTATTATGCGTATTTATATTTTTGTTTTATAAATATGTTTATAAGAACACCAGGAAAGTTGTGAAAGGAGGGCTGCCTGGGTGGCTCAGTCAGTTAAGCCTCCAACTCTTGATTTAGGCTCAGGTTCTATGATCTCATGGTCATGAGATCAATCCCCATGTCAGGCTCTGTGCTGACAGCAGGGAGTCTGCTTTTGATTCTCATTCTCCCTCTCTCTGCCCCTCCCCTGCTCACCCTCCTCTCTCTCCCGCTCCTCTCAATCTCTTTCTCAAATAAAATAGGAAAGTTGTGAAAGGGTACACACCAAACTAAAATCTTCAGGAGAGTGGGGTTAGAGAGGAGGAGGGAGTAGACACACTTTCCTTATAAGCCTCTGAATTCCATCCATGACTTGCTTTAATGAGCATGTTTTTGTGATTTTTTTAATCTAATAAAAACAGTGAATTAAAAAAGAACACTGACAATCTTAACCTCAACCCCCAACAATTAATGTACACAGCCCCAGAGAGTTTTTCTCTTAAGTGCTAGAAACTAGAAAATGTTTAGGTCATTTTACCTTACTCACCTTCCCATCAACACATAGTTCAGTTCCTGCAATTACAGTTTTCAGGACCTTGTAGTTTTCTTCCTCTAGGAAGACTATGTCAACTAAGTTCCTCTCCTCCATCCAAACCTATGGGCATACTTATAAACCTGAAAATCTCAGATGAATAAGCCAAAGGAGGGGCAACAGAGCAGTGTTCAGGAGGTGAGTCCTCCCACTGCCAAGCTGGCCTCTTCCCCTTACAGCCACCTATCAGAGGGCGCAGGATGCTCTCCAGGGCCATAGGAAGGTTTCCCAGGTGAAAATGTATCTCAATTGCCCCACTGCCCACTGATTATAGAAGTTCTGTCTTGGGAACTTTTCATTCCTCCTCCTCTTAAAAACAGAAAATTCCTTTAAGAGAGGCTGTATACCAAGATGATGCGCAATTTGCACCTCAATGAGAATGAGTTTATCTGTTTCTTTCCCCTGAATGGAATAGGCTTTAATAAGGGGGAAAGGCCAGGGAGGCACCTACAAATGTGGAACAGCAGGACAGACTAGAGGAAGAAAGTAGAAGCTATGGGCTGAAATGCAAACTTCACCCAAATACCTCCCTTGCCTGAGGTTAAACAACTGTCTTTGACACTAACCTATCATGACGGCAGTGGAGGAGCAGGATGCAATAGAATAGAGGGACTCAAGGGACTCAAATATGCTAATAGTTAATAGGCTTTTGTCCTGAGTGAATGATTCACCTAAGACCATTCTGCCTTTCCGTGTGCTTTTTTATCCACCGTTAGTTAACACTATCTCACATGCTTCATGGAAAGTGAAAAGGTATTTAATAAATAAATATAATCCAGGGTTAGCCAAGTTACTGAACAGATCTCAGGGACAGTTCTTTTCAATGGGAAGATGAGACTGATGATTCCTACCATTCAGAACTCTGAGGAGCACTAAGGGAGATAATGCATGCCTAGCACAGCGCCTGGCTCTCAGTGGAAGTAAGCACTATTCCCATTGATGGGGGCAGGGATGAGGTTCAGGGCGTCGCAGGAAAGGTCAATGCTCGGGACAACCACCCTCCTTCTCGGTTAAGGCCAAAGTATTTTTGGATGCACGATCCATGTTAATTTGCGTAATCTCTTGCCTATTCTGTGCTTATTCTGGGGATAAATAGATGACTTCAGCCGTCAACACTGTCACTCCAATGCTCTCCATGAGTGCCAAGAACATGTATTAAAGAAAGAACTAGAAGAACAAATTAAAGAAGGAGAGAGAGGAGAGGGGAAGGGAGGGAAAGAAAATAAAACTAGTTTGTCAAACAGGCTACTACACAAGCTAATTCTAGTAACTTGACGCATTTTCAGACACATGATACAAAGGAGCAAGGACCCTGGTACCCAGGAATATCAAGGATCTCCGAGACATTAAAAGTGCCTTTCTCTCTCTTTCTTGTTGTCTTTTGCCTTCAAGCACTGGGTTGGCATAAGACCAAGAAAATCCTATTTCTTTTCCATTCAGGTAATCCCTTCGCTCCACCAGTATGGGGTATCACAAGACCTTGATGTTGTGTAGAAGATATTATTCCACACCCAGCTGGGGTTATTTTTTTAAGATCCTCCATCCAGGCATGAATCAGACTAAGGATGAGTAACTCAGCCTTCTGGGCAAAAAATTACTCAAAAACCAAAAGAAGAAAGTACCACCACATCCTAAATAAATTTGGCAAAAATCAACTTTTAAAATATTTTTTGGTTGAGGAGGGTAGTGATGAAGAGAACAAAAGAATTTAAAATGTTTAAACTAATTTTTCTTTGTGTATTTTGCCTTATGTATTATCTAGATGTCATCCTCTCTTGTACTTTCTCTCTTGTGTTCTCTTCCATGCATCAAGTCTTTCTCTCTCTCTCTCATTTCCAATGTAAAACCATCCTGAAACATACACACCCACACCCCCACCACCGCCACCCCCCCACACACATACACACTTCCCTCATTCCCACATTTCCCTTCAGCTGCCACTGTATTTCCATTTCCCTTTGCAGCAAACGTTCTGGAAGAGGTGCTATTTATCCTGTCTCTTCTTCCCCATTCCCCATCTACTCTCTTGTCCAATATGGTTTCACCCATCACTTCCCAAAACTTCCCTTGCCAAAGTCACTGATGATCTCCTTGAAAACAAATCCAAAGAACCCTTCTGTGTCTCAAGAGCTTTGGACACAGTTGGCCACTCTCTCCACTTCTTCATCCTGGGTGTCACCCTCATCTTGTTTTCTGTTCAGTTCACAGAACCTCCTTTCCACTATCTTAGCTGCCTCCTCCTCTGATGGACCTTTCTTTCCTTTTCTTCATTTTTGTCCCTTCCTTTCCACTGGGTCTTTCATTCCTTCTTTTGTTCCTTTTTTCTTTCCTTAATACATGTCCTTGATACTCATGGGAAGGACTACAGTGACAGTGGTGATGGCTGGAGTCAGCTATTTATTCCCAGAATGAAATTAGCTTTCTCTGGGCTCTTTGCTTCTCCATCTACACCCACTTTGGAGGATTGCATTCATTCTCTGGCTTTAAAAAAATATGTCTGTTACTGATTCCCAAATTCATAGATCTGTTTTCAAAGCCTCAGGGTCATATGTACTGTGCCTTCTTGTTAATTGTATTTCATAGCCATCTCAAAGATACCACAGACAAAAAGATGCTCTTGATTCTCTCCAACACCCATCTCTTAATCCCCCATCACAACCAAACCTTTCCAACTCACTGTTCTCCATTTGAGTAAATGGAACCAGCAGAAACTTGGGACTCATTCTTGATCTTGTTTTTACCGCCCACATGCTCCACATACACACAGAGTAATTCCCATCCATCAGCACATCTTGAAAGCTCCTCTTCCAAACTACAGCCCTCATGCCCACCACTCTTTACCTTCACTGTCACCAACTTGTACCTGGTGCCATCCCCTCTTACCTTGGCTCTGAACTATTAACATAACTGGTCTCCTGATTCCACTCCTACTCTTCTTTCTGGCCTCCCAAAAGGGCCAGAAAGATCTTTTTTTTTTAAATGCAGGTCCTGATGCCTGGGTGGCTCAGTCAGTTAAGCGTCGGACTTCGGCTCAGGTCATGATCTCGCGGTTCATCGGTTCAAGCCCCGTGTTGGGCTCTGTGATGACAGCTAGCTCAGAGCCTGGAGCCTACTTCAGATTCTGTATCTCCCTCTCTCTCTGACCCTCCCCTGCTCATGCTGTCTCTCTCTCTCTCTCTCAGAAATAAATAAAACATTAAAAATAAATGAATAAATAAATAATGAAAATAAAAAATGCAGGTCATGCCAATGTCTCACTCAAAGCCCTTGAATAACTTTGTTTTGTTCTTTATGGGGAAAAATGCAAATTCCCACTATGGCTACATGGCCTATGTGATCTGGCCCCTGCCTGACCCTCCAGTGGTATCTCAAGCCACACTCTTTCCCCTCACCACTACTCATTCACACTGTCCTTCTAACAATCCCCAGAAAACACTCACCTCTTTCACCCCCACGCCTTCATACCCACTGCTGCATGCAGTGCCCCTGCCCAGGCCTGAATACCCTTCTCCAGACTTTCCCAGGGCTGGCACCTTCTCTGCTGGAAGATCCTAGTTTAAGGGTCAGCTTCTTAGAAAGGCTATCCAAATTAGGCCCACCCCTCTACCATTCTTTATCACAGCACTTTTTTACTTTTTAAGATGGGCCCCAGTGATTCTCACCTCCTGCTATTCACATCCATTGCTGTTCCATCCCACCATATGGCAGGATTCTTCCGAAGTGATGATGAGTCACTTCTCTGAGACTAGGTTATAAAAGACAGTGTAGCTTCCATCCTGTTCTTTCTTTCTCTCTGTTCCTGGGTAGCTTGCTCTGGAGGACACCAGATGCCATGTAGTGAGCAGTCCTATGGTGAGTCTCCTGTGCTAAAGTATCAAAGCCTGCTGTCAATAGTCCATGAACGAGCTTGAGAGTTGATCCTCCAGGCCAGTCAGGCTTTGAGCTAACCAACGCCTGAACTGACAGCTTGACCACAGTCTTCTGAGAGACCCTGAGTCAGAATTGCCAGCTAAGAGCCTCCTGGATCCCTGACCCTCAGGAGTTTTCCCCCACCCCACCACCACCAAAAGGACCAACTCACTCATTGTATCATCAGTGCCTAGAACACAGCAGTCCCTCAATAGATATTTGCAGAACAAAAAGTCTGTTACTACTTTTACCATCCATGAAATATTAATTTATCCCTTGATAGTTTTAAAATATCTGCATGATAAACTAGATATTCTTGCCATTTCTTAATAAAAAACCCAAGGCCTCAGTCCATTTGTTCACAGCTCCCCTCCCACTGTGTTAGAGAGTCAGTGCTCCAACCCTGAGCTTCTGGCTTCAGCCCTGGCATTCCTTTTCCTAACACCTTGACTTCTTACCAGTCACCCACACAGTATGAACTCTGTCATCCTGGCATCCACACTTCCGCACAAACCATCCAGCATGTTGGCACCCTGTTCCTGCCCATCCAACCTGTGGCCAGCTTCATCAGACCTACTTGAACCAATCATGAAAGCTGTGTAGACAAATGCTTAAATTAGGAACACAGAATTGTTCATTCCTCCCCTAAAAGGGTAAGGGGAATATATTACATGGCTTTTCTTCCCCCTTCCAAAACCATAAACAGAAGTAAAAACATGCTTTAAAGTCCCCAGGACTCAATGTTAAATCTACTACCAAGTTTCAAACCCTCTGAGGACTTCTAAAAGTGGATATTTTCTTCAATCCCTTGGTAAATATTATGTGAAATATAGCAAGTTCTTCAGTATCTGGGGTGATTTATTACTAAAGAGATCACTTGAGAGTCTTCCTCTCTCCTGTTTAAGTAAGTCCCAGATTGGGGCAGGAAAAGCATGGGTTGGGCCGAACCCAAGACTAAGTGATTCAGAATGTGTTTCTTTGTGCCATTCATAAGCCAAAGGCAACCCTATGTCCAGAGATGAAAAAGATCTCCAATGCATAAATTAATTTGTCTTAAAAAGTAAGAAATTTTGATATCACATTTTCCTGATAATCCCCATTATCATTTCTCACATACCTGTAAGAAAAATCTAGCCCTGAGATAGAATTATTTTAATCAACTTAGAATCTCAAATTTGCTTCAAGGCCATTCTTAATATATTGCCTCTGATTTATCATAATGTAAAGTGGGGATAATAATATCCCTACTTTTAAGGTTTTATGTGGGGATTAAATAAGTGATTAGAAGAATACATGACACATAGTGCTTGCCATATAACTATCCACTATTAATATCATTCTAGTTGCCATTACTGTTTGTTGTTATAATAATTAAAATTATTATTAATAATTATTAATACTTAATAATTATCATTATTAATAATCATCCAGGTGTTGGCCATATGAAAATTTTAACATTCAATTCCTGCATGTGAGATCTACTCAGGACATATAAACACATACACCCCCTCCCAACTGTTTTCTCCGTCGAGTCTATTTAAAATAAATCATTATCTTCAACCATTCCCATCTTAAACAAAACATCACTGAAGAAGGATCTTGGAGAGAGTCCTGCTTACTATTCCAAGTTTTACACTGCCTTCCTATGTCATTTTGATCAAGTAGTGTCTCTAATCTTCTTCCTCCAGAAAGCTTCAGAGCCCTGGCAATGGAGGGAGAGTTGGATGGCGATTATAGGACTGAAGAAACCATCAGATGATTTAAGTCTTTGTCTGAGAGATGCTGGGCATAAGACTTAGTATCATTCTTATCCTGTGCCTTCAGGGTAGAAAGGGGTGGGGAGATAAGCATTCTTTGGCCAGATGTCTCCAATCAGGATTAGCTTTCCTGAGTCATTTCTAAGATAAAATCTAGATTGGCTTATCTCACACACCTTGAGATAAGAGGGAATATTTATAGAACAATAGATATTTTGAAACTAGTTCCATGACGTGTTCATTTACATGACCGATTCCTCACCAGCAGAATCTCTATCTCCGTCATTTCTAGTTAGGAAAGTAACACATTCAATTGTTCCAGATAGATAGATAGACAGACAGACAGACAGATAGATAGAATCTCATTAAAGAAGTAATAATGATCTGTAAGGGAGTATATCCACTTTTAGCCATTTTAATAGAAATCAAATAATTTCCTTTGCCTAGTGAAAGGAAAATTTCTGAAAAGTTTAAATATATATGTTGACATGATGTCTATATATCTCCAATCAAAATGATTTCACATAAAACCATAATTAAGACAATTCAAAAAAGGAAGCAAAGGGGCGACTGGGTGGCTCAGTTGGGTAAGTGTCCATATATCTTGATTTTGGCTCAGGTCATGATCTCAAGGTTTGTGAGATTGAGGCCCTTGTAAGGCTCTGCAGAGTCTGCTTGGGATTCTCTCTCTTCCTCTCTTTCTGCCGCTCCCCTGCTTGTGCACGTGCTCTCTTGCTCTCTCTCTCCCCTTCTCTCTCAAAAAAAAATAAATAAATAAACTTTTAAAAAGAGAGAGAGAGAGCAGCTAAAAGCTCTTTTTTTGTATCTTACCAGAACAGGATTTTACTGCAGAGCCTGCATCTTTAAACTCTGTGCTACACTGTATGCCACCTGGTAGATGCCAACTAGGATCTCTTTGCAAGTGACAAAATCCTCCAGCTCTAGCTCCAGGCTCTTTCTTTCTTTTTTTTTTTTTTAAATGTTTTATTTATTTCTAGGAGAGAGACAGCATGAGTAGGGGAGGGTCAGAGAGAGAGGGAGTCACAGACTCTGAAACAGGCTCCAGGCTCTGAGCTGGCAGTCAGCACAAAGCCCGACGCGGGGCTCGAACCCACGAACCACGAGATCATGACCTAAGCGAAAGACGGACGCTTAACCGACTAAGCCACCCAGGCGCCCCGCTCCAGGCTCTTTCTTGAGCCCCAGTATTCCTAAGTGTCTACAAGTCATTTGTGCTTGAATATCTGACAGAATATCTAAAGTTTAACAGATAACCAATCATTCTTGCCTCAAAGTCTCCATAACCCTTTGGATAGACCGCCATTATGATCCTTATCATACTACAATTTAATGATCTACCAATGTTTCAGTCTCAGTTTCTAGAATGTGAGTTCCCAGGATGCAGAGACCTTTTGAAAAAATCTATATGGTCCTAGTTTTAGCACATGACAAGTATTTGATAAATGGGTATTGAACAAATATCTGACTTAGTAACTACAGTTATGACTCAGGTTAGTAAGAATGTACCGCTAACAAGCAGACAGAGTAGGGACAGCCTGGCGGAGTGGGTGGGGGAAGGGAAGAAAAGGAGGGTAAGGTCACAAAAGTTCAGGGCACAAACCAGTCATCATTACCAGTCTCTAAACTACCATTCCCACACACCTGATACTTGGACTTGAAATCATATGAAGCTCTAAATTGTCATCACTGCCTTCGTCGCTTTTATGTCAGTTCTCTTGGCAATGGGTTTAACCAGAGGATGGGAGAATTTCACGTTCAAAGATGCAGAGAAACCTGATACTTCTTCCTTTTCAATGGGTCAAATGTCAAGCAGTGAACAGAGCGGCTCAGATTAATAAAAACTGCACCAAGAGATTTTGGCCCTTTGGAGTCTCACTCAAGCCAAAAATGTCCTGGCATGTTGAGGCAACCAAAGATGTCATCTCCCATAGGTGTAAAATTCAACTCTTCCATGGTTCCAAGACATTTTTGCAGAATTGTACAGGAAGAGAGTTCACCTTGGTGGAAAAAGTCCTATTCTAATATAACAGAATCTCCAATGTTTGAAGGGCATACAGGTTCAGGAACACAGGGTTGTAAAAGACGCTATAAATGGAATGACCATATAATTTGTTTTCAGTGAGACACTTTTGAAATGGGACAGTAAGAATAATTACACTGAGACAACAGCACGCACTGGGACCGTCCCAGGCACACCAGGACTTGAGTCTACAGAAAGGATCAAGGGGCTTGGGAGTGTTTCTACAACTCTGTTCTCATGTAGTCCCATGCTGAGGAGTGGCACCTCAAGTTCTAAGTTGGATCCTGCTGTCTCCGAGTTTGTGCTAAATGCAGACACTTTAGAAAATTTTCATACCTAACTTGATTACTTCATCCACCAACAATTTGGAATATTTGGAGACAGAGGCATGATGGATTTTGACCAGTCTATATAAATCCTCTCTCGTTAACTATTCATTCAGTCTTTCAGCAAACTTTGGTTGAGCACCAACTCCAATTTGGGAACTAATTGGAGCTCTGGGTAGGGTGGCCACAAAAATGAATGACACACACCTCCCTTCAAAGTCTGTGTGCTAATAGGTGAGATACATGAAACAAAGTAATTACAATGCAATATATTCAAATGCCAAAAGCACATACTTCCCAAGGGGGCATATATGACTAGTTAAAATTCTTGAGGCTGCTGTATCTCTCATTACACCATGGTATCTTGTTTTGTGATGTGAAACCCAGGTAAATTGTCAGTCTTCCTTGCCCCACTTTTCTTACTGAGGTCTATTTGTATCTTAGCTCACAACATGTACTTAACGATTTATAAAATTACATGTATTTAAATATCTTCCGTAATTCAGGTTGTTAACTAAAAAAGAACTCTCCTCTTTCCTCCCTTTCTTCTAGCTTTAAATTACATGGTTCTGTGATTCTCCTTTGCCTTTTATTCCACATGAGTAAAGGTTTGCTTTGCAGGAGTACTTATTAAGAAAGTATGGCTGTTTAAACCACATTGCAAAATACACCACACAGGTTTGAGTAGGAAGGCTGATGAATGAACGATCTGCAATTCCCCTTAACTTCAGTACTGCTAAAGCACCTCAGCTTACAAGGCAACATTTTTATGAGCTTCTCTTTTTAAGAATGTAGAATTCTATTCCATAGACCCAATCAGTTCCCTTCTGAGAGTTGCTACATGTGCCTCTATTTTCTCTAATGATCTTAGAAGTAATTAACACCTCAGGTTTTTGTATTTACCCAGTCATCTAAGGATTGCAAGACATGTACCTGGCTTCATTCCCTTTGAAATCAAGAAAGCTTTCCAAATGGGGATGTTTATTTGAGAAAAGTGAACAGTGAAATTAATTCATGCATTCCTGTATCTGATGTGTTACATTCTTTCCCCCATTTTACATTATGGTAGAGGAAAATTTGGTTGGCATCTGCGACACCATCTGTGCAGCAACCTCCGTTATCTTCTCCTGAGATATAATCCCTTGCTCCCTCCTCCCAAAACCCTAGCCCCTATGGCTACTCTGGATGTCATAGAGTCTTACCTGATGCTACATTAGCCATAATCAATGCCCAGAGTGGGCATCTACTCAAGCTAAGCCAATCATAGCACATTGCTAATTTAATCAAAGTAGAAGACAAAAAATAAAAATAAACTGGCAAGAAATATTATTTTGGCTTTTAATAAAAGTAACACTCCACAAAGAAAATGGAAAAATCAAGAATAGTAAGTCTTTATCATGTCCATGACCATCCACTTAACAGCATAGTTTTGATACACAGAGAATAGAAAGTATGGGAAATGCAAATTACAGTCCTACAAGGAAATCCTAAAACTCTTGGCTCTGAAATCAATAAACTATTCAGAGGCTCTGAGTACCAAACTATCATGCAGTTTCTAAGTGATAACCATAAAACTTCGCACACAGCAAAGGAAGAAAATATATATTTTCAAATACCCATGATGTACTTGAAAAAAATTCACCATCAATCCATTAGGCTAAATCTCATTAAATGTTTTGCATAAGAAAGCACACAGGGTGGGGTGCCTGGGTGGCTCAGTTAGTTAAGTGCCTGACTTCAGCTCAGGTCATGATCTCACAGTCTGTGGGTTCGAGCCCTGCATCAGGCTCTCTGCTGACAGCTCAGAGCCTGGAGCCTGCTTCAGATTCTGTGTCTCCCTGTCTCTGCCCCTCCCCCACTCATGCTGTCTCTCTCTCTCTCTCCCTTTCTCTCTCTCAAAAATGAATAAACATTTAAAAAATTTAGAAAGCACATACAGTGCTGGTTCTGAGCATAATAAAATAAAAATAAACATAACACAAAGATAAATAATATCTATCCAGGTGATTTGGAAATTTTAAAAGACTCTTCTGGATGATTATTGACTGAAAAAAGTAAATCAAAATAGAGACTACAGATTATGCAGAGATATATGACAAAGAGAACAAGCTATCAAAATCCTTGTGATGCAGTTCTAATGCTTTCTATACATTTAGAATACTCACTTAAAAAATAAGAAAGAGAAAAAATAAAAGTAAAAGCCTAAACATTCAACACTAGACTATAGAAAAACTAAGCTGAAAGAAAAAAATTAATAAAAAGAAAGAAGAAAATAAATAAATAAATAAAGCCAAAGCTTCTAAAAGGTCAATGCAATAAACAAGCTTTTGTAGGCAAAAAATAGAAGAGTCAAACACCATTAGAAATAAAAAGACAGCGATTTTATATATATATATATAAAACATTATATATATATGTAAAATGCTATTAGATGGAAATTTTTACCAAAATTAAATTGAGAATTATAAAATTTGAATAAATCAAACTCCATAGAAGGACTCTAAACTTCATACTAGGTCCAGGTGATTTTATACACAACTTTTGCAAAACATCTAATGAAAAGACTATTTTATAAATGTTTATAAGCCATAGAAAAAAGGTAGAAAACTCCTCCCCAATTTATTTGATAAGACAAGTATAATCTTGATATAAAAATTGACCAATTATAAACTAAATAGAAAACTATCAATTTTTCTCAAAATCAGTAGACTATAAAAAATATTCATCAAAACCAATGACAGTTTAGTCCAGGATCACAATTATGGCTAGATATTCATTTAAATCTGAATTAATATTAACAGGATTAAGGAGAAAAATCATACATATGTTGACCCATTAATATGCACCAAGGACTCCTAGCCAGTAGGGATGCAGTAATGTAATAAACAAAACAGAAGAAAGCCCTGTACTCAAGGAGCTTACATTTTAGTGTGAGAAGATAGACAACAAATAACTAGAATATAGATTATGTCAGATGGCAACAAGAACTATAGAGAAAAACTAAGCAGGGAAGTAGGATAGGAAGGAATAGGGTGTTGTGAACATTTTAATGAAGTAGTCAAAGAAGGGTTTATTGAAAAGCTGACAGTTAAGCAAAAGCCCAAAAGGATGAGAAGGCAGGGACAGTAAGAGTAAGAAACACAAGTCGAAGAGATGAGGAGGGAAGCTGACCCTATAGGACCTTAGAGGACGCAGTATGGACTTAGGCTTTTACTCTGAATAAGCTGGGAAGTCTTGTAAGCATGAAGAACTTTTCTGGATGCTTTGTTAAGACAAAGGCAAAATTAAGAAGATTAGATAGGAAGCTAATGCAAAACAATACAAGCAAGAGACATTGGTGACTTAAATCAATGTGCAGGTGCTAGAAGTGATGGAGGTAGCGAAATGCTTCTGCATATATTTTGAAGGTAGAGTCAGCAGGATTTTTATATGGATTTGGATGTAAGATTTCCTAGAGAGACCAGAGCCAAGGATAATACCCAAAGTTTTTATCCAGAGTTAGAAATTTTGAGATGCCGTTTACTGAGATGGGGAAGACTGTAGGATGAGTGGGGAGTTAAGCAAGCAACACATCCAATAATTAAACATTTGAAGGAGTTTCAAAAGTGAAGAAAATAATATTTCCAGTTGTCATTACTTAACAGTGTTCTCAATCTCCTAGCCAATGCAATAAGATAAATATATATAGGAAGAAAGTATAAATTTTGGAAATTAAGAAATATCATTGGCATTATTTTAAAATAGTGCAACTGATTACCTAGAAAACCAAACAAAATAAAGATAAAAACCAGGGTAAATAGATATGAGATTGATGTGCAAAACTCTATCTTTCTTATACTCCAAGACTTAATTTTAAAAAGATACTATTTTGCATTGGCAACAAAAGCTATTAAATAGCTATGAATGATCTAACAAAAAATAAACATAGGAGTAGAATTATAGGCTAAAAATAAAATAGCTAGAGGAAAAGCTTAATATCATTAAAATGTCAATTATTTTCTACATAGATCTATAAACTCATTGAAATCCACATCAAAATTCAAAAGAACTACTTTATAGAAATTGGCAAGCCAATTCTAAACTTCACCTGGAAAAGAAAATATGTAAGAGGTGCCAATAAGTTTTTTGAAAGAAAAAAAAAATGACAAAGGAACATCCTTACCACCTAGATAAAGAATACTTTAAAACATGATATATTGGCTCAAGGATAGACAAATGGATAAGTGAAATAATTCAGAGTCCAGAAATATATCTATATATGAATGAGAATTGACATCAATTCTCATGGATTGATTGATTTGAAATAAAAATGATTCAATAAATAGTGTTAGAATAATTGGACATTCATATAGGAAAAACTCTCTACCCTATAGTCCACATGAAAATGAATATCAGATAAAGTTATCTCTGCATTGTCCAATATGTAGCCTCTACCCACATGTGAGTATTTAAATTTAAATTTTCATTAATTAAAATTAAGTAAAATTTAAACTTTAGTTTTTCAGTTTCTGCAGCCACATCTTAAGTATTCAGTAGCCATATGTTGCTAGTACCACCATATTGGATGGGCAAATATACAGCATTTTTATCACTGAAAAAAGTTTGTTGGGCACTAAAATATTTTATCATTTTTTAATGTTTTTTTTTATTTTTTTCTTTTATAGTTTATTGTCAAGTTGGTTTCCATATAACACCCAGTGCTCATCCCAACAAGTGCCCTCTTTCATGCCCATCACCCCTTTTCTCCTCTCCCCCACCCCCTTCAACCCTCAGTTTGTTCTCAGTATTCAAGAGTCTCTTATGGTTTTCCTCCCTCCCTCTTAACTATTTTTTCCCCTTCCCTTTCCCCATGATCCTCTGTTAAGTTTCTCCTATTTCACATATGAGTGAAAACATATGGTATCTGTCCTTCTCTGCCTGACTTATTTCACTTAGTATAACACCCTCGAGTTCCATCCATGTTGCTACAGATGGCCAGATTTCATTCTTTCTCATTGCCATGTAGTATTCCATTGTATATATAAACCACATCTCCTTGATCCATTTGTCAGTTGGTGGACATTTAGGCTCTTTCCATGATTTGGCTATTGTTGAAAGTGCTGCTGTGAACATTGGGGTACATGTGCCCCTATGCATCAGCACTCCTGTATCCCTTGGGTAAAATCCTAGCAGGCACTAAAATGTTTTAAACACTGTCTTATGTAATAGTTAGAGAAAATATAGAAAAATATCTTTATAATCTTGGGGGTAGGGAACAGACTTTTCTAAAATACAAACCCTGGTAGTCACAAGAAGGAACACTGTCAGTTTGACTACTCAAAAATAAAAATTTATGTTTCAAGAAAGACACTATGGAGTTAAAGGACAAATGACAGATCAAATGAAAATATTTGCAACATATGTAATAGAAAAGAATAAACTGCTAAAAAATAAAAAACCAATGAGAAAAAAACCAACAGTCCATTAGAAACATAGGTAAAGAATATGAACAGGCAATGTACAGGGGAAAAAAAAACTACAAGATCAAAAGATGTTCCACAACTTTACTAGGTAAAAGGAAAATATGAATAAAACACAAAATGGCCAAGTTTGCTCATCAGACAAGACACTCTTAGAGTGTCAACAGGAAATTAAAATATCTGAGAAATTATGTGGAACATAAAGAACTTTCCGTGTATTGAATTCAGTGTGTCCCAAATTGATTTATCAGAGAATCTCCCTGACCCCCGCTATGTTAGCTGTAGTGTAAAAAGGATGGCCAAGCAGAGGTCCATAGTAGTTCTATTTTAACGAAATAGCATTCTTCCTATGTAAATGATAGTACCAATGTGTTTGTAAATGATTGAGGCTCTTAAGTAGGTTAAATAAAATACTTTCTCCAAAATTCTTATCATAGTTTGTTACTAAATAAACCTTTTTCTTCATAGATAATGCAGAGATGATTCTTAACTTTTCACTAAATTATTACAGGTTTTGAGTGTGATTTAAATGAAAAGTTATTACCGTAAAAAAGAAAAAAGAAAAGCGTTGATTGCCTTCCTTTGTCTAGTCTCAAATGTAGAGGAAACAGTTACTCACCACCCACCAGGAGAACATGTGAAAATCTTGGTGGGGAGGGAGGCTTGGAGGCACAGAGAAGGCTTGTAATGTGAGAGAGCCTCAATGAAATTGTATTTATCTCTTTAGGAACATGCTTCCCCCTCTAGCCGAGATTCACTGGTTAAGAGGATCTACTTTCAGAGCCAAAACAGTTTTTTATCTTCTGTTTTCTACTAACTGTTATCTCCCATGTTGTACTAATTTACCCAGAAGTCAATCATCAGCTTATTTGTTCAGCCTGTTATACACATACAGCATTCTGATGTTTTAAAGGTGGAATTTCTCTGTTATTCACACATCTACTGCAAAATAGTAAACAGCAATCGTCTCTGAAATTCAGCCTAATTGCAAAAAAAAATGGTTTTACAAAACTTAATTTTTATCTACTAAAAACTATGTTCTCTAGTTTCTAGAACAATTTACAAAATATCCATTTAAACATTCTCCAAACATCATCTTCATAAAGAAATTTGAAAAGTGGATATTTTATTTTAAACTCCATCTGCGTTTAAACAGAATTAAAGCTTAAAATGCTTTAACTTTAATTGTAAAATTTGTTAATGATTCATGCCTTCGGTGGAATAGAAATGTATTCTTTATTTGTAGATTTCTTCGTAGAAGTAATAAAGGAGCATTCAACACTGCAATCATTTAATATTTGTTAGGTATAATTGGATATATTTATGAATGAAAAATGCAACATGGCTATTCTTAACCCATCCCCCATCCTAAACCAATCTTTTTAAAAATGATTATTTCATGTGCTGGAGATCCCTGAACTGTATACTTTAAAATGGTGAATTTTATGGTGTGTGAATTGCATCTCAGTTTTAAAAATGATTACTTCATTATCAGTCAGATCTTTTAAAGTTAGCTTAAGATGCTAGGACAAATCATCCTTCGCTACTAACTGGCTTTTGAAAACCAGACAATCCCTTTGAAGTATGAAAGCTCCGCCTCATAAGCCTCCTTCACGTAGCTCTGTAAATTACAGGCTTATTTATTTTGCATTGAACTCTTCCTCCAAACTCCCTATTTTGAATATGTGGTACTGTAAAATGAGCATTCTTCTCTGCTGATAGTAAAGCCACTGTCCTAATCTGCCCGTTCAGTTTAAAATCTGATAATAATGGTTACTTTACCTCAAGAGAAATCCTACAGGCAAACATGTCAGAGTGGCCCAGTTTGACTGAGAACAGATCCAAGCCACTGGTCATAAAGGGTAAACACTTAAGACATTTAACCCAGTCCAACAGTACTAAATGGAAGGGGATGGTCATCTGGATTATGAATCACCTAATTGACATGTCAGAAAATAAGCATTTTATTGACAGAAGGTGATTGTAGGGGAGAGTCATTTTTCACGTAAATAGCCAGATACCTTCTCTCTCTCCTTTGTATTCATACTTCTGGAGGGAGGGGGGAGGAGAGTGAAGGGGTGCGGTGAGAAAACAAGTCATCCTCTGCTACAATTTACTATTGCTTGATACATAATAGTGTCTGTATTTCTTGCTTTGGCCTTTGTTTCAACAGCTTTTCAGATATCTGTAATTGTTTATGGTTTCTTTTTAATAGTTTATTGTCAAGTTGGTTTCCATATAACACCCAGTGCTCATCCCCACAAGTGCCCTCCTCCATGCCCATCACCCCCCTCCCCCTCTCCCCCATACCCATCAGTCCTCAGTTTGTTCTCAAGATTCAAGTGTTTCTGGTTTCTAAACAAATTTCAATATTTTGTAAGAGATCTTTAATTTTCTCTGTCTTTCCTATTAGTAGTTTAAAGGAGGAATTCACAAGGAAAGGTTGATATTACTCCCTTGTCCACCTCTTCCTCAAATGGACCCATTTCACTGGTAAGACAATGGCATTGTAAACACACACACACACACACACACCACACCACCACATATACACACCAATACACACATACACACACACCACACACACACACATACACACACACACACAATAATGGGAATGAATTAACTTCAAAATGTCCTAATCTGCAGGATACTCAAGGTTAGGAGCCTGTTGCTATCCATCTTTACATCTCCTCCTAAGCCCACTCTACCCCAATTGTGTTTACAACAGTTGCTGATGCATAGTAACTACTCAAATATCTGTTGATTTTAGTTTGTTAATTAAACATTTGTTCATTTTAATTTATTGATGTATTATTTCCAGAAAACGTTATCAGGCACCCTCATGACAGGGTTATTAAATTTTAACTGAATTTTTAAATACAGCCGTGTCATTGCACTGATTTTTTGTTAAAATCATATTTTAATTCTATTATATGTAATAGGCACTTAATAAATATTTGAGAAAATCAGCATAACTGAATTCATCTTACATGATCAGGTTTTCAGACCAACTCCCTGATCTCCAAAATGTCTCATTCCTTACTTCACATTAATATGTTTTCCACCTTTAAAATCCTTTTCTGGGGAAAGAATGACTTTAGCCTAATTTACTGTTTTATTCATGAGATCTTGGATGAATAAGGTCTTTAATATACTACAATTTGCCTTGTAGAAATAATAACTTTCGGCAGTCTTATGAGTAAATTAGTCAGAATCAAAGTTTAAACTTCATACTTCACACATGGCTGATAACAACACAAAGGGGAGAAGTTCACTGCATATGCTTAAATAAATAGTAAACAAAATAACACATATATAGAAATCAGGCATTATATTTGTAGGAAAAACCACACACAGTTCTGAAATACTAAGATGCCACTTAGTATTATATTAATTATAATTATATATAATATACAGTATAAATTATATTTTTCTTATTTCTTTGACAATTTATAAAAATTGCCAAGTTATGGATTTGTCTTTCCCCTCCTACCCCACTCCCCAGGTGAGGGTGGCTAGCAGTTTCTGCTATTGTCTGTGCATGTGGAGGATAAGAGTAATATAAATACATAGTGAAAAATCTAGGTCTGTTCATAATTGGCAAGTAATGGCCCCAGGAATGTTTGACCTCCTCCAACCCTGCCTTTCTCCTCTAAAGAAAACAAGATTCAGATATAACACTCTAAAAGCAGGTCTTCCATAAGAAATAAGTCAATCCTCAGCCTCTCAAGGGAGAAAACAATGAACAAAATGTAGTTGAGAGATGAAAATGATCCCACTAAGAAATCAAAGAAAAAACAATCTGAGAATGATACACAATTAATACCAAGCTATTTTTAGATCCCATGATTTGTTAGGTTAAGACAGTTATAAATGTCTTAATGTCCCAAATATTTGTTACAAACCTGGAGAATGACTTTCTGAGCCTGGGAATAATCCAGGAGAAGATTGAAGTCTACCTGATCATGGCGGGAAGTTAATGCCCATTGTCCCAAATCCTCAAGTTCCTTTATAAAAGGACTTTGTGAAGTCAATGACAGCCCAGAATTCCCGACTGAGGCTTTAATCATTTCTGGGAAAGGACATCTCAAATTCCTTTGTCTCTCCAGTGTACAGTTTCGTTCATAGGGCTAGTTTAAGCTCAATAAATATTTGGTATTAATGACTTGGAGAATAGAGGGAGCCAGGGAGATTTCTCCAATTTGGGAATAGGAGAAGTGCATTAACTAAAACTGGAGCAAGGAAATGTTACTTGTCTCAAAAACCCAGAATATCCAAAGGTAGCATTGGAAGGAAAATCTCCTGGAAGTTGGGGATAACCAGTCCACATGCCACCAACTCTGTTCGCCTGAGATTCACCTTTATTTGGTGCCAAGGTTTATCAGTCTTGGCACTGTGGGCATTTTGAGCTGCATAATTCTTTGCAGTAGAGAGTGTTCTGTGCATTGTAGGATGTTCAGCAGATCTAATTGCTAGATGCCCATTGCACCCACCACCAACACCAGTTGTGATAATAAACAAAACAAAACAAAACAGAAAAACCCCACGAGCACACTGTATACACTGTATGTTAGCCAACTTGACAATAAATTATATTCTTAAAAAAATAAAGAAGAATAAATGGAAAACAAAACAAATGGAAAAGAACAAACAAACCAAAAACTGTCTGCAGACATTGTGAAATATCATGAGGGAGTAAAATTTCCTCTAGACAGAACCACTACTTCAGGGTCTCTCCTTGATTACCTCTGGCCTCAGGAGAAAACTGTTCACTCATTTGAAACTGACCAAGTGTGCCCAATATACCTTGCTTCTGGGGTATAACAAAGAAAAATAAATTCAGAGAGCAGCAAGAATCTTATAATCTGATTTTCAAGCTGCTATTGACCAAAGCAGAGGAAGACATGATATTTGAGAACTTTCTACTTCCTGATTGCTTTTTGATGATGGATGCTTTAACCTATGTCAAAGGAAAATCTTCCCAGACACATGGAATCCTTAAAAACTACACCAAGAGTTTTTTCTTCAGCTTACGTTCCCAGAGTCTTCCGTCTCAGTTCCTGTTACTTGTCTAAGAATATTCCTCTTTCTAGGTAACTGAAACAGGAATGATTTCATCAGGATAACCATATCTGATTAGAATAAAATAACCATAGCGTTCACTCAATAAGAGGAACATGGTATAGTTTCAAAGGAGTTATTTCCTATTGCAGGGTCATATGCTACATCCTATTCTAATTATCTTAAAAGTCAAACAGGCACTCACATTATTTTTCTGAGCACATCCGCTGCTTCCTTATGATCGCTGGGAATCACCATGGAGGGAATCACCATGGAGGATGTAGTGAAGAAGGGAATGGGGAGAATTAGTTTTTTGCATGCTCAACTTGCTGTGGCCTGTACGACACATCGGCACTGGCATGCGGTGATGGACGTGGTAGATGACTAGAGACTGACATTTCTGCTGTAAAGACTTTCATTTGTTTTTCATCACAGTGACGCACAATTTCCTGCATTCTCTGCCCCTGGGGTGTTTCCTGCAAAGAGAAAACATTACTTTCGACTTTTAGCCTATCTGCCCTAAATTAGCTTCATAAGTTCTCTGTGTTCTCCAAGGCCAAGTGGGAAAGAGTAGCAGAACAAACCCTAAAGTTAATAGTAGAACGAACAAATGCTGTCTTTCCCAGAGACAGTTTTGCAGGACAGTGTGGACTGGGTGAAATCCTTGAAGCGGAAATCAGTAAGACCAATTCTAACAGGTGTTTGAGAATCAATTTGTGGGGAGTTTAGGAACCATGCTTAAGTCTCCAGTAAAATTTGGAAACACACTGAAGCTCAGAGGTACATATTCCAAGTGATCAAAACAAACAAAAACCCAAGCTAAAACAAAAAGCATATTTGTTCTTAAAGCACTTGGAACAGCTTTGGCTTGAACATCCATGGTACTGGGTCCTCACAGAGCCACTCCTTTGCTTTTGGGTGCTCAGCGAGTCACTGAATCTTTTCAGGTCTCAGTTCCCTCATCTTTCAAATGAGATCTAGATCAAAAAAAATTTTGTTTAATTCCAAGATCTTGTGTGCACATTTCAGTTTGGAAGTTCTCATAAGTGCTTTTCAATAGGAATGTATAGGGTGAGGATTTTGTCAAGTAAACTCCTTTCAAAAATATTCCCTGATTTTAATTCTCTTACCTTTGTTAGACATGATGTCCATCAATTTGACACAATCTAATAAATAAATAAATGGCATGTAAATAAATAGCCAGACAAAAGTCAATACACATGGACTTGCCCAAATTATCTAGACACTTCCTACTGATTTATATATCTGGCTAAAACCTGAACTCAGGCTTTGAGTATCCAACTGCCTTCCTAACATCTCCACCTGGATGGCAACTGGGCATCTCAAACTTAGTAAGTCTAAGGACCGTTTCCCACAAACTTGTTCCTCCCGTGGTCTTCCCCACCTCAGTATGCAGATAGTGCCAGCACCAGCTAGCCAGTTACTCAAGCCCAAACCAGGCAGCCACTTGGAGCAGAGATAATGCCACAAACCTCTTCCATTTTCTCCCCGAACAGGCAGCCAGATTACGTTCCCTAGAACCCCCGAACTGCTGCAGTTATGAGTGATTCTGTTACTGGGACACCTACGTGGCTCAGTCAGTTAAACATTCGACTTCAGCTCAGGTCATGATCTGATGGTTCGTTGGTTTGAGCCCTGTGTCCAGCTCTTTGCCAACATCTGGGAGCCTGAAACCTGCCTCAGATTCTGTGTCTCCCTCCCTCTCTCTCTGCTCCTCCCCCACTAGTGCTCTGTCTCTCTCTCTCTCTTTCCCTCAAAAATAAATAAACATTAAAAAAAAATTTTTAAATAATGATTCTGTTACTGAGCTCTGGCCAATGGAATGTGGGTACAAGTGATGCACCCTGTATCTGGACTGTTCTCTGCCTCTGAAATGTTCCACATGGTCCTCTATGCTCTCTCTGTTCCTAGTGCTTTTGGAGGCCACCTGACAATGGTGGAAATGCAGGGAGCAGACCTCCTTCACTCTCCTGCCTACCCACACTGGACTGTGATGTGAGCAAGAAAATAGTTTCTATTGTCACTGAGACTTGGAGGGGGCTGTCTGTCACAGCAGTTACCACCGTGACAAATATATAATTCTGTTACCTCCTTTTCCATCCCATATCCAGTCCCTTATCCAAATTCCAAGAATTCTTTTATCACAATACATCTTCAGTTCTTTCTCTCTTTCCCGTCTTCACTACCAGCACCTTAGCCCAAAGGTCTACCACTTCTTGCTCGGACATCTGCAGTAGCCCATTCATTTTCATTCTTGTTGCTCTCAAGTTTATTCTCCAAACAGTGATCTTCACTATTTCCCACTGCACTTGTAATTAAATCCACTACTCTCTCGTGACCTGTACCTCAGCCCTCACCTGCCTCATTCTCCTCTTCAGTAGCTACACTCCAGCCTCTTTGGACTTTTCCCTATCACCTCAGGGTCCTTACGGGGTCTGCTGTTTCCACCACCTGAAATGTTCTCCCAATAACTTCTAGTATGGCTTGTCCCTTCTCATCCTTCAAGTCCTATCTCAAGCTTCATCTTTTCTGGGAGACCTTCTTTGAGTGCTCAGTCTAAAGTAGGCCCCCAGATTACTGTCACAACACTGCTTTTTCCTTCACAGTACTCAACAATTAGAAATTATATGCTCCCATTTGCTTCTTTAAATGTGTTTCCACTACTAATTATATGGTAAAATCTATAAGTATTGGGCTTGGTCCATGGCGATCACCACTGAATACTCAGAACCCAGCACAGTGCCTGGCACATGGTGTATACTCAATAAACATTTGCTGACTAGATGAATGGATTGATACAGATTGGTCATTGACTCTGTCTGAAATCCCTGGAATCCATCATTTCCTTTTTCTCCCAGTACAACTTGTTCCTCCAAATATCACCTCTTTCATAACTGTTGAGGTTTATGGTTTTATACTTGTAAGTTCCCATCCAGTTTTACCTTAGTTATATTTGCAACAGGTATTAATAAAACAAATCAAATGGGTTTTTTATTATTTTATTTTCGATTTTGTCTCCCAAGTTTTTTGTTCTTGAAGTATAATTGACAATGTTATATTAGTTTCAGGCGTCTATAACATACTGATTTGACAATTCTAAGACAATAGTCAATGCTCGCCATCAAAGCAGGGTTTTTTTTAAAGAAATAAATTCCTATATCCCAATCAATCTTACAGCTAGGTTCAAAGAATTTTATTCTTATTCCTAATAAGAGAAAATGATCAGCACAATCTCACTAGCAAAACACAAGAAGTATTCTCATTGTTGGTTGTTGTGTGGGAGGGAGACGCAAGAGCAGGGACTGGGGAATATGTGATGAGTATCAGCCATGCTAAAGTGAATTAGTGTGTGATCCAAGCAGCCAAAGAGAGTTGGACACCAGGCACCAGCAAGAGGTTTCCCTAAGAATCCTCTGAGAACTCTGCAAAAGTCAGGGACAAACCTGAGTTTGGGAAACTGAATTGAATTAGGAACAGAGTTCTTAGCAACAATGCACCAATTCTACTACATACATACTACAAATTCTACTACATACACACTACAATTTCTACTGCATACACACTACAAATTCTACCATGGCTTTTCTTGCCATATTTATTTATTTTTTATTTTTTTAATGTTTATTTGTTTTTGAGAGAGAGAGAGAGACAGAATGTGGGTGACGAAGGGGCAGGGAGAGAGGGAGACACAGAATCCGAGGCTCCAAGTGGTCAGCACAGAGCCCAATGCGGGGCTCAAACTCACAAGCCATGAGATCATGACCTCAGCCGTAGACAGACATTAACTTAGTAAGCCACCCAGGTGTCCTTTGTGATTTTTTTTTTTTTTAATTTTGGCCATCTGGGGTCCTTGGCCTCTGATAATCTTTACCTACCCTGCATATATCCACAGGGTCATGAAATTTATGTTTCATCTTTATGTTGCTCTGCAGATTTCATACCATTTTAAAGGCTAAATAATAATTCACCAAATGGTTAGACTATTTTTTATTTTTTTAATGTTTATTTATTTTTGAGAGAGAGAGTGAGCAGGGGAGGGTCAGAGAAAGAGGGAGACAGAGGATCTGAGGTGGGCTCTGCACTGACAGCAGCAAGCCCGACATGGGGCTCGAACTCACAAACGGTGAAATCATGACCTGAGCTGAAGTCTGATGCTTAACCACTGTGCCACTGAGGTGACCCTATACTATTCTTTTATATGTGAAGCAGCATAGCATAGAGGTTAAAGGCCTATACTTTATAGCCACATTGCCTCAATTCAAATACCAGTTCTGCTACTTACTAGAACCTTGAAAAATGATTCCTCTGTAAAATGGACGAATAATAATAACCTGTTTCATAGGGTCACAATGAAGATTAATTGAAGTATCTGAAACAAAATGTTTTAATACTATACCAATGTATATACCTTTATTATTGGATACTTATGTTTCTGGTATGGGTTTAGACTTACACATGGAAACTACAATAAATATCTTAATGCATAAGGCTCTCTTCTTCATTGTTAACTACTCCCCAAAAAGGTCCCTCCTGTGTTTTAGCTGAAAGCTAAATCATATCCCCTAATATCCGCATTTCCTCCAAGCAGCCAACAATTGCAAAGCAGGCTGTGAGCAAGCTTCCGCTGGGCCAGTGTGAAGTAGCAAGAAAGCACCCTTGAATTCTGTGGGCCTTGAATTCTGTGGTTGGACTCAAAGTAAACAGGCAGGTGAAGAGGTTGGGATGATGAAAGACAATAGACCAGTACCCAAGACTAATGGCGTTGTAAAGGAGATAAATGTCTTTGAAGTAGCACCCTTAAAACCTGTGACCTTTAGGTTGACCTTCCCTTTCAGATTGTAGTATGCAGGTTTTTTGGAGTCTGTGCAAAGTCAGCAATTAAAAAGACGGACCTTGCAGGTCTTTGAGGAAGTGCCTACCCAGAAGTATGACTCCATTTCTTCTACCAACTACCCACTGGCTTCCAAGTTCCCAATCAACTTTCAAACCCTTGGAACCCTAGAGCTCACACTCTCACAGGTGCACGGTCTCCTAGACAGAAAAAGTGTTTAGTCCCTTCCCCATTGTTGCAGTTCAAGCTGTGGACACAGGAAAACATAGTAGTGGAATTTGGACAAATTGCCTCTCTCTTGTGGGGAGTAAGTAAAATGAAACAGATGGTTAATAACCTTAAACACTAGTCACCTGCAAAGAAGATGGTATCCATAAGAATTACTCATTTTGCTAAGAGCATTGAAGAAAACAAAGAATCGATGACTTTGTTAGAAGTCAATATACCTTTGATCGGAATTAACTACTTAACAGGTAGTAAAGTACTATGGAGATTATTTGAAGCAACTGACATTATACAGTATGTTTTCAAAAAGCTTTCCCTTGTGACAATAGTTCATCTGCATACAGTATTTTAAGATAAGAAAGCAGACATGATTCCTGTTCTTCCATACCTGGAACACTTATTATCTGTTAAACAGTGCCATGCCAAGCCACATTGGAGCCTAACACAAAGAAAAAATACATAATACAGGCTTGTCTTTTCAAGAAGATTGTTATTTTGCTCATCATAGATTTTTCACATTAATCTTGATTTTTTAAATATTACATTAAACTATTATTTTGATTACTGAGGCTTTTTGGTGCACTCCCCCTAATTAATTAATTTTTTATTGCAATGTCATTACTTTTTAATTGTCACTAGCCTTACAACATAATATTACTAACTAGTAAACTTAGTTAAATACTATAAAGGTGTGTCTAAATTTTACACCTTGGACATAGTCTGCTTTATCTACTATAGCTCAGATGCCAGTGAGCGACTAAGAAATTTTCCTTATTCTTTGCTCCAAGTAGAGAGCAATTGGAGATACGGCTATTTCCTGCTTAATCACTTTAAGTTCTTGGCTTAAATACTTTATAAAAAAAATACCTCTATAGAATTTTGTCTTAACCAAAGAATAAGGAGAGCATCTAAATGGTGAATATCAGTCCCCTCATCCACTCTTTCCTATTCCACTTTCCTAGAGTAACACCCAGAAGCAAGTTTTAGCTTTTGAAAACTGCTTATTCTGATATGAACCTCCATTATTTTAAATATGATACTGTGGTCCGACCTCCTGGTTTATCAAAAAGTGCATTATTTACTGATGTTATGATAGATATTAAATTCTTCTGTACTAACATGCTTTTAGCCTCCCAGTATGGCTATCACATTTTTTGTTTTGTTTCTTTTTTTTTTTTTTAATGTTTTATTTATTTCTAGGAGAGAGAGCGAGAGACAGCGTGAGCAGGGGAGGGTCAGAGAGAGAGGGAGTCACAGACTGAAGCAGGCTCCAGGCTCTGAGCTGGCAGTCAGCACAGAGCCCGACGCGGGGCTCGAACCCACGAACCGCGAGATCATGACCTAAGCGAAAGTCGGACGCTTAACCGACTAAGCCACCCAGGCGCCCCTGTTTTGTTTCTTTTTTTAATTCATCTATTTTTTAAATTACATCTGAGTTAATTAGTGTCTAGTGCTATAATGATTTCAGGAGTAGATTCCAGTGACTCATCCCCTATGTCTAACACCCAGTGCTCATCCCACCAAGTGTGCACCCCAGTGCCTTGCCCATTGAGTCCATTCCCCCACCCACAGCCCCTCCAGCAACCCTCAGTTTGTTCTGCATATTTAAGAGGCACTTATGCTCTGTCCTCCTCCTTGTTTTGATATTATTTTTGCTTCCCTTCCCTTATGTTCATCTGTTTTGTATCTTAAAGACCTCATTTGAGTGAAATCACATGATATTTGTCTTTCTCTGACTGGCTGATTTCGCTTAGCACAATATTTTCTAGTTCCATCCCCATAGCTGCAAATGGCAAGATTTCATTCTTTTTGATTGCTGAGTAATACTCCATTGTGTATATATACCACTTTGACTATTGTCAAGCTATCACATATTTTTTAATAAAATCAATAACCATCATTGCCATTACTATAACAACATAAAATTTGTTCTCCACACAACCAAATAGTATAATTGGTCTTCTTACATAACTTTTTATTTTTACTGATGCCACCTTATTACCTCCCTTTTAGCTCATAATTACCTATAAACCTATCATTGGATATTTCAAACCTCCGAATCTACTATGTGCCTATGTTTAAACATTCCAGATGATTTTACTTTCTTCTTCAGGAAATTCTCCCTCCTCTTTCCTAATTTCACTCCGGTTGCTCTCAGGGTCCACGGAGAGATGTTCTGAATTTCCTTTTGACAAGACCTTGTGTAGAATTCCCTACATCCTAAAGCACAGTTTTTCCCCCCTTTCCTGTTTTATTCTCGAGTTTCTCTGGTGTGTATCCTTTTAGCCTCCTCCAAAAAGGTGAATGGAAAGTAAATATTTAATGCATTGTGTGATTCCCATTCATTTGTGAACTTCTCAGATGTCCTTGTGTTGTTAATTTCTAATTTAGTTTCATTATGCTCCAAAAACATACTTTGTAGTCCTTCAGATTTATCGAGGCCTATTTTACGGTTTATCTAGGGAAACTATGGCTGTCTTGTTCTGTACAAAGTTGACACTTGACAGATTTGTTCTCTGTGTACCTGACGAGAGTATGTATTCTGCTGTTGTTGGGGGGAGTGTTCTATACATGACAATTGGGTCAAGTTGGTTGATTGTATTGTTCAAGTTGTCTTTACCTATTCCTATTTTCTGTTGCCTTGTTCCAGAAATTTAAAGAGGGATATTGAAACCTCTGACTAAAATTATGAATTTGTCTGTTTCTCATTGTAGTTGTAACAGTTTTGCCTCATCTATTTTGAAGCTGTGTTCTTAGGTGTGGAAACACTTAGGATTACTATGACTTCTTGACTTCTTTATCATTAAGAAATATCTTCTTTGGGCGGAAATGGTGGGGGAAAGGGAGAGAGGCAAACCATGAGAGACTCTTGAATGCTGACAAAAACTGAGGACTGATGGATGTGGGGGGGAGGGGGGGATGGGCATGGAGGAGGGCACTTTGGGGATGAGCACTGAGTGTTATGTAGAAACTAATTTGACAATAAACTATTTGTAAAAAAATAAATAAATAAATAAATAAAAAAAAGAAAAAAAAAAGAAATATCTTCTTTGTTTCTGATCATGCTTTTTGCTCTAAAGTTTACTTTTTCTGATATTGATATAAACTGTACAGATTTTATTTGATTCATAGTACTAGTAGATCTTCTCCCATCCTTTGACTTTTAATCTAATTATGTCTTTGTATTTACACTGTGTTTCTTGTGGGCGACATACTAATCGGGGTCTTGCTTTCTTATCCAACCTGATTACATCTGCCTTTTAATTAAGATGTTTATGGTATTTACACTTACATAATTATTGATATGGTTGTGTTTAAGTTTACTATCATGCTATTTGTTTTCTTTTTGTCCTAGCAAACAAATAAATTATTTTCTATTCTGTTCATTTTTTCCTCTTTTTTCTACCTTTTTGTGGGGGGTTGAGGAGAGCTGAATATTTTTTATGATTCCATTTTATCATTTTGTTCACTAATTAGCTACAAATTTTGGTTTGATATCTCGGTGGCTACTTTTGGTTTACAGTATATGTCTTAAAGTTATAACAGTCTACCTTCTAGCAATATTATACCACTTCACATATGGTATAAGAACCTTACAAGAATATGCTTCTGTTTCTCCCTTCCTCACCTTTATTCTGTTATTGTCATGCTTTTCACTTTCTACATGCATTATAGACCCTACACTACATAGCTATCATTTTGTTTAAGTAGTAAATTGTCTTTTAAAGAGATGTAAATAATTTTGAAGTCATATATTTACCCATGTGGTTGCCATTTCTAGTACTCATCATTCCTGTATTTAGACCCATATTTCCATCTGGTATAATTTTCCTTCTGCCTAAGGAGCTTCCTTTAACATTTCTTACAGTGTGGATCTGTGGGTGATAGATCCAGTTTTTATATGTCTAAAAACTTCTGTAATTCAACTCCAGTTTCCATTTACATATTTTTGTGTCTTTTTCTGCTCATGTTGCTGTATAACAGAACACAACAGATTGGGTGGCTTATAAACAAAAAAAAAGCTATATTTCTCATAGTTCTCGAGGCTGGAAAGTCCAAGATCAGGGCACCTGCAGATTCAGTGTTTCATGAGGACTCACTTGCTAGTTTATAGCCGGGTGTCTTCTTACTGTGTCCTCATGTGGAAGAAGGGACAGGGAGACTCTCTGGGGTCTCTTTCTACAAGGGCATTAATCTCATCATGAAGGCCCTGCCCTCATGACCAAATTACCTCCCAAAGGCCCCACATTCTAATACTGTCACATTGGAGTGAGGATTTCAACATATGAATTTGGAGGGGACGCATTCTGTTTTTAGCACTTTTGGGTATTAAAGTCTGGGTTACAACTTTTTTTCAGTGCTCCTCTTGTTGGATACTAGGTATCTTTGCATCCTTATAAATATTCTTGAGCTTCATTCTAGAAACGACTTAGAAATAGCTTGATCCTTGGTGCACCTGAGTGGCTCAGTCAGTTAAGCATTTCAGTCAGAAAAGCGTCTGACTCTTGATTGTGGCTCAGGTCATGATTTTACAGTTTGTGAGATTGAGCCCTGTGTTGGGCTCTGTGCTGACAGCATGGAGCCTACTTGGGATTCTCTCTCCTTCTCTCACTGCCTCTCCCCTGTTAATGCGCTTGCTCGCTCTCTCTCTCTCTCTCTCTCAAAATTAATGAATAAACATTTCTTTAAAAAATTGATCTTTTTGGATGTTGCTTTTAATATTTAATAAGCAAAAACAGAGTAGCATTTCATTTAGGACTAATTCTTTTCTACTAACGAAGAGAGATCCTTCTGATTATGCTAACTAATGAGGTTTTCTGGGCTGGATGGTGGAGACAGTAACTATTCCCAGACCTATGTGAGCTCAAGATACTGTTCCCACTAATTTTTTATATGTGCTGGCTTTTTGCTCAGACTCAGTGAAATCACTGATCAGTGTTTTGCTGAATACTTAGGGGAGCTCATCCGCAGGTGCCTGGAAGTGTCTCTGCACTGCTCTGTTCTCTCCCAGGATCTGCCTGTGAACTCCAGTCACCACACTCTTTGTTTAATCTCTTTAACCCTTAACTTAATCTCCTGAAATTCCATTCCATGCCCTGAAAACTCTCAAGGCAGCAAGCTGAGACAACCTTGTTTGCCTCCCATCCCTCAGGGATCACTGTACTTTGTTGCCTACTGTCCAATGTCTGGAAAACACTGTTTTGCATATTGTGCCTCATTTTTCAGTTGTTTCAGGTCCAATTATGCCATTTCTGAGGGAAGCAGAAGTCCCTCCATGGTATTTTAGTGTTTAATGTTGAAAAGTCTAAAGCTTTGCTCATTTTTGTTTCTCTGTATGCAATTAGAGCATCTCTTTATTTCTGGTCTTCTGAAATCTCATGAAATTTCATGATGTTCTATTTAATATGGGTCAATATTCCTTCATTGCCTTTGGTTCTCAGTGGACCCTCTCAGTCTTAAGATTCATAGTTTTAACCTTGGGACATTTTGGAGGAGGAGGACAGAGTTGGTTTTGTTTTGTGTTTGTTTGCTTTTAGATTGGGGTTTCGGGCTTTGGGTTTTTTCCCCAGTAATTTTCTTTCTTTGATTTTTCTCTGTTCTTTTCTTCTGGTCTTACAGCTCTTTGAATGTTGGGCTTCAAGGTGATCATTTTCATTTATTTCCTTTTTTATCCTTCTTTATCCCCTAGGAAATTTCCGTTGTTTTATCTTCCATCCTAGCGACTTCTGAGTTATTCTTGAAGATTCCTATGGTGTTCTGCACTACGTTTGCTTCCTTAGGGTTTCTCTTTTGATATCTCTTTTTCCCATCATATACAATCTTCTCTAATGACTGTGATTGGAAAAAAAATATCAAAGTGAGTCTGGATCATCATGTCATTCCATTCTAGTGATAGCAAAGAAATGATCAATAATTGCTAATGTTATATCAGAAGGAATCAGTAGCCCAAGTCACTGGTCAAAATCCATTTAAGCTTCAGTAGTATATAATATCAACAGATTGGAACATATTAAATGTGTTTAAGGCCATGAGTTCATAAGAACAGTGAGGGAAGACAAAATTTAATTGGTCATCATTAGAGGGTATTAGTGAATCAACTCATTCTTTAGCAAAGTGCAAATAAAGAGAAAAAAAAATCAAGCACTTACCATACCTTTACCACATATAAATATCAAACAAGGGGAAGTTTCTCCTTTGGAAGTATTCTAACTAATAAATGGATTGATAAAATTGGAATATCATCACTTTGCATCCCTTAATACATTAATGGATAAGCATTTATAACTGCTAACACCCTAAAAGAGAAAGACAGTCGGATATTATGTGCCTCCAAATGGAAGAATACAATACCACCTCGAAATTTTTCTTTACAAAAAATTTTAACCTAAATCTGATCAGGCCTTTAGATCCAATTTATAGGAAATAAAGACAACAAAGGAACATATGAACTACCACATAGATGCAATGAGCAAATCTTACTACATGAAACTCCAGAAAGAAAACCCTGGTTTCTTTAACAAATAAATTGCAAACAAAAAGACAAAGACAGCTAAAGACCCCATGGAGTAAAGACATTAAAAGACATATCAGCTAATTGCAATGAGTGAAACCAATTTGAGGACTATTTCAAATTAACTATAAAATAAAATTATGATGTTTATAAGAGAATTGAAAATTTGAATACTGACTTGATATTGGATGATATTAAGGAATTACTATCAATTTATTTCAGTGCTGATAATAGTGTAGTGGTTTTTTTTTTTTGAAGTCAGTATCTTTTATAAGAACATGAGATATGACTTAAAATATCTAAGGATAAAATGATATAATATCTGGGACTTGCTTCAAAATAATACAGGAGGGTGAAAGTAGGTAACATTGTGGATAATATGAAATTGGCCATATTAGCTGGTAATTGTTGACACTGAGCAATGAGTGCATGAGGGTTTATGATACTCTTCTCTCTACTTTTATGTATGTTTGACATTTTCCATAATAAAAGATTTTTAATTAAGCTGTTTGGAAATTCTGTGAGTAATCAGGCTTTATATTGGTAATTGGTAATAAGGTAATCATCATAATAATTTTTTATTTAATTCCCTGCTCCAATTCAATACCCTCTGTGCCTCCCTGTACCTGGTGCCCCTGAATGATTCCAAAGAATAAACTGCCAGTCTCCTTCTTGGGGGTAGCATCACCTGCTTAAACAGCATCAGGGAGTATTTCTGCTTTTTGTTTGTTTGTTCACTTGTTTTATTTTTTAGATTTCACGTATGAGTGAAATCATATGGTATTTGTCTTTCTCTGCCTGACTTATTTCACTTAGCATTGTACCCTCTAGGTCGATCCATGTTGTTCTAAATGGCAAGATCTCATTTGTAAGGCTAAATAATATTCCATTTTATATATTTGTATATATTGTATCTTCTTTATCCATCTGTTGATGGACGCTTAGGTGGCTTTCATATCTGGCCTATTGTAAATAATGCTGCAATAAATATATAATGTATAGACTTGTCTAATCACTATATTGTACACCCGGTACTAATGTAACATTGTATGTCAACTCTTCTTCAGTGTTTTTAAAAAAGCATCAAGGAGGAGATCCTGGGGGTCCAATTATTTGCTTTGCAAAATTTCAAATCAATATGTCTCCTGTTTTTAGTTCCATACCCATGCTCATCTTAAGGATTTTCTGACACCACTATATTCTTAAGCATTACAAGGAGAAAGTGATTTGCCAGCCATCAATATCCTTCTTTATCCCTCATCCCATCCCTCTCAATAGTAATTTAGGCTGTAACCTCTTCTTTCCTACTAGTTCAGGTACAATTCCTTGTTTTGTTTTCAGTCTTCTAGAATTGGTTTAATATTTTCTCCTTCCTTTTTGGGGTCTCAGGAGGTAGAGGTAGAGGGGGAAAACACATGATGTCAATGTATCAATTTAACTAGAAGACTAGCCATGACTTTGATTTAAAATAAAAGCTGCTTCATGGGAGATACTGTATCTGTTTATCTTGTTTACCCTCACACCTAACTCAGTGCCATGTGCAGGGGTAATTCTGAATCCTATTTACAGCATTAACATTTTTCTTTAAGATTGTGGTGTGTGGCAGGAGGTCAAAGGTACAAGAGCAGATGAAAAGTCTTCTGCTCTACAAAGAAAACAGGAAAATGTCCAGAGCTCAGAAACTGACCAGTAATGTATGTGCCTTCATTCTTTCTAAAGCTACATTTGAAATATTTTTGGCTTTAACTTTCCTTCCCTTATACCAATCATCTTAGTTGTTAAGTTTGTTTAGAAAGTAATTTTTAAAAGATTACACTGATAACCCCAAGCCAGTTTGAGACAGGGTAAGTCTGCTGATGTGGGACTCTTAAAATGTCCATTAGTACACTTCTCTTGTCACTTATCACCCAGGGGGTCAAGCCTTTGGTATGAAAGTTGTTTATAAACTGGTAGCTTTATTTTTAAAACAGAAAGGAAGGGCTGAGGTGCAGCTGGGCAGAAGATTGTACACTTAAAGTTTTTAGCAATTAGTCCACATTATGAACCAGCCCTGGGTTTGTGAGTATTTTATAACTCAACCATTAATCACTAATCTTCTGTTGGAACGTGATGCAAAAGGCCTCAATCTCTTTCTAAAACCATGAGTATTATGAGAAGCCAAGTTTTTTTTCTATATAATCCCACAGCCAGTGGAGATAATAATAACTTTTAATGAAGTGACACAATTTCATGAAGCTTGTGATTCTCTATTTCACAATTCTTTTAGCATTACTGAAACTGTCTGTGGTTTTTTGGTGGGTTTTTTTGTTTTTCATGTTTTGGGGATATGGTTAAGGAGACGTGATTGCCCCAATTAAACTAGCCATCCAAACTCATACCTTCTTCCAAATAATAATTCCCCTCAGGACTATGTGTTATTTGTGAACGTACTATCCATCCATCCCTCTATTTTCATTACTGTCATTTCATCTTCCCACTCCGGTATCCATCCTACAAGCCGACCTTGCCTCCTTCATCCAACCAACTCCAGCTTGATTGTCTTAAGCAGACTGTATATTCCATTTCCCTGGCCATCCTTCCTGATTCAGGGGGTGGCCATGTGGCATATGGGACATGTGCTGAACCAGAGTGAGTCTGGGGACACTTCCTTTGGAATGTCCTGAATGTGCTGTAGTCATTTATGCCACTGTGAAGTCAGTGAGCCCAAGAAGTGCCCTGATAAATGATAGAAATCAGAAATAGCAAAATCAGAGAGAGATAAAGCTGGGGGGATAATTATTCAGCCATTTTTGAAACATGACCTACTCTGGACCTTGTCTGAGATAAAAATTCCTCTTTAGTGTTTAAGCCAATTGGGATTAGGTTTTCTGTCAAATATAATAAAAATATATGTCCGGACATATATGGTGGTCCCCTCAGAGCCTACACTTGGGGAAGCACCATTCAAATTAAACTTCACTTGTTTTGTGTGTGTGACAAAAGTGAGGAAAGGTACGTCAAAGTTCAGAGATGGACATGAAGAGGTTGGACAACTGCCCAAGCATGTAGAATGAGTCAGAAAAATGAACTTGATTGCTAGATGAGCGTGGGGCATGGCATCACCCAGGACCATTCCCAGCATCTTCAAGAGAAGCAGAGATCTTGCAGGAGGAAGAAAGTAAATACATTTGACCTTCATGGGTCACCTGATGGGTCTCTAAAATGAACAGAAAGTTCATGTCTCTTCTAGGTATAGAGACTCTGTGAGCCACAATCACTGGCAACCACCCATCAGTGAGAGTCACCATGTCATCCCAGGACACATCACCCCCACAAGCCCCATCCTTCACTCCTTGACTATGATGCCCAGCCTACAGTCAGAACATGGCCTTCTCCCTGGTGAGTCCACTGCACTCTCAGTGATAAGAATGAGGCTCACCTGCCACTGAGCTGCTTTCATTTGCTGGTTCTGAACTAGTCTAGAAGTGCCTAGCACTTTACCTACATGCTCTCAGTCCCCACAGAAATCCTGTAAGAAAATATTATTGTCCCTGCTTTGCAGATGAGGTAGCTGAGGCTCAGAAAAATTAACTTGCCTTAATTCAGTCCACAAATATGTGTTGGGAACTTAGTACTCTACTAGGCATTTTGCTAGATCCCAAGGCACAGAGACAAAATGTCACAGTTCTCGAGGTACTCAAGGTCTAGTGGGAGTTAGAGACACAGAAACATATAATTACAGTATGTCACAGGATGCCCAATGATAGCACTACAAACAGCTATACATGTGGGAGCAGAGGGGGAAGTGTGGGGGATGGGGTAGGGTAGGAGACAAAAGTTTAGGGAAGGCTTCTTGGAAGAGCTGAGTCTTCACATCTGCAGAGTAATCACCTAGTGAAGAGGTTGAGAGAAGGAAAAGAGTTCTGGGAGGGAGAATGGCATGTTGAGGCAAAGAACGGAAAGCAACTTGTGTGTGGGAACCCAATGGAGTTCACTGAAGCTGGAGCAAAACAGAAAGGAAGGCAAAGGTGAGAAATGAGACCAGAGATACAGACAGAGCCAGATTCTGGTGGACTTCATATCCTATGTTAGAGAAACTCTGATTTTTCTCTGGAAATTTTAAAGCATTTTAAACTAGATATTGACAAGAATACAAGAAGGTATCAATTGAAGAACAACTCATCTTCTAGATGGTAAAGAGTTATGTAAACTGTAGATGTGCAAACAACCCAAATGGCCATTGCCAAAGAAATGTGGCATATGCATACAATGGAATTTTATTCAAACTTAAAGAAGAAAATTCTGCAATATGCAAATAACGTGGATGGACCTTGAGGACTTTATGCTGAGTGAAATAAGCCAAGTCCTTATTAAGGACAAATATTGCAGGATTCCTCTCAGATTAAGTATCTGAAGTAGTCAAACTCATGACAGCAGAGAGTGGAATGACAGTTGACAGGGACACAAGGAGGGAGAAATGGGAAGCTGTTATTGAACAGGTATGAAGTTTCAGTCATACAGAAGAATAAGTTCCAGAGATCTGCTGTACCACACTGCCTGTAGTTAACAATCCTGTATTGCGCATTTATAGATTGTTAAGAGGATAAATCTCATGTTAAATGTTCTTACCACAATAAATGTGTGTATATGTGTGTGTGTGTGTGCATGTGAGTATATGTGTGTATATCTGTGTGTGTGTGTGTATATATATGCATATGTGTGTATATCTACATGTTTGTGTGTGTGTGTATACACATATATGTAGAAATCTTTGGAACAGGTTTTCATACTTTCAGACTCCTTCAGCTTTGCAGGGTACCTAAGGGAGAACTTGACTTGGTTTCTATTAACAGGTCAGCATGTTCCTTGGTGAAATACTATCGAAATGCTATTCATGCATTCATGTGTTTGCTGCTGTCCAAAAGCTTGCTTGAAGTGTTGTTCTGGGTCTTGGTAGCACTTCGTCTAGTCTTGCTTTTGGTTGCTACAACCTCTGCCTTTTTGTACAACCCACAAAAAAGACTCCAACAGGCACCCTGAGAACACATGGGTCCTGGAAATGTACTCAGCGTAACACCTCCATACTCCAAAGAGAAAATAACCAGAAATAAAGCAAGTCAAAAAAAGTAGGGCCCCATCAACACTCTTTTCTGAATCACCTTAGCAGAATTATGACAAAAAGATGCCAGTGGGGCAAATAACCATGGCATAAGGAAGTTGATGTTAAAACTATCAGTGGTTAGGAAGCCACTCATAATAATGAAATCCAGAAATATAGGCTGTACTTTAAGAGACAAGCTCTATTTATTGAGCATCCTCTCTGCAGAACATGTTCTGAATGGACAAAACACATATCTTAGTTTTTTCTTCTTCCAGTGTCCCCCACATAGCTTCAAAGTGGAATGAAACAAATATATAGCAAGTGAATAAATGAAAGAATATTACATAGGATATGGATGCAAAAAGAAACAAACAAAACTGTATGGAATTCAAGGGATCTGAGAGATCCACTTACACAACCCCCTCCTCTACTGACTCAGGAAATAGAGGTCATTAGAAGGGTTTTTTTTTTTTTTATTCTTACCTGTGAAAATTATCCCAAGGCATACAGAAGTCAGTCAAACTAGAGAAAGTGTCCTTGCCAAGCCTCAAAAGAAAAGGGCCCTGTGAGCAAAGTGAGTCATAACAACTCCTTCTAATTGTGGGAACCAAGCAGTGGCAGGTTGTAAAAGGAAATGCAGGGTGTTCCCATAAACCAAGGGGTAAGTCCTGGAGATAGTGTGTAACAGGCTTGAAAGTATTCTCTGGCTTATCAACCACAGTACCCATCCTTGGGGAGGCTGTAATAGAATGAAATATACAGTCTTTGCAATGATTTTAAATCACTCGGAGAGCCGCTGTGCATCAAGATCAAATTAATAAACAATAAGTCACGAGAGTAGAGGCATCCAAGGAATAAAGCAATGTTGTGCTACCCATTGATACATAAACAAGCAGGAGCCCTCTAACTGCTCATCTATTAAAGACTCATTTTGGCTTGTTTTCCCAGTGAGGGTGATGGGTCATACTAAACCACCCCCACCCTCTTATCTCTGCCCTGTGGGTATTGGCCTATACCTTGACCAGTGTCAGGGATGCAGCCCAGAGCCAGCCACATTTGTCTTTCTTCAGATCTATCTGAACTTTTAAAAGATCAAGCCTAGTCATGGCCAAAATACCACACTTCCTCCAGCTAGCTTCCCAGAGTAGATTAGAAGATAAACATAAAAGTTACACCAATAACCACACACTCCAACTTGATATTTCCTTGGCCAGTGCTGTCCCAGGAAGAATCATCAGGGTTGTAAGAATTTTCAGAGATACAGTTCCCAAGAATCCTTTCTCACCTCATTTGTTTACACACAGGAGTGACTTCCACTTGCCAGAAATAATTGCTCTCAGTCATGCACGCTGCTTTGTGCTGGGCTTTTTGTTATACCCTAGCGTGAGCAAGAAGTCTTGGTTGCAAGACTCACTGGGCTTGCTTTCTAGAATGATCCATCATAAGGTGTGGGCCAGGGAGACTCAGCAGAAGAAGCATCCTTGGGTCCCCACTTCCCTCTGCTCATGGGATTAGCTTCTTAAAAGAGAAATGCCACAGGCCTGGGATGCTATAATTATCTCAGCCATTTAAGGATTATGCTCCTGGGAGACTATAATTATCCAAATATTGTTGCATTCAGGAATATTTTACTTACAAGGGAGCGCCTTCATTTTTACAGGATCTTTCAAGGGGGCCCAAAGGGTGTGTCCCGTCTAATGTGGTTCCTAAAAGAAGCCAGAAATAAACAACTACATCTGGCATGAGGGTGAGGCCCAGCTGAATCCAGCCCAATCAAGGACTTAGGAGGTGGGCAGAGAGGAACCAGCTTCCCTTTGTCGCCTTTAAAAGTAGGTATCAGTCACTGTAGGCCCAAAGGTGAGGACTTGATTCTTTCTTAATCCCATCCTCTTCCTCCCCTCCACTCATCCACAAATACCTCTTCAGTCTGAAGTCTACCCATATTGAGAAATTGTTAGAGGCATTTAAGATACCACCCCTTCCAGAGACTTGTGTATCATATTATTTACACCAGGATATCCTCCCGCCCTGAGGGTTGACCTATTCTTACTGCCTCAAAATCCAATAAGATGCCACTTGCTGTAGAAAATTATACAGCCTGACAGGGTGAGGGGCTGGAGAAAAAGAAAAGGGTACACAGTATGGAAAAGAAGTGTTTAATTCAATTCAGCGCACTTCCTTGATTAAAATCCATTTTTACCAAGTGAGAAGCATTATTCCAAGCTATGCATCTCATTAACTCTGACACCATCCTTATGCGGCAGCTACTACCGTCCCCATTTTACAGATGACGAATTCAAGAAACAGAGAGGTTGGTAGGCACAGCTGGGCGGCAGCGAGTGCGGACCCGACACCCAGCAACCTGACTCCAAACCCACTCTAGCCACCGGGCCACACCTCTTCCTGGCCTTGAGTGCCTGTCCTATGTCAGGCATCATAAGCGGCGCAGTAAGAGGAGCAGAACAGTGAGAAGTCGTGGTTCCTGCTCTCCAGGGCTTGGTGAACTGTGGGGAAAGAGGTGTGTTACCGTCGCCGCAGCACACCCAGAACGTGACAGATATGACAAGAGAAGTATCGACAAGCTGTTGTAGGAGTGTAAAGAAAGACCAGCAGAATGGATCCAGAGAGGGTGGCACTGACGTGTGGGTAGATGCAGAGGAGGCATCTACAGAGGAGAAGAGTGCCATCAGATGCTCTGGGAGGTCTAGGATGGGCCAGGATGGGGTGTGCAGGGAGGCAGCTGTGAGAATTGAGTCTGCCAAAGCCTGCTGAGGTCAGGGTGTGAAGAGCAAAGAAATAGCTGGGAAAGGGGCAGGAAAGGGTCCCTTGAGGCTCAGTGGGGAGGCAAGGATGAAGATATCCATTGATTTTAGGGTTGGCCAAGTTTTGATTCACTGTGATCTAGGAGAAAGCCATAAAGTACCTGCTAATTCAGTCAGAATGCTTTATTTTTCTGTATTTTCTGACCTCTTTTCTCATATTACTTCTGTTCAGGATTTTATCCAGTCCAGTTCAACTGACAGATGTTGAGTGCCTCCTTTGGTTATTGAGTACCAACTTCCCTAAAGCTTGGTAGTTTCAGACAATACTCATTTACTTGCCCATAGTAGTCCCACATGGCATCAGCTGAGGCAGCTCAACTGAGGCTGGAAGACCCACGGTCGGGATCGCCTCACTAGGCAGGTGATACTGTCCATTACCTGGGACTTGGGTAGAGCCTCATTTCTCTTCCAGCTGGCCTTTCCATTTGACTAAACTGGGATTCTTACAGTTGTTGTCAGACTGATTATGTGGGGGCTGGCTTCCCCCACAAAAGCAAACCAAGAAGCTACCAGACTTTCTTAAGGTTTGGTCTCAGAAGTTCCAGAACATCACGTCTATCACATCCTATTAGTCAAAGCATTTGGAGAGCCAGCCCGCATTCAAGGAGAGGAGTCTACCTAAGGGCAGCTACAAAAGCAGCAATCTGCAATTATACCTATTTGTCATGTTCAAGACTGGAGATAAAAGTGTTAAGATATGGCTCTTGCTTCAAAAAACAAGTGACCTCGGGCACCTGGGTGGCTCCATCAGTTAAAGCATATGACTCTGGATCTCAGCTCAGGTTATGATCTCACAATTTGTGAAATAGAGCCCTGCATCAGGCACTGTGCTGACAGCACAGAGCCTCCTTGGAATTCTCTCTCTCACCCTCTCTCTCTCTGTTCTTCCCCCACTCATGCACTCTCTTACTCTCTCTCAAAATAAATAAATAAACTTTAAAAAAAGTGCTAGTGATGCATATCATGAGATTTGTGTCAAATTATAAGAGAATGAAGAGATACAATAGCTGAAAATAATACCTAGCCTTGTAACTGGATCCTGATTTTTTTTAATTCAGCTAAAAATACATTTTAGGAACAATGGAAATTTAAATACAAACTTGATATCAAATGAAATGAGAAGTTAATGTTAATTTTCTTAAATATTATAGTAGCATTGTGATTATGCAGGAAATTGTCCATAATTTTGGGAGATGAATTATGAATTATTTTCAGGATGAGATATCATGATATCTGCAACTTTCAAATGAGTCAGAAAAAAACTTATCAAATTATAGATAAAGCAAATATTGGCCAAATGTTAACAATTATTCAGTCTACGTGGTAATAAATGGTTGATGATATTACTATTCTTTCAAGTTTTCTGAAACATTTTTTGCAGTAAAATGTTGGAGATAAAAATTATAGCCTAGTTCCAACCTCTCCATGGGAGAGGTTCCCCTAAGAGAAACCAACAAGTCATACACATGAAAAGAGATCATAATTAAATGAGTCAGCTTCCTCATTGAAAACCCTGACTTAGAAGGTTCTATCAGTAAATACTGCCTTCCTACTTCAACATTATTCAGAACCCTCAGGGGTAAAGTCTGAAAGAAGACCCTCCTGGAGGCAAGGAGAAGCTGCATCAAGCATTGCTGCTTCCCCATTGGCTACCATGTGCTTCATTTTTTGAATCAAAAGAACAAAATGCTTTTCCTTCTGCCTTTCTGCAGCTGAGAGACTACAGCTATCAAAAGAGACTTTCCTTTGTGATGAGAGAAAAACACACAGAACTTACAAGAGATACACAATTGGGGAAATAGGACAGAGTACTGATCCCACCATAGCTTCCCACCTTCCCTGAGCATGATGCCCCCTAAGTTCCTTCAAAATGGCTTGAATTCAGGAACATCAAGGGATGCTGAATGCCTTCTTGTACCTACTTAGGGTCTTGCTTTTAGGTTCTAGTTTGGGGTCTGAGGGCATGTCTTTTTCCCAAACAATGGTACATCTGTCCAGTGGGACTCCATGCCTGACACCATGCAGTTTAATATGACGCTAGAGCCATTGTGTTCTTCAATACACGCATCCTTCTTTCCACAGAGCCTCTTGCCACTCCTCCTCTGTCTCCCTCTCTCCAAACAGACACACCAATGCTGCTCTTCCCTTCCTCCACATCTCCCTATTAACATGAGTTATAAGTTCATATTATTGTCCACCCACCCCCTACACACACACACACACACACGTGCATATACACACATATGCACGCATGCACACACAGTATTATGGAAAATCTCTCTTCTCCTGGCTTCCATGATGCTATCCTCTTTTGAACCACCTTTTATTTTGCTGATCGCCTTCCACTCGGTGTCTTTCTATGGCTCTTCCTCCTCCTTAAACGAGCTGTTCACCAAGAATATGTTTTTTACTCCTTTGGCAGCTTTCAACTCTGTCTGAATTTAAGAATTACACGTGGAGCTTTGAAAAGAAATATGTGCCAAACCCAGCCCTTGAAATTTCTGATTCGGTATGTCTAGGGTGGAGAGCAGCCTTTCAATTTTTTTTTAAAGCTCCTAGGTGATTCTGTATACAGAACTTTCTCAACTGATGGTGGAGTTAAGTCCTGATAAACCCATCATAAATTGAAAATATCATAAGTTAAAATATACCTTATCTACCAAACATCATAGTGTAGCCTAGCCTACCTTAAATGTGCTGAGAATATTTACATTAGCCTACAATTGGGCAAAGCCATCTGACGCAAAAGCTATTTTATGATAAGGTGTTGACTCTCTCATGTAATTATTGAATGGCAAGAGTGAAAAATAGAATGGTGGTGAGTGTTATCAGTTGTTTACCCTCATGATTGCCTGGCTGACCAAGAGCTGTGGCTGTCACTGCCCAGCATCATGAGAGAGGATGATACCATATATCGCTAGCCCCGAAAAAGATCCAAATTCAAAATTTGAAGTGCAATTTCTACAACACTTTTGCAGTATTGGAAAGTCAAAAAAGTCACAAGTCAAACCATTGTAAGCTTGGGACCATCTGTACATCTAAGATGAAAACCACTATTCTGTTCTTTCTCTTCCTGAGAAATCTCATCAAATAAATGAACAAATAAATCAGTGAGTGAAGGAATGATAGCTTCAAATATTCATATTTAGTATTGATATTTAAATTAAGTATTTCATTTAAATTAATTGATATTAATCTGCTGATGACATTCATGTCAGATAAATTAAAACTTTTGAATTTAGTCTCCTAATATGGCATTCAGTATTTTTCTGGTGCCACAAATCTGAGCCATTGGTTCCAATAAATAATTATTCAATGACTAGGGTAGACATGTTATTTCTAGCCTTCACATTTCTTACAAGCTCTAGACTATTATGTCCAACTGCCTACTGGACTATCTATCTGCACCTCAAACTGAATTGGTCTAAAACTGAACTCATTGTCTTTCGTGTAAAAATTGAGTTTCCAGAATTATCATTATCTCAGTCTCTCAGACTTGAAACTCCAGCATCATTTTTGTCTCCATGTTTATGCAAATAGTAGATCTGACCAATTGCCAAATCCTTCCAACTCTTTTAGTAATGTCTGCATCAAAGACATAGACTACCTAAGTGTGAGATAATGCTATGTCCAAATGCTAAATGCAGTAAGTTGTCCTTTATTTTGAAAAGGATGTCTTAGCGTGTTCTAGACTATTGGACCTCTGAAGGTTTCACTGGTAGGGATAGGCCCTTGAATTCTCTAGGGTTTACTCTTACCTTCTGGAACTCATGTATCTTATCAATAATATACTTGCCACTTCTTAGTCATCTGGTCTGATTAGCATGTTGTCATCAGTGGAGTGTATCAGAGTTATGTTCTGAAGGACTAGATGGCCCAGGTTTCTTTGAACTGTGTTGCGACAGAAGATAGGATAGTTATCATAGCCCTGGGTAAGACTATGAATGTGTCACGTTGTACATTCCAAGTGAATGACAGCTGTTTTCAATCCTCCTTTCCAATATGAGTGGGGAAAAATTATTCCCGGATCACTAGATCAGTTGCTTCATACCATATACCTGTGGACAAATCAATCCACTTCAGCAAAGATGCCACATGTAGAAAAACAGCCTCAGTAGGGACTTCTGATTGGTTGGGCATGTGGGGCTCTGTCATCTTCCCTCATCATCTGGTCTTCTTAAAGGTTAGACTGATTAAATTAAATGCAGACATAATAGGGGCCACCACCCTTACACGTGTCAGACCTTGAAAGGTGGCAGTACTCTCTCGGATTCCCCTGGGAGGCAATATAGTTTTTGATTTACTATCTTGGCTGGAGGGTATGAGCATTTTCATGGGCTTCCACTTGGATTTCTTCACTACAAGAGTCCTTACCCTAGAAGCCAAGGAACCAATGTATAGGTTGTGCCAAATACTAAGTTTGTCCGGGTGTTTTCATGGTCCCAGTAGACCCAGTAGACCCATTGTGAACCAGATCTAGGCCAGGACCCCACTTATTACTGAGCCCTTACTGTGTGTCCTTATTTTAATAGCAGGCTATCATGACACTTTGGGTCCCCAGGTACCAAGTCAATCAGGACTTGAAATGTCTGGCTATTTCCCTTTTCACAGTATATGGTTATAGCATCCATGACAGAAGGAAAGTTCTTTATGGAAGATTTCTAGCTAATAAAGCAGGAAGAATAAAACACCCCTTTTTAGCCTCTTAATGAAAGAATGAATGCAGGCAACAATTTAAAACAATTAATCTGGGGCACCTGGGTGGCTCAGTTGGTTAAGAATCCAGCTCTTGATTTTGGCTCAGGTCATGATCTCACAGTTCATGAGATCAAGCTCCACATCGGGCTCTGCACTGACAGCATGGAGCCTACTTGGGATTCTCTCTCTCCTCCTCTCTCTGCCCCTCCCCTACTTGTGCTTGCTCTCTCTCAAAATAAATAAACATTTTTTAATTTAATAAAAGAAAACAATTAATTAAATGGATGAGGGTGAACATTATAATGAATGGATACAGCTGACACAAACCATTTGCTCAATGTTAGTACCACTAAAAGAAAAACAACTGCCCATTATGTGCCTCCTGACAGAATAGGAAGTAGACGGACTACCTTTCAGTCTCACCTAAATAAAATGAACATGAATCTAATTAATCCTAGACCTAACTAACAGTTTATAGGAAAATAAAAGAAATAAAATAATAAATTAAAGGTTACCAAAAGTAAGCAGTCAGCCAAATTTAGAATGTGAGACATTCTACATGCCAAACGGCTCAGATCCTTCAACAAACAAATAAACAACATGAGGGGTAAGGGGGTCGAGAAAAGAGGGTGGACTGGTATAGAAAAAAGAAGACATGGGACACAACTAAATGCAAAGTATGAACCTTGTTTGGATCCTTACTGAATGAATCAACTGTAAAATGACATTTCTGAGACAAGAAAATTTTAAAAGAAATTGTGTATCCATATTTAGAGAACATTACTAATTGTGGTAGGTGTAATGCTGATATTGTGGTTAAGTTAAAAAAAAAAGACAGCATTTTAATAAAATAATATGGAGCTTGTTTTAAAATATATAAGCAAACTACTACTAATATATGTTTTTCATTCATCAGCTACATTATCCTACATCCTGTTTCCTCCCTTTATGAAGTATCAGCTAATGTGGCAAAATGTAACACAATATGACAAAACATGACATGACTAGAAAAAGTTCCATAGACTATAATAGGAAGCATTCTGCTTTTGGAAGAATTATATTACTTTTGGATGAGACACAAAGTGTCACTTTTGGATGAGACAGCCAGTTTAAGCTACAGGTGTCCAGTACAGATTCATGGTCCAATTCAGCAAGCTGAGAGCACTCAGAAAGCACATCACTTCCATTGCAGTATCAATGAGCCAGCACGATCTCCAATGTCTCCCAAGCTTTGAATGATGCTCAGGTGAGCAGATATACCTGCCTGTCATTTTGGATTTTTTGAAAACCAAGTGGTTGTGAGTCCGTTTTGCACAGTATGGCAGGTCTCTCCTGAAGAGAGTTTCATGCACATATCTTGCAAACCAACACAGGATATAGAATCCGAAATTCCCAGAAACAGAGAATGTCTTTGGATATCACTCCATCTCAAAAATATCTGAATTTCCTCCAAATGATAATGTGAAACTTTCATGTGATACGATCTATTAAAAACCAAGACCTCAAGAGTCAGACCAATGTGCAACTATTTAAAACAGCCGCTAACAAAATGTCTCCATGCATACCTATATAATTAATCTAAACTTTGTGACCCATAGAGCATCTGCAGATTGGAGGCTGTCCCAGGTTAAGCCACTGTACAAAAAAGACCTTTTAAAGATCCAAACAAATATAGACTAAATACAACTATAGGTCACAATCACCCATTTCATATCAATATATTTGTTTACACACCTATTTTTATCCCAGTCATATTGTTGCACTTTATGCATTTGCCTATCAAGTATTTTTTGAATGAATGTATGTTCAGGGTATTATGGTAGTTCAGACTTTCTCAGTATCTGGTGATTTGTAAAGAAAAACTCAAACTGGCTTATGAGTTAAGAAAAAGAAAAAGACAGAAGTAGGGATTTATTTCCTTAGGTAACTAAAAAACTTCAGGGCTAACCTGGTTTCAGGCCCCAATGAATCAAGTAACACAGTGTCATCAGGATATGGTTTCTTTCCATCTCTGTTGGTGGCTTTCCTCTGAAAGTCTCTATTTCCAAGCATGCTCTGTCCATGGCTCCCAGCAGTCCAGAAATACACACTCCTCCCCATAATCCCAGCTGAAAGAAGTATTACGCTGAAGTATTGGAGTTCACTTGGACTAAATAGACTTGCAATTTATTATCTTTTTTCTTTTTTTTTATTTTTATTTAACATTTATTTTTTGAGAGACAGAGAGAGAGTATGAGTGGGAAAGGGACAGAGAGAGGGGGAGTCACAGATTCCGAAGCAGGCTCCAGGCTCTGAGCTGTCAGCACAGAGCCCGACGCGGGGCTTGAACTCACAAACCTCGAGATCATGACCTGAGCCAAAGTCGGGCGCTTAACCGACCAAGCCACCCAGGCGCCCCGACTTGCAACCTATTCTCATCCCTCCCCCGATCAGTCACTAGGAGGAGAGAATTTTGTGCTCAGGTTCACCAGCCCAAGCCAGTTATGGCGGCAGAGGGCACTTGGTTCTCTGATTGGCCAGCCTGTGTATTGTGCCTACTCCTGGATTGTAGACTGTCCTTCTACCAGAATCATGTGACAGAGGTGAAGAAGTGTATCCCCCAAGAGAAACAGGCATGTTGTTACCTAGAGTGAGGAGGAATAAATGCACAGCAGCAAGTTTACTTTTGGTGGCATACATAGTTTCCTGGTTTTGCTATGGAGGAAAAAGCTGCTATTAATATTAAGTTACTCTGCTTCCCTATCATCTAAGGTGATTCTGTATGACTGAAAAGTTTGGGCGCAGGCAGTGACAGCACGCTTCCGGAAGTTGGCCCCTGAAAGCACAACGCAAATCATTATCACTGCCTGAGGCACATAAAAATGTTCTCTGGGTCTTACTTAGGTGTAAACCCAGTCCGGCTACCTCCCCGTCCTGCTTGGAAGCACAAACCCAAATCATCCTAAATGCAGAGGAGAAAGCAAACAAGACAACATAGAAGTCTCACTAAAAGTAACAAACTTTCAGGAACTTACACCTTTGAATGAGTGGCCTCTTCAAAGCTGTCACAGCGAGTGGCACCCCACCCACAGCAGACCTGCCATTGGGAACGCCTTTTGAAATTGCCTTCAGAATCCATTTTCAAATCTTGTGGATAGTAGAGATGGGGACCATCTCATTGACTTTGGAAGCCCCAGAAATGGGCACAATGGCTGGTGTACACTGAGTGTTCAATACTTCTGAATGAATAAATAAGAAAACTCAAATTTCCTTAGATTGACTTTTTAAAAAAATGTTTATTGATTTATTTTGAGAGAGAGAGAGAGCTAACAGAGGAGGGGCAGGAAGAGAGGGAGAGAGACTCCCAAGCAGACTTTGTGCTGTCAGCACAGAGCCCGATGTGGGGCTCATCTCAGGAACTGTGAGATCATGACTGAGCCGTTATGGAGAGTTGGACATTTAACCAACTGAGTCCCCCAGATGCCCCTCCTTAGACTGACTTTCTATTGTGTCACCGCCCTCACTGCACAAGGACATATCTTTAGGTAGCTTTTTTCTGTTTGCATCATAGTAGCAGGAGAAATGGTCCTGAATTTTAATAAGGGTATCTGACATATTGTACATTGTATAGTGTTTCCAGCATGCTAGCACATGTATTCTCATTCAGAATGAGTCTCAGCTGAGGACTGGGCATTAATATCATGACATGGAAACAACAGAGGCTTCTTGAAGTTAGGTGCTAAGGACATATGGCTACTTACGTGGCCCAGCCAAGATCAAGAGCCATTCCTGCTCTATCACATGCTCTCTAATCCTCAGACTACTATAATTTATCTGTGTGATCTACAACAAATCTCTAAAAAGTGGGTCCATCTCTAAAACAGTTGAATTCATTACAGTGATTTTTAAGTATTTTGTAGCAGCAAAACTCATTTTTCAAACAAAATATTAACCAGAACCCTAATTTAAAATGAGCAAACAATGGAGCACCTGGGAGGCTCAGTCAGTTGAGCATCTGATTTTGGCTCAGGTCATGATCTCACGGTTTGTGAGTTCAACCCCCACATCAGGTTCTGTGCTGACAGCTAGCTCAGAGCCTGGAACCTGCTTGGGATTCTGTGTCTCACTCTCTCTCTGCTCCTCCGCCACTCACAGTCTGTCTCTCTCTCTCTCAAAAATAAAATAAACATTAAAAATTTTTTTAATAAAATAATCAAATAAACACAAAAAGACATAAATAAATGTGAGTCTTCGGGAGGAGGAGAGAGTGTACCTGGCATTCTGAGGCTCCTCTGCTGAGTCCTATAACTACTGAACAAAACTTCATAATCCTTAAGTTTCTTTCCAGCACATGCTGGAAAACAAAGAGAAGAAAGAGATTTATTGCAATAGAAAATATTAATGACTATTAGTAGACAGTACTAATGACCATTTCCTCTGGGTTTTTGACAATTTTATCCCATGGATTCCAAAAACTGTGCAAGCCAATAAGTTTCTCAAACTTGTCTGCACAACAGAATCACTGAGGGAGTTTTTATAAATAGTGATACCCACTATTGGTTCACTAATGGTCCACATCGGATCCATTAGATGTGAATATTCAAGGGGTGGAGCCAGAGGGTGTGCGTGTGTGTGTGTGTGTGTGTGTGTGGTGTGTGTGTGTGTGTCCCAAGTGATTCTATTCTGCCTCAGGAATTGAGAACACCTCCCTTAAGCTTAGCATGAGAATCCTTCCTATCACCTCTAACTCCTTATTCTCAGCCTGATTTCTGAACATTCTCTAGACCATCCAGCTGAGCCAACCAGCTTGTCGATTCTTCAAATGGCTTGTTTAATTGCAGTGATGGGTGACCGTCTCCCCATGTGTCTAATAAAATCTGATGATGCCTCTTGGATCAGGAGAGTTTTGAATTAAGGCACAAAGGACAGAAGTTAACATAAAGGCTGCATTTTCCACACATGGAGCTCAGCAAGAGTGAAGGTTGAGAATGGCTAGCTAATGCACGAGATCACCAAATAACTGGGGGAAATGAGAGAGCCCTAAATGAGAAGAACAATGGAGGCAGAATGTTCTTCAAAGTACTGGAGAAAATGATACGATGAGCACTGAAAATCAGGGAAGCAAAAAAAATAGACTCACAGAAAATGAAGTGAAAATAAACTAGTCTGTAAAGTACACCTCCTGTATATGCACCTGCTTCATCCCCAAAACCACCTACATTAAACCAAAAATGTGAACTCCCCCAGTCCTGTGACCCTCAGTCAAATGCCAACCCAAGCCCCCAAAATCCTTACAAGTTTTAAAAGAGAACAAATTCATCTCATTATTTTTGATGTGGGTAGAGTCAGTATGTATATTCAACTTAAATGTAGTCACCCAACAAATAAATCCAGAGGGCCCACTCAGTGCTGGGCACAATGTTAGGCCTGATGATTCAGAGCTGAGGAGAATGTGGCATCTTCCCTAGGTCAGGGCCAGGTTGAATGGGAGAGAGTGACCCATAAACAGTGACAGTTGCATGAGAAGGGCCATTATAGGGGATTTCAAGGAAGCTCAAAGGAAGAGGTCCCTAAAGCTGCCTAGTTGCCCTTCAAAGAGTTCAAAAGGGAAGGGTGAGCAGGAATTTTTCAGAGATGAAGAACATCCCAGGCTCAAGGAATCACATGGGCAAAGGCATCCAGGCAGGACAAAGCAGAGCCTTTATGAGCATTGGAGAGACAGCTGAGGAGCTGGGAGGCAGGGCACAAATTCTGGAGGGCCTCTGTGACTTTTTAAAGAGTTGGGACTTTATCCCATAGATAATGACTCAGAAAGTGTGATGTGATTTATCTTTTTTTTTTTTTTTTTAACTATAAGGACTGGATTGGAATGAGTAAGACTGGAACCAGAGAAACTAGTTTGGGTATGTTGAGCCATGTAGGAGACAATACTTGAGATTTCCCACATGCAGTTTCCTCTCCTTCCTGCATCCATGTGAAAGCTACCCAGCCTCCTTGCAATTGAAATGAGAAGTGATACTGTAGTCACTTTCAAAATGAGGCCCTTAAGACTTGGCAGCCACCTGGGCATTCTCTCTCCTGTGTTGCAATGATCTTGGAAGGTCCCAGTTGAGAAGGTGCTGTCACAATATGGAGGAAGCCTAAATCCTGAGGAAAACCCTCCAGAACCTCCCAAACTGCCCTTGCACACAGCATCAGCATTTGCATGAAGAAGAAATAAATGTGCTAATATTAAGTAAAAGGCTTCATTCTTACCACCAAGAACCTTGTCTATTAGGAAGATGGGAAAGATTCCAGTGGGTCAATCAGAGAATAATACAAGCCAATACACAGCTGAGGAGGAAATCAGATGGATAGGTTGTCATGTGAGGAGTAGTCTGGAAGGCTTCATGGAACAGGTAGACTCTGTAAGAGCCTTGAGGAATATCAAGTAGAACTTGAAGAGTTCACAGAGGTCATTGGGCAAGTGGTTGAAAGGAACATCACAAATATGCGTGCTTTAATCGGGAAACGCTTGACTTCTCCTGGTGCAGGAATCTGTAAAAGGATGGTGATAGCTCAAGTTCCGTCTGATTGTTTTTCCAAGTGAGGAAGATCGAGCCTGGTTTGTTTTTTTAACAAACCATATTTTTAGTGGAGTCCATTATGAATCTTACATTTTTCAAGCTGTCTCAAAGCTTATTTTATGTTGACATATTTCAAAGCTTGCAAAATTCTTGCTCAGGCCGAGATGGGGAGTTCAAAATGAAAGGAAAGTGCATAGACAAGAGCATTACTTCATAACCCATTTAAGAAGAGAAAACTTGAGAGAGAAATGATCACTTGTGAAATCCCTCACGTTATCATCCTGCTATTTTAAAGCACTCCTGTTTATAGTAGGCTCTGCTTGGTGAGAATTCATTGCAGACCAGGTGGCCACCTTCTGCTCGGTCCCCTTCTCAGAGTCTACTTCAAAACAAGGCACCCATTCTTACTGCTCTTTGCCAGATTCTGAACCATGATACACAGGGAGCCCTTAGGATTCCTTTATCCCAGTGACCTTCACAAATTACAGGAAAAAATACTTACTCCTCACCTGGCACAAGACTTGGCTCTTTCAATATACTTTACCTTCTAATACCTTATCCTAATTGATTTGTTGGATGATTCATTCAGCAAATGTTCAGTGATAGAATACCATATACAAAGCATGCTACAAAGAGCCAAGGGATAGATAAAGATGAAGATGTGGCTCTTATCTTCAAAGAACCCAGGCTTCTCTCTTCTCTTGGCTTTGTGGTTAGGCCCACAGGTTGCTCCACATAGTTGTTCAAATAAATCGGGGTTTTGCTGGGATTATAGGAAATCAAATCCTCTAATTTTGGAACCCTGCCTCTTGACTAGTTATTTCTTGGGTGAAGACCAAACTAAAGTCTTGGCTGCAGCCAACTCACCACGCTCTCTTCCAGCCAGAGTTGGAGTGCCAGTGTGGGGCCTCTCAGAGACCCAGAGATCTGCTCTGAATATCATACTGTCTCACTGGGTGTGAAACCCATTTGGTCAGCCTGGATTTTCACACAAAAGTAACTCAAGAGTGGGGCACCTGGGTGGCTCAGTTGGTTAAGCGTCTGACTTCAGTTCAGGTCATTATCTTGCATTTCGTGAGTTCAAGTCCCACATGTGGCTCTATGCTGTCAGTGTGAAGTCTGCTTTGGATCCTCAGAACCCCCTCTTTCTTTGCACTGTCCCCTCGCTCATGATCTCTCTCTCTCTCTCTCTCTCAAAAATAAACATTAAAAAGAAAAGTAACTGAAGAGAGAAACTGTTCCCTCCTGGCTGGCCTGATGGAGGAGATTTTACCAAACCATCAACCAAGTTCATGAACAAAATTCATAACTAGGCTTGGCGGCCTGAACAGAACTTACACAAAAGGAACTCTGTGGTATTCAGAGGGAAGAAAAGATCCTCCCCAAAATCTGATAAACGATGGTTTTAATTTAATAATCAGAAACAGCAAGAGCAATAACCCATTTCTATTCCTCCATTCAGCTTCCAAATACACCTGGCTCTGATGGTAACAGAAAGAGAGGGTAAGGTTGAACTCAATAGAGAACATTTTCCTAGTTAAAAGCATCAGCTAAGCAAATCAAAATATTGACAATAATCTTATCACATGAAAACATGGGATTTTATTTTAAGTTTTATTTAAATTCCAGTTAACATACAATATGATATTAGTTTCAGGTGTACAATATAGCGGTTCAACAATTCCGTGCATCACTCGGTACTCATCACAGCAAGTGCCCTCCTTAATCCCCATCACTTATTTCCCCCATCTCCTCACCCACCTCCCCTCTGGTAACCATCAGTTCATTCTCTATAGTTAAGAGTCTGTTTCTTGGCTTGCCTCTCTCTCTCTGTTTTTCTCTTTGCTCATTTGTTTTGTTTCTTAAATCCCAGATGGGGTGAAATCATGTGATATTTGTCTTTCTCTGACTGACTTATTTCACTTAACATAATACTCTCTAGCTCCATCCATGTTGTTACAAATGGCAGGATTTCATTCTTTTTTATGGCTGAGTAATATTCCATTGTATATACACACACGCATGCACTCACATACACATATACACAACACACACACACCACATCTTTTTTACCCATTCGTCAGTTGATGGACACTTGGGCTGTTTCCATAATTTGGCTATTGTAGATAATGCTTCTATAAACATTGGGTTGCTTGTATCCCTTTGAATTAGTATTTTTGTACTCCTTGGATAAATACCTAGTAGTACAATTGGTGGATTGTAGGGTAGTTATATTTTTAACTTTTTGAGGAACCTCCCTGCTCTTTTCTAGAGTGGCTGCGCCAGTTTGCATTATGGGCTTCTATTTTTAGCTATTGTTTTTTGAGTTTCATAAATCCATACATAATTAGTAACATAAGACCAAAATACATTAATTTCATACACACACACACACACACACACACACACACACAAGTTGGCTATTGCAGATGAGGGACTAAAAGCTGATCAGTGATACCCTTATCCAGAGCCTTCACTCTTGGCTTTTCTAATACATATTATAGTGTGGCTGGTGTAGTATCTGGCTTATTTGTAGGCATTGTTTTCAAAAGTGGAAAACACTTATTTTGTTTGTCAAAGGACTGCCTTGCAAAACACACTGTTGTTCTGGGACATTTGATTGAACTGGCATCAACCTGTTTTGAAACATCACAGTGTTAAATAAACTTGACCTGTGGCACCAAAGCATGCCTTCCTCTCCAGCTGTATCATGCTGCTGAATCATATTTGCACATATGTCATACCCTAACTTCTGCAGAAGAACAAAAGCAAACCTCTTTCTGAAAAATAATTAGGACCTTCTTCTCACCTACCAAACTGAGACTCTCATCTCTTTTTGAAGGCAAAACTTTTGCACCAAAATAAAGCATTCTTATTTACTAGTTCATGGGCAAAATCTTTTCGCTAGAATTAGCTGCCAGAGGTGAGTGTCCACCAATTCAACTGGACTTCTCTGATGTATGATGGGGTAGTGTTAAAAACTGAGCAGTCTCTAAGAATCCTAAGAAATAGGCAAGGATTTATTTATGCACAAACATGCTCACTTCAACATTCTTCATGATTGCAAAGGAAAAGAAAAGAAAAACAAAAATGCCCAATATTCTCAGATACTTGAGTAAATTATGGTATCATTCCTGTGATGAAATATTACACATCCTTTAAAATTGTGTGAATAGTTCAGATGGCATGGGGAAATGAGCATTATATAACAAGTAAATCAATCAGAATACAAAGGATGTGTAAAAGTAGAGAATAACAACTACTCCAAGAGATAGGTAAGGGGTGTCTGGATGGCTCAGTCGGTTGAACCTCTGGCTCTTGATTTTGGCTCGGGTCATGATCTCATGGTTCGTGAGATCGAGCCCCACATGGGGCCTGCTTGGGACTCTCTCTATCCCTCTCTTTCTGCCCCTCGCCTGCTCACATGTACTCTCTCTCTCTCTAATAAATAAACCTTAAAAAAAGAGAGAGAGAAATAGGTGAAAATGTTACCTATCATTGTGACGGGTTGGGGAGAGGGGTGGAGATTGGGAATTGAGAGTAATTATCCTATTCTGTATTCTGTATATTTTCCAAAATTTCCACAATTATACTCGTTATCTCCATGCTTGGTTGTTGCTGTCTCATATAGATTAAAGCAAAGGAAAAGGACCGACCATCCCTGAAACACAACCTAGTTATCACCATGACCAATTTCTAACTGATTTTAAAATGTTTTTATGATCCTGGAATTTCATAGTAACTTACGTTAGGAAAGATTGAGTTTGGGGGAAATTTAAAGACACAAAGTACTTTAACTTCCATTTTAAAATACATGGGGAGTTGGCAGAAAAAGATCTAAACAGCAAATGGCACCAGAAGAAATAGGCATCAAAGTTACAAACACACCATGGCGTAGCTTCGTGTGAGGTCAAGAGCAAAGAGGCAAGTTCTGAATTCACAACTAACACCTATGTGTCTAAGGGGGGAGCACGTGAAATGCATAAGTTTCACTTATCACCCAGTTCTAAAGACCTTTTTTTCCCTTTTTGGATACCTGATTTCAAGATTTCCAAATGTTGGCCTCCCTTACTCAATGCTTAAAGCAATCACATAAAGCTTGGGGGGGAAAAAGCCCATACTATAAATAACCCCTCCTGCCTCTCTCCTATTTAGGTGGGCAAATCAACACCATCTAGCAGAGAAAATGAGCCTTGCCAGGCCTCTTTAGCTAAGGCAATGAGAAAGCTGGGAATAGAATCACGCAATTGAGTCCCAACCTTGTTCAAAATATGCCAAGATATGTGAGAATTTCCGAAAAGCAAAAAGAATGAATGAAGAGGAGTAGATAATGATTTAAAGAGAAATGCTGTGTTCTTAAATTTGGGGCATCTCTAGGCTGTTAGGTTATTTTTTCAAGGGAAAAAAAAGAAAGAAAAACACAGAAAAGAGCCCCTTGTGGTTACAAAAATCACATAGCTATGTTATGAGGACCAATAAAACTATTAGCTATTGGCCCAAAGCCAAGAATCCATTAATGACAGACTGGTATCTATCCAGGAATGTAAAATGTTTTACTAAATAAACACTAGAGCAGGAAACAGTCAACTTCTGTCATTATGTAAAACCTAAGTGTGATTCTGTTCTGAGTGGAACAGCAAACAGGCTAGTTGAAAAGAAGCGGGGGTGGGGGGGGGTGGAGAAGAAGAAAAAGAAGAAGAAACAGCTCTCTGGTACCAGGAAGAAGCAACAACATTTCAAATATTCTGCAACCTGACCTACAATACCTGCTGTATAAAGGGTAATACTAGTTAGAGAATGCCAATAGTGGCATTTAAAAACGAAATGAAAGAAGGAACTTGTTTAGAAGGAAGTAGAGTTAGCCACCCGGGATAATGGTTAGTAATTAAACTATAATGACTGATTTTTACAGCTTTTCAAGGCTATACAAACATAAGATTAAGTCTAATTGAAATATGAGATTAAAATAACGATTAGTATTTGTCACTTGAGGCTAACTACCGCTTTCTCACACATATTTACATATTTTTTCAGTGTAGTGAAATCTTGTGAAAAATTAACAATATGTGTAAAACAAATTGCCTGAAAGCATAGAGCTTCCAGTAATAAATGAAAACAGAATAATGCCTCACCCAGAACACTTAGGACCGTGTATGCATCCCGGAACATTTAGGATTTTTCCTGTGAACTTTATCTGCGTTCTTGTAGACTATAGGGAATAGTTTTCAATCTGATTATGCTTGAATCAGCATTGGCTTTCATCAGGACTTAAAACATTGTCTAACTAAAAGAATCAGGAAAGGAGATCTACACATTTATACAAAATGAAGTGTCATTCAAACATTTTAAGACACACAAGGGTAGCACCAAACAAGTCATTTGGACTAACAGTCACATTTAACTAAAGAATACCCAGCTTGATATTGCTTCCTAACATACTCTTCCTTTCTGCTGACATGAATCTGTTGTGTAACTTCTTACCCTCTGGATGTCTTTCATCCTTGGGAAGCCAAAATAAATATAAAAAAAAAAAAAAAAAGAAAAGAAAACGACAAGACTCAAATTATATTCCTGAAAGTAACTCAGACAGTCGATGATGAACCAGCTCAGACTTCTCTATTTGTAAGATAAGACCATTTTCAGGACATAGTTTTTCATCCTCCACTGTCAGATGAAAGCAAGGTCATATGGCAGAGCTCAGGAAAAAAAGAAATGTGAGTTTAGGTACAGCCTTCAAATCTGAGGATATGAAATAGAATCAGAACACAGACAGGGTACCAGCTACTGCTACAACCCGACAGCCAAGTACAAGCCCCATTAAGGACCTAGGAATTTAAGGGGTAGCTCTTCAGAATGCCTGGGTCAAGTTAGTGAAGTTAGACCCTTCATCTTTTAAATATCGTTACCACCTGTTGATAACACAGAGGTAGGAAAATCTCTGTGTCAGGACACCCACAGAAGTTGCTGTGGGAGCAGCACTCATTCAAACACTTCTGCAACCCTGTCTGTTTTTCTATTATAAAGTCCAGTTTTAATATTTTTTTCTAAAGAAGACACAAAAGAAATACTGTAGCAAAACTCACTTTTGAAATATGCTTACTAAAAATGCTTTTCTAGTGCAATAATAATTCAGACAACCATTTTAACAGGAAAAATAAATTCTGAGTTAGTGAAAAGTCTGAAATGATAGAGTATTAAAATCTGTTTATTTCAAATATATAAACTGCTTGCTATAGTAAATAATCTGTTAGAAATTAGAGAATCTCTAGGTGCCTGGATGGCTCAGTTGGTTAAGCGTTTGATTTCAGTTTCGGTCATGATCTCAGGGTTGTGAGGTTGAGTCAGACTCCACACTGAGCGTGGGAACCTGCTTGAGATTTTCTCTCCCTCTACTGCTCATGCTCACTTGCTCCCTCAATATCTCTCAAAAAACAAAAAACAAAAATAAAAAGAAATTAGAGAATCTCTGCAATCTTAAAGAAAAGCTTCTATTTCTCTAGATACCGGTGATGTTTTGGTACAACAAACATTTAAAGAATGTATTAACTCACAAAATTGCAAATCTGCATCAAAAATATCTTTTAGGGGCGCCTGGGTGGCTTAGTCGGTTAAGCGTCCGACTTTCGCTTAGGTCATGATCTCGCGGTTCGTGGGTTCGAGCCCCGCGTCGGGCTCTGTGCTGACTGCCAGCTCAGAGCCTGGAGCCTGTTTCAGTCTGTGACTCCCTCTCTCTCTGACCCTCCCCTGCTCACGCTGTCTCTCTCCCTCTCTCCTAGAAATAAATAAAACATTAAAAAAATTTAAAAAAAAAAATATCTTTTAAAACATCCACAGACCCAGAGGCACCTAGCTAGCTCAGTCGGTGGAGTGTGCCATTCATGATCTCAGGGTTGTAAATTCAAGCCCCACCGTTGGGTGTAGAGATTACTTAAAAAAAAAAAAAAAGAAGAGAAAAGAAAAACACCTTTTTAAACAAACACATAGATAAAACATAGATCCAATATCCTAATTTTTAACATCTACTGACTTATGCAAATTTGTGGCTATTGTCCAGAGTAATGTCCCCGAGGAAATATAATACCCATAAATTGAATTCAAGTACCACATTAGCCAAAACAGAAGGGGATATATTTTTACAGTGTTTAACAACAACAAAACTTTGTGATGCAAAAAATTAAATGAGCCCATCAAGATTTTACCGTACTATGCTAATGTTCTGAAAAGAGTTTGTTCTCTTCGATCTGGTTTACACAATTATTTGCTTAGCAAACCCCTCATTCCACAGCAAGGGTATATATGAATTGTCACAGTCTAAATTAGGGAACTCTTAATTAACAGGTTTTAACCATTTTTGTAAAGCTCTGTCCACAGCCTGTTTTATCATATCTATTGCTGGTAACAATCATACCTGATTTGCCCTCAAAGTTGAGAAAAACATTTCATCTAGTCCTGTAACATCAGTTTGACAATAATTTTTAACAAGATACTTCCATACGTAGCTTGAATCAGTAAGAAAGATCTTTTAAAAAATAAACCCTGGAGTGGAGGAAATTTTTTTGGCATGCTACAACAGTACAACACTGACAATAATTAGTAAAAGAGGAAAGATAGGCAAAAATCTGGAAAACCTCAGAACAAAAGTATCCAAGATTAGGAGTGGAAACAGCTTTGCTATTTGAAACAACAACAACAACAAAAATAATAAATAAATAAATAAATAAAAATAAAAATAAAATAAAATGGACTGCATATTATAAATAAAGCTTGGCAACCCAAATGTATAGAATTTTTACATTCTCTAATATTTGCTATTGAATTATTGACTAAAAACAAATGTTAACTAATTAAACAGTTTGTTATATACATCAAGGAACCACTAAAATAACATATGAAAGGACTACAATATGCAGATGTTTTTAATGATACAAAGTAAAATATACATGAAATATTTATATTAGATGGCAATGTCGTTAGGCCTTGGCATTAATATGGATACGAGTGTGTGCGTGTGTGCACTTGCACACATGAGCAGAAGCACATGCATGTGCACACCAACAACTGGCCACAAGTATTCCACAGATAGATGCTTAGGGTAGGAAATGTGAAGGTGGAAAAGTGATAAAGTCCTTATGACTCTCTTAAATGAAGTTAAGACCTATTAGGTCAAACCCTGCTGGGTACATAAACTGCTCCCTGGTGTAAATTAGAAACTTTTGGAGGTGCATTAGCTTTTTTAAGCCCCTAAGTTACTGTTTGGTAAATTACTGTTCCAGTGAACTAAATGTTACCCTAGGGGTCTGAAAGAGTTAATGCACCTTCAAAAATGAACAATTTATTCTCTTCTCACCAGTAGGCTATCACACACCTGCACACCTGTGTGTCTCACTAGCTAAGTGCTTCAGTAAAATGTATTCATTCATTTATCCATCCATCCGTCCATTCATTCATTCATTCATTCATCCACTCACTCAACAACTGTTCATTGAGCTCCTGTGCAGAGTTGGCAATGTTCTAGGCTCTAGGTATACAGCAGTGAGAAGTGAGAAAAAGACCAGCCAGACTGTCACCACGTGATATTCTGGTAGGGAAAGAGCAACACTAAACAAGTAAAGAAACAGAACACATCAGAAGTGATACATGCAAGGAAGACAATAAAACAAGGCAGGTGCTAGAAAGAGACTGGAGAGCTGCTCTGTCCTAGGGCTTAGAAAGCCTCCTAGGAGTCCATCTGTGAACCAGAGCCTGAATGTGGAGAGGAAAACAGAAGGGGATATATCTCACAGGATATTATTACAGGCACCACAAGCCTCAAATGCAAAGCCCAGAAGGAGCCCCGTCAAAGCACAAGAAGAAGGTCAAGTCACCTGGAATGAAAGTGGACAGAAAAAGTGGGGAGCCCACTGTGGACCAGAAACTCCCAGCCCCACCAAGTTCACTCTTAGAAAGCAATCTGATGGGATGTCTGGGTGGCTCAGTCAGTTGAGCATCCAGGTCTTATTTTAGGTTCAGGTCATGATCTCGTGGTTTTTGACATCTAGACCTGTACTGACAACACAGAGCCTGCTTGGGATTCTCTCTCTCCCTCTCTCTCTCTGCCCACCCCCGGTTCATGCTCTCTCTTAAAATAAACATTTTTTTAAAGAGCAATCCAATGAGAAAAAAAGAAAGGGAAATATTGGTAATTTTTATTTTTTAACATAATTTATTATCAAATTGGCTTACATACAACACCCAGTGCTCATCCCAACAAGTGCCCTCCTCTATGAATAGTTGTAATTTTAAAAAAATTAGAAGAGAAAATGCTCATTAGCACTTGGACAGAGCTTACCAGGAGTAAAGAAATAATAAACTGCAGGGAATCCTAAAGGAAGAATTATCTAATTTTCACTATCAGTTTTAAAGGGATTCTGACCTAAATTAGACAGGTTATGTATTGGTTATTGTTCTCCAGAGAAACAGCACCAATAAGATTCATGTGTGTGTTTGTGTGTATATGTGTGTGTGTGTGCATGTAGTATGTATGTGTGTATATGCACAACACACACACACACACATAAACATACATGTAGGAAGAGAGAGAAAGATTATTTTAAGGAATTAGCTCATATAATTATGTCGCCATGGTGAGTCCAAAATCCTCAGCGTAGGCCAACAGGCTGGAGGCCCAAGAAAGAGCAGCAGTTTGAGTCCAAGTTCAGTCTGCAGGTAGAGTTCCTTCTTCCTAGAGAAAGATCAGTCTTTGTTCTCTTAAGTCCTTCAACTGATTAGACACAGTCCACCTACATCATGGCCATCAACCTGCTCAACTCAAAGTCTACCAGTGTAAATGTTCCTGAAGCTTATCCAAAAAAGAACTTCACAGAAGTATCCAGAATACTACTTGAGCAAATATCTGGGCCCTGTAGCCCAGCCAAGTGGGTACATATAATTAACCACAATAGATTTTCAAGAAGAAATGAGAGCGATGATCCATGTTAGGGGGATGAGCCCACGTCAGCACTTCCAGGCCCTTCAGTGCCCACTTCCTGTCCTCACAGACCCCGCGCCAGGTGAGAGACTGAAGGTCGTGAGGTAATTCTGCAAAGCTTCCAGGTCAGATCTCTAAGTCTAGAGCCCACAGGCTTTGACATTCTGATGTAGGTCTGACTTCAGAGTCAGCCAGACCCGGATTTGGATTCTGGCTCCATCATAGAATAGCTGCGTGAGCACAAGCAAGTAACGTAATTACTTTGAGGCCCACTTTTCTCATCTGTAAAAGGAGGCAAGAATAGCAAACACCTCAGGAGACAGTTTTTGGGTGACCATAAAATAAGGTGTAAAATGAAATAATACAAACTGTGCCCAATTCATAGTAAGCATCCAATAAAAAAACTATTGTAATTATTCATTGAAGAGTCTTTCCAGTCATGGCTGCTCTCCAAAACCCTTGAATCTTGAAGACAAGTATGTACATACACTTGAATACTTGAAGACAAGTATGAACGCACATGAGTGTGTGTGTGTGTGTGTGTGTGTGTGTGTACGTACACATAGGTGGCAAGAGGAGGGAAATGTCCACAGCAAAATTCCCTGGAGCAGGTAAGGAAACCACAATTCCCCCAGTGACCCAACCTATTTCAACAACCAAGGAGAGAAGAAAACATTTCCGTAGGGGACCCATCCTATGGCTCCGAGAGCAAGGTAACTCTTATCACGCTTTCCTCCTCTCTCTTTTCCCCTCCTCCTCTGAATATTCTCAAAGACCTCTTTTCTCCAAAGGTTTGAAGAAATTCTAAAGTACCCAAATGTTTCTTTTTGTATTTAAGAAACTAATGTGAAGCAAGGCCAAATTGATTTTCTCAAAGGTACTAAGGGAATTGGCTACAGAATCTTCCCGAATCATTTGTAGAGGAATTGGGAACATTCTCTAAATACGTTTTAAAAAATATTTTCTGAACAATAATTCAGTCTTTTTCTTAGGCATCTACATGAATCAATAGTTTAGAAGTAGCTTAATAATAAATCTTAATGATAACATACCCTTAAAAACAACATCTTGCTGCTAAAATACTCCCAATAAACTTGATGGGTTAAACCCCTACTATTACCTGAAATACATCTGAATAAGGATGGGGCCCTGGGTCTCTCCCCTCAGGTCACTCGCATATTTTCCAGTAGCCAGAGCCTTAAAAGAGAGAATCTCTTTGAATGAGGAGAGTAAATGCAACATGCAAGTTGGGTCAAGTTGGGTCAGACAGCTCACATTATATGAAGAGGCTCCCAGCTGAAAGTCCCTCCACGTTGCAAGGCAAACCCTGGCCAGGTTTTGTCATAATTGCTTTGCTGAATGTAAGGCAGCCTATTGAGAAGCTGCTCCACTTACTGGGACAGCTTTTTAAACAGACCACTCCTGTGTAAAAGTGAGAGGAAGTGGCAATTACTCCTGAGAACTGAGTATTTAGCAATCGCCTGTGGTAGAGCCAAATGAAGAAAGCCGACTGGCAGCCAACTCGTCACAAAGCAGAAGATAATCTGATAAGATAAAAAAGTATTCTGTTCTAGTCGAGTTCTTAAAAAAAATGGTATCTAGGATCTCATGGTCATCCTATACTGGTGGTCGTACATCTCACAGGCACTTTAGTACAATGACTGGGTAGGGAGAAAGCCCTGAGATGCCGAGTCGGAAATGATGTTTTTAGGCTCCAAGTCTCAGCTAATTAATTGAGTTTTGTGACTTTTTAAAAAAAATTTTAAATGTTTATTTTTGAGAGAGAAAGAAAGAGACAGAGCGCAAGCAGGGGAAGGAGACACGGAATCCCAACCAGGCTCCAGGCTCCGAGCTGTCAGCACAGAGCCTGATACAGAGCTCGAACTCAGGAACTATAAGATCGTGACCTGAGCCAAAGTCAGACACTTAACTGACTGAGCCATCCAGGCGCCCCAGGTTTTGTGACTTTAAGTATCAAGTTTTGTGGAGACACACTATGTAAGTCAAGATGTCAGACTTAATGACATTTCCTATTCATTTTTAAAAATTTTCTAAGTTTATTTATTTATTTTGAGAGAGAGAGAGAACGTGAACAGGATAGGGACAGAGACTGGGGGAGAGAGAGAATCCCAGTCAGGCTCCGCTCTGTCAGCGCAGAGCACAATGCTGGGATCAAACTCACAAACCATGAGATCATGACCTGAGCCAAACCAAGACTCAAACGCTCAACCGACTGAGCCACTCAGGCACCCCTCCTGTTAATTTTTTATTCACACTCTTAGTAACCCCCTAAGTCAAAAGTGGCAAAGGGTGGTGATACTTGGTCTGCTCAAAGTCTCATGTGTGCTAAACAATGGAATCAAACTCCAAGTCCTTATTTTCTGACATCAGTGCTCATCCTGCTATTCTATACTGCAAACAATCATATGTCTTGAGTGCTAGAATCTATGTGAAATAGGTGTGTGTGTGTGTGTGTGTGTGTGTGTATGTATATCCCCATTTCCTCATGTCAACAGCAAGCTATTATTGAATGTTTTGTACCTAAAGCAGGCTTAGGATGTTAATAATAATGTAAATTACTATTTTAGAAAAATATTTTACAATATTTGAAAATATAGCATTGCTAAATAAAAATGATATACACAATGATTCTAACTTTGTAAGCAGCACAACAGCGGTATGTATGTTGCTTGTAATACATGTGTACTCATTGAGGGATGTGAAGGTCTACATCAGCATGTGGGCAGTGGCCATTTTCAAGTATGAGATTATTGCTTATTTTTTTTTGTATTTTTCTATATTTTCCAAATTTTCTAAAAGTAACATATTTAGCTTTTTTAATCAGAGAAAGCTGAAATATATTTTTTAAAACCAGTGAAATCTCTTCAAGTATAAAATAGTCATTTGATGCTGATCTAATGTCAAATTCTAACAATGAACTCATATAGATGACTCATGAGAGTACACATTTCTTTTTTTTTTAAGTTTATTTATTTATTTTGAGAGAGAGAGAGAGAGAGCCCAAGCAGGGAAGGGGCAGAGAGAAAGAGAGATATAATCCTAAGCAGGCTCCACACCATCAGTGCAAAACCCAATGCTGGACTTGAACTCACAAACTGTGAGATCATGACCTGAGCTGAGATCAAGAGTCAGATGCTTAACCTACTGTGCCACTCAGGCACCCTAAGAGTACACAGTTCTACAAAACTTCCATAAAAGGAGTTTGGCGGGGCACCTGGGTAGCTCAGCAGGTTGGGTGTCCGACTTCAGCTCAGGTCATGATCTTGCAGTTTGAGAGTTCAAGCCCCACATGGAGCTGGCTTCTGTCAGTGCAGCGCCCACTTCAGATGGTCTGTACCCCTCTGTCTGCCCCTCCCTCTCTTGTGCTCTCTCAAAAATACACCTTTAAAAAAAAAAGCAGTTTGGCAATATGCATTTTGAGAATTAAAATCATTCACACCTTTTGACCAATAACCCCACGTCTGGAATTTATTTTAAACTCCTCATCCTGAATGCCTGTGTCTAATGATATCCACATGATTAATTATAATTGCAAAAAATTGGAAATGACCAAAGTGTTTAACAATAAGGAATTGGCTAAGAAAATAATGACATCCCCTGAGTGAAATATTAAGTCAGTATTAAATGATGTGCAGATAGAAGTCTTGAAAATAATGGGGGGGGGGGAATCAGGATATAAAATAAATCTATAGAACAGTTAACAAGTACAGATTTTAGTCCACAAACCCAAAGGTGAACAAATATTTTTTATAACAATTTCATTTCCCTTTGAGATGTGTAACTCAGAGCACTAGAAACTGAACCTCAGAATCCATGTTTCTTCCTTTCTACTAGCTGCCTTTCAGTATCAACAGGGCACTTGGGCATCTGTGGAAAAGCCCATCCCCCATCCTGGCCACTGTCCTCATTTCCAGCCAAAGTCAACTTCCAGTGGGGTCATCTTGCTGCTTCCAAACGATAGTGAGGCAGGACATTCTGTGAAACTGATTTAGGCTTTGTTGTCTAGACACACTCACAGCCGTTTCTTTTCTTCTCTGTAATTTTACCACTTTCCCAGGTCCCACCTGGAAAATGAGAACAAATTCCTCTGCTTTCAGATCTGACAATCTGTCCTGAGTTGTTGCCATTTTTCTGGAGATAAACCTGGAGAACAGGGCCTAGGACTCCTATGCTTTGTTCCTTCTCCCAGGGGGCGTGTGTGTCTGTGTGTGTGTGTGCTCACACGCACATGTGTGTGTATTGGGGATGTGGGAAGAAAGAGAAGGTCCTGTATTCCTCAAATCCTGTTCTATGGTCTATGGTCTCTATACACCTAAGCACATTGGCTTTTCAAACCCTAAAGCCAGAGAGAGAGTCTCATTTTCTCTGCTCTCTACTCAGTCACACAGATTTCTCCAGAAGCAATGAACCCAGAATAGCCCAGCTGTTGGGAAGTACTAATAACCTAAAGTATTATGCTTATATCATCATTAGTAAGTAACAATAAATTAAACATGGGGGAAGAAATCCACTGGAAGTAAACATATTAAAATGTTAGGAATAGTGATTGATTCTAGAAAATAGTCTTATGGGTGATTTGGCTTTTTTCTTTTCTTCTCTCTTCCAAGTTTTTCTGAAAATCTGCACCTATATAGGGTGAAATATGGGACCACCATTAGAGAAAGAAGGAAACAAGAAAAAGTACCTGTACTGTGGGAAAAAATATAATTGAGACATTATTGAAAGCATTTACAAAGTCAATTTAAAAAATCTTTTTGAAGACAGATCAGGCAAGTGTTAAGGGTGCCATTGAAATGATAATGTAGGAAAAACATTTTTTTTAAGTTTGCTTATTTAGAGAGAGAAAACACGCACGCATGAATGGGGAAGGGGCAGAGAGAGAGAGGGAGAGACAGAATCCCAAGCAGGCTCCACGCTGTCAGCGAGGAGGCCATTTCGAGGCTCAAACCCACAAACCGTGAGATCATGACGTGACCCAAAATCATAAGAGGGATGCTTAGCTGACTGAGCCACCCAGGTGTCCCAGAAAAGACTTTTAAAGCACTGCTGTGTTATATATTGCACTGATTGTCTCAAAATACCCAATTCACATCTCTTCAGACTTCATGTTACAGATAACATCTGGTTGCAGAACTCTGTTTATTCTACCAGGTGAACTTTGAGAAAATGTCTACAACACAGGTGTCCAAAACATTTCCAGGTATTCACTAGTGATTTCTAAAAGTTTTGACAAAATGAGAAGTTTTTAATAGGGTGGATCAAAGAATGTCTCTGAGGAAGCAGATTTGAAAGTTAAATTTATAACAATGTTAGTGCTGCCATCTTATTAACTGCGTGAACCCCCCCCCCAGAAGTCACCAGGATCCACAGTTAACTGTTCTTTCCTTTAGCTTTGCTTATTGTATCATCAATTTTATAGTGTTTGTAATGTACTTTCTAATTACATCCTAGTCTAGATAAGCTTCAAAGAAAGAAACTTTTTACTTTACTGAAGGGTTGGCCTGTACCCCCTTAAAATTGTTTAATTTCTGACTCCCCAGTAGGCAAGTTCCTATGAGAAGTACTTACTTCAGTTTGTCATTGTCTAGCTATGTGACTTGAGCATGTCACTTCTCCCTTCTAGGGCTCCATTTCTCCTTACCTCCAACATGCGCGTGCTCCAGTTTTGAGATTCTCTGTAGATACTGTGGGCCCTGAACAGTAGCTGCTGTCTCTCCTTCTCAGTCACCTGCTCTGGGTCCTCCTTTTCTCTAAACATAAAAACATTAGGTCCTCCTTGGAGCATTTTAGAGCCTCCTCCCTTCTCTACCTACACTCACTCTGGAGACCTCCTCCAGACCCATGGCTTTCAACCTGTACCATTTACATACTGATGGCTTCCTGGTAGACTTCTCCAGCTGGGAGAGTCCCCTTGGACTCCATATATCCACAGAGGTCCTTGTTGAATATGTGATCATCATCTCTGACTTAACATGTGTAAATCAAGCACCAGCTCTTCCTCCCGAAACCCATCCCCCCTGCCGCTCTCCCCATTTCAGTTAACGCTAATTCCGTTCTTCCAGTTTTTCAGGACGAAAGTCTTGAGATCATCCTTGACTCATTTTTTTCCTTCACACACAATTTCCAATTGAGCAAGGAATTCAGTTGGCTTTACCTTCATGTTTTATCTAGAATCCAGCCACTTCTCAACACTTCTGCTGCTCCCACCTGCGTCCTAGCCACCATAATTCATTCATTATCAACTCAAATGAACAGTACCTTCCACCTGGTCTCCACATTCCCTCTGTGCCATCTACAGGCCTTTCTCAGCAGAGGGAGTGGTCCCGTTAAAACATCAGCCAGCTCCTTACTCTTTTCTCTTCAGTCCTCCAGTGGCTTCACCCTTACTAGGATAAAAGCCAGATCCTTACAATGGCTTCCAAGGCCCAGCACAATCTGCTGCTTCTCTCCTCCTGTCTCACCTGGTTCAATCCTCGCTGGGCTCCTGTCCCTCACACATGCCAAGCTACCTAAAGCCTTTGCCCTAGCAGCACCCTCTGCCTAGATCCATATGACCCACTTCCTCACCAATTACAAGTCTTTGCTCAGATGTCTCTCTCTCTCAGGAGGCTTACCTAAAGCCTTCAGTGTTAAAGTCGCAACACCAACTCCATCCACTCCCTGTCACATTGCTTTATTTCCATGTCTCCATAACTCTTACCTTATTTTTTTAATTATGGTAAAATACGCATAACAAAGCTTTTCATCTTCACCATTTTTTAGTGTAGAGTGTAGTCATGTTAAGTACATTCACACTGTTGTGCAGTCCGTCTCCAGGATGCTTTTCATCTGTCCCGTTAAACTACTCACCATCCCCAAACCCCCACCCTCACTGCCAGCAACCATTCTAATGTTTGCAACCATATATCAGATATATGATTTGCAAAAATTTTCTCCAGTTCCACAGATTGCCCTTTCATTCTGTAGATTGTGTCCTTTGATGCACAGAAGCCATGCACATATTTGTTATATTTACTCTTTTATTGTCCCCCTCTAGAATGAGGGCATGGCCCATGAGGACAAGGCCATGTCTATTTTGCCCCCACCTGTATTCCCTGTCCTCACAATAGTGCTTGGCACTTAGTGGGATCACAATAAATATTTGCAGAATAAGTAAATGAGTGAATGGACAGATCAGAGATGGGGCCCGGGCTTCTTGCAGTTTCTAAAACCTACGTGCGTGGGAAAAAGTTAAATTAAATAAAATAAAAATCTGAAGCATAGTTAATACTTATTAAAAAGAAAGATGCTCTAAGACAGTAATTTACACATAGGCTTCCTGAATTAAGGAATTTTAAACAATTCTCTTATAGGAAGTTGGTTTCCAGGCTACCTGTAGAGCATGTCTGCCTCCTTCTTTGGAATCCATTTAAGTGACAACCCCGCAGAAGTGTGGACACAAACATGCGCTTGAGCTCCATTTCCCCTACTCTGGATTACTGGCTGTCCTTGTTCTGTTCCCACCCACCCCTTAATGCCTGGCCTCTCTCCCACATCCTCTTCCCTTTTCTGCACCGCTCCCTGTGGCCCTCTCTCAGATTGCAGGGCCCTGGCTGTGCCCCCATATCTGCTTTATGTCCAGGGTCCCAGCCTGCTCTGTCATGGATTACTTTGCCCCCATTGTTCCATCGAGGACCACACACAGGGGTAGGGCTCAGGTACCCTTCCCTCTAAGGAGGCCTGTGGGAATCTGGAGAAAGGAATGAAAAGGGACAATGATTGAACAGTACTTAGGAGGGGGTTGTTAAATGTCAACCCCGATTAATGATAATGGTAATTTAGAATCTGCTCACGGTTTCCATTGTCAGGCTTTGCCAAGAAGTTTCCAACGTGGTATTTCAAAGGGTTCCAAGTCTGGCTGAGGCTGCAGACCTACTTTCCGATGCAGGGACGCCAGCCAGTCAGGGTGAGTGTGGTTTAAGTAGAGCGGTGTGCCTGGCACAGTGTATCCTGTCGTTCTTGCGGGTCCTGTCTGGTCAGGTGCACCTCTTCATTCATGCTCCTCAGTACTCACCCACCCCAGTGCAGCCATTTAGAGACAGCAACCTCGATTATTTTCATTACAAAGACAAGTTGTTGAGATTGTCCTTTCTCCTCTATTCCCTCTTCTAGGTTTCCATAATCACCCAGCCAAAAAATAAACAAACAAAACGAGTAACTATACTCCCAACTAGGAACAATGGAGTCTAGTTTGCAGGAGGGTCACAATGAAGTGGTCAAGTGCAGGTGCACTGGACTCAGGCTGTTGTGGTTCAGATCCTGACCCAGCTGTTTTCCAGCCTTGAATTCAGCAAAAGCCTTAATCTCTCCACGATTCACCCTCCTCATCCAGAAGAACAGTGATGATTGTAGAACCTACCTAGTGACCAGTCGTGAGAAATAAATCAGACACCATATGTAAAACCCCAAGAATGATTTCTGACAAATAGCAAGTGTTTGACAATTATAGTTATCACTTGCCTTGTACAGTGAGGGGTCCAGGGTCTCCTCCTTTAGGACAGGGTTTCTCAGTCTCAGCACTAGTGACAATTTGGACCTGATGATTCTTGGTTGTCAAAGGCTGTCTGTTACCTAATCCCTGATCTCTACCTACTAGATGCCAGTAACGATCATCCTTCCCTCCCCCATCTCTGCTTCTTCACCCCAATTGTGACAATCAAATTACCTCCAGTCATTAATAAATGTCCCTGAAAAGGAGTAGGGGGAGGGCAAGCAAGCTTCCCCTGATTGAGAACCACCACTGTTTTAGAATAAACAATGAAAATTATGTTAATGCGTGTCTCAATGGCTATGCCCCACTGGGCAAAGGTAATTTCCCTTATACTGAAAATTTCAATATTCCAGCAGGGATTTGGAGAGTTACATATCACAGAAGATAATCCCAACACACTTTCCATCATTGCAGCCCTGGTCATCCACTTTTAGCACCTCCATTCAGCTTCCATCCCTGCCCTCAAAGGGTAGCCATTCCTTAGCTTTTGTCTGCCCCTCACTTCCCACCAGAGGGGAAACAAGACTTGCTGCTGCAACCCTCCCCACACAGTGTACAGCACATACTAGCTGCTTAATGAACATGTATTGAATGAAAGCAAAAGAGTTGAGTCTGAGTGCCTAGCTCAGTTTTTTTTTTTTTCTTTTTCCATTTTCTGTTTGGTTTTGGCTCATAGAACATCACCTTTTCAAAAACCAGCAGATTCCACGCAAAACAAAAACTGAATGGCAGAACAGGAAAACAAGAGAAACAGCTGCAGCAATAGAAGAAAAAGAGAAATTGACAAAGGACTGACTGTGGGGTATCCTCTGACACCCCATCTTGGGGGAAGTGTTTCTCTCTTTTTAGCTGACAGTACATTCCTTTTCCTATTTTATGGATGTAATAAGCGAGGGAAGAGAAGGAGGGAGATCCTTCCCAGGGTCCTAGGTATCAAGGCAGTTTCCCCAATTTTCTGGTTGGGGGCAAAATAGGGTGACCAACTCACCAGAGTGGGACAGTCTTTTCCAGAGGAAAATGAGGGCTCAGAGCAGAACTTGGAGGAGAACTCAACAATGCGAATAATACCACCAACATCCAGCTCTGAAGCTGAGGTAGAAGAGAAAGGGAAGGGAAGTTAGGAAAGCCAAGGAAACACCTGGAGATTGTACATGAGGGAGAAAGTCAGGATTGATCATATGGTTCTACTTGCTTACAGTCTTAGTCTTCTTTTTCTCTTGGCCATAATCTGGGCTCCAATCAGGCCATCTGAATTATGGGCACTTGGTAGTAGACTCTGGGCAAGGGTGGGGTGGGGGAAGTCCTAGATGGAAATATTCCACTGGATTTAATGGGAGAGAAGGAGAGAGCCTCCTAATTCTGAGAGGGGAATGGGGCCACAGTGAAAGTGGGGTAAACTGAGAAGACTAAGGGTTGGGTTTCCTCCTTCAGGCCTCCTTCTTGGCTTCTTCCATGAATTCTCTCTCTTTCTTGTGGAATCCTGATACCACTGATTTCCTGAAACAAGGGTGTTCTTGTTCATCTCATCCTTCAGAAAATCCATTTCACCCACTCCTTTCCTGTGCTCTAGCAAAGGAAGCTTTCTGACAGGACTTGGCACTGAACTGCTCAGACCAGGAGATTCCCATGAAGAGTTCTTAGATAGTGGATTTTGCCAATGGCTACCTTGAGCCCATGGGGTAGAATGTTGTAGACGTTGTCTTGATATTTCTGGGGATATATTATTTTTAGGAGCTGCTGCTCTTGTTCTTCAGTTGAGAATCTGTTTATCTACTTCCTTCATAGACGTTTGCCCTCAGAAAATGATGGCAATGGTGTTAGCAGCATGGCATGGGTCACATGCTGCCATCTTGCATTGGCATTCAGGTTTTGCTAGGTGGGCTTTGGTTCAGTCAGAACTCAGTACTACCAGTTCTCTAGGCTTGTGGATGAGATAAAACCCAGCATAAAAATGTGAGATAATAAGTAGGGACCAGGAAGACCCCCAGCTTCTAGAAGTTAGTGTTGAACTGCCAGAGAAATGGAGGCAGGCAGACCAAGATGAGGTGACCCATCTTGGGTCATTTTGAGATGCTCTAACAAAACTACCATAGACTGGGTGGCTTAGGCAATGAATATTTATTTCTAACAGTCTGGTGGCTGAAAAGTCCAAGGTCAAAGTGCTGACGAACTCAGTTCCTGGTAAGAGCCCACTTCCTGGTTTGTGGATGGATGCCTTCTTGCTGTATCCTCACATGGCAGAGAAGGATTGGGGGATCAAGGTGAATAAAGCAAGCTGTCTCATGTCTCTTCTTATAAGGGCACTAATCCCATCATGAGGACTCCACCTTCATGGCCTAATTACTTCCTAAAGGACTTATCTCCAAATGCCATCTCTTTGGAGACAAGGACTTTGCATAGGGTATAGATTAGCGGGTACACAAACATGCATTCCCTAACACTTGGGTCACTATCTATCAGAGTGGTTAAAGTTTCAGAAGCAAATTAGAATACTCCATTATTAATGGTCTCTACCAACCAGTGGACAAAGATTATACTTGGCCAGAGTGCCCGAGACTTTGTGAGAAGATACCAAGCTTTAGCACCAAGACATGCTCAGGGGCCTGGCCACAGACTTTGCAAATGAGAACAGTGGCCATGCCAGAGCTCAGGTGCCCCACACAGAGTCAGCAGGAAATTCTGAAGCCTGTAACACCTTTATGTGCCCTGGGTATCTTACCATGAAGGAATCTTGGTGGTTATTCAGATAACCTTAGCTGCCTCCCCATGAAGGAGGCTATCATCTCTGCTTCCTCCTTCCTGTGGACCTTGCCTGCTCCAAACTGACTAAAGACAAAGCTCTCTGACCTGAAGATCTAGCCAAAAGGACTTGAAACATATTTCACAGTCCTTGGTTCATAATCATCCTAGATGACATGTAAAGCAAATCAGCTACCTGAAGCTTCATTGCAGCATCTGGAGATCTGCTCTCACTAGATCGCTGCTCCACTGTGAGTGGTGGTGGGTTCGGTGCTGTGCTCATCACTAAACACCAACCATAACTCAGTACCCCGGGACCACCATACTGCACAGTTTGGATAGGCAAGGGTACCATCAGGGATAGAATTTATTATTATTTTTTACTCACCTCAAAGTCAGCAGGGAACAAGAGAAAAAGAATCAGACCTTTTTTTTTTTTTTTCCCTCTGTTTATCACACACTTAATTGTTTTTTCCCTTCCCTGGTTAGAAGCTTCTGAAGGGCAAAAGGGAGTGTCTTCCCCTTCCAATAACTGTCACTTTACCTGGAAGAGTGTTCAAGCCTGGCCAATGACTCAGCAGTCACTGGCTACTTAAAAGAAAAGAAAAATACTTTGCAGACTGTCAACTTTACAGATCTCTCTCCTGGGCTTCATTTCTCAAACATGACCCATGGGTGGATTTGGCTTGAAAGAAGGAGAAATTGCAGTGGTATCAGGACAGCCATTTTTCAGGGCTCCATTATGTTCCATGGCTCACTTTTCTTGTTGTCAGAGCTGGAGAAGCACCAGCTACACATATATCATGATAAGAGCTGTGTTTCCATTCATGAAAGGGGAGGGTTTGCGGGGAACGAAGGAGTTTTTTACATTGCAAATGGGAAAAGGGAATTTGCTTGAAGGTCTTGTCTGGCTTTTGATCATCCCGACAGAGTTACTGAAGGAGAAAATGTGTTTATTTAAAGGACAAAAATCGCTTTTTCATTGCATCAAATATGTGTTCCAGCTGCTTAGGCACGCTATTCTGAGAGGCAAATAGGATAGGCCTGCTCACCCTAGGTGGACAAAATAGTCAGTATACTGATTTTTTAAAAAAATAACAGCAACTGTACCTAATGCAACCGGTTTGTGAAAGTCAAGAGGACTTTCAAACTCCACATCTGACTGCCTAAATGAACAGCATCCTACAATAACCAGAGGTTAACACAGTTAATAAGCAAGTGTCTGATTGCATTAAGAGAAATAGAACAGGAAAACAGAAAGAACCGTGTTTATCTGGTTCCTCTTTTCCAGCCTGAGACCAAGACTTCAAGAGAGAACAAAGCTCACCTAGACTGCCAGTGCCAAAACTAGCAGTAGTCTGAGGCATCTGTTAGCTGCACAGTTTTTATTAACTTCTTATGGCCACATAGATATCACTCTCTGGCCCCGTCTGAGCTCACTCCTGGACTTATCCCCAGTCTGCAGAGTACCTAGCACTATAATGACATCTGACTGCTGCCCTGTCTCATTAAAGCACTTCCAGGGAAGAGACCGTGTCTTTCCCACCTTCTGATCCTTATAATACAGTGTTTTGCAGATGCTAATAAACTTTTTCCGGGAGAATGAGCTTCTATCAGTATTTCAGAGTGTGAATATCATTACCACAATCTGTTGTCTTTGTGTACATGAGAGGAAAATATCTGAATCCCCAAGGCAGCTTCAAATCCTAGGTCAATGTCCATTAGTGAAATACTATACACCAAAGGTGTCCTTCAGATTTTAAATGTCTGGCTAGTCGTGGTCAGGTCATCCTTTCCTTACAAAGCCTTATTTTTATAACCTCCAACGATCTCTTTGCTTCTGCCTCTCTTCCATTTCTACACTCAACCATCTCCTCACCTCAGTCACCTCATTGTGCTTCCATCCTATATCCCCTTATATGCTTTATCAGTTGTAGCTGTTTCTGTGGCAAATAAGAAAGCCCAATCCAAATGGCTTAACTGAAAAAGAATCAGTCTATTGCTCATGAAACTGAAAAATCTAGTGATGCAGCTAGCTGCAGACATAGAGCTCAGAGGACATCATGAAGACCCAGTTTCTCACTCTGTTAATTGTGCACTCCACCATGTTGTCTGTATTCTGTGATAGGCTCTCCCCACAAGGCTGTAAAGTTGTCTGTTGCCTCCAGCTTATATGCTTCTAGGTTCAAGTCTAGCTTTAAAGACGGGGTTCTCTCCCTCAATAGCTCAATAATGAATCCCTGAATTGAGCTTCCCTAGATCTGACTTGAGCTAAGTGCATATACACGTACGAGCCACAATGCACAGGTGGTGAAGTACAATGTTAGGATTGGACCCAGTCTCACATTCCAGTGCTGGTTCCGTGGAGTCAACTAACGCTAAGCATGTGAGCTAGACATTGAATAAGGGTAGTTTCTCCGAAAGACACTCAGGGCATTCTCACTACAAGAAGTAGGTATGGGGGCATCTGGGCGGCTCAGTTGGTTGAGTGTCTGACTTTAGCTCTGGTCATGATCTTATGGTTCATGAGTTCAAGCCTCACATCAGGCTCACTGCTGTCAGCGTGGAGCCTGCTTCGGATCTTCTGTCCCCCTCCCTTTGCCCCTCCCTTGTTTGTGCTCTCTCTGTCTCTCTCTGTCTTTCGCTTTCTCAAAAATAAATGAAAACATTTTTGAAAATTTTTTAAAAATAAGAAGTAGGTATGAATGTCAGGTGGCAAAGACAACAAACTTGCTATCTGGTTTTCTGATCTTTTCTCATGTCTCTGCACCTACACGGCAGCTTCTTACAGTCCCTTTCTTTCTCTTTCCTTCTCTACTCATGTCTCTACTGATACCTCGGTGCCTTTGTCAAACACACGTTAGTGCCATTGCATCTCTGGCTGCTCTCCGCCTCTTCAGCCATCTTTCTCCTCCTGCCTCCCCGCCAATTTCCACCTAGATTTGAACTCACCACCATCATCTGCAAGAGTTCGCGTACCTGCTGGTGGTAAGCCTAGTGCCAGAACAACAACATCAGCTGCAACTGTTTGCTTTCTCTAGTGACCACAGAATCTCCTCATTTGTCATCAGCTTTTTCCTTCTGTTTCTATAACCCCATCAAAACCAAATATACCCAGGCTTCCCCATCCATCTCAGGAAACAAGACTAACCACTTTCCTTCAGCCTTGGCAGCGTGCCCATCCCCACCCTCTCCCCATCTCAGCCCCTGTCACCCCATCTCAGCCCCTCCAGCCTTCCACTCTCTCCCCACCATCTCTGCTTTCTTTCACCAAACTCGCTTCTCACATCCCTGAAGCTCTGTTTCTGGAGCTGCTTCCTTTCACCACCCTCTCAGAGATTTCCTCATAGTCAAAATATTTGCGTCTCCTCTCTCCCTCACCTTCCACACCCAAATTGCCCTGCAGACCTTGCGAACAGAGGCTACAGGTGTCCCCTAGTTCCCTCCTTCCCCTCCTCTCTGTTCCTGTCAGCCTGCGAGAGGGCTCTCCCTCTCCCTTGGTCCGGCCTCACCTTCCTTCAATCTGCCCTCCCCCCAACTCCTCAGAGCTCACCTGTGGAACACTCCCTCTCTCGAACAACTTTCCATGGTGAGCCGCGGAACCAAAGTTACAGGCTCCAGCTCTGAGTGCCCGGAGCTCTTCGTGTGCCCTCCTTTGCAGTTTTAATCCCACAGATATCTCGCGTGCCAGCTCACCTCCCTGCATGTGCGCACCCCATTATCCACCTGGGACAATGTTCTCTTCCTCCCTCCTGCCACTCCCATGACTGGAAACTTCCTCTTCTTTCCTTGAGGCCCCCCTCAGCCTTCTCCAACAATCTGACACACTGGCCCCTCTCCCACAGGACCTTCATCCCACCTGGAAACAAGATGAAGCCCTTCCTGACTCTCCTCCCCTAACACTATCACTTTGATTTGTTACCGCTTATTTGTGATGGGCTTCGATTCCAGACCATGAACACTGCGAGGGCTGCCTCCACACAACACTTGACTTTGTCCTGGTGCCTCACACGGCACCTGAACTGCGCCTCCATTCTTGAAGCCTCATCTTCTGTGCGTCTATTTTATGCCCCAGACCATTGCCTCTCTATTTTCTCTTCTGTTCCCTATTTCTGATCCACCAGGATCAAGAACCCACCGTGCCCTCTACCCTTCTTCCTAGATATCTTTTCCCGGGAAAATCAGTTCTGCTTCCAGAAGCTCTCGCTGGGGCTCTGATCTGCCTTCTTCACATCAGGCTCTGCTTCCCCCACCCGTGTGCAACTTCATTCACCTCACAAGTGTGTATTGTGTGCTCAACATTTTCATGTAATAAATATCAGTTGTCTCTGAGGATCCTGCCACCACACGGAACAATGCATTGCTCCCTCATGGTCTCCCTCATGTCCCCTTGTGCCAGGTGATCACCATTTAGGTCCCTTTTCACTGTCCCCATCATCTTGCTTTGTCCACTTGTTTGTTTTACAACAGCCTCTCCAAAATCTATCCCTCCCCCTCCATTTGTGATTTATCCCTTGACCATGAATCATGTATAAACTAAGGTTAAGGGGGCTATATAATTTACCATCTAAGCCAAGACGCTGGGACAGTGAACAAGAGAGCTATTAATAGTTTCAGCAGTTATACACTGGGACCCCCTGGCCAATCAGTACATGTTGCCTCCTTTCTTATTTGACACCCTCCACCCCCCAGCCCCCACAGCAGGACCCACTGCTTTAAATGCTTCCACTGGTATCTGACCATGACAGCATCATCTCCCTTCTCTCTCTTTTTTAATGTTTACTTATTTTTAAGAGGGAGAGAGGGAGAGAGAGAGAGAGAGAGAGAAGTGAGGGAGAAGGAGGGAGACACAGAATCTGAAGCAGGGTCCAGACTCTGAGCTGTCAGCACAGAGCGTGTCGGGGGCTCAAACTCATGAACTGTGAGATAATGACCTGAGCCAAAGTTGGACACAACCCACTGAGCAACCCAGGTGCCCTCCTTTTATTTTAACATTTATTCATTTTTGGTAGAGAGAGACAGAGTGCGAGTGGGGGAGGGGCAGAGAGTGAAGGAGACACAGAATCTGAAACAGGCTCCGGGCTCTGAGCTGTCAGCACAGAGCCTGATGCAGGGCTCGAACCCACAGAACTATGAGATCATGACCTGAGCCCAAGTCAGAAGCTCAACAGACTAAGCCACCCAGGCGCCCCTCCTTTCTCTTGATTCCAGCCTCAAGACTTCCAGCGCTCCCCTGCCTTTAGCATCAGATTCATCCTCCTCCTCCTCCAGTCTGCTGAGTCTACCTGATCCAACCCTTTGCAGCATCTGATGTCAAGCAGCCATGAGTGACTTTTGTTCTTTGTTCCTTTTCCTCTGCTTCTTCCTCAGGCAGTGCTCACCTGTAGGAATCACCGCCCTCCACAGTTCCAATTTACATTTCTCCCCCTAATTGAAACCCAGCGTGAAGTTCACCTTCACCTGGAATGATGGTGAAGAATCAGGGGAGAAAATACTGCTATCCAAAGCCAACTAGTGACCCCCTCCGTTTATTTGCATCCTACATTATTTACAGGAGAGAAACACAGAGAAAATAAAGAGGGCAGGTGGAATTTACAGTGTCTATCCACACAATCTCTTTTGCATTTACCCAGAAGCACCTTGCACTGAGGACTCCTGTCTTCTGCAGTTCCAACACTAGCACCTGTGTATCTTGATCATGAAATGACAGTATCAAGGATGCTAAGGGCTTCCTCAAGTAATTATTCGTGCACATTCAGAGGCAGCTTCAGCTTGCTTCAAAATCAAGTTGCCTGAAATGGTGCCTAGAGGCTCAGAGCTACAAGGAGAAATGTTGACAATTTTCTCTTCTCTGTGGCATTTTTCAATTTACCAAATGTTTTTCGGCATAAAAGCATGAGCGCATTTAAAGAGGGGGGTCCATTCTGACACGTGCCTGCGTATTTCTCCCCTCCCGGTGGCCACTGCTCCCTCTTCTGGTCAGCGCCGAGGGAAAGTGTAGAGAAGGGGTTCAGGGTGGTGGAGTGTGAGAAGGAGTTCGTCTTACTTTGGCAAGACAAACACAAAGATGGGAGATAGGCTTCACTCAGTTATCACATGTGGTTTAATCAGCTTTGTGAGGCTTTTCACTCTAATCAGAGAGACCGAAAATGCCCACCATCGTTCTCAGCAACTCCGGGAGGGAGGGAGAACAATCGCTTCCTTTCTCATCAAAGCCAGCAACCTTGCCAGGCCCTGATGGCTGCAGTGCAGGAAGCACCCCGCTCCCCGTCAGCCCGACACCGGGGAGCTCTGCCAAACTGAAAAGGAAGGGGATGGCAGCTTGGGTCATTACAGAGTGTTGCCAAAAAGTGCTCAGAAAATGGACAATTAATTTCGGCTGTCAAAACAGATACTAGAGGAGCCCAGTAAGATTTCAAGCATTTTTTTTCCCTCCCAGCAAATCCAAGGCTTTGTCAGTGATAAGAGATGGAGCAGATTGGGGATGTTTGTGAGACAATATTACACAGTGGTTAAAACTGCTGTGGACTTTGAGATCAGATTGCCTGGTATGGGTCCCAATTGTGCTTTTTTTCTGGCTTTTTTTCTTTTTCTTTTTCACGGGCATTTTATTTAACGTCTCCGAGCCTCGGTTTTCTTGTCTGTACATTGGGAAGCATGCAAGCAGAGAGGAGGAAATGGGGGAGGGGCAGGATGTGTGGACAGCACTAGGCATTGCTCAGGTCCCGGAGCAAGTAGTCTGTAATGGTTACTGTTTTCCATTATTGTTGGTAGTGGTGATATTAGCATGTCAAACCTCCTGCTTCTCCTGGAAATTAACAGATTCAGTTTGTTTGTTGCCTCTTCCTGAATGATTACTGGTTCGCCCAAATTTCAGAAAATTTTCTGAAGATCTCTGGGGCACCCTCGCTGGTAAGCAACGATTTATTGACTCCGTAAAAAAATGTTCCACGTGAATGTGAAACCTCAAAGAAAAGAGAAATATTTTCTGTTGTTGTTCTCCCCCAGTGAGGCTGTAGTGTAGATGACACATACATAAGTAAAATGGAATTTGAAAAGCAAGAGGCAGAGTATTTTGAAAAATTAAAAGTTTCATATAAATCTTTACGAAAATGCATCTGTGTCAACACAATAAAAATAATATCCCAGCCTACTGGTTTTCATCTCCCAGCCCCGGGCAAGCGCTAACGCATTAACCCTTCCACCGCTGTCCCTCGCACAGAAAACCAACTGCCACTGTCTTTAGGGCACATAAGCGAACACTCTGCCCTCATCTCCCACCACAAGAGCTTTCTCCCTCACAAGATCATAATTTTCCAGATAATTCAAGAAAGCGGGATCTTAAATGCACATCAGACAATACCACTTAATGATATTAAAGATAAGTCATCTTCACAACTGAGAAAAATAGGCAACTTTTTCTGTTTTTTTTTAAGTGTTTATAGATTTATTTTCGAGAGAGAGAGAAAGCGCAAACAGGGGGAAGGGCAGAGAGAGAGAAAGAGACAGAACCCAACAGGCTCCAGGCTTGGGCTGTCAGCACAGAGCCCAATGCAGGGCTCAATCCTACAAACTGTGAGATCATGACCTGAGCCAAAGTCAGATGCCTACCTGACTGAGCCACCCAGACACCTCTGCTTATTTGTTTGTTTTTTTAATTTGAAAGCTCACCCTACATTGCTGGCTCCTCTGCTTCTCTATTCCCATTGCCATGCCCCAGACCACTAGGGAGAATTTATGCAACATTTATTTTATTGTATTTATTATTTTTTAATTATTTTAAGTCAAGTGTAGTTATATTAGTTTCAAGTGTACAATATAGTGATTCAGCAAGTCTATATGTTACTCAGTGCTCATTATAATAAATGTACTTTTGACCCCCTTCACCTATTTCATCACTCCTCTCCCCGCCGAGCTTTCCCTCTGACAACCACCAGTTTGTGCTCTAAGGCTAAGAGTATGTTTTTTAGTTTGTCTCAAGAAAGAGAAAAGAAAGGAGAAACTTTGTTCACGTATTTTGTTTCTTAAACTTCACATGTGAGTGAAATCATATGGAATTTGTCTTCCTCTGACTATTTCACTTAGCATTAAATCCTGTAGATCAACCCATAGTGTTGCAAATGGCAAGATTTCATTCTTTTTCATGGCTGAGTAATATTCCATTTTATAAATACCAACATATTCTTTATCTGCTCATCTATCGATGGACTCTTGTGCTGCTTCCATAATTTGGCTATTGTAAATAATGTGGCAATAAACACACAGATATATGTATCTTGTTGAGCTAAACAAGGTTATTCTTTGGGTAAACATTCAATAGTGGAATTACTAAAGCATACAATAGTTCTCTTTTTAACTCTTTGAGGAAAATCCATACTGTTTTTCACAGTGGCTGCACCATTTTGCATTCCCACCATGAGTGCATAAGGTTTCCCTTCTCTCCGCATCTCTCACCAACACTTGTGTATTTGATTTCAGATATTCTTACAGGTGTGAGGTGATATCTCATTGTGGTTTTGATTTGCAATTCCTTGAGGATTAGTGATGTTGAGCATCTTTTCATATGTCTACTGGCCATTTGAATGTCTGTATTTGGAGAAATGTCTATTCATATCTTCTGTCCATTTTTAAATGGGATTATTTGTGGAGTTTTTGGTGTTAAGTTGTACAAGTTCTTTATGTATTTTGGATACAAACCCTTTGTCAGATATGTCATTTGCAAAAATCTTCTCCCATTCAGTAGGTTCCCTTTTAGTTTTGTTGATTATTTCCTTTGCTGTGCAGAAGCTTTTTATTTTGATATGGTCCCAATCATTTATGTTTGCTTCTGTTTCCCTTGCCTCAGAAGACATATCTACAAAAATGGTGATCTGGCTGTTGTCAGAGAAATTACTGCCTGTGCTCTCTGCTAGGATTTTTATGGTTTCAGGTCTCACATTTAGGCCCTTAATCCATTTTGAGTTTATTTTTGTGTGTGGTGTAAGAAAGTGATCCAGTTTCATTCTTCTGCATGTAGCTGTCCAGTTTTCCCAACACCATTTATTGAAAGGACTGTCTTTTCCCCATTGCATATTCTTGCCTTTTGTCAAAGATTAATTCACCATATAATAATAGATTTATTTCTGGGCTCACCATTCTGTTCTACTGACCTATGTATCTATTTTTGTTCTAGTATCATACTGTTTTGATTACTACAGCTTTGTAGTATATCTTGAAATCTAGGATTGTGATAGCTGTAGTTTTGTTCTTCTTTTTCAAGATCGCTTTGGCTATTCAGGGTCTTTTGGAGTTCCATACAAAATTTTAGGATTATTTGTTCTAATTCTGTGAAAACAGTTATTGATATTTTGGTAGGGGGTGCATTAAATCTGTAGACTGCTATGAGTCTTGTGGGCATTTTAATAATATTTGTTCTTCCAATCCATAAACCTGAGTATCTTTCCATCTGTTGGTATCATTTTCAATTTCTTTCATCAGTGTTTTATACAAGACTTTCACCTCCTTGGTTAAGTTTATTCCTAAGTATTTTATTATTTCTGGTGTCATTGTAAAACGTATTATTTTCTTAATTTCTCTTTCTGCTACTTCATAATTAATGTATGGAAATGCAATGGATTTCTATGTGTTGATTTTATATCCTGTGACCTTACTAAATTCATTGATCACTTCTAGTAGTTTTTTGGTAGAATCATTAGGGTTTTCTATATATAGTATCCTGTCATCTGCAAAAAGTGAAAGTTTTACTTCCTCCTTATAAATGTGGATGTCTTTTATTTCTTTTTCTTGTCTGATAGCTATGACTAGGACGTCCAGTAGTGTGTTAAATAAAAGTGGTAAAAGCGGACATCTCTGTCTTATTTCTGACCTTAGGGGGTCAGCTTTCAGCTTTTCACCATTAAGTATGATATTAGCTGTGGGTTTTTTCATATATGGCTTGTATTATGTTATGTCAATACTCCTCTTAAAAATCTTGCCACCTGTCAAGCCAGTATCTCAGAGACTGCCAGTATGTTCCCGAGTTCCCGATATGCATGTTATTTCTCCTTGCATGATTACAGAACCTCAGTTTTATTTCCAGCAACAATGTATCCAGGCAAAAGACTACATTTCCCACCTTCCCCTGTAGCCAGATGAGCTCTTGTGACCAAGTTCTAGTCAATGAGATGCAAGCTAACGTGTTAGGTAAAACTTCATAAAGGCTCTATAAAAGGTAATTGACTCTGCTAGGCTGAAAGTGCACCCTTCTTGCCTTTCCTTCTTTCTCTCTCTTGCCTACTGGAACAGGGATGAGATGCCAGGAGCTCCAACAGCTATCTTGGACTATGTGGCAAACTTGAAGATAAAAACCACATTTAAATGATGAAAATTCTTTGATGTCTAAGAAATAGCCCTATCAACCCTGCAATGTCAAATTCCAATTTTTTTTTTTATAGGAGAGAAATAAACTATCTGTTTGAGCCACTATTATTTGGGGCTTTCTGTTGTATGCAGATGAAATTGATCCTGTTGACACATCTGTCTTTTTTGCCCTTTTTTTTTTTTTTTTTTTTTTTTTTTTTGACTCCAGGATGAATTCTCTGCATTGGCTCATCTGAATATCTGTTCTCAGAGTTTGTTCTACCCAAGATAAATAGCAAGGTTTATTACGCTGCCGACTCTATAACCTTTAAGTGGCTTACTAAAATATAAAATCCAAGTGCATTTGCTCAGCGGGGTTAATAAGATGTGTGTCAGAACTTTGATTCTCCAAAGGCACATTTCATTTTAGGTAGAGAGAAAAAATAATTTTGTAATCACACTCTGCACACTAAGTTGGCAACCCACCTCACCAATGTGAGAGATTACCAATCAGGATGAACAGCTCACTAAGCCTCAAAGGAATGTCACTTTTGTGTGAAGGAGCTCTGCCTTCTCCTCTTCAGCACAATGTCCAAATCTCTAACAATGTTTCCCATATTGTGCTGCAATGATTTTCGCAAGTCTTCTCTTTTACAGAGACTCTCCTATTTAAGTCTGTATTCTGAGTGTCTACCACAGCATCCGGCAAATGATAGATGCCCCAAAAGTCACGAGTCCTTAATGAATCAATGACGTCCCTTATTAGAGGCTTATTGGAACTATTGGAACTCTCATTTATATCACCAGTCAAAAATTAATGTAGCTTTCAAAGATCTATCCAAAAATATAATAATAATGATAATAATAATTAATAATTTCTGCATACTTTCTATACACTAGGTTATTTGCTAAGCTTGAAAAAGCTCTGTAAGAGAGCTGTGTGTATGTGTGTGTGTGTGTGTGTATATTTCTATATTTTATCTTTATGGTCCATGCTTTCAGACCACACATGCTCTTAAAAGAAGCTATGTAATTTGGTGCCATGACCACTGACATGGACCACACCACATCCACAGAGCCTAAGTTGGCTTCTGAATGTCTTCTTGAGCACTCCTTTTGTAAGAAACATTTGTTCTGTAATCTACCTTTAGGAAGCAAAATAACGTATGAGGTTATTGGATACTGAAGGTTCGTCCATGACAGAAGCTCAACTTTTAACATTCGTGTAATTGACATTTTGCCCATCTGTGCAATAAACATCAATGTTAAATTACGAACAATGTAAAATGTTTTGGGTGTGAGGTAAAAGGTGCCATTTGAATGGCAGGACCTCACAAACTCTCCTCCCCCCTCCACCCCCCGAAGCATCCAAGTAGTGAAATATCACTTTTGGCTTTGTTTTTTTTTATCACAGAAAATGTCACAAATATCATGACACTATTTTTGTCAGTGTCAACTGACTCTGAAATCAGTTCTGACTAAACTGATTCAAACATGGGTTTGATCTGCATGGGTCCACTTACATGTGGATTTTTTTTCAATAAATGCAATACAGCACTGTAAATGTATTTTCTCTTCCTTATAATTTTCTTAATTAATTTTTGTCTGGTTTATTTTATTGTAAAAATGCAGTAGATAATACATATAACATACAAAATATATGTTAATCGACTATTTACTTATCGTTAAGGTTTCTGGTCAACAAGAGGCTATTGGTAGTTAAGTTTTAGGGGAGTCAAAAATCATATTTTCAACTGTGCAGGGTGGCACCCCTAACCCCTGAATTGTTCAAGAGTCAACTGTAATTTCTAGGAGTAACCTGGCCTTTTCATCTATCTCATTAAAGATGTTTAATCTGGGAGGTAAGACGTTTCAGTTCTTCACTATGATTAGCCTGATCAGCTCTTCACCTCTATCCACTGCTGAAGAGCCAAGGTCAGCACTGCATTTCAGTCAGAGCGTGGCTTGATGTCTACAACTAACTTAAGTTGTTATTAATGTTCCATCACTGATAAATGACAATGAAAGTGATATTCTTGTGATGCATACCATGAGATTACCCAGAATAAACTAATTTCTTGCCTTTGGGGGGCCAGAGCTCACAGTGAAAGTGGCAATGTTTGTGGAACACATTAGGGCAAACAGAAGAGCCTGCTCTTGGATAGAGGTGATCTGCTATAGGCTTTGGCAGCCCCGGGCCTGACATCTCAATACACCTTAATCCCCAAGGGCCCATTGGCTGCAGAGCTCCGAGTTATAAGACTATGCAGTATATTATATATACATAGGGAATATATAAAGATGTAGAATATTTCTGTGTGTATATAGTAATGGGATTGTTCATACATTTGTAAACATCTATGTCTAGATACACACACAGCCTAACAAGAACACCTGCAGTAGGAAAGCTAAGGTTGAGATGGGATCTTCAACCTTATGCTCTTTCCTTTGTTAGTGTCTTCCCACACGAAGAGGAGCTTCTAATCTGACTGATCAAAGTTACCACTTGCTTCACCGGTCAACATTTCCCTTAATATGTACTTGTTCTGTTCTTTCACTTTCTTTGTTCCGCTTTAAGTTGCTAAATCAGAGTGTGCTCTATAGATCCAGAAATTTTCTGGGGGGAGAGAGCAAAAGGTTTATCTTCCAAGCCTTATCTTGGTTCTCCAGTCAAGCTTTTACTGGAGGGGCTGCACTTCTCTACCATCACTTTAGGGACACTTGTTTTCCATTCTAGCTAACTGTACTCTCTGTGAGGAGCTCTCAGAGTTAGGACACCTTCAGGGAAGAGGCGATGTAAGTGATAAGATTGGGTCCATGCCTTAAAACCCTAGTATTATGAGGCTACTTGTTGGCTAACCAAAGAACAATCATATGTCTTATTGAGTAAGACTACATTTCCTAGTCTCTATGGAAGCCAGGTGTGGCTTTGCTCTGGCCAATGAAAAATAAAGAGAAATGTTGTTTGGGACTTTTGGGAAGGCTGCTTAGAAGGGGCTGATCCAGCTGGAAGAAGCCCTTTTTTTCCCCCTTTTGACTTTCCTCTTTCTTTTGGCCTGCAGCTGGGATGTGATGGCTGTACTTCAGCTGCCATATTGGACCATAAGTTAACTTTGAATATGAAAGCTATGCACTAGAATGGTGAAGCAGAAATATAGGAAGCATAGGTTCTGAAAGACATTGCTCATTTATCCCTGGACTGCCTATCATTGAACTTTTTGTGTGTGAAAGCTAAACTTTTAAAATTTAAGCTACTCTTAACCTGAGGGTTTCTGTTAAATAAAACTGAACAAAAGCCTAAATGATACAACCATCTTTTATTGTCAAAACGTTACCTCTATTTACTAATGGTTAAAATGGCTGACACTATGGCCACCATTATCACCACTATCATCTATGACATCATATAACTAGCAAACAGTCTAATCTCACCACCAACCATAAAATCCACCAACATTCCAGCAAGGTTGAGCAAAATTCCTGTCCTAATCATGGCTCCCTCACATCCTTGAACTTCTAGGGAGTATATGAATTCCTGGTTACTTACCTGTGAGAGAACAACGGCAGATCTACCCAGACCCAGGAAACATGATCACAGGATAAGCACCCACAGCCTGGGTCACATCAAGAGACTGGGAGATGCTGAAGTCAGATCTGCCTGTCTCTGTCCCCCACCTCTAGACAAATAGCCCAAATTCTGAGATTTGGAGGAATTCTAAGATACAATGGCTGTTCAGATCATGCCTCGAGTGAATTTTTTACCACTCTGCTGTCCCAATGCTCAATCTAAGGTACTCCCACTGACAACTGGGTAACAACAACTACAATGTGCTGGCTAAGAAGTCACTTTCCAATTGATCCAAATAATCTTTAGAAATCAAATAATTGCTTTTTAATGAAACTATTATCTACGTATTTTTTAATTTTCTTTTTTGTTAGTGTTTATTTTATTTTTGAGAGAGAGAGAGAGAGAGAGAGAGGGAGGGAGGGCAAGAGAGAGAAAGCGAGAGACCAAGCAGGAGAGGGCAGAGAGAGAGGGAGACACAGAATCTGAAGCAGGCTCCAGGCTCTAAGCTGTTAGCACAGAGCCTTATGCGGGGCTTGAATCCACCCGTAAGATCAGGACTTGAGCCAAAGTCCAACACTCAATCAACTAAGCCACCAGGTGTCCCTTGTCTGTTTAATTTGAAGAACCATCTGTTTACTGCAGTAGCAGAGGCTCTTGCCCACTGGCAACCCATTCCCAACACACTTCAGGTTTTGGCAAAAGTTGAAATCTGGAAAGAATACATAGTTTTGTTTAAGCCTAAACCAAACATTCTTATAAGGTAAATGTTGTCCATTTACTCTGGACAGTAATTTTAAAGTAAGCAACATTAAAAATTCTTTCTGGTGTGAATAAATTATGAACTGAGCCATCTAACCAAGGGTCTTGAATAAATTTAAATCTTCTACTATGATTTGAACGCTAGGGCTATCCAGTAAACATTAACCACTAGTCAGGGCAAAAATAATAATATAACTCGGAAGCTAATTATCTCAATGGTTTGCTCAACTCACATCAGAGATTTTAGGTATAAAACTGGAGATAAGGCAAGTCTCAAAATTAAAATTGAAACTCCAAGACTTTTAAGATTATCTTAACAGAGACAAGTAAATACTCCCCTGTGGAAATGAGAATATTAATTTCAAAAGAAAGGAGTGAAAGGACATTTGGCAGTTCAAGTGCCCCTTTCTTCCAACAAATGGGAGCTGTCATTTCTGGAGAACTTACAGAAATTCAGAAAGTCAGGATCAAATCAAGAATTTTATAAAAAGAAAAGTTTAGGGCACCCCTGGCTGGTGTGAGTCAGTTGGCATTCACAAGTAAATCATCATATCCTCTGGGTAGAGACCCAAGATTCTCTCTGTTCCAAAGAGGGACCACCAAACATGGAACTGCAGATGGCCAAGTCACATCATGGATGTAATCCCATTTGGCCATTGCCCTAGGTCAAGACTAAATAATCCTGTTAAACCTGTTTTAAAATTTCCTGGACACATACTATTGGTTTTCTAGCTGTTTCAAGTTGGAAAAGCACATTCATTAGTCTCACATTCCTGCTACTGAACCATTATCATCATTTTACATATTTTTAAAGTTGATTTATTTATTTATTGAGAATGGGGCAGATGGGGCACAGAGGGGGGAAAAGAAAGAAATTCCCAAGCAGGCTCCTTGATGTTAAGGCACAGCCCAACAAGGAGCTCGATCTCACAAGCCCTGAGATCATGACCTGAGCAGAAAGCAAGAGTCGGATGCTTAACCAACTGAGCCACCCAGGCGCCCCTCATTTTCTTAAGGATTCCCAGTAGAGGTAAAAGAATAATCACTTGGAAATAGGAATTTCCGAAAAACAAAGTTGCATCAAGAGGTTCTAATTTCCACTCAGGTGATCATTCTCAGTAACATCTAGGAAATTCTGCCTCTAGGCTCAGGTGACACTAGTACATAACAAATATTTATTAAACTTCTTTTTAAGTCAGACACATTTTATTCCAAATAAGTTTGGACTTCTTGGAATGGTTAGCACTACATCCTTTGTAATGTTGAATATCTGGATGGTAGAGAACTCATGGCTTTAAATGTTTCCCCAACCCTCAAACCTGAATCCTATTCTCCCTGCTTCCTCAATAGCTACAGAAAAGGGTAGGTTAAGCTTTCAGGGAATTCGTGAGCTGGCAAAGAAAAGAATAAGCTATTAAAATGCAGAAGATAGATAAAGAGAGCAGCCTGCCTTTAGGAGTCTGCAAAGTCTCGGAGACTCAATTTTAGAACTGCCTGTATCTCTAGTTCGATTTGTAAAGTGTCCTTGAGCCTCAAAGAATGCCTGCCATGCTATGAGAATTTATGAATCAGCTGCCAAATGAGTGAGCAGAGGAGATGAGGCTCTGGATTCCACAAGATTACATCCTAACTCCTTTCACGGAAGTGACTGACCCTGGCTAAGCCGCAGTTTTCTCATCTGTAAGGCAGAATGATAATAACTAGAGTTTTCATAGAGATTACCTCATAAGATAATAGTAATCATAATAATAATCATCCTGTGAACTCCTCAAGCATAGGGATTGTGTTTTCATTAACACAGTTTTAGTATTGTGACCATAGAACTAGACCAAGAACAAGGGACATGCAGCTTCCATCGGACACCATTTTAATATCTGTAAGAGCTGTAGGTCTTCCACAAAGGAAAATTATAGGAAGAAAAAGAGAAACAGAATTCTGATTGTCAGAGTTTGAGAATAAAGTTGGAAGAAGCTGTGGGAGAATTATGTTAAGGCAGAATAATTCAATAAAGTGGCAGTAATTTTAAAGCCAAAGGTGAAAACAAAGATAGGTCCTAAGATCATTAAATAAATGTGAAATCCAATTAATCAGTGAAGAAAGTTGGCTATAATCTTAATAAGGGGTGTGGAATTCAATTTACTCAACTCAGGAGGAAGAAAATAGTTAATGACCTATCTTGAAACCAAGAGAGACCAACTCATAAAAGACAGGAGTCTGGGGTTCATGTTGTTATAGTGAGTGTTATAGGGAGTTGGCATGTGGTCAGGGTCCCAGGGAGAATCCATCGCCTTTTCTCAACCGAAGCTTCTGGTAGATTTGCAGCCACAGTCGTTCACTAAAATGGTCTCTCCACCTTGCTTGTGACACTATAATTTTCAGGAATGGGTTAGTGTTTTTAACTTAAAGAAATTTTTTAATAGAGTACAAAGATTAAGTGGATCAAATCTCAATCATTAACACTGTTGTACTACATTCAAAAATAGTGTTTTTTTAATTATTGAGACAGTCTGTATATATTTGGTATTTAAAATATTTGCAAGCTTTAAAAAATGTTGTCTATTCAAGTATCTAACAGGTTAGCCTTCTGAAATCAATTTAAATGGATAATTGAGTAATTGTAGATTCCTTATGTGAAGCCAAATGATATAAACAGTACTGAAATACTTAAGAATCATCTTAAGAAGTTTAATTTATTAGATTTATTTAAGAGTGGTTTAAATATATCGGAAGGTTTTTTTTCCTTGTTAGAGAAATCTGAAGAGATCTAAAAGAAAACTGAATACATTAAATTGATAAAAAGCAGGGTGCAGTATTTGAAGGAAGTCTATTAGCTAGGTTTGTGATTAGAATTAAGGGAGGCTGATCCATTCGACTTGAGTTGAAGAGACACAAATCTAAGGCTTCCTTCAAAGTGCTTGTTAAAATTATTAGATTAACAAGCAAGATAGGATTTGTAAAATTATTCATTCAGCATGTTTATTGAGTGTATGCCATGTGTTGGACATTACTTTGGATGTTAAGAATACAGCAATGAGTAAAAACAAGGGCAACACATTCTTTATGGGGCCTACATTCGTTAAACTTAAGGGCTTTAGAAAAAACTAAGTTATTAAATGTTTTTGCTTTAATGCATTGCATTTAATTTTTGAAACACATTAGCTATAGTCTCTCCAAAATGTACCCTAAGGGACATCAAAAAATTCACATTGATAATTCTCTCCATTCACCCTGTATCTTTAGTGCCTAGCTCACATTCAGCTCTCAAAATTGTGTGTGGCTGGAGTGTTGAATCCTCTATTTAGTCTTTCACATTGCTCACCAGAAATCTGTTACCCAAGGTTCATTTCTTAAAATGCAAATGTCTCCAACGTTAAAGAGCTAGGAGATATTTACATCTTCATGGCATTCAATCGGATTCTGTTTCTTCTACCATCTGAATGAAGGAATAAACTTTCTGATGGAAGGAAGAGAGGAAAATAACTTTGGGGCTGGAAATATTTATGCAGAAAAGGGAAATCTCTGGATTGGGGACATACTACAGGATGGCGCTGGCAGCCCCAGGGGTAGGTGGGGAGGTTGGGGAATTGGGTGAGGGATACAGAGAGGGTGGTGGAGAACGCAAAATTTCTCAACTATTTCAAAACCCACCTCCACCCAAGAAAGAGAAGAGCAAGAGCCTCTTTTTTTTTTCTTCCTTTCCCAGGTGATTATCTGTCCCCGAAACCCAGAAGTCAAAATTGCTTTATTAAAAAATTCCATTTGGGTAAATAAAGCTTATGCAAAATGACCTGCAAACGCAAACCAACATGTTTCCATAGGAAAATGCTTCTCGCTTTTACACAGACCACTTACAACCAGTCTATTGAAACATAACCTATTGAAAAATTGACCATTATTTTGAGAACCCAAACTCACAAAAGCACACTCAGGCAGTTCCCAAAACCCGCAGAGACTCCGCAGAAACCCAGCAATGACCCTTAACTATGGGGTTTCCTGGGGCAAGCCTAAGCTTAAACAGAACTCGTTGAGCTTTGCAGTCCATACCCACATTTCCGCTTCCCACACCCCCTAGCAGTCACACAATTCACATATTCCAAACCCGCAAGCAGTGCTGGTGGCCTCAGTGACAGCTCACCAACCCCAGGAATCATGACTAATTCCCCACACTGACATTTAGGCACCAGTGGATAGGTGCTGTTGGGGAAGAACTGTATACGGGTTAACGCCTCAGGCTCTACAGTCTGAAAGAATTAGGTTTAAAACCTCAGTGCCACGCCCTGGCTACATGACCACTGACAGGTTGCTGAAACTCTCTGCAACTCAGTTTCCTCACCTGTAAAATGGGGATAAAAATGATACCTATATCATGGAGTTTCTGAGGAGTTTACATGAAACAATGCACACACATCATTGTGCCTGACCTACAGTGAGGGCTCAGCCTTGCACTTGGAGGTATAGCAAGTACGAGCCTGATTTACAGCAAGTGAACAGAGAGATATCTCCTATCTTTTGCTTGCAGTTTGCTATTCATGAAGACAATAGTTACTGACACCTTGGTTGGCTTAAGTAATTTACAGTTTTGGGGCGTCTGGGTGGCTCGATCCATTAAGTGTCCAACTTCGGCTCAGGTCATGATGGCTCAGGTCATGATCTCACGGTTCGTGGGTTCGAGCCCCGCGTTGGGCTCTGTGCTGACAGCTCAGAGCCTGGAGCCTGCTTCGGATTCTGTGTCTCCCTNTTTCTATTTTGCATGTTTAGACATAGCTAACGAGTCAGAAGAACTGGAATAAAATGACTGCAATTTGCAACTAGAATGTAACTGAATTAGTTCTAGTAACAAATTTTGACAACGGGAATTGCATCATGCAATAAAGCACCAATATGTTTGTAAGAAACCTCTAACTTTTCTCATACTTTAAAAGTATAAAGAGGGGCCTCTGGGTGGCTCTGTTCATTAAGTGTCCGACTTCAGCTCAGGTCATGATCTTGTGGTTTGTGAGTTCAAGTCCCGCATTGAGCTCTGTGCTGACAGCTCAGAGCCTGGAGCCTGCTTCGGATTCTGTGTCTCCCTCTCTCTCTGACCCTCCCCTGTTCACACACTCTCTCTCTCTCAGAAATAAATAAAACATTTAAAAATTTTTAAAAAGTAATTTACAGCTTTTTTTCAACATTAAAGAAACCAAGAAAGTCTTGAGATGCTGGAATGAGTTACAGGTTTATCAACATTGTTCTAAGAGTTGACAAGGATTTGGCTTTAATCTGGTGAATGAAAATTCCATGAAGACTCATGGAAGAGTTACGGAGAAAAAGTACAATGCTCTAAATGATGAACTTTCAAATAACTAGTGCCTTTTCAGACATTCAGTCCCATACTGGACCAAAGTGCCACTGCCAGTAGTTCCTTGAGAAAAATGACTTTTCTAAAAAGATCCATATAAACCAGGCTGAGTGATTAAGGGGGAAAATAAGTTTAATAATACAGTATTAGACTGAGTATCATCCAAGTAAAGTGTACTGTAAAAAATGTTTTGAATATAAAATTGACCTCTGGTAACTTTAGTGTTGTAAATACTTGTATTATAGTGAGGTAGACAGTTTAAAAAAACTCTCCATTAGACAGACTTAAAATTTTGTAATAATATTTAGAAAATGATAACATTATGAAAGAATGAAATATCTGATTAATGCGTAACTTTGTACAACTCGAATATAAACTTTTAAAATATTAGAAATTATAACATTTGAGTGCATATAAGGTTTGTACATTAAGATGAATTGCATGCTGTCCATTTCCCCTTTGCACTTTCAGCCACCTTAAATAAACAAATATATACAGCCTTAACAGAACAACAGTGCATCCAAAGCAAATGTGCATTTTAAATTATTTCTCCTGGCCAAGTCTTTTTCTTTTTTACTTAGCATTTTATATTAGCATTTTTTTTTTTATCATCCTCACCCTTTCTTGGACAGTTTATAGTTCTCTGAACCAAACAAGCAATAGGTTTAGATCGAGAGAGAGCAAAATCACTTGGGAAAAACAAAACCTTTTTTTTTTTTTTTTAATGGTTGGTACAAGTTCCCTTGTTTAAACCATTTCATGGTCAAAGCTGAGAAGGAAACAAACTCTGCAAAGGGCCTACTTCTGGGCAGTGTTTGAAAATAATACTGGTGCAGGCTGGGGGAAAGTTCATGTTTCTGACAATCTGGGGCTGGGTACTGAAATTGTGTTGTGCTCTCTCCTGCCTCCTTTCGGAAGGTGAATACCGCCCCTGCCTCCTCCCTCACTGCCCCTTCCCCAGCTCCACCCCAAGCTCAATGTAACACTTTGCTCTTTTCACAGTTTCTCATTACGAAGTTTTAAAAACATTGCCTAACTGGTAATTACAATCTGAAACAATGCTTTTGGGGGAGCCCTGGGCTATTGCTGGCTGGTAATCATTCAGGAATGTTAGAGACAGGGGAGGGAACATGGATTTTAGAGAAATCTATGGACACAGGGACCTGTGTGTCCCATTTCGTCCTTCTCTTCCCTGCTTCTGGCCTGCCCCCCATCTCCCCATCCTTCGGTGGGGCCCACGACCACCCCTCCTGACTTCATCCTCTGCTTCTTGGCTCATTTCCCCTCCTCTGCACCTCTTACCTTAGTTATATAGCCCCCCGCCCGGACTCCCGTTTTGTTTAACTGGAGAATCACCTTCCCCTTAAAAGGGGATGTCTGAATTTTGGCAAATTCTGTTCAAAGAAATCAATTAGAAACAGACACCACAGAAGCGTTTTTCCTGGGTCACCTCCAGCCTGGCTAATACACCTCAGTGTCAGCCCCATCAGAGGCAGGCCTTGTGGTTTCTCATTATCCTTCAGGGGGTTCCATTTGGACTCATTCTTGTCATTCCATCCATACCAGTCCCCTTTTCCCCTCCCAGAAAAAGCAACAGAAAAGACCTGAGCCCCCTTGAGTGAGATGTGGGTTGCCAGTTCCCTCTCCTGGGAAAGGCCAGGGCAGCCAGGTATACAAGCAAGTTCTTCTAAAGGTAGGGCCCTTCCTGGCTTTCGTATTCCCGGTGCCAATTCCTCTATTTGAACACCCTCTGCTTGGGAGGTCACAAGGCATAGGCTACAACATGGCCAGAAAACAAAAACAAAAAAAAAAAAAAAAACCCACCTTCTTTACACGGGTAGAAAACAATCAAACCAAGATGTGGTCAAAGGTGATTCTTCCTCCCACACTGTTTCTCTTCCTAAGCTATAAAATTTTCAATCCTCTGAGCGGTTGAGAAACAGGTATACGTCTCCCCGCCCCCCACCTCCTATCAAAACCTGTAAGACACACAAGGAAATCCAAAGCCACAATAATAAAGAGAAGAAAAAAAAAAAAAAAACTAAAGAAATCCTCCTTGGCTTGTTTTCCAGGGTGGCCAGGCGAGGTGTGAAAATCCGTATCTCCCTCTGGGCTGGCAGGTGGAAGGTTCTGGGAAGGCTGAGCTCCCTCCACTCCCATCCGGCTGCACGTCCAGGCTGTTCCCCCACCCTCTGCTTCCTCCAAGGCCAGCTCCTCCTCCGCCTCTCTTTAGTCAAGCCTCCCCTGCGGTCAGGGGCCGAGGCTGCAGGACGCCGCTACCTGCAGCCGCAGGACTCCACCACCATGTCCTCGTACTGCTTGTAGACCACGTTATTGCCGGCGTCGATGTACAGGATGCTGATGGGAGTCAATTTGGTGGGCACGCAGCAGCTGGGCGGGGTGGAGCCGGGATCCATGGAGTTCATCAACGTCTGGATGATGGCGTGGTTGGTGGGCTCAAGGTGCGAGCGCAGCGGGAAGTCGCACACGCCTTCGCAGTGGTAGGCCTCGTACTCCAAGGGCGCGATAATCCAGTCGTCCCAGCCCAGCTCCTTGAAGTTCACGTGCAGGGGCTTCTTGCTGCAGCGCAGCCTCGACTTCTTGCCATGCCGCTTGCCGTGGCGGCTGGCGAAGGCGGTGCGCCGCCGCCGGCGGCCGGGTGAGGGCAGCCAAGGCCCGGCGTCCGGGGCGCCCGACGGCGGCGGCCACGACCCCTCGGCGTCCGCGCCCGGGCCCGCGACCTCGGCCGAGCCCAGCTGCTCGCGCATCTCGGCGAACAGGTTCTTGCGCTGGGATCTGGTGAACACGACGAGCAGGGCGCGCTCCTGGGGGGGCCGCACCCTCCGGCCGAAGCCCAGACTCCGCAGGTCCGGGGGCGGCGGCTGCTGCGGCCCGGGCGCGCGTGCCTCGGCCTCCCCGGCCCCCGGCTCGCCCCACGCGGCCCGCAGCTCCAAGCACAGCTGCTTCCAGGGCTGCCGGCGCAGGCCCTGCCACACGTCGAAGACTTCCCAGCCGGCCCGGGGCGCCCCCTGCGGGTCCAGGGTCCGCGCGTCCAGCAGCAGGGGCGACACGCAGGGGAAGAGCTGCACGTGGAGCGGCCCGGCCGGCGGCCCCCAGGGCGCTGCGGGCGCCTGGCGAAAGAGCCGCAGCTCCGCGCCCACCAGCTCTTCTTTGTCTGAGAGCGTGGACACATCAAACAAATACTTCTGTCTCCGGAGAGGAGTGTGCGAGAGATCGTCTGCGAGATAAAAAATAATTACAGTCAGTTTCACTTAAGGGGGGAGATCAGTCCGGTGCTCTGCGGCCGCCCCGGGAGGAAAAGGGCGGGGAGCGGGGCCGGCCGGCTGGGAGTCCAGCTCGGCCAGCCCGGGGCCTGACCCCCCCGGGCTCCCCGCCGGGCCGGTGCGCAGCTAGGGGAGGGGGAGCATCAGGGCAGGCCCCCCCTCCTCCCTGTCAGCCCGGGACTCCCAGGGCGGAAGTCGGTGGCTGCCTGCGAGGCGGCCTCCCGGGTTTTCCCCCAGGAGCCTACGTAACCACTAACGTGCCTTTGTGGTCGTGGGCCTGGGCCGCGCTTCCCCCTAGACCTCCTTTCGGCCTGCTGGCTCGTTCTCATCATTCACGTCTCGGTTAAAATGTCGCCTCCTCCGGGAGGCCATCTTCGACCACCCTGACCTAAAGTAGCCTCCCTTGGTCACTATCACAGGACCCTGGCTTATTATCTTCCCGGACACTTAGCACTATCTACAAAGACCTCGTTTATACTTGTCTCTTTATTGGTCTTTCCCAGCAACACCCTGCGCCTCTCCACTGGCCCATAGGAACTAGGACCGTGGCGTGACCATCTTGCTCGCCACAGCCGGTACAGCTGTGCCCGCTGGAGAACGGGTCAATAAGTGAGGAACTTCTGGAGCAGCTATTCACACTCTGGGTGCCCATTATAATCATCCAGAGGATTTAAAAATTACCAGTGCCAGGGCTTGCTTTAACCAATTGCATCAATATCTGAGGACAGCTCCTGGGTACAGGGGTTTTGTTAGTTCAGTTGCTTGTTTGTTTGTTTGTTTGTTTGTTTGTTTTTAAGCTCCAAAATTATTTGAAGATGTAGTCCTAGTTTAGACTCACTGATCCGGGGGGGATGTTGCTGCCCATTAGCTTTGGTGAAGCATTTAGGCCCAACACAAAGCTGACAGAAGGAAGATGGGCTGTGTGATCTGGTCGGTCCTTCCTTCCTTCCTTCCTTCCTTCCTTCCTTCCTTCCTTCCTTCCTTCCTTCCTTCCTTCCTTTTTCAAATTCACCAACCATCTTAACAACAAACAAAAGAGCAATGAAGCTTTCAGAAGTCTGCGGGGAGACAAATGAACAGACACACACACCAGGCATCTATCCATTGAGAAGATCCCTCAGCCAAAGAGAAATACACCAGTAAGGAGAAAACCTCACACACACACACACACACACACACACACACACACACACACGTGACATTCTCCCTTCCACCCACCCACCCAACTTGAAATCTTCTTGTTTTGCAACTCATCTTGAAGATTAAGTTTTCGTTACAAATAAGAAAAAGAGATTTGGGGCACATGATGGAAGGGGGTGGGTGGCGAGAATAACAAGCTTTTAAAATCCAAGACGAATTCTTTGGGACCAAGGCACAACTTGACTTCTTTTTTGATGCATTTGTGCATGAAGCCAACCCCACTTCAATGTGCAAGGCGGAAAGCTAACCAGATTTTCCTGGGCTGCCTTCTCATAAAATATTTACAACCCAGCAAATACAAAAATCCCCAAAGCCCCCAGCTTTCCCCAGAAGCTAGTAAAGTTTGGTTCTATTTCAATAGTGAAAGCGTCACTGGGTCCTGGGTCCGACCCTCCCTTCCTATCCAGATGTAGCCCCAGGGCACTGGATCCGGAGCCTCGGCCACACCCAGTCCCCACTCTGGGCTGACTGCAAGGCTGACTACCTCACTCTAAGGCACAAGTCCCGACCTGAGATGGAGCTGTGGGAAGGGTTAGAGAGGTGAAGAGGGAAAAGCTGCTGGAGGCGGTTGATTTATGGAAGCCAAGACCTTCAAACCGACCAGGGTCACATTAAAATCAGTGGGAACTCAGCACACTTTCTTCTCCTCCTTTAAAGAAACCTGCGTCTGACAATCCTCAGCCACCACCCAGATCTCTGGACCTATTGCCTTAGGCTTCACTTTCTTGCCTCTCATATTTCCCCAAACTAAGGATGTGATGAGATGGACAAACAGAAGGCATTTGCTGCACCAGCTACATATTGTGACAGCTGATGTATTTTTCATCCTTACTTTATCCACAAGCACAGACCAGTTCTGTAAGGTAGATAATCATTGTTCCCATTGTACAGGTGGGAAAACCAAGGTTTGGAGAAAATAAGTTAATTTCTAAAGTCTGACAGCTAGTAGGTGGTGACATTGAGATCCAAACTTAGGTCTTTTTAATTCCAGATTTGGAGCATTTAGCCCCTAAACCCCATTGCCTCTCCATTATAGTCCAGGTACTAGAGTTTAAAAGCAACCAGGAATGGCTGGGGTAAGAAATGGGGGATACAGTCCAAACTTTATTTGCAGGGCTTGCTAGAAATAAAACATAGACTCCCTGCAGAAATCATTTCTATCTCTGCTTGCAAAACTCTCGAGACAATTTGTCACTGGCTGGAGAGCATAGGAAGGTGTAAAGGGTAATGATTTATTTGTTTCTCTCTTGTGAAACATGGAGAAATCAGCTTGTTTTGTTTCTACTCATTTTTTTTTAATGCGGGCTAATGCTTAGTCTGCACAGCTGAATCACTTTTCTCTAGTCCTCAAGAATGGTCAAAATAGAGGAAAGTGTCTGTAGAGAGAGGGCTCTACTGATTGTGCAGCCCTGGGATTTCTGATGGTCTGTCTAGCAAGATCAGCCAGCTCTTAATCTTTCCAGAACTCAGGCCTTCAGTCTAACTTGTTCCTTTCTCTTTCCATAGCAGCTTGAACAGCCTCACCTGCATCAGTGTGGACTCCCTTGCTCACAGATGCCGGCTTAGATACACTCTTAGGAGGACAAACCCAATGAAGAAGCTGCCCAGGCCCTTGAAGGAGGCTCTGGGCTAGTTGGGCAAGAGCTCTGAGGTTCAGGTACCACAGTAGAGTAGTAGCTCTCAAGGCCACTCAACCTGTAGAGGTCCCTAAATCTGCACCATGCGCACCATACAGCATCACACTTGTTAGAAATGCAAACTCTCTTTGGCTCCAGAGGTTTGTTGTGGTGCCCAGAAAATGCATTTTTCTGAAGCTCCCAGGCAATGCTGATTCTGCCGGTCTGGGGTCCCACTTTAAGAACCATTAATCTAGATGACTATGTCCCTGTGGCTCCTTAGAGTCCCCACCATGTGGGGTGAGGCGCCATTGCAGGTGAGGCAAAACAGGGTCCCCCAGGTCCACCCAGGGCACAGTCTAAGGTGGCACTCACTAGAACCAAGTCACTCTTCCTCCTCCCGGCTCCTTTTTGCCCCCCCCAGCCACCCCCATATTTTTGGTACTCTTTCAGCCACGTGTACTCTCACTGGGTCTCCAGAACCTCTAACCCCTTAAAAGAGGGTCCAAGAAGGTGGCTTCTCTGTGCAGCTCTACTACAGACCACATTCCCCACCTGTCTGGACCTGCTCTGGGGCCATGCATCACAGAAATAGCCCAGAGGAGGCATCTGACCTGGGGAGTACACACACCACCACCCCCTGTGATCCTGAAGACGCTCTGCCTGCTGACCTGGCATCGGAAAGCGTGGCCCTGCTGCCGTGGCCACCTGTAGGTAGGAAGCCAGCACTTGACACTCCCTTCCACCAGCCTCCTCTCCCACAAAGTCCTATATGAATGAAGGCTGATACCATCAAATGACCCTCTCTCCCATCCCCCTCATGAGAAACACACACCTTCCATTCTGTTTGTGGTGGTGCTTTCTTGCATCCTGGGAGGGAATCCTAAGCTTTTGGCCTTCAAATTGAAATCAATCAGTAATCATGGGAACTTTTAATTTTGCTTTTAATTTGCATGGACCTGGTTTGTTACAGCTTGGTTCAGGCTCCAGTTAACTCAGTGTTTGTTGAGTGTTACACGTACAGACCTTTCAAGTTACGATTGCTGGATTTGTGCCTTTCAGCTTTCCCAGATGGGTGGATGGAGGACGGGGGGGGGGGGGGGGGGGGGGGGGGGGGGGGGGATAAGGAGAAGAAACAAACCTTCTGCATAGTTGAAGAAAAGTCTTCATAGGTAGGTCAGCCTTTTTTGAGTTAAGAGGACACTGGTAAAGGGCTGAGGACACCTCCAACGTGCACACCTAGTGCAAACGATTTTAAAAGGATCAAGACAGATGAAGACACGAGGAAAAACGAATCACTTGCAAGGCAGGGACTATAATGCCCATTTTAAATGAGAAAGCTGGCCTAGAAAGGTAAAAGTCATCAGTGCCGGGTCGTGGTCTCAGTATGTGGCTGGAGGGAGCTAAGAAACAAACACCAGATGGGAAAGGAAAGGTTGCCCACAGCACCAAAGACCGAACACCCAAGAACCTGAGCCCCAGGAGGGCGGCCTGGGCCTGGGCCTCCAGGCGGCAGGAAATGCGCCCCGAGGATCCCCCCGGGGCCACTGACGCGGGGGGGGGGGGGGGGTGCAGCTCTGCTGGGCCACCCAGTGGAGAGTTTCTGGAAACCCGCAATTTCATTTGGTTTGGGGCGAAAAGCGCCCGCACTGCATTTTTTCCAAGACATTCCTGAGATAGGTACACAGCTTGAGGTCGCACTTCAGAGTCCTTGCAGGGATTCTTGGTCACTCGCCCAGGCACCCTTCCAGGTGCCCCCCGCGGCTCCCGCTCTCTGCTCAGTGCGCGCCGGGCTCTCGTCCTTTGAATTTGAGGTGACCCGAGGGCCCCACTCGCCTCCACCCGACACCCCGCCACGAGTCCCGCCACACGTCCTCTGACCGCACAGATCCCACGACTAGGCGGGGACTCGGAAAGCCGAGATGATAGTGGGCTTTCCCATCCCCACTTCCCTGGGAGTGGGGGATGGAAGGGGCGAGATAGTCACCCATCTTTACAACTAAAACTCCAGACGTCTTTGCAGCTAAGCCTCTCCCTCAACCCCCTCATTTTTTAGCCAAGAGCCGCACGGAAGGCGTACGCGGCGCGCCTTTGTGGCCGCAGGTGCTCGTGGCTTTGATGGCCTCTGTCCCTGAATCCTCACCGCGGGCGGATGAGACCTGTTCTACTTTACACTCATTTATGGATGTGGAAACGGGTTCTACGCGGTATCTTCACTTGCCCAGCGCCTCGCAACTAGTAAAGGACAGGAACTGAAGGCCTTAATTCCATCCAAGGTCCTCGGACCTGCGGCCATGCCTCTTCTAGGGCACCCATTGGGCGGTGGAGCAGAGGGAGGAAAGTCTCACACAGATTCATCACCAATGCCGTCAATTCAAGGCGAGCTGGGTTCCCCAAGGAATTTTTCCTTTGCTAGTAAGATCTCCAAGCAGGGATTTCATGGTTAGATTCGAAGTCACTCGTTCCCTAGGTTCTTGGCTTCAGCACTGCCTGAGGTGCCAAAGTCCACAGGTTAGAAATACAGTCAGATAGGGGTGCCTGGGTGGCTCATTCGGTTGAGCCTCCGGCTTCCGCCCAGGTCATGATCTCACGGTTCATGGGTTCGAGCCCCGCGTCGGGCTCTGTGCTGACAGCTAGCCTGGAGCCTGCTTCAGATTCTGTGTCTACCTCTCTCTCTGACCCTCCCCTGCTCATGCTGTCTCTCTCTCTCTCTCTCTCTCTCAGAAATAAATTAAAAAAAAAAAGAAATATAGTCAGATGTACAGGTTGAGTAAAAATGAGCCACCAGCCCTCTCTCCTGGGGTGTGAAGGCCTCTGAGTAGTTTGTGCTCCAACGATTCCTGTCTCCTGGGATGTGAGCATCCTCCTGTATTATGTCCTGAATCCTGCCTCTGTCAAGATTCCTCGCAAACTGCTGATCTCACTAAGCCTCCTCACTGAGGGGCAGACTCAGGAGGCCATCCACACAATTCACCCTCCACAGGGTACACTTGCTTGACCATCCAGAATAGAAATCACAAGAGCGAACGCTATCTCCTGTGCGTGATCTAAATTCTTGTAACTCATTTAAGCCTCAAAAGTAACTATGGAAAAGAAAAGGGCATCACTAGTATGCTCATGTTATGGACCAGAAAGCTTAAAATGCAGATTGCTGAATGGTCACTTGCCATTCATGCAGTGTGGTTCCAGTGTCCGTGCCCCCACCTTGGACATCCAAGCCCTTGATCTGTGTCTGGTAGAAACCCGGAAGGCTCCTGCTTTTTCACACAGCCCGTGCCTGGGGAAGGCATCACTCTCTAGTCTCTTAAGAGTAAATCACTTCCTAAACAGCAGAACTGAAGGGATGTTAACAGTTGGACTTTTGAAAGAGAACTTACAGGGAAACATGTATGTAGATGATCTCTCATCTACAACATGAGGATCACATCAGCTCACAGAGTCACTGAGGGAGGGGTGGCAAATGAGAAGAGTAGGAAAGACATTTATCTGAAGATGCCTGCAAATATTAGTTACTACTGACAATGTGGGATTAGCACAAAAATCTAGAGTCTAAGAGACTAGATTTGAATCCTGACCAGTGACTTATTGGCTGGGTGACCTTGGGTACTCTAGGTCATGTAATGACTCCCAGCATCATATGCCTCATCTTGTAAAACGGGAGAGCCACCCCCCACTTGGCAGAGTCATTGTAAAAGTCAGAGTCAAGGGCAGCCAGGGCCAGCTGCACATGACACACAGAAGCACCCAATGAATACAGCCAAGATTACTGTAACCACCTGCATCCGAGTAGGCAGAAGATGCACCTGTATTCCTCTTGGCCTTCTTTGAGGAGATGCAGTCCAGTGATTTCCGCAGGATTTCTAAAAGTGAGTGGAGGAGAGGTATGGGGTGGAGGAGAGCAGCAGGGGCTTCCAGCTCCTATTCATCTGAGGTCCAGTGAGGGGCAGGGACTATAGGGAGGCCTCACTCCCATCACATCGACCCTTCTCAGTGCTCCTGGCATTATGTCCTCCACCACTGAGCTCCCTCTCAAACCTCCAGGTGAGAAACCAACCTCCAATCCAGAATCTCATCAAAGATAGGTCTCTCCCTGCAGGTTCTCTCCTCTGTGGGCTCAGGGCCAGTGCCAGCCCATAGGCCAACCCTGGCATTTGGCTCCTGGCTGGTCAGACCCAGCTCAGACAGGCCTGGGGGTTAGTCATCTTGCCCTGCCCCTCGCTTTGGAGCCCTTCTGCGGGGCATGATCTGTCATGAGGATGATGTTCCCAGTGTTCTTCACCTGGCAAAGAGCCAGGCACATTTGGGGAGGGAGACGGGGTGTAGCAATGACCAAGGCCCAGCCACTGAGTCACCTGAGAAGGCCCTGTAGGGGTGTGTGTGTGTGTGTGTGTGTGTGTGTGTCCTCACCACACAGCCATCCATCTAGCTTCTCTCCATCTAGCTTCTCTCTTGGGTTCCCCAGTGTTTTCTCCAATAGCCAGCCCAGACTTTGTCAGTTTGTTTTCCCCCTTTCAAAGACCAGAGAGGCCTAAGGCAGGTCCTCCACGGAATCTCCAGAGGCTTTTCCAGCCTCTCTCCCATGCCTGGCTGACCAGCGCCTTCCTCCCTGCAAAGAGTCTGGGCCTTGTAAACCCCACACGGTTCAGCAGGTCTGGTGGCCCATGAAGATACCACAGAGAAATCCCAGTGTTAGCACACCAAGCTTGGGCTCAACATGAAGCAAATTGAGGGTAGGAGGGGAGGGAAGGCGAACCCTGAATGTCACCCAACTGAACTTTGAACTTCGTGCATCCTTGGAGCCTCAGCACAGACTTCAATGGCAGCAAGGCGAAGTTCTGGCGGGAGTTTTGCCGGCCAGCCCTCTCCCTGGAGCGCTGGGCACTGCACATCCCCAGCAGGACTCCGAAAGTGAAGAAGCTTCAAAGAGACTCCTTTTGTTCTCTCAGATGAAATGGATTCACTTGTAAAGTGATGTCCAAGGACTTAGTCGTGCAAACCCCCTTGGCTACGAGTTCTTGAGTTCAAGAGCCAGAGATTCAAAGCCAAGATCAAGACCACTTCACCAGCATCTCTTTTCACTACAGTCTCACCCTGGGCTCCCCAAACCTTAATTTGACATCGCTGCAGATGAAATCCAAATGGAAACTCGGTGCTGTTCCCTTCCGCTGTAGCCTCTCTCCCCAACTTTCTGCTGAGTCCTCCGCAGGTCACTGCCCTTCCCTTGGAGCTGCGTGCGCAGGGCCCGGACCCGGGTTATCTGCCAGGGGCCACCCTCGCTGCCCTAGTGACCAGGAGGGTCACTGGGAGCCCACTGGAGTGACACAGGCCCAGGCTTGGCCGGGAGGATGAATTGCCACGTGAACCAGCCTTCCCTGTTGGAACATGATCGGGCCGTTTGACTAGACAGTTTTGAGATCAAAAGTAGAAGAAAAGGTTCCACTTTATTTGGCTTCTCCCCCTGACCAGTTCTCGGGTTGCAAGTGTGGAGATGGGTTCCAACTGGCGTGTTGTGTGGACAGGATAGGACCTTCAGCATTCAGGGGTCCTGCGGAGGAGAAACCTCAACGGTGTGTCTTCTTTAAAGTGTTGGGATCGCGGAAACTGCTCCACTGCGTTCACCTTGAGCTAACTTCCAAAATAACGTCGCAGCAAAATGAGATTCGCTGTGGCAGCTACGGACCATAGTCTAACATCATTCAATTTCCCTCCCCACGGGGCGTGGGAGCGACAGTTCTGGGGGAGTGGGATGAAGGCTGGACCAACTTGCAAAGCCAGATTTGCAAAGCCGGCGCAAGGATTCTCTTTGGTTCTTAAGTTATTTAGGGAAGATACGGGGTAGGGGGCCGTTAAACCACCCGAGATCCCAAAGCCACCCCTCCGCGCAGCTCCTGCCCCCACTTTCTGCTCGGCTCACTCGGCTCCACCCGCTCCTGCCTGGGCGCGAGGCCCGCCCCTCTCCTCTCCAGCACGCCCACTACCAGGTCCCCAAGCCGAGCTCCGCCCCCAGACACCCGGGCCACTGGCTGCGCGGCGCGCGCTGCTACCGGAACGCTGGCCAGCGCGGCCCGCCGCCCGCCGCCAGGCCCGCGTAGCTTCTCACCCCACGCGGGCCCGACCCTCTGCCCCCAGCAGCGCTAATGGTCGGTCCTGGAAGGCAGAGAACAGCAACCCTGGAACCCATTAGGCCCACGAGGACCTATTTAATTCCTGTAAACAGAAAGCACCACTTAACTGCCATTGAGCTTAAAGCCAGGGCTTTAAAGGGAGACGGGGGTAGGGTGGGGAGAGGCAGAAAGAGAGGTGGTTGATGCCAAGCAACGAAATGACGCGGAGGATGCACATTCCCGCTTGCCACACCGCGCGGCCGCCGCTGGGATACTGTCCACGGATCCAGAGAGCATCCTTTGACCAGGGTTATTCTATACGCGAGGACTTATTGAACTAATGCCCTTCGCTTTCCTTAAAAGCCCCCAGGGGTTATTGTTGATTTGCTCGGCGTCGTTTAAAGCACGCAGCAGGCCTGGCAGGAAACAAAAGTTTTCGTTCTGCCCCATCTGTCATATCATCTTTCTCCCACCCCTCTCTCCTCGCGTTCTCTTCTCCTTCTACCCACAGCACCCCCAGGAAGACGACGCCAGTCGCCAGGAGGTGTGCCGCCAGAACTCAGAGAACTGCGACTGGGGAGAAAAAAAAAAAACCGGTTGCGTTAGGACGTCCATCTATGCAACGCCCGCATTCCCCGCGGGTCCGGGCGACGCGCAAACGCTCAGGTCGCAAGGGGGAGGTTTCATGTCTTCTTTCAGCCTGCGGAAGGGATCTCAAGGCCTGTCGCGGGCTGGCACTTAGGTAACTTGGGTTTTTTGGTGTGGAGGAAAGACAAGGATGTTTGGGCACGTTTTTTCGATCCCCTCCCCCACCAGCAACTCTATCGCGCAAACTCCCAGAGGCCAAGAGCCTCCCGCGCTGGGGAAAACGTTCAGTGTCCCTCTCAAATGAGCCTCCCCTGCAGAGGAAGCTCGCCCAGAATTCGGGCCCCACTTGCACTCTCGCTGCAGAAGACACTAGGTGTTCTTAGCTTACTTGCTAAAGCGGCCCTCGTAAGAGTCTCCTAAGGCCCTAAGGCCTTAGGAAAGGGGGTGACAGTAACTGATATTTAACAGCAAGCCAATGACTTAGGTGTTTGTGGCTTGTGGGCTTTAAAATGTTTTAATCATTCCAGCCAGAAGAGAGAAACCACCTTCTTCTTTAAGGCTTCCTTCCCTCACCCTCCGCCTTTTCCCAGGACCTTCCAGTCCACCCGCCACTGGTAGAAGATCACGAACCTGGACAGCAGTGCAGACCCCACGCGGCTGCTCACGCGGGCGCGCCCTCACGCTCACACTCTGAACGCTCAGCAATCCTTTTCCAAGGCTGTTCCCTCTTTCCGGGGAAATAAAGCCTAGATTGGAACCTTCTGCCGGCTTCCTCACTTGGCCGTCTGGTCTGCATTAGTGTTTTTATAAGGGACTCAAACAAATCGAATACAAGGTCACCAAATAATTAACAGTTGTGAATTCCCTCCATCCCCATTAAAATACTTCCCTGCTTATATTTCATTTTCCGTTTGCCAACGACAACAGGGTTGGGGCAAAATCGCTGCTGCGTTGATTACGCCACTCTGCGGCCCAGGTCCACCCGGAAACTCGCCGTTCTGCGTCAACACGCAGTCCGCGACAAACGGCAATCGCGAGGGAATTCTGCAGCTCTGAGAATGGCCTCCCCGCAGCCGGGCTCTCCCCACAATTGTCCTAACCGGCCCTCTGATAATGGAGACCCATAAGGTAAACCAAGAAGGCGACAATCCACGACAGACTTTCCAGCGATTCATTTCTAGGGTGTCAAGCTCCCCAAGGATGTTCCGATCTCAGTTTTGGTCTTTATCTGTTCCTTACCGCGGGTTATCTGAGAAGGCTATTGTAACAACAACAACAACTGGGAGAATTTTTTTTTAAAGTCTTATTTCCGAATCATCTGGAAACCAAACTCACAGCAGTAGTCCTAGACTCATTTTGCTTTCTTCCAAAACCAAGGGGGAGGTTTCCCCCCTTGTTTCTGTAGCATTTCTAACTACATAAGCTGAAAGTTCAAGGTTTATTTCTCTCTTTCTCTCGTCCTCTATCAGCCATGTTGAATTCATAGAAGTTCTAACTGTCTGTCTTTCCCAGGCCCCAGAGCTCCAGTACTAGTGGCTTCTTAATGGTTACATCACGTGCTAATTGTAATTTCTCCATATCCAGCCTGATCTATTCTGATTTTATGACTGCACTAGCACAAACGTGCAGACAGTTTCCATCTTTGTGGATCCAAAACCAAAGCACAACATGCAAGAATTTGTAAAGATCAGGGATAACATGATTTGTGCCTTTACAGAGACTACAAAGCACAACACAGATTCAGATCCTCAAATCCAAAGATCTGCTCCAACTCCAAATCGGTTCTTAGAAATCACAGAAGAATATTAGACCGGGTGGCAAATCCTGCCCCCCCCCCTTTTTTTGATTCCTGCTTCCTGCCACCTTCGTTTAGAAACTTTCTCACCCCTTACCCTTACCCTATCCATGTAGTGCCACGTCAAGTAGGCAGGATCTAGAATTGGATATGTGCTTCACTCCTCACTCTGTGTGACCTTAAGCAACTTGCTTAACCTCTCTGTCTTCCTTAATTCACCTGTAAAACAGTGTTTATAGCACTTTCCCCAGGGGTTGTTGTTAGAATTAAATGAAATAATTCAAGTAATAGATTTTAGCACAGTACTTGGTATGCAGTAAATGCTCAATATATGTTGGCGATTATTATCACCCCTTGATGTTCGGAGAGCAAACCGAAAGGAGGGACTTTTTTTTTTTTTTTTTAAGGTTGCAATAAAGTCTCTTCATTAGGTGTCTGTATGGGGTGGGGAGAAGGTGGTGAGGGTGAGGTAACAGAGATCGCGCTATCTTTATAGACCAAAGCGCTCTTCATTCACTTCCGACCGAATTTATCCCTACTCGCCCACTCTTAATCGCAAGCTTGAAGGGTGACTCGAGGTTCCAGTGGTTCCCGGGTGAATGAGGCTTTTTACAAACACTGTGCGTAAGTAAGGAGTTCTTGCCTCCGGGACCGGCTTCAGGACGCCTTCCATTTTCTTTGCTCCTCCTCCTGAGGGACCCCTGCTGCTCCAAGCCAAGCCTGCCGCCCTCGACGGCGGTCTAAACATCCCCGAGGCAAGGCGCCAAGTCAGCGCGGCCCGCGCGGCTCTCCGCCGGCCGCTGCTCTCTCCTACTTGCCCGGCCATCCACGGGTTGGGGGAGGGGATGTAGGAGGGTTTGGCGCGGTTCAGAGTCCCCACGTGAGAGGGGCGGAAGTCCTCGCCAGGAGCCGGAGATGCGCGGCTGGCGGGTCCCTTCCATCACGGGAGACTAGACACCGTTTGATGTGTTATGACATGAACCCTCAATTAGATCGCTGAGTTGAAACACTCCAATCAGGGGCCCGATGCTAAGCAAGCCCCGGAAGGTCCAGCCCGAGGTCACCGCCGGTGACACATCAAATCAAAATCAGTGAGAGGGAAAGTGAGGCTTTCCCTTTATCAAGCTGGCGCTGTAGCCCGCAACACAGCCCCTCCCCTGCGCGCCCCCGCCGGCCGCGAGCTCCGCACGCCTTCGCCGCCGAGCGGCGTGCGCCCAGCCGCACAGCCTTCCCAGTCAGCTAACTGCCTTTCTTTCCGTTTTCTGGGAACCTGAGAGAGCGGAGGAGACCGCGCCTTCGAAGCTGCGGTCCAAGTGGTCACTCCGCGTCTCCTCCGGCTGGGGACCGCGTTCCAGAGTTGGAGCCGACGTCTGGATCTTGGTCCGGCTAGCCTGGAGACCTGGCTAGGGAACAGAGGCCCCCAGGCCTGGGCGTGCAGCCAGTCCCTTTCCCTACCTCTGGCGCCCGGGGCGCCCAATGCGGTGCGCGGGGTGGGGTGGGGAGGGGGCTCCAGCGCCAGCAATGGTGAAAGGAGCCCGCGTCTGCGCGGGACCTGCACCTCCCCCCCCCCCGAGACCTCCCACTCCCGTCTGCACGCCGCAGGCTTCGGTAGACATCTCCCAACAGCCTGCAGGGTCCCTTGGTCCCGGGCCAAACTCGGAGGGCGCAGCTAACGAGTTAGGGGGTGCCTGCTTGGGGGAGGGGCGGAGACTCTTGCCACTTCCTTTGGGGAAATGAAAACAGGCGCCCAACCGCCCGCCAGCCTGGACCTCCGGGATTTCTTCCCCTGGGGAAAGCCTCTTAAGCAATTTTCTCTGAGTTTCTTTAGTCTCTCCACCAGGGAAGTGTAGGGTAGTCTTTGACTAGGGTAGCAGGGAAAGCGGGCGGTAAACAGGATTTGGAGGGAGGGAGACAACGGAGGCAGGGAGAAGATTGGGTGGGGGGAGGGGGCGAGCTGCGCTGCAAACACCGAGGTTGGGGATCCAGTTGCAGCGCTACGAAGAAGCCACGTGTATCTGCAAAGGTGACTTTAGTAGTGCTAAAATCACCATAAACTAGCCGGCGTTAATTTGCCGCCTGGACCTTTCAGCAGCTCATGAACCTCGCTGACCTCGGCTGCAGCAGCGAATCCAGCGTGGGTAGGATCCCTGGTCTGCAAGGAAGGTGGCTGCAAGGGTGGAGGCTGGGGTCTGAAGCCCGGGACGAGCCCGGGGCTCCGGGGCGGTTAGCCTTCTCCGAAAAGCTCCCAAGACGTGCGTGTACCCAGGGCAGGCCGAGCGAAGCAGCCCTGTCCGCCTGAACCCTGGCGCTCCCCAGTTCCTGAGCGACCCCGCTTTCACTGACCTGGAAGTGGGAGGCGGGGAACCGGTCCAGGCCGCGGAGCTAAGTCTGGGCAGGACGGTGGAGTGGATAGCTGCCTAAATCTTTTTTTTTTTTTTTAACCCCCTTCCTTCTTTCTTCTCGACCCCTACCTCCCCTTTCCCTTTTCTCCCTTCCTCTCCCGTCTCCTTCCACGTTATTGTCTCCCCTCTTTAGGATTTGAGTTCCTGGTGCCTGTGGATCCCCCCTCGGTTTCTGGGGCCATGGGGAGCGCGAGGTTCTCTTGAATGCACTCACCACGTGGACCATCGCGCGTGGCAAGGAGCTGGCGCACGGGTTTCCGCAGGCACCCGCCCCTGTACCCACGCCCTCAGAAGGGACCAGGAATAGGGGCCCTGAGAGAAGCTCAGAGAGGAGCGATGCCTGGCTGGGGAAGGTGGATGAACACATGCGTGCACCCATACCCACAAACCCCAAACTTAGTTGCCCTGCCCCTGCCCCGCCCGGCCAGTTGCGGGCAGCTGCCTTAGCAGAAAAGACTCGGTTACCGCCTCCGAGCAGTCGAGAGAGCGCTGCAGGAGCAAAAACGCCCGAGGGCGTGGGGCTCCCACCGGACTCCCGATCCCCCCACATCCAGCGCAGGGGTGAGGTGAGAACCCTTGCTGCGGCTGAGTCTGGGCAATGCCAGACGCCGCTCCAGGACTCGCTCCTCGGACCGCCGGACTTGCTGCTGCCGGCCGTTCCCAGAGCGGACGGGAGCTCGCGGCTTTGCAAGGCTCACGCGCGCCCCAGAGCCCTCCCGCTCGGCCGCCGCAGCTCGGGCCTCGCACCGCGCACCGCGCACCACCCGAGGCCCGGGGGCAAGGACGCCGTCAGCCCCCGCCGCGTCCCCTCTCCAGACCCAGTGATTCGCCTGCCACCTCCCGTCCTCCACGCTTCCTCCACCAGCCGCCAGACGAGCGGCCACCGCGCTCCTTTCTGCAAAAGACAAGAGTAAGAAGGAAGGAATAGGGAGAAAGGAAGGAAGCGGGGAAAGGAGGATTGCAAACTGGAATCAGATCTGCAGCCGCATTCACGATCGTCCTCGGGCTAGAGAAGAACAGTTTAAGAACAGAAAGGGGGAGGTGTCCAGAGCGGGAAGGGAGTTCACACACGCAGCCTCCTGCCGGAGCCGGAGCAGCGCCCCGGCTGCGGAGTTCCAGGGAGAGGAGGGGGCGTCTTCGGTGCCACTTACCTAGTCCCCTGTCTACAAAGCTAGTGATCGTATTAGCCGACTTGGAAGACTGGAAGAAGCTGGCGTTGATGCCCAGCTTCTCGGCGATGGAGTACGTCCTGTAGATTGACAGCATGTAGTCGTGCGGCACGACGCGGGGGCCCCCGCCGGGAGGCTCGCGCGCTTCGGGCTGCGGCGGCCGCCGGGGCTCCGCCTGCGGCTCCCCGGCCGCGGCACCGTCTCGGGGCGGCCGCGGTATCTTCCCTTCCTTGCGGCTCCGCATTCCCTTGGCGGAGCCCAGCTCCGTGGACGACGAGGAAGAGGAGATGGAAGCCTGCTGGAAACCGGGCAAATCCCACAGGAAACTGATGAGGAAGACGGCCGACAGCAGGACTCTAGGGGTATCCATGGCGAGCGAGTGGCGGCGTCTCCCCGAGAGGCGGCGGCGCAGGGCGCGCGGGGCACGGAGCGGCTGGACAGCGGCCGGGGCCCGGCTCCTCGCGCGGACTCCGAGTGCAAGGAGCCGGGTCCCAGCCACACAAACCCCGGCCTGCCACGCCCCCTCCCGCCCCTCGTCGGGAGGGGAGGGGAGGGGAGGGGAGAGGAGGGGAGCGGAGGGTGGGAGGAGAGGCCGGTGGTGTGGCCAGGAGGTGTGGGGGAGAGGGGCCGCGGTGTGCCGGGGTGGCTGCGAGACGCAGCGCCCCCGCGGGACGCGCGCGGGGTTGCCGGGCGGCGTGCGCAGAGCGGGCCGGGAGCGCCGGCTCGGGGGAGGCGGGCGCGGTCGCCCGGCGGCGAGGAGGCCGGGAGCATCCGCAGCGCCAGAGTCCCCCCAGCACAGTCGGAAGCTCGGTCCCCCCCACCCCCGCAGCGCAGCGGGCGCCGAGTCCTCCCCGGCCGCCTCCGTGGTTCGGGGAGCAAGCGGCCCCCGAGGAGGGAAGCGGCGGCGGCGCCCCCCAGAGACTGCTCCGGACAGGCGCCTGTGCAGCGGACTGCGCTCAGGCTCTGGGTGCTGATACCTTGCTTCCTCCGCCCCAACCTCCAGGCCGGCCGTTCGATGCCTTCAGGGGCCAGCGAAGCCTCACCGCGCTCCAGGCGCGGGGCCCAGCCCCGAACAGCCCCATTCTCTTGGTGGGGTACCGCTCTCCACAAACACAGGGCGTCTGTTCTCGACCCTCGAGGTCAAGCAAAGGCCACGAGTCTTTAGAGTCCGGATGGATGCTGAAAGCTGCCGCGCTCTACTGCAGGCCCCAGCCTCTCTACTCGCACTCCCCAGCCTCTTCTGGCGCTGGCTTTAGCCGCTTCTTTCCTCCTCCGTCTCTTCCCGGGGTCCTCTTTCCTCTCGCGGCCTGGCCCCCCGCTCCACTGCATCCCCATTTTCCCTGTCTTCTTTCCCTCCCGTCTTCAACACTTTCTCCTTCCCTGAGTTCTTTCTGCATTCCAGTCCCTCTTTCCCCAGCCTGCTTTCCCTCTCACACTGCCCTCCCATCTCTGCCTTCCCACCCTCTCCCTCCGCGGCCTCCCCCTCCTCTTTCAGCGGACCCCTCCCTTTGCAGCTCTTCCCCAATCTGTTTCTCTTCAGCCCAGCCTCGCCCCATCACGAGTTTCCTTTATCTGTCCCCAGATTCCCCGTGCGTGTCTTCCCCGCCCACTGCCTCGCTCATTCCTGGGCCTGAACGCTGGAAGTCAAGGCGGAGGGCTGCTTCTCTCCCACAGTGCTCTGTGCCCTGGAATGCTCTGGTCCTGGAATCTCGTGCATTTTTTGGGTGTTCGGCCACCAACCATAACATGCTCTCCTTTAGTCTTCCCAACAGCTCTGTGAAGTTGGTCTCACTGTTTTCACTTTCACAGATTAAAAAAAAAAAAAAAAAAGAGTGACTTTTCCAAGGACACTCAGACCAGGAGACATGCAGCCAGGGAGAGAACCCAGGGCACAGACCCCAAATCCAGTGTTCCCATTCCAGCATCGAAGGATCCATCACTGACCCTAAACCTCTATCTCATTCTTGCCTTTTTCTTCTTTATGGATTTATTTGACCTCAGATGATTTCCTTCCACACTGTTTTTTTATGTGTGTGCTCCCAGTCTTCTACTCCCCTTCCTCTCACTTTTGCTTTTCCTGCCTTTTTCGCTCCCTGCAGACATCCACTCACCTGACTGCAGGGGGAGGAAGTTGCTCTTTCCCTGCCCCTTTCACGCCTTAACTTCCTCAAGGTCTGGGCTCTGCCTGGCCTCCTCCAGGTAATGGCAGACCCCTAAGAGAAGTTGTGAACAGGCAGGATCGTAATAGCCGTATAAGTGCTGTATTATCCCTATTTTACAAGCAGGGAAACTGAGGCCTAAGGTCACACTGCTCCAGGGTCTGCTGGCTGTCCCCCTCCTCATCTCCTCCACAGATGGCCCTGTGGCCCGATCCCAGTCCCATACACACCCCCTCGTCTTGGCTTCGTGACTGTCATATTCTGACCTTGAGATTCAAAAGACGCTTTACCATAACCTTGTCTTCTTTCCTCCCTGTGCATTAAAATTGTTCTTTATTTACTAAACTAGCAACAGAAAAGGGAATGACACTGAATGGGGAAAGTTCTTTCTCAGATTTTTTGCCACTCCTACAAATCACCAAATCAAAATGTTTTTACCTTTACGAGTTCCCTTCCATTCCTTCTTTATTTGTTTGTGCACATCATCTCCATACTACTGCCATCCAGGGAGAGATTCCGTGCAGTGTCCCACCCTTGTCACTTAACATTATGCCCAAAGCATGTCTGCTGGTCCTTCTTTTCATTCGTTTGTGTGCTTTTTGTATCACTGCACTGCCAAGTCCATTTCCCCCACATCTCTCCCCTGTGCCCTTCTGCCCCTCTGTGCAGGTCTTCACCCCTTTTCTCTAGGCCTGCACACGCCACCTCCGCAAAACCACAGACTCGAAACTCATTTCCCCCCAGCAGAAGCAGCATTTCCCCTTTCTGCCTACCTGGCACCCCTGGGATGCACGCGGTGTCTCCTGGCCTGCCCTGCTTCTGATTCTGCACATCCGTCTCTGGAGTGTCATCCAGAAGAGGCTTCCTCCTTGTGGTCTCTCTCCATCCCTTCCCTCGGGGAAATGAACACTTGTGGTTTGTGTTATCAGTGTTTTAATTTCTATCAGTGTGGAGTCTGGTTAATGATGATTCATGGTTTCAGACCCTCCATCCAATAAGAATGTTTCCTGCCTGCAACTGCAACCCAGCGTGTTCTCCCTTCATTTTGCTCACAGCAATCATTATCAGCTACAAGTTATCGGTAAACAGGAAACAAAGTAATGAGCCTATTTGCTGTGGCTTGGGATCTCTCGGCACACTAGATGGAGTCATGTGTTAGCGTAAATGACACTGGGACAGGGACCACAAAGGATGTGGTCTGTCTTCCAGGCTCCAGGATTCCCCCGGGGGAAGATAATACTCCCCTTCATAGCTACCCGCTTCTGGTCTATGCAAGGAAAGTGCAGGCTGCCCTTTGCCTGACGGGGTTACAGCGCCCATTTTACAGGTGAGCAAATAAACTTGGCTGGGCCCAAGGTCGCAAGCTAGTCAGTGGTCTAGTCAGGCCTGGGAGGCAAGTCATTCCAACTCCTAACCCAAGGCTCCCCCCGTATTAAAAAACATCTCATTACAAATATTGTGGCCACGATCCACAGTCATGTATGAAACGTTATCTCTTTTCTCCCTTGTGGATATGTTTCAAATAGGAATTCATCCCGGTGTTAGTGAGGCCATTCCAAGGCCTTTGCTGTGCATGCGTGCGTGTGTGTGTTAAAAATAAAGATACAGAGAAAAACTACAAGTCAACATATGCTTTTAGATCTTCTCACAACATTTTGAGAATTTGAACTAGTATATAGACTTTAGGTTTTCAGTGCAGTCTTGATTCTCTCAAATTTCTTCAGCGGTTTCATCTATGAAGAACATTAAAAAAGGGTCGGAGTTTCTTGAGCTGAACCGAGGTCTGGCATAGGCGCCTTCAGCAGTTTCCTGGGACTTTCATTCCACGGTTAGATTTTTTTCCCCCAAACATAGAAGGGAACAGGGACAACGTGCAGGACGGTATGTCCTGCCCCCCTGTGGACAGCGAGGGAGTTATCTGTGGAGCACCAGAGCCGTGCTGGCCCAGAATGTTTATAGGAGCTTGCCAAGCGAGGGATAGGGACATCGATTAACATGATTTTAAGAAATTAGAGAGTCATTTGACTCTCTAATGTGTGTAGCGTTTGACAACAAAGCCTCCATAGGTGAGAGATGTGCCTGCCCAGAAATATTGGACCAAAAGCAAATAGAATTGGCCTGTTACTATCTCAAATATGTACTGCCATTGTCCCTAAATTATTATTTCATATTTGCCCAAGGAGAAAGATGCTTTTAAATAACGGAGTTTATCTCTTTTATTATGTCATTTTTCATTAAAATGTCACTTTTAAAGCAACTTTAATAAAAGTAACTGAAGAGGGGCACCTGGGTGGCTAGGTAGGTTAAGAGTCCAACTTCAGCTCAGGTCATGATCTCACAGTTCATGAGTTCGAGCCCCGCATCGGGCTCTGTGCTGATGGCTCAGAGCCTGGAGCCTGCTTCGGATTCTGTGTCTCCCTCTCTCTCTGCCCCTCCCCTGCTCACACTCTGTCTCTCTCTGTCTCTCAAAAATAAATAAACACTTAAAAATTTCTTTAAAAAGTTCTGAGTAGAAAGCCAGCCAGGTGAGGCTCACATCGATCATACTTACTCCAATCTAAGCAGCCCTACTCATATGTTTTTGACATTTTCACAAAATTTCATCTGCAGAAAAGTTCCCTCCAAAAGGGAAAAAGAGGCCATTGACTAAGAGTCATGAATGAACAATGTTCCTCAAAGAGAGTGAAAAACATAGCAACAGGGAAAAGGTGAGGACTCTCAGCAGAGGGTGAGACAAAACCAAATCAAACCAAACATATATGAAAAAAATCCTCAGAGGAAAGGGTGCATGTAAGATACAACTTTTTCTTCACACCTTAGACTGGGAGGGACCAGCTCTGACATCCTCCTCTTCCTTGCTTCGCTTCGCATTGGGGCTGATCATTGTGGTCCCTCTCTCCCCTCCGCTTGTTGGCTTGGCACTCCCACTCTCTCACAGAATGCTTCACAGACAAGTTAAATGAAACAGAATGAAGTGTCGTGCCCGCTGGTATCATACTCACAACCGCTCTGGGCCTCAGTTTCCCCGCTCCATTGGCTGACTCAGATGTAGTCCATCCCTCCCCTGCCTCCGGTATGACAGCACTGAGGTGGGCAGGGAAGGAGAGCTTCAGTTCTGAATATCGCAAGAAGCACAAAGACACACTGGAGTGTCACATCAGCCCACTTGCTGCCCCCCTTTGTTTGGTTGCACCGCATGGCACATAGATGTCCAACTGCATTGTAGTTTGCCGATACCAATAGTTCTCAAAGGGTGGTCCCTGGACCGGGGGCATCACATCAACATCACCAGGAAGCGTGTGCATTAAGAATGCAAATTCCTGGGCTTTACCTCAGATCTACTGAATCATAAACTCTGGGGATGGGCCCAGTGACCTACGCTTCAACAAGCCCTCCTGGATTCTGATGCATGTCTGGGTTCCAGAACCAGTGGTCCACACTGTCCACACCATGACTTAGGGGCGATCTACCTGCCAAGAACTTCAAGAAATGCTTTGATTTTTAAGAGAGAGCTGTAAAGGAAATGCATAGTATGCAACTCTATTCTCAAATTAGTGATTCTTATTCCTAATGAGCAAATAATTTTCATTCTCCATGTGAACCAGGTGTATTTAATTGTCTACAGTGATAGCAAGCCAAATGTGCCTAATCTGGTCAGATCTCTAGAAGTGAGCAGGGTCGGGCTTGTTTGGAACCTGGAAGGGAGACAGAAACTGCATCAGAATGAAACAGGCTGTAGATATCTTATGTACTACAGATGTGAAAGAAGGTGGGGGGGGGGGGAGTGGATGGTTCTGATCCCAGATCCCAGCTCTCTCTCACTCTCTAGCTACGTGAACATAAAATCTTCTCACTTTACTTTTGTCCCCTCTGATGGAGGTAAAAATCTGTCTGTCTAGGTTTTTTATACAGATGACGCATTCAACAACACATGTAAATTTTTATTATTTTATTACCATTTGGATTTAAGTCTCAAATAATTCTGTTAATTTTAGTAGTTCTCAATCTTTATACATTGCTCCAAAATTACATTTTAAAATGTCAGTCTGACTAGCTTTCATGTCCTCTTAAGAATTTCTTTTTGTTAAGTAACTCCTCTCAAAAGGCTAAATGTGTTTGACATAGTGAGCTTTTACTGTATTTCACTGTGGATTGGTGGCAACACTTTTCTTCTGTAATGATTCGACATGTTTTATGTTTGTCCAAATATTCTAGATTAAAAACACATTGCAGTTTGCTAATAGGTATTGGGATACTTAAATTGAGCAGACGAAGTGCTTTCTCAAATGAGCTTACAAGAGTAAAGATGATTAAATCCTAGGAATGATTTGATCCTTGCCAAATCTCGCATAGAGAATTACAATTACATAGGAAATTATCTTTCCTGTTTAGGATCAGATTTGGTTTTAAAAATTACTACCAACTTTGTAAACATTAAAATAGAAGCAATAAAGATGTGAAATCTCACACAAGGGATCTACAATATTTGGGTAATTATAAGCATATGGCTACTTTACATGAGATCTCTGTTAAAAGTGTATTTACTAGAGCTCTGGGAACACAAAGGTTCTCAAATTCAGGGTTTATTTACATGCACTGAGAATGTCACATTTACTATCAATTTATCATAATCTATTTTTGCTTCAGAACTCTAAATCGTATTAGCTAAATGATTTCAGTATCCATTGTTTATTGCTCACTTCTCTACTTGTTTAAAAGCCAGGTTTAACTTGTAAAAGAAATCGCAAAGAACAACTACTCCATCTAAAGCGGTGTATGCTTCCTCAATTGTTTTAGAAACAATTTCATATTTTTATGTTAATATTTAAGGCATAAACCGACACTAACTAGTTTCAATAGATTCTAGTCAAATAGAAATGACTTAAGGGCACGTGGGTGGCTCAGTCGGTTAAGCGTCCAACTTCAGCTCAGGTCATGATTTCACAGTTTGTGGGTTTGAGCCCCGCGTCAGGCTCTATGCTGACAGCTAGCTCAGAGCCTGGAGCCTGCTTCGGATTCTTTGTCTCCCTCTCTCTCTGACCCTCCCCTGCTCATGCTGCCTCTCTCTTTCTCAGAAATAAATAAAACATTAAAAAAATTTTTTTTAAAGATTTAAAAATATAAATGACTTATGTAACTATTTAATTTCATATACTTAAAAAATCAATACTCACATATCTGTGCCTAGGAATCACTAAAAATAGTCAAATTTGTTGCCTCTTCATTTAGCATTAGTTAAATGAAGACTTTACATCTAAGAAATGGTTGTAATTTCATTTTGGAATTGATAAATATGGGATTTAAGGTTTGAAAAGTCAGTGTAAGCCCTACCTTTCCTCAGAAAGACTTCTCTCCTTGATTTTGCTTCCCAAATGCTAAGATTATGAAGTGTCACAGTTACAAGTCATAATGAATTGGTCCTTAAAAAAAGTACAGAGACAAAGTAGATAGTAGTTGCCAAAGTCCTGGGGGCAGGGAGGGGAGGGGTGGTAAGGGGTAGGGGTTGTAATGGAGAGTTAATGTTTAATGAATACAAAGTTTCAGTTTGGGAAGATGAGAAAATTCTGGAGATGGATGGTCATCACAGTACCGCAGCAACATGAATACACTTAATGCCGCTGAATTGTACACTTAGAAATGGCTAAAATGGCCATTTTTCTTGTGTGTATTTTACTTCAGTAAAAAAGCACAAAGATTTAATAAAACGATTCAAGAAATGCCCGTTTGTAAAATAATACGTTTAAAGACAAACTTCTAGACAACTTTTTTTTTTTTTTTTTTACAATTTTGGCTTTTTAATCTTTTTGCACAGACAGACTCTGTTAATAAGCATAACTGAGGGTGAATTTATACTTATCTACACAACTTTGAAGTGGAAAACTCTTATTAGTCCTTTTGGGATTAAAATCCAATTCTTCACCTCTCCAGCTATATCATGTGAACCATGCTCAATTCCTCTTATTTTTTCCCTCAGATAAAATCACCACAGTTTGCCTTCAGTTGTTTTACACTTCTCTGACTCCTTGAGAATTGCGGATCACAGCCTCCTTCAAGTCTGCTCTTCAGGCTCAGCTCAGCCATTGGCTCTCATCACCCCCATGCATGGTCCCTCATCCACACCCCTCCTCTTTCTCCCTTCCTTCCTTTCCTCTCTCTTTTCCTCATTCCACCACTCTTTCTATTTCTCTCCTTGAACTAGCTACAACTGGGGACTAAAGCACATTTAAAAATCTTTGCTTTCCCATTGATTCTAATTTTTAAAAAATTTAAAAATGTTTTATTTATTTTTGAGAGAGAGATAGAGACAGTGTGAACAGGGGAGGGTCAGAGAAAGAGGGAGACACAGAATCAGAAGACAGGCTCCAGGCTCTGAGCTAGCTGTCAGCACAGAGCCCGATGCGGGGCTCAAACCCAGAAACGTGAGATCATGACCTAAGCTGAAGTCGGACGCTTAGCTGACTGAGCCACCCAAGTGCCCCCCGCCTCGCCCCGGCTGATCCTAATTTAAGCACCAAGTGAATTGAAATCTTTACCTCCTTAAAAACCCCCAAAACCCTACCACTTGAAACTAATCTACTATTTAAATATGTCCCTTGATAGATTTATTTTCCCACAGTGACCCTAATAATGGGGGAAAACCCTATCTTCCCATAAGGATTTTATTATTTGATATTTGTTTAAATATAGCATCAAATAAATACTGATTCTTTCCCTGTGGGGTGTATTTTTACGATTGGATGGAGCCAACACTATGATTCCCTTGCTGTATTTTTTTTTTGAAGGTTTAAATGGCTGCCATGGATTGTTTGACCCGCTCTTAGAAGTTAGTTCATATTTTAGCAATATTAGGCAGTATCCAACGTGCCGAGAATATCACTTTAGGAGTGTAAAGCAATAATACCTGAAAGTATAAGTTTAATGCTAAAGGTCTTTTCAATAGGCATTTTGGCATCTCCCGGCATTCAAGGCCTGCTACAGTTAGCCTTAACTTTGTCTTCCATCACTCCTGAGCACATGCCTGGCAGCTGTGTTGACACATGGCTGGATTGCTCTGATTCTTCTGAACCTGCCTGTGTTTTCCCACCAGCTACTTCCTGCTCACTCATGTGCCCCATCGTGGCCTGCCTGCCTGTGTCCTCTCTACATCTCAACTGTAACAGACATGTCTGGCAGTGCCTGCCTCAACCACAGCTCCTGGTGTGTCCCGCAGGGTGTGGGGATGAAGGATAAAAGCGGGAAAAAAAACCCTCCTCAGGTGATTTTGTCAAGTTTCCTGCCTTCCATGTTCTCTGACCACCTCCACACACACACAAGACGTCTTTCTAGAGTAAGAAACATCGCTTGGAGTTTGTCTTACAGAAGTAAGACATATATTCTCTAGGGTCATATATCACAAAACTTTTCCCGAAGAATGACAGGGACAATAATTCGGTGAGACTCACTTTTGAGAAACTCCAAACCACCAAGACAAGCAGAATCACAGAAACTCAGATTTGAGGAAGGCCTAGGCGATCACCCAGCGTCACTGGCCCCAAATAGGCAGTGTAGAATGATGCTTTGGGCTGGCCAGGCACAAATCCTGGCTCTTCCACTGTAGGTCTGCAGCCTTGGCTTAGCTCATAACCTTTCCAGGTCTTGACTTTTTGCTATAACGTGGGCTCAACATAGCATCAAACTCACAGCTTTGCAGTGACCATTAAGTAATTGATTTACGTAAAACACTTAGAAGACTGACTGGCACATAGAAATACTTTAGCTTTTGGTAGTCTATTATTTTACAGATGAGAGAAAGGAGGGTGAGTTGGATCCTGTCCAGGGTCTCACAGTTGGCAGCAGAGCTCAGGTAAGAGCTGGAGTGAAAAACCTTGCCTTCCTGACCCCCGTTCAACCAGCTAAGAGAAGAATGGATGCTTCAGGAAGGTCATAGTGATTTTATTTAAGGATGGTTAAATAGAGCAGGAAAATGACGATCAGAGAGCAGAGATTCCTACTAATGCCTCCTTCTAATCATTTTCCAGGCATGCGGCATTAAAAACAAATTGACAGCTTTGCTATTGTGACCTAATGCCAAATGCTCTGGATTGCAGTATTTTATAAACCGTGGGTTGTGACATCAAAGCAATGAATAATGACCAGCAGCGTTTTTTTAATCGAAAGAATGGAATGGAACAGAACAGAATCGAATAGATCAGAATTCCTGTGCATAGTACAAATATTCTAATAGAAAAGTTTTATTTAAGGGGTGTGTATATGTGGGCATGTGGGGGGGGGCTGTGGGTTGTGGGTTACCCCCATAAAATTCTAAGGGATGCAGTTGACATAAAAAAGAAAGAAACACTTCTGTGAAAACATTCTCTAACACTTTTTAGCATAGCATGTAGCTAGAAAATAGGAAACCAATGAGGGAAAACTTTCCTAATTCTTCTGGAGTAAATGGCACCATTAGCAAAGGCCCTTTCTGTTCATTCCTTTGCCTGTGTGCTCACCTGCTGTAAGGACGTCAGTCATTCCAGGCAAAGGAACCTGGAGAAAAGAGGAGTAAAGGAACAGTGAGCTGCAGGAGGGGACCGCTCGTTGCTGCCATTCTCCGGAAACCCATCCGCAGGCCAGCCAGGCCCAGAGCCTTGACCGTAGCCTTCCAAGACAGGTTACATTGGCTACCTAATTGATGGCTGAAAAAAATATTAAAGGCATCAGCTCAAATGGAAGAAGGATTAAAAGCTGAAGTCAGTGTCTCCAATGACAAAGTTCACCAAAAGAAGCCTGTTAAACAAGCTGATGCGCCCTTAAAAGTTGTCTGTAAAATGTGCAAAGTGACAAAATGTTTACAGAATCCCTACTACCACCAGCTAGGTTTACCTTTGACAAGACGCCCTGAGTGCTCTACAATTACCACAGTCCTCTGGTTATGTTTCTTACATGGCTGGAGATTAAAAAAAAAAAATAGGCCAATTAATTCAAGCTGCCATTCTCCCCCACAAAGAGATCTTCACAGCAACTATTCAGAGTGGTTATTTCATTTGAGACCCTCTCTTATAAAAGTCAAATACATAGCAAACTTAACCCGGTTATTCCTCATGCTCTTCCTCGCTCCCATCAATTTTTGCGAAAATTGTTTTCGCAATTTTTTAATTTTAGAAAAACTCCATCCATGTCATTTATTAGCACGAGATGCTAACATGCTTCAGAACCAGGTGGCCAAATACCTATAAGGAAATGAATTAAAAAGCCTGTGGGAAAATCGTAGGAGAGTCTGAAAGATAGTGGTGGGACTCCCAGGCCAGCCAGCTGTGTGCTGGTGCACCTTGCTGCCGTGTGTGTGGGGGGGGTGGGGGTGGGGGGCATCCTTTGTTTAATAATTAACCTTAAAATATCCAGAACGTGCATTTTACATAGGAAAACCAGCATCTTTTCTGTTCCTGATATTTCTGGGGGCTCTTGGAGAAGTACGCTTCTCCCAGCTCCCCTCTGATTCCAGTATCTTAGTTACATCAAATTCTCGCTGTTTTCTGACCTCCAAGGACCGTTTCTTCTTGCCATCTTGCCTTGAAAATTGTCCTTTTGACCTCCGCTTCCCCACAGCACACAAGGATGCCACATATGACAGGCTGGTACTGAAGGCCTGGAGAAGTTAGATTGTCACACAGCCCAGAAGACAACGTAAAAGGCAATATCAGAGGTCTTTGTCTCTAACTGTCCCCATATGGGCTCATCTCTGAGACCTTACTACTGGTCATCTCTACTCGCCATCCCCCTGGCTTCTGCCCTGTTTTCTCACCTGCCCCCCCTTCCCCCACAGATTGTCCTGGGAATCTCAGAACCCCACTTTATTATATAAATCAAAACCCCTCCTGCTTCTTTCCTTACTGGTACTCAAAAGACATGAGGCCAGTACAATGCTTTGCAAAAAGACAAAGTCACCCATGATGGTCACCTTCCATTCATTACATAAAAAACCTGCAGACATTGGGGGAAATTGACATTTATTTTCTTTGAATCAGGCTAAATTATTGGATGAGGCATCCTTACCTTGATCTGAAACAAGCTGCCCAATCTTTAAAAGCAGAAACGATACAGATTTTACAAAAATAGGTTTCCAATAGCATTTTTCCTCTCCTCATTATTATGGATATTAGTAAGTCTTCTTCACTCAGAAACTGATTTTTAAAACATGTGCGGGGCACCTGGGTGGCTCAGTCAGTTAAGCGTCTGACTCTTGATTTCGGCTCAGGTCATGATCTCACAGTTTGCGGGATCAAGCCCCGCATCTGGCTCTGCACTGAGCTTGGTATTCTCTCTCTCCGTCTTCTCTCTGTCCCTCCCTTGCTTGCTCTGTCTCTAAAACTTAAAAAAAATATATATATTTTTTTTAAAAGGAAAAAACATGTGACACTTAGATTTTGTACAAACCAACCACACTGAAGGAATTTTCTGAGTAAGGAGAGATGTGCTCAAACTTCCAGGACTATTCAATGCAGCATTTTGTAGTTCCTGTTGGTAATACAGTCCAGTCAGTGCACGCCGCCCATGTGGGCGGGAAGAGGTTCCCAGAAATTTCTTCTCACTGAGGGCTTCATCCTGCATGCGAGCCTTGGTCAGTTAGTCTCAGGAGCTTTTAGAGCCCCGATTGCACCAGGCTATTCTGACCTTACCATGAATTGCCTCACAGCACCTGCTACCTAGGCACTACACGGTCAATATGTGTGGAAGGGTTGTGTGCACCACTGGGTATGAAATTATTGAAGGAGAAAGCCACCTTTCACCCTCAATAGGTCTGTTTCCTATGTCCCGGGAACACTGTTTACATCCCAGTCTTCACCCATTGTACAACAATTACCTTCTACACGTTCTTATCTCCCACAAGACAATGAACAGCCCAGGGCAAATGGCCACACTGAATTCATCTCCCTGTGAGGCACCTACAGCACCCAGTGGTAAATATCCAGTAATTAACCGAATGATAAATGATTAAACAGAGTCTGAATTATGAATTTTTTCTTTTTTTTAAAGCTTTTATTTTAATTCCAGTTAGTTAACATACAGTGTTATGTTAGTTTCAGGTGTACAATATAGTGATTCAACAATCTCCTACATCACCTGGTGCTCATCATGACAAGTGCCCTTCTTATCATTTACAAATTTTTGAAAACGTGTATCTGTTATTTTCAAAACCATAACCACTCCCAGTGTTTCCAAGTGAATACTCTGCTGAGACCAGCTTTTATGGCCCAGGAGACTCCTTTTTCAGTTCAGTCTATTTACCCACGGCAACAACAACAACAGCAGCCATGGACCAGAAGCTTTGATCACACACACAGCCCCAAAATCTCCTTTGCAGTTTTCATTTGCTGACCAAGCGTGTTCTCCATAAGCCTACTCTGGCTCAGGCCAGAATCAAAAAGATGTGAAACTCCCAGTGGAGAATCCACATGGCTGTATGTTGTCCTCTATGATGGGCTACTTGCAGCTGTGGCTCCATGGAGCTAAAGAGTATCTACCTCTTGGTTTTGAGATGCGTGATGTGCTGAACCTGGACACGCTTGTCACCGAAATTATTTAAAAGGCTTCCTCTTATGCTAAACAACTTCAACTTATACAGTACTGAACGTCAGTTAATAAAACTGAAAAAAAGCCTTCCTCATCCTTCATAGAAGATCCAATGCTTCTCATGCCCAGAATCACTGTTACTTGCCCCTATGCCTGGAATTATCAGTCCCATGGAAACCATTGAAACCAGCCTCTTAGTTACTTATTTACGTTGAGATTGGGCAGAAGGGAAGCAAGGAGGTTCAGCCCTACTTTATTGTCAGTGACCTTGATTCACAGCGAAGAGCCAACTACTGGCTCTGAAATGGATCTAAAACAATTGGAGTTTATTTATACGCCTCACACCTGTCTGGTTCTTAACTGCGATCAGCAGGGACAAGAATCCAGAAACTAAGCTAATGGCGCCCTCTGGCGTTCAGACAGCAACATGAGCCACCTCAATCCTGGGAGCTCCCGGCAGGAGCACCCAGCAGGGGATGTTATTTAAAGCCTCCAGGAGAGCAACAGTCTTGGATTCACCTTGATTGTTCTGTTCTTGCCAGGAGTGGGGAGAGTTCGCCACTGCTGCCCTGGAAACCGTCTGGTAGCTCAGCATCATCCTGGCGATTTGCTGGCTGTGAGGAGTTTGGTCAAACCCGCCTCCTTTTATGTTTAAAAATAGACTGTCACCTTCCTTCTCCTACTGGGGAGGACAATGCCCTGCTGTCCCACACTCAGTGGGTCCCTCGTACGCAGACTGAGAAGAGGCTGAAGAAAACGTGTCAGGTGCGCGCCACTCTGTTGGATATAAGATGCTTGAACATGTGGACACTGAGGCCAGGGTGGGGTGGGGCTGGAGAGTGGAGATGCCTCCATTGTGTTCTGGCCTCTGTGTCTCTCTGCAGCCTGACTTCCTTCCAACCGGACGTGATTCTACCCATCAGACGAATCTAAAATATTCTGCTTTCACTTCAGAGTGGCCCAGCTAGCTACACATGCAGCACAAGGGCTGGGCTAAAGGCAGTGGGTGTTACCAGGGGAACTACCCCGTCTCAGCGAGGGCCCAGGCATATAGACCATGGGCATCTCCATGGCAACCGCCGGGAGCCCTCCCCAGAGAATGGATACCATCCCCTCAGTTTTCCTGAAAATTATGCCTCCTGGACTCTGGTGGCCCAAGAAATGAGAAAGAAGCCATGATAAGTAACTGATACTGAACGGCTCACTGACATTGGGGAATGGGACCCAGAACAGGCTTTTATTTGGAAAAGTAAGGAAATGAAAAGTTTCTTTCACCTCTTGGCATGGATCAATTCACATCGGTTTTATGTGTTTATTGATATCCCTCTAGCCCACTTCATTCTGCAAAGGTTTTGAAGTATATAGGACAAAAAACTCTTCCAAATAAAAGTAAACTCCAGTGAACAGTTGTTTTGCAGGCGTGGGGGAGGGCTGTCTCATATCTGAAGCCCTTTCCCCTGTTTGAGGAATGTCCTCCTGTTTGAGTCTGGCAGGGAGGCAGGGCCGTCGCTCATACAGATGCCTAGAAGGCCAGATACTCACTTTGCACTGCTCGCCTGGCCATGAAGGTCTGACCGGTCTTCTCCCAGCAGACGCTCCCACTCAGGATTCTGCATCTGCACTGACAGAGACCCCCGTCCAGGGGCTGTGGCAGCAATGTCCTCCCCAGGTTGTCCCTGTATTATGATTAGGCTGTAGTCTTTTTTTTTTTTTTTTTTCCCTAGGAGAGAGAGAGAGAGACAGCGTGAGCAGGGGAGGGTCAGAGAGAGAGGGAGTCACAGACTGAAGCAGGCTCCAGGCTCTGAGCTGGCAGTCAGCGCAGAGCCCGACGCGGGGCTCGAACCCACGAACTGCGAGATCATGACCTAAGCGAAAGTCGGACGCCCAACCGACTAAGCCACCCAGGCGCCCCGATTAGGCTGTAGTCTTGATAGACCAGCCTCATTGGTACCTACCCTTTTCTAAGCCACTTTTTTTTTTATCTTTTAAGAGATTAAGCATACAGAGGATGTATATAAAGCAAGAAGTAAAGACTAAGGAAAAAGAGAAATGCAAATATGCAGGCCAGTCATTCTCACTATAAAGGAACTAAAAATTTTGGCCCTGAGCTTCCTGGCAGCTGAAGTGAAAAGAGAAATACAGTCTGCCACTCAGCCCTTGAAGACCAAATATGTACTAGCTCCCCCAAAGAAGTGAACATTTTGCTGAGGGTAGAAATTTGAAAGGAATTTCTAACACTGGGGTTTCTCATAGTGGCTCCTAAGGCTGTAATTTACTGTCTTCCCGGTACTACTGCAATAGCAAAGGATTCTTCATGTGGCTTCTCATAGCGTCCTTCGGTGAAAGCCCAGGCCAGTGCACAAACATTTAACTCAGTTGAAACCACCCTTTGAAAAGGGCAAGTTTGTGGTTTTCCTGATGGTGTAGCACCTGGAATGTTTAAAAATGACAGGGGTGCCTGAGTAGCTCGGTCAGTTAAGCATCTGACTTCGGCTCAGGTCATGATCTCAAGGTTTGTGAGTTTGAGCCCTGTATCAGGCTGTGTGCTGACAGCTCAGAGCCTCGAACCTGCTTCAGATTCTGTGTGTGTCTCTCTCTCTTGCCCCTCCCTTGCTCATGCGCTTTCTCTCTCTCTCTCTCAAATATAAATAAACATTTAAAAAATGAAAAGAAAAGAAAAGTGACAGAACAGCATGCCTCTATAGGTATTTTTCATCAAAGATGGGTTTTTATAAACAGCACATAGTTTAAAGTTACTGTCCATGATAAGAGCCTAGAGAATTCTGATTTTCAGAAATACAACAAAAGAATGGTAAAACTGACATTTTTTATCTTTTCCTGGGAAAATCGTGATAATAAAAATAATATCATTGAGTTTTCGTGATAATAAAAATAATATCATTGAGTTTTAGGTGCTGAACATACAGGTGCTTTCTCAATACGTTACTTACTCATCCAGTGTGCCAAGCCCGGGCAGGTGAGTGAGTACGTATTTGTGGAACTTAACCCTCTGCTCAGGGGAGACAGATGCTAACCACATAAACAAACAAGGGTAAACAGCGGAATCAAGTCATGCGACACAGTGTAAGGAGGTGGCTGATTCTGATCAGGTGGTAAGGGGAAAAAAAAACCCTTTTGAGGAGAAGATATTTGCTCTGAGGCCTAAATGGTAAAAAGAAAGTAGTTACACAAAAGTCTGGGGGTGGAGCCTTCTGCGCAGAGGGAACAGAGGGAACAGAGGGAGCAGAGTCCCCAGGGTGGCAGCAAGTTTGTCTAAGTAGCCGAAAGAAGGCTATGACTCCATCAACCCTGAAGCACGCTCCTGACAAACTGTTCTTCTCATCTTACAGATGAGGAAAAGCTTGCATGGCTGAGTAGGTCCCGATTCTGCAGCTCGAGACAGAGTTAGGATCCTGGCTGGGCTTCCCCGATTTTCCCTGAGGAGGCCAGCTCTCCCATGGGTGGCTTTGCTGTTCAGCATGGAAGAGGGTCAAGGGCGTGAAGCCCTTGTACAGCAGGGATATCCGGATGCCCCCAGCTTTCCAGCTGCCTGGTTTCTCCTCCGCTCTTTTGCCAAATGTTCACCTTCTCTATTGAGGTTCTAGATCTCTGGCTCCTCTCCTGAACCCCGGGGTGGCTCTGGAACACTGAGAACCAATCCCACGCCTGGTTTGCAAAGCAGTTGTGATGAATGACATGAAAGGCAGGGCTCTGGGGAGATCTGAGCTGTCCTTCCTAGAAAAAGAATTTTTAGGGTAAGAGGAGATCACATAGGCCATCGCTCTGCCTCCTAGCAGAAGTGCACTCTATCAGCTTCGGGCAGATAAAGGGCTGGTCCAGTGCAAGGAGTAGGGGCTTCACATCCCTCCAGAGATGGAAACAGTGCAGGTGAACATCTGTGTATGTAGAAAATGATAAATAAATACGCCCAATGTGAACTTCAACTAGAAATGCAACAGAGCAAAGCCCATGTTCAAGTAGATTCACTGGAACAGGGAAAATGTCCTTCCCATCCACACCATTGGCCTCCGGGTTTTTCCCTGGGCTCTGGGGCATCTGTTAGAATCCTAATAGTCACAGTGAACCTAACTGAGCGTTTGTCATATTCCAGACATTACCCTAAATAATATGTCTATCATAAATACAATAAATTTTGAAGTAGGTGCAATTATCATTTTACACATTTTAACCAATAAATGCTTATTTAGCACTTACTGTGTGCCAGATCCCATGCCAGTGCTTTCCACATATTAACTCATTTAATCCTCAGAGCCATCCTATGTGGTGGGCATCCTCATTAATCTCATTTCATGGATGTGAAAACTGAGGCCAAAGGAGACTGAGGTTAAATCGGTTGCCTGGGTCATAGGGCTAGTAATTAAGAGAAGCAGATTTGGGGGACCTGAGTGGCTCTGTGGGTTAAGCAGCCCACTCTTGGTTTCGGCTCACGTCATGATCTCATGGTTCGTGGGTTTAACCCTCGCATCAGTCTCTGTGCTGACAGGACAGAGCCCACTTGGAATCCTCTCTCTCTCTCCCCCTCTCTCTGCCCCTCCACCCGGCGTTTCTCTCACTCTCAAGATAAATAAATAAAACTTTAAAAAAATAAAAGAGAAGCAGATTTAAGTCCAGGCCACTCCTTGAGCGCTCATTCTCCATCTGCCCACAGCCACACTCAGGAGTTTCCCATTCGAGAGACTGCGCGAATGGGGGCGGGGCAGCAGGGTTGAGTGGGGAGGAGTCACGCACCACAGACAGGTGCGGACCCGTGGGAGCCTTACCCCGACCCTCCCACCTCCTCCCAGGGCGCGAGGCAACACCAGCACTAGTTGGGGCCCAGGGTTCTCCCAGTCACAGGAGAGGGGGCAGCCCTGCCTTGGCCTCCCTGGGCCACTCCTATTCATCTTGCACTTTGCGCTCGAAAATGAGCTTTTTTTCACACTCGTCATTTCATTGGATCTTCCCACACCACTTGTTACCTGTCTCCTTTCCTCGGCCCAACCCTCATGACCCCACCTGCCAGAACCCCTCCGTGACTGGCTTCTCCTGAGGCTCTGGACGGAGCCTCACCCCTCGTGGAGCAGCCCTGGGCGAGTGGAGGGCTGGCCCCCCTTGCCTCTGAGGGTTGGTTCCCACAAGTCCCAGGACCCTGACCTCTGCGGTGACCTTGGTCCCCAGGCGCATCATTCTCTCGTGCTCCGGCCTTCCCTCCAATCGTGCCCAGAATGCCGCCCAATCTTGTTTCTCCTCCTGGAGATCCCCTCTTGACCATTTGCTCCCTAACAAAAGACACAAGCTGGCACCGTTCTGACCATTTCGCCTGTATTACCTTACGTCTCACCTGTGGGGTGTGGAGGGTATCACCCCCGTGCTTCAGGTAGTGTTCAGTGTTGCTCAGCTAGCGAGGAGCGGAGCCGCCACTCAGGCTGCCTCTCTGACTCCGCGAAGCCCCGGGGTCACACCCGCCAGGCTGAGCACCGAGCTCGCCTGCCTGACGCTTCCGCAACAGGCCCTGCAGAGTTCGTGCATTTGCTTCGCTCCTACCCCGGCTGGTGGTGCGTCGGGCTGGAAAAGCCTCGCGTCTGGTCTTCCTCCTCGGTAAATGCTCTCTCCTTGCACCCCTAGGCTGAGCTAATACTGCACTGGGACTTAGACGGTGTTCTTTAAATGCTGCCTGAGCGAACTTTCTTTCTTTCTTGATCTATTTGTCAATTATTTACTTTGAAAGAGAGAGTGCTGGGGAGGGGACAGAGAGAGAGAGAGAGAGAGAGAGAGAGAGAGAGAATGCCAAGCAGGTTCCGTGCTGGTAGTATGGAGCTGTGGGGGGGAGGGGGATTGCGGGGCTTGAACCCACAAACTGTGAGATCATGACCTGACCTGAGCCAAAATCAAGAATCGCATGCTTAACTGACTGAGCCACCCAGGCACCCCGAAGCTGGCTTTTCAAATGAAGACGCAGGGCCTGGGAAGCTCAGGCGGTTGCCTCCACTGCGCACTGCTAGTGCCCAAGCAGCAGCCCAGGCTGCTGATTCTATACAGTGTGCTCTTCCCTCCTCCTACCCCACAGGCTCATCCCATCTGGACTTCTGTGCACACTGCACAGGGGGGAAGATTGTTCTTGTCTCAGGGGCAGAGGGAGCATCAGTGTTAAGTTTTTAAATTCTCAAAAATCCTTTTTTTTTTTTTTAACATCATATCTTGAATCATCAGGCATTGGTCTAATGACAGACACCTCAAGTTCTATTTTAAAAATCCCTTTCCTGGGGTGCCTGGGTGGCTCCATCAGTTAAGCACCCAACTTAGGCTCAGGTCATGATCTTACAATTTGTGGATTTGAGCCCCTTGTCGGGCTCTGTGCTGACAGCTCAGAGATGGAGCCTGCTTCAGATTCTGTGTCTGTGTCTCCCTCTCTCTCTGCCCCTTCCCTGCTCACGCTCTGGCTCTGGCTCTGGCTCTTTCTCTCTCTTTCTATCTCTCTCTCCATCTTTTTCTCTTTCTCAAAAATAAATTAATGCCCCCCCCCCAAAATGCAAATACCCTAAAGGAAAGTGGAACATACTAAGCTCTTCTAGTTAGTCACACTGCAGCGTAAATTAGTTTGTCCACCTTTTCCAACGGGAAACCTTGCTGATTTCTTGTATTTAACAGGCTGGGGGAGGGAGCAGTCTTGTACAAGGGCCCTGAGAACACAGCAGTCCCTGGTCACAGGCCCTGATCACGGCAAGGACAAGAGTGGCTCCTCAGAGGAAGGCACACTGGGCAGGAAGAGAGGCAGGCTTGACTGGGGAAGTAGTAACTAAAGCAAGGTTGGAGAGGACTCCAGAAGGGTCAAATGACCATGGGCAAGACCCCATAGTGCCTTAAAAGAGATTAGCAGATTGATAAAATCATCATCTTCAGCTTTCTGAAGCACTCAGGGTTGCAAGAGGCAAATAATTTGCAATAGATAATTAGACAATGGCAATTGTCTGCTTTACTCTGGTCCCTGCTTCCCTTACAAATGAAGGGAACTACTTATCAGAACTACTAAGACGCTTCCTGTTTCTCTAGCTCTTCTAACCCCCCATTCCCTGCCCTTCTGGTATCACAATACCTTTTTTTTTTTGGCCCCCACACCTTGATTCTTGCTCCAGAAGCCTGGCCTGGATTTGCTGCCCCAGCTTCAACTCCCCACTCCTTAAGGACACATGCTCAATCTCTTTTCCTCAAGCCTGACACAGCACTTGGGGACATCTGCTCAAGCTCGTGAGATCTGGTCAAGCCAGGCTGGCCCTACTCTAGCTGTGCACCTCCAGGTACATCGGGGATCATGCATTGACAAATAACGGCCATGAATCCTGAAGTGGACCTGACCAGCCCTCTTAAACAGAAGGCCATTAGCTAGATGTGCAACATGGTGCCACCAGGTGACTCAGATCAACCTTAAGGTTCTCTCAAAGATCATGATCATCTTCCTATTCAATATTCAGCTGTTTTGTATTGAATATAAATAAATATAGGGGAATGTGAAATTGATTGTGATGATTCCACTTCTATATATATACTCATGCACACACACACATTTTGAGAGTCTCATGGCTATTCCAGGATAACATGCTTTTAAACATGTGCAAGCCCACATGCAGGTGCATACTTTTCTTATGGGTTAGCCTCTGACATCTGGGTGCAGGGAGAGAGACCCACAGAGATACAGGGCTGGTGGTCCCAAGTGGAGAGGTAGTCAGCTGCTAGTTTCCTTTCTAGATGTCCAGCAAGGTGACCTGAATTCACGTCCTCTCAACCTTGTAACAGCAGGTAACTTTGGGGCCAGGAAATAAAACTTCTCTGTTGGCCTTCCTCTGTGGGGGCACTAGAGTCTGTCTGATCTTGGCTTGACCGTTGTCATTGAAGAGCAAGCTGTAAGAGGTGTCCCTAAGCCAGTGGTTCTCAACCCCGGCTGTACATTAGAATTACCAGGAAGAGATGTTTAAAAAATCCCATCACCCAGGCTGCACTCCAGACCATTTAAATCAGAGTGAAATCCAGGTGTTTTCTAAACTACTCAGATGATTCCAATTTGTGACCTAGGATGAGAACCACTAGTCTAAAGAAAGCTATGGTTCAAGTGTTCACCGTCATTACTAACATCATCATCATCATCATCTCCACCCTCGTTGTTGAACTTCTTGCACAATCTTTTCCCAAAGCTACATATTTTGACATAATAGAAAAATTACTTGGCTGGGAATAAGGCAACTAGGGGTTTTTGAGATTCCATCACTAACTAGCTGTGTGATCTTAACAAATACCACAATTACTAATGTTACAGAGGATGATGATGATGATGACGATGTAACAGCGTATATTTATTGCACCCTTGCTTTGTGCCAGAAACTGTGCTAAGAGCTTTATATACTTTATTTCACTCAATGAACACAACCACCCAGTAAAGTAAAGCATTAGTTTACAGAAGAAGAGACTGAGGTTCAGGGAGTTAAAGCCAATGGTCCAAGATCATAGCATAAGTAGCAGAAACAAGATTTAAACTCAAGCCATCTGACCTAGAAGTCCATCTTCTTACCTGCTCTTCAATACCCTCTCTCAATAACTTGTCCTGATTGTTGTACTGGTGGCAAAGAGAGTACAAAATTCCCTTCCTGTCTGCCCAACATCAAAGCTCACCCTAGTAAGCTCTATTGCCCTTGTCATCGACATAAAAGTTAAGGTGGTATCTCTCCTTCTGACCTACTCACTTTCTGGAAAGAAATCTGGATGGGCCTGAAAATTTTTTTTCCTGGCTAGAGGGATTTAAACAATCTATTCCAGTGAAAAGGGGCTCTGCATTGAACTGCATTTCAAGGAACAAGCCAGTGAGTCTTCTCTGTTAGGGATTTCCATTTGTTAGAAGAAAAACACAATTCATAGGTAAGATTTAAGACCAGGAACTGCAGGTTTGCAGGCTGGTAAATTTTTCTCGCACTCTATTCCATATGGCAATAGCAAATGGAGTCTCTGATTTCTTCCATTTCTTCAGAGACCATAAAAAAGTATACATTTGCAAAATCAATGTGTTTCCTTCTCTGTGATTTCATATGATAGACAAACACAAGCCCAGTCCCATAATAGAAATTACATTGTGCTTTTAGATCGCCTCAGAAATATGTACATAGCTATGTCTAAACTCATCAGGCAGTTTAATTTCCAAGGGCTCTGGTGTCCTGGGCTAGTCTCATGGGAATGTACATTCAGATGGTTCCTGGGAAGCTTCGAGGACATCTAAGGCAATGCCTGAAATTGATTAGAGCAATATATTACAGGAGAAATGTTCTGCTGCATGAAGCGGGGAGGAGACTGTCATCACACTCGGATGAGACCTGTGAGCCCACAGTAACTCACACCTGACAGCAGGACCTGGTAGGCAGGAATGGGTGAGAGGCCCACAGTCATCCCGGCAGCATGTGACCAAGTGATACCACCAGGTGAAGAAAGCTCTTCCAAGGCTGTGTGCCTAGAAAATTGCACTAGACTTGTTCTAAGCAGAGCAGAGAGAGACAAGAGGTAGGAGAGGGTCTCTCTGGGGATTTATCCCCTCAGGGTCCTGGACCGTGTCAGCCATTAGGAATGTGAAAAGTGTGAAACAGAACACAAGATAGAAAGAGAGGGATGGGGCAGGAATGCACGAGAATGAGATGTCTGTCATCTTTGGGTGCTTCACTGCCATTATCAGGTAGAAAGGTTGCCTAAAGTAATGAAGGAGAAACATTCAAGCTGTGCTCCATTTAAGCCAAGACACAAACTCGGGCTCTATTATTTATTCATGAGTCTTTATTTTGGAGATACAGTTGTAAACAAAAGGCTCCCTCCTGTGAAGTTTACAATCTAATGAGGGAGAGAAACAATAAACCAGTGACCACATAGACATATGATGTCAGGTGGTGGTGGGTATCACACATTAAAACAAACGGAGAAAGAGACAGGGCTGCGAGTGTGGGCATCAACAGGACATGCATTCATTTAGAGGACATGAATTTGCAGCAGAGCCCGGAACCAAACTAGTACGTGACCTCTCTGTGATCTCAACACCCTTGAGATGTACCTGGCTTGTTGAGAAACACAAGAAATATGGAAGCAAATCACTCCAGTCAGGAATTCACAGGACCGGCTCACGAAAGCTGTGTCTCCTGGACCTAATACCAGGCTCCACTCACATAGCTTCTTACTACCCCATCAGTGCCGTATTGCTGTGCTGACCACAGCTTATATGAGGACTCGGTGTCACAAAAACATAATTGACTTGCAACCAGGAAGTGAGGATTGGCCTGTCGATGTGCACAATCAGAATGTAGTATTTTAGGGGCGCCTGGGTGGCTCCGTCAGTTAAGCATCCGACTTCAGCTCAGGTCATGATCTCATAGTTTGTTGGTTCGAGCCCCGCATCAGGCTCTGTGCTGACAGCAGGTTCTGTGCTGCTTTGGATTCTGTGTCTCCCTCTCTCTCTGCCCTTCCCCCACTCACACTCTGTCTCTCTCTCAAAAATAAAAATAAACATTAAAAAAATTTTTTTAAATAGTTAACTAATAAATAATTAATTGAATAAAAGTATGTTTACTGTTAAACTCTACCAAAGTTATTCTGCCTATAATTATGTCAAGTGCAGGAAAGAAAAAAAATGTCCACAGTATCAATTGGATATATAGCAGCTAGTTAAAGCAAAGATTATTTTCTCATATGGAATTAAAATGAAAAGTTAAGTTCACTGAAAATAATTTATAAGAAATAAATTTAATTTCCCAATTGTTTTACTTTTGCTGGAAAATAATTTTCTTGAATCTTGAGTAATTGAATAAATTTTTTAAATCTGATTACATTGCTACTAATATATTTATATGTCATTGATTCACATATGTGATTTTTTACATTACAATTTAGTTAAGTAAATGACATTAAAAGTTTTTCAGCAAGTATAGACATGTCAAATATTAATAGCTTTTTAATTTTTTTTCAGTGTTGATTTACTTTTGAGAGAGAGAGAGAGAGACAACATGAGCAGGGGAGGGGCAGAGAGAGAGAGAGACACAGAATCCCAAGCAGGCTCCAGGCTCAGAGCCTGATGCGGGGCTTGAACTCACAAACTGCAAGATCATGACCTGAGCCAAAGTCCGACGCTTAACCAACTGAGCCACCCAGGCGCCGCCCCCCACCCCCCGCTTTTCTTTTCTAAAAATTTTTAATGTTTAATTTATTTTATTTTATTTTATTTTTATTTAATTCTCAAAGACAAGGGCTCTGAGGAGCAAATACAAATTCACAAGGCAGCTAATCCTGGCCAGAAGGCACACCCAGGCCACCTGTGGAGATAGGACTCAAGATTATGCAATCAATTGAGAGAAAGATCTCTAATCACACCTATTCACCATAGTTTTGTGGCATTTTGTGTATTTTCCATGAACTCAGTGTCAGTGAAATTATTGATAATGGCAAAATATAGGGTACGGTGGTGGGAGGAAGTGGCTGACAAGACTGCAGGAACAGGCTTCTGGAAGTGATAAAGTCAAGGGAGTGAGGCCAGAGTGTTGGATGAATCATCCATATAGATGCTTAAACCCTCAAATGTGACAGGAGTGAAGACTCACCAGCTGCAGAGCTGATCTGAGCCGTCTTTGTCTCCCTGAAGCCTGTTTTTCCACAGAGTGTGTGATTCCTATGATATTCAGTCTTTATTACAGGAATCTCCATTTTGGGGGCTGCATAGAGAAAGCTTCCATTCCTTGTACCCAGAAAGCCACAGTCAGAGTTCACTGGGAATTCCTCCTATTTTCTATTAAAAAGTCAAGTTTCTATTTTATTTCCTCTGAGTTATGATGAAAGAGCCTGGGAGCTAGCATGAGATTGGGTCCCGGGGTGGATAAAAGGAAGGAAGACTACATACGTGTCAGTTGGTTTATTTTTCACAATAGACTGGCCAGGTTGCTCTAAAATTGCCCTAGACTTTGTTGTTACAAGACACAGGAAGCCTCCTTCTTTGCACACTCTCTCCTTGGTCGGTACAGACCGTGCTCTACACACGCAGGTCAGCCACACTGTACTTTGAACATTCTACTTTTAAACTTTGATCGATGTCCCAGATTCCTAAATACCATCTTTTTCGCAGAGAAACTACAAAGATTTCCCATCAGATCATGCATTTTACTGGACTGTCTTGGCACTGGGACAAGATTTATGGTGAGTTAAAACTCAATTGAATTGCCTAGAAAGATTCATTTTCAGAAGAAAGAGGGAGGGAGGAAGGAAGGAAGGAAGGAAGGAAGGAAGGAAGGAAGGAAGGAAGGAAGGAAGGAAGGAAGGAAGAAGGGAGGAAGGAAAGAAAAAGAAAGGGAGGAAGAGAGGAAGAAGGAGAGGAAGGAAGGAGGGGAGGGAAGGAGTAGGGAGAGAAGGAGGAAGGGAAGGAGGAAGAGAGAGAAGGAAGGGAGGAAGAAGTGGGGGAGCGGAAAGGAACAAATGAAAAAAATATACACAATGACATCATCGGACAGACCCTCCTTTACTAAAACTCATTGGCCCATCATTGCAGGTGACTGAAATTTTCAACAACCCCTAAGTCTGGGCTGCCTTCAATCAAGTATAACTCACAGGGAGACACAGCTGTAGCTGTCCTTCTAAAATGAAGAAAAATCATTCTCAGAAATGAGTCCCTAAAATGTGTTTAATATGTGGCAGATGTGCCCCACAAGCTAGACTATCATCAGAATGCTGGTCTTTTCCTTGTCTCTCTGCAGGAAAACCATGTAACACAAATGGATTTATCAGCTGTATTATCACTAATGTTCTCTAGATGCTTAAGTGTCCCCGTGGATTGGCCCAGATAACTTAAAAACAGCTGCTGCCTAGCAGTTAGGACACATGGAACAGATGAACAAGCATAGCACATCACAAGAAAGAAACAAAATCCTAATGGAATCCCCACCTGCCCCCCACCCCATCATGATCATCAAAAGGCACTTGGCATATGAAATTCTGACTTCCCCGCCCAGTGACAGCAGCAACATTTGGGAGAGGGATGAGAACCTGAGGCTCCTGTGAATTTGTCTGTTTTTTTCTCACCAAGGAACCATAAGGGATTCTGGACGCAAGCCAGGAAACTTGCCTGTGGATTCCTATGTCCTCAGACTAGCCATGCCCTGACCTACAGCTCCATGAGCCACAGCACCACCGGCTTCAGCTCAGTGCGAACCTGGACATGAAGAAGTTTCATTCATTTGGTTGGTTGGTGAGTTATTTCCGGAATGTGTGTGCTTAATGCCGCACTGTGTGTGTGTGTGTGTGTGTGTGTGTTTAAGTTCTGTCAGGTCCTGAGACTTTCTATGGAGAAGGGAAGGAAACCAAGAAAACTAACCTCATTTCCTAAATGAGAAACTAAGACATGAAAATAGAAATTTCTATCTGTTTCAGAAGAAATCTAGCACTTGGTAGAGAGTTCCTTACAGATGCAAACTGTGTCTTACTCATCTTTCAATCCACAGTGCTTTGAGGATTAAGAAATAGTATATGACTTGAATACAAATTTGCATGTTTGAGCAATGTTTGTTGGAATTCAGTGTGTTATGGCCGCAATGCTCCAGGCACTTACATTATTGCATGTGATCCTGGAAACTACTCTATCAGATAGATGTCATTACTCCCAGTTCGCAGATAGGAAAACGAACTTTGAGAGGTTCAGTAACTTTGTGAAGGTCACACATAGCTCATAAAATGGTGTGTAAAATCAAGTCTTGGCTTTCCAGCTCCTGATCTACTACGCCACGCTGCCTCTTTTCAAATGCAAATTAGTGGCCTCACCACCCCCCCCACCTTGCTTAATGCAAACCTTGATTACAGTACTTCAACGGAGTTTCCTTGGCTGTCTTTGCTGTCCTTGCAACGAGAACATGAATTTCATGAGGGCAGGGACCTCTCTTAGGCCACATTGGTAAAGGAAAAAACACCCTACCCTGGAGCTGGTGCCTTTTTTTTTTTATCCTTAATGTCTGGCTCAAGACTTGGCACATTGTAGGGGCACCTGGGTGCCTCAGTCGGTTAAGTGTTCGACTTCGGCTCAGGTCATGATCTCACGGTTCAGTTCATGGGTTCGAGTCCCGCATCAGGCTCTGAGCTAGCTGTCAGCACAGCTAGCTCAGAGCCTGGAGCCTGTTTTGGATTCTGTGTCTCCCTGTCTCTCTGACCCTCCCCTGCTCATGCTGTCTCTCTCTCTCTCAGAAATAAATAAAACATTAAAAATTTTTTTTAGAAAAAGACTTGGCACATTGTAATTGTAATAACGAAAGAAGAAAAACTGAGTAAATCAATAAGCAAATTGATAGTCTAAACTAACCTAGACAAAAACCAAACCCTTGCTCTGAATCATGTTTGGAGCTTCATGTACATTTTTCAACAATTCTGTGAGACTTACTGTGAAAACGGTTTCTCGGTGATTCATTCTTCCTGTCCTCCAACAATGTATTGTTACGTAGCCACGACTATGAGGAAGAAGGTTTTCTTTTGGGCCCTTGTCAACCTCTCCAGCCCCATCTCCCTAGCTGCCTGCCCCCTACTTTGCCATTTCTGGTGCTCCAAAAGACCTGTAGCCCTCCACGCCCTCACCCTACAACACAATTATCCTATCTCGCGCCTCTTTACTTTCGCTCATATTTGCCCTGGATTCCTTCTCCCCACACCTCCTTCTGCCTACCTGCCACAACTCCTAGTTGTATCTTATGACTCAATTTAGATGCCACCTTCTTTTGGCGGTCTTCCGGGATCTCCTCCCAGGCTGGCACGTATATCTTTATTTAGAGCTTCTGTGTGTCTCCTGGTCACCACATTTCCACCTCCCAGTAGGCTGGAAGTTTCTTAAGGACAAAAATTGTGTTATTCACTTTTGTGTCACCATTTCCACAGGAGCTTAGAAAAGGGGGGGAAAGGAGGCAGAAGGAGGTTTTCCACAGATGGTGACTTTGGGATGGCAAAACGTAAGGAAAGAGAGCACCGGTTCCCAAAATTGAGGGACAGCTTGAGGAAAGACTAAGTTGTCTGGAACGTTTTAAAATATTGGAGAAAAGGATATAATCGTAGTAGGGCCAACCCAGGGGAGAAGCAGGAGAGAACATTATGAACTTCCTCGGTATTCATTGCCCATAGCAAGGGAACAGGTAGAAGCAACCCAATTCTCTAGGTATATAGGCGATGCTGGGGCTTCTGGTCTCACCACTTAAGTGATCCTTACAATATATGCTGGTCTGTTTTAAGCTTACCGGGCAGGGCCAACTTTGCATAGTGCGCATATTCTGTGCAAAAGGGTATTTATGCTGAGTTAGTTGGACAAATACACAACGCGTTAAAGTTTCTTTCCACAAAAGCTATCTAACTGAAAGAAAAGTCGAGTCCACGTTATAATGGGATTTGCTGAATGTTCGTCCCAGGCTGTACCGATGTGGGACTCGTAGGAAAGTCTGTTAGGTGGTTAAAAAGCAGTTGCATAAAATCATCACCAAGTATCATTTTCATAGGGCCCCAATTCGCTCTCACCAAGTAATTCTAGAGTTAGGAACCTTTCCAAAGAATTCCTGCAGAGCTATACTGGGATAAAATCTGGCCCATTGTGAATATAAAATGGCAATTTTATTTAAACAGTTGTAGCTCTTTGGGTCTCTCCTGGCTAACTCGAATATTGCTTCTTGTCTATATACTTTGGACACAGTCTCACTTCCCTCTAAAAAGAGTTTTACTGCTTAATCATCTTCCTCATGCCACCTCTCCCTTCTAGTGAATTCTGTGTTGGAACAATGGGATGGTTTTTGCTTGGCACTCTGTTGATGAGTTTCATAGGAAAGCTATCACTAATAATCACCGCTAATACATGTCCCTAAATCTGGCACAGTGACCAAGCCACTTAACCTGGCCATGCCATCATTCTTCCAGCCTTAAATCTCAGCTGAGAAGTCCTAATGTTGCCAGGTTCTCAGTTGCAAAGGATCGCACGGCCTTTCTACTATTCCTTTGCCAGTGTGAGTAATGGCTTCCCATTAAAAAAGGCTGACTTCAATTATTGTCCCACCTGTGTCACTTCCCCGGCACACAGGGGCTAGCAAAATGGATGTGACTTGGAAAAGCATTAGTAGTTTTTTGCAAGGTATTTCTAGTTTAGGGCCATAAAATTGAATTGTCGATACATTGGCCAAATAATCTCATCATCAGATTTAGCCCACAGGATGACTTTGAGCTCTATCCAATAATAGATTATGATTTAATGTTTGATTAGAGGAAAACATAGATTGATTTATGCAGCCAAGAAGTAATTATTTGTTATGTATTATGAGCCGCGCGTGGTGAAGAATGGTGAGGGGGCTGGTCGGTTGGTTGGCTGGTTGGTTTTTTTTCCCAGTGACGAGAACACGCTGACCAAAGAGTAACAAGTCAAATGCTTAAGGACTATGCTAAAGCAGTTTGCATGGCCATAGGTGTTGACAAAGTTCATCAGTGCCTGACAGTGTCTGAACAAGTGTTCTGTCCTTGTTTGGCTCTGCTGGTACCACCTCAGCATGGCCGTGATTCTACGGTTTTCCCTTACCGACCCCTTGGCCGAGTAAAGGACCAAACCCACCTCTGTGGGAGTGAATGGCATCCACTGTAGGACACATCACATCAGCTGTGTCAGCCTAGATTTGCATAAAATCTATCCTAAAAATTCCCCTCAGGTTATCATCCAATTTTCCTTCCTTTTGCAACCAAATGTCTTAAAACAGAAACCTATCTTTGCTGCCTTATTAATTTTTAAATCACTCACATTGAAGATCCAGTCACCTTACTGGTCAAAGAGCTTTTCTGGCTCCGATATGTCTACCGTATTACGTTCATTTCTACCTTTAACAAGATGTTTTGTAATGAGAAAAAATACCTAACCTGTATTGGAACACATGTGCCAGACATTGTGCTAAACACCTATTCACTCGTTTTGTCCCCAGAAGCGTGTGAAATTGACTCAATCATAGCCCAGTTTACAGATGAGCAAATAAAGCCCAAAGAGGTTTAGCAAGTGGCCCAAAGTCAGTTTCTGAGGATGCAACAGGAAATCAGACCTAGGTCCTCCTGATTCACCTCGAGTCATCAACGCCTGCTATTTCTCACAATTTCCCGAGGTCCATTTAAGTGAGCGCTTCCTCCTCCCCAGGTCCCATCCCCCGAGACAATGATGTCCCTTTCCTCATATTTCCTTATCCTTCTTAGTGTGGATCCAGCCTCCCAGCTGGAGGTCAAAACCACATGGGAACACAACAGTGGCAGACAAGAGTAAACCCCAACACCAACAGCTACGCTCAGCCACACCCCTGTGACAAGGCATGCCCTTGTGTCATGTTGGCAAAGACCTCCCTCAGGCACGGGAGAGGAAGTGTATCTTTGAATTAATTTCAGCAGATTCCTGTAGTTTTTACTCCACTATGTCCGTTCTCCATCTTCAACATCACTTTCCATGAGATCCAATGACATTACTGTTCCAAGAGCTTTCCTGGCTCCCATAGGTCCGCTCAATGCGGTGACCTCATACCTTACACTCACCGCACACCACCCATCTCTTCTTCAGTGGGGGTCCATGGCACCCTATGCAGACTTTATCAGGTCAAGTAATTTTCTTGTCTACATTTTTTAATTTGAGAACAGTTGACACAGTATTACATTAGTTTCCGGTGTACAACGCAGTGATTCAACAAGTGTATGCTTTATGCTGTGCTCACCACAAGCCCAGCTACCATCTGTCCCCATCAAGTCAAGTATTTTGCTTCATAATCGCAGTAGACTGTAAAACCCCTTAAGCACAAATACCTTGTCTTGTTGTCTTTGCCCCCGGCATTTAGCAGAGCTAAGCCTGTGTTGAGTGGCTCAGCTCCATTTCCAGCTCTCTGAGAAGCCTTCCCTCACACCAACCCCTGCACAGACTCTCATTCCCAGGCAGGATTAACAAAGCCTGCTGCATCCCCAGGCCATCACATACGCAAGAGCAGAGCACTTGTGTTACACAGCGGCGAGGCTTTCTGTTCCCTGCCACCTGACCCCTGGTTATCTCTCTGCCCTCACTGCCCCTTGTTTATCCTGCCCCCTCCACACTGGCCCCTCGCCCATCGCTCCACCAAGCACATTCCCACCTCAAGCTTTGTACTTCCTGGGAACTCTCTCGCCCCAGAGACACGTGGCTGGCTCCCCGGCTTCCTTCAGGTTTCTTTCCAAGCCTCCTCAGAGATGCCGCCCCCAAACACGCTACCAAAATCCCAACCCCACCATCACTATCTCGCCCGCTTTCTTCAGAGCTCCAACCCCAACCAGGCTAATATGACCTATTCTTCGTTTGCGTGATTACTGTCACTTACGTAAAATATGAGCTCCCTGAAGACAGGGACTTTGTCTATTCTGTGTTAGAAGAGAGCCTGGAATGTAATAAGCCCTTCATGACTGTCTGCTGAATGAATGAATAAATTCCCTAAGGGACTGTGAGACCCTCAGCAGCCAGGATTGTGTCATTCTTCAACCTCCAGCATCTGGGCATGGTGGGCCTGGGACAAAACATGAGCTTGTTACTTGATATAATGCAGATTGGAGGTGTGTGCAGAAAAGCAGCTGCGGTGTCCCGCCCACAACAGGTCTCCGCTGCGGGAGCAGGTGTGTGGTGGGGTTCATCCACACAGCTTTGTAAGGTAGTGGCTATGACTCCGCTTAAGAGGAGAGGAGACAGTGTCGGAGAGCTCAGGTGACCAGTCCCAAGTCATAGCTACTGAAGGTCAGATTGGGATTTGAATCCAATTCTCACACTAATGCCTGTTACTTTCCTCCACTTTGCTGCCTCTGCTTGAGACCCCAGCTACAGCTAAGCAAACGGGTACTTGGCTCCTATAAAGTCCTGTAATGAATGAAGTAAATCAAAGTAGAAAATTTAGAAAAATCTTTTTTTTCTCTAAGTAATCTAGTTTACTCTCTGTGATTTTTAAACTTATTTCCCTCCTAGGTCAGTGCAATTTTCATCTTCCCTTTCAAGAGGAAGCAGAATGGAAGTGGTTAACGGTAAGAAGCACAACCATTTTTTTTTTTTTTACAAATAGTTTATTGTCAAGTTGGTTTCCATATAATACCCAGTGCTCATCCCCACAAGTGCCCCCCTCCATGCCCATCTCCCCCCTCCCCCCCCACATCCATCAGTCCTCAGTTTGTTTCTCAGCATTCAAGAGTCTCTCATGGTTTGCCTCTCTCCCTTTCCCCCACCATTTCCCCCCTTCTTCTCCCCCATGGTCCTCAGTTAAGTTCCTCCTAATCCTCCTATACGAAGCACAACCATTTTTTAAACTGGTTGTGAATGAGGTGTTTTAGAAAGCATCATAGCTGTGAAGCTAAAGTCATTGCTATCCCTTGCAAATCTTTCTCAGAAAAATTAACTAATTCTTGCAGCTCTTTCAATTCAACCTAAAGAAATTCATACATTTATCGTTTAAAAAAATCCCATGGGATTTGCCGATTTACCCATTCCCTGGGTCTCAGTGAAAGACTTCCTTTCCTTACAGGTGTTCTGTTTGAACCAGACAGAGCTCTTTGTTCAAACTGTGTTCAGGAAGGACCGTGTGGAGACTGGGGAGGGGGGGCAGGGGGTATTTTGCAAGAGAACTGAATCTTGGACTGATTTTCTAAAATTACTGATTTTTTAAATATTTTGCATTGTCCCAAGTCTGAAGTCAGTACCTTTGCCAAATGACGCCATTATCCTGGGGGTTGTGATCCATGCGCTCAGAGTCAATTAAGGACACGCCAAGAGCCAACAGTGCTGAGTTGAGACATCTAGAGTCCACTGTTTGTGCTGCTTCGACTCAATAAAGGTCTTGCGGTGTGGTCGTCCAGTCAACTAAAACCAAACAACACCAAATGGAACAAACGCTTGCTCTCACTTTAAGAGCTAGCATGTCTTGGCTTCAAATACCATGTGTGTGCTGTTGACGCCCAGATTTGCAGTGCCAGCCTCACCCTCAGGCAGACTCGGGGCCCACGTACCAGCCGCTAGTCAGTACTTTCGTTCGCGTGTCTAATAGGCATCTCAGAGATGGCATGTTCCAAACTGAGCACTTAACTGGCCCTTCATCTCACCCACCAAAGCCAGGTCCTACAGCCAATTGCCCCATCGCAGCAGCGGCAACTCTGCTCTTAGATCCTGCTGGCTTTACCTTTGACATGTGTCCAGAATCTGACCCTTCTCACCGCCTTCACTGGGCCACCCTGGTCTAGCCACCATCTTCGTTCACTTGAACTCCAGCAATTGTCTCCTAACTGGCCTCCCTGCTTCTGCCCCTTGTGCCCCACACCCTAACATTGTCCCCAAGCAGATTAAAAAAAAAAAAAATCAGATCATGTTGTTCCACTCCTTAAAACCCTCCGATGGTCCCTCATATCACTCGGAAGATAAGTCAAATTCCTTAAGATGACCTCAATATGACCTTTCCTAGGCATTCATCTTAGTGGTGAAAACAGCAGAAATTTTTCTCTCACAGTTCTGGAGGTCAGGGGTCTGAGGATGCTGACAGGGATGCTCTCCCTCTGGAGGCTCCAGGGGAGAACGCATTCCTCGGGTCTTCCAGCTTCTGGTGGCTGTTGGTGCCCTCGGCTTGTGGTACATCTCTCTGCTCTGTCTTCCCATTACTTCTTCTCTGTGTGTCTCTCCTATAAGGACATGTGTGATTGCATTTAGAAACCACCTGGATAATCCTAGATAAACTCCACCTCTCAAGATCCTTAACCACATTTTTGGCGTAGGAAATAATATTCACTTTTTGCCACATAAGAGACATTCACAGGTTCCAGGGATTAAGGGATACTATTCAATCACTAAGGGTCCTATGTGATCTGTCCTTGTTACCTCTCTGGCCTCATCTCCTGCTCCTTTTACCTTTGTTCTCTTCATACTCACTGGCTTCCTTGCTGTGCCTTATGTAAACTGAGCTCATTCCTGCCACAGGGCCTTTGCATTTGCTGTTTCCTCTGCTCAAATTCTGGCTTGCTGACTTCCTTGAGGTCTTAACTCAAAATCTGCCTACTCAGTGAGGTTTTCCCTGGTCATTTTATCTAAAATTTCAATACCTCTTAGCATTTTATTCATCCCTTCCCTGCTTTACATTTATCCTTAGTACTTATGTTATAGATTTTACCATTTCATCTTCTTATAGATTTTATATAATTGCTTAGTATCTGTCTTCCCCCATCAGAATAAAGCTACCAGAGGGCAGGGTTTTTTGTCTAACTCACTGATATGTCCCCAGCACCTAGAACAACGCCTGGCACATAGTCTTTCAGTAAGTATTTGTTGAAAGAATAAAGGTATTGAGCACTTAACTCTTTGCTAGACACTGTGCTGAGGGTCTCATATGCATTATCTCATTTTAATCCTCACAACGGTATGAGTGCAAAGTGTCATTTCCTATTTTGCAGAGGGGGAAACTGAGGCTTCCTGGTTTATTAAATCACCCAAGATCACACAGCCAGGAGGAAGCCCAGCCAGGATTCAAACCCACATTGCCTGACCCCAAAGCCTTGCACACAATGATTACAAATGCCCGTTGTATTCGTTAGCTAGAGCTGTCCTAACAAAGCACCACTGGCCACGACTTAAACAATAGAAATGTGTTTTCTCACAGTTCTCAAGGCTCGAGGCCAGAGGTGTTGGTTTCTTCTGGGGCCTCCCTCCTTGTCCTGTGGATGGCTGTCTTCTTGTTCGTCTTCCCACGGTCTTCATTCTTTGCAGGCCTGTGTCCTAACCTTTTCCTATCACGATGCCAGGCCAGTCTCGTTGAATTAGGGCCCGCCCATATGACCTCATTTTATCTTACCTGCCTCTTTAAAGCCCCTGTCTCCAAACACTTGCACATTCTGAGGTAGTAGGGGTTAGGGCTTCAAAACATGGCATCACACAGTTCAGCCGGGAACAGCACTTCCTCAGACGGCTGACAAAAGAAGGAGAGGGCCCCCTATTCTTAAATCTTTGGTTTATAGTTCATCTTTCTATCTTTTCTTTTTGAAAAAATTTTAATGTTTACTTATTTTTGAAAGACAGAGAGAGACAGAGTGCAAGAGGGGGAGGGGCAGGGAGAGAGGGAGACACAGAATCTGAAGCAGGCTCCAGGCTCTGAGCTGTCAGCACAGAGCCCGGTGCGGGGCTCAAATCCGCAGACAGTGAGACCATGACCTAAGCCAAAGTCAGACGTTCTACTGATTGAGCCACCCAGTTGCCTCTCATCTTTCTATCTTTAGTGGCTCCTTCTCTTCAGCCCAAAAATACATGTAAATAGACCTGATTTAAAAAATTCATCTGTTCCCATCCCCTGCAGCTCCTCTACACTCTCCTTTCCTTTTCTGCCAAACTCAACAGACCTTCTCTTGGTCTTGTTTCATCACCTGAAACCATCATTCTCCTCCCAACATCCACTGGAATCACTTTTCCAGAAGTCACAGAGCCCAGGCCTGTGGCCTCTCCCCGATCTTCATCACCTCTTCCTTCTCCATTGCACACCATCTCCCACCCCTTTTGGGTTTCACTCCACACCATATGTTGATCTCTGACATCTATGATGCTCTTGCCTTCGCAAAGGGAACAGGGAGGTTGGGGGTAAGAACAGAGATGTCTATTTAGGGTTCAGTATTTAGGGTTGACAGGTTAAATACAGGTTACCGTGCACTAGTTGGGACATACTTATACTAACACTTTCCTCATTGTTTATTTGAAATTCAAATTTAATTGAGAGTCTCCTCTTTGCTAAATCTAGCAACCCTGCTAGTATTCAGTTCAGGTGAATGGACTCCCCTTGCCCTGAACCTTCAGGAAAGTCTGCTACTCCCAGCCAGTGGTAATTTGGGGAGTAAAGGAACCAAGGTGGTGTTATAAAGAAGCAAGGGTTTGAGGAAGGGAGAACAGTCACAAGAAACTAAATTCAGAGACAGCAGGACAGAAGTAAACCAGAGAGCCCCACAGATCTAGAAAACGTATGATAGGTACCTGCCTTATATGAAAAAAAAGTTCAAGCCAATTAATTTCAACATTAAAGGAAATAATCATTCACATATTGTCTGTAATGTAATTTAGAATACTGCAGCATAGACAGAGTGATAGGTATGTAATCTACACCCTAGGAATATCCTATCAGAAATATAGTTAGCCTTTTGGAAGACCCCATTAGGCACCCATGCTCTAGAAACAGCTACTACAAGAGTTTTAATGCTACAATTAGTTCTGTAAAGTAGCATTAAGAATGTTATAAAACATATCTTACAATGGAAATGGGTGAAGATATGGGCATTGACTAGAAACATTGTAGAGGCATTTTGCACGAACAGGATATCAGAGCTGGTGAATCCAGCACTTAATGCCTGTGGAGAAGCCTACTTTAATCACCATCTATTCACCCCATTGGCGAAGGAGGCATTCCTGTCCTAGGGTTATGGAGATGACCAAGCGTGTGATACTCGACACTGGACAGAGCTTTGTATCATATACACTGAGGGCCGGCGGGTTGAGGGCACGGAATGTCCTGCCGGGGCTGTATTCAGGAACAGAGTGAACAACCAGGGCCTGTAGGAGGCAGGCTTTGTCGTAACAAGAGGGGGAAGTGGCCCTTGGCTCTTTGGACAGGATGTGATTGGCTTGTTTGAGTGATTCCATGGGCTGGCAGGCAGCAGAAGAGTGCTACTGGGGATGAGCAGGCACACTGCCTGGCCTTTGGGATAAGGTTTGTTTGGCCAGAAGACCTTATCTACAGGAGTAGAGTAGGGAGAGGAATTTGTGGCCTTCCTGATTTTACAAGATGTCAAGGCAGCATAAACTATGGGGCCTTGATGTTAGACTACATGGCCCTTGGCTTCAAGCTCCACTTGGTCCTATGTGTCTTTACTTTAGGGAGGATTCATCCCATCAGCCTAGAAGAAAAGATAATCCCACCACCATCGTCACATCTGCTGCAGAATCAGACATATAAATACAGACAATAAACCGAGTGGGGGTTCAAGGGTGGGAAATGGACAAAACGGGTGAAGGTCAATGGGCAGTACAGGCTTCTAGTTATGAAGTGAATGAGTCATGGGAGTAAAAGGTACAGCATAAGGAATGAAGTCAGTGATACTGTAATAGCATTGCAGGTGACAGATGGTAGCTCCAATCACTATGTTGTATACCTGAAACTAACGTCATAGTATATGTCAACTATACTTAAAAAAAATTTCTAAAGAGAGAACATTACATGCAAAGTATTGTTGGAGATCTAGGACTTCACCTAACCTAAAAGAAAAGGCTGGGTGAATGTCTTTCGCTGCTCTTGCTGATTAAGTGTGTGTGGCGTAATTCCTCCAAGACTTGCTTTTTCCACTGCAACATACCTACTGACAGAGACATTTTGTAGGAGAGACCCTATATTTCTCATGTACGTCTAATCCTCAGATTTCTATTCAAACCAGTCTGGCATTTGTGAAAGGCCAATAGGGCCCTAGTGGTCTGGAAGGCTGGGGGCCGCCCAGGGGCTGACCCAAATGTGTGTTTACTACCTTCTCTTCTCACTCATACTCTCCAATGTATCTGCTCCCCTGGCTTCAGTTTTAATCTCTGCAGGCTTTCCTGGGACCATTAGATCCTGGCCTCCTCTGGAACACCAGATTTCCTTTCCCAACAGTATGGTGGACAACTCCACATGCCGCCATTAATACATTAGTTCAAGCATTTACAGACAGTTACTGGTAGCAAGTGTTCTAGATATAAAACACACAATAGGTCTTGCTGTCTCCCTCGGGTTTATGGTTGGGTGGAGGATGCCACACAGACCCATAAACTCAACACATCCAAAATATGATTACCATCTTCTATCTCTAAATCGACTTCTTTTTCAGTTAAAGACATTACCATCTATCTAACCACCTGCTAAAATTTAAAACTCAACTTATGCCTATTTCCTCTCCCCCTCCCTCATCCCCATGATTCCCTGTTACCTTTCTGCCCATGACCCTGTTCACTTACTATTTGCTAGGCAAGCTCATAGCAGTATAATTGCAATAAAGGTTTGTTGGATTGAACCGGATTTTATTATAGCCCCTGAACTTCACCTTCAAACTCACCATATTAATATTTTACAAAGTTACCATTCTTAAGTCCCCCTTAACATCAGTTGTTGCCTACAAAGAGTGGGGCTTTGTATTTTAACATATGCCTTATATCTTTAAATCTTTTTAAATGTTTATTTATTTTTGAGAGAGAGAGAGAGAGCGAGAGAGCGTGAGCATGAGTGGGGGAGGGATACAAAGAGAAAAGGAGATAGAGAATCTGAAGCAGGCTCCAGGCTCTGAGCTGTCAGCACGGAGCCCAATGCGAGGCTTGAACTCACGAACCATGAGATCATGACCTAAGCCAAAGTCGGATGCTTAACCAACTGAGACACCCAGGTGTGCCCCATCATATCTTTTAAAATCAAGATTCTCATTATATTGAAGGTAAAATTTCTAGGACCTCAAAAAGTCTGAAACTCCATTGTCTGGAAGACCAAAACCAGCCAGTGGCCATGGTCTGGTTTTCTAAGGCCAGAACTGAGGCAGGGAAAGAAACGTCTTTGCTGTTTAGAAAGATGCTGATGATGCTATTCAGAAAAGGACCCCAAGGATTCCAGTTTTAAACAAACTCTAATAGCAAAACACTCCCAGCCAGAAGAGGAAGCCGATCTCCCGACACAAAAGGTGCCAGCACTACCACCTTCCCCCCTCCGCGAGGCTGCTGACGCGCGGTGACGCATCCTCTACCCCATTTGTGGGAGAGCCAATCAGTTCCCTTTGAATGAAATCTTTATTTCACTGTTTAAACACTCCTGGGGGAAGGAAGGGAGACGACAAGAGAAGCATTTCAGAAACAAATGGAGACCCAAACGCCAAGTTTCTGTTCTTGTTACCGTTCGGGTTTTGGCCCCGCAAAGACGGTCTCAATTCCATGTTTTCCGTTAAGCTGGTTTGTTTGGCAAAATTCACTGATAAATACAGAATTCTGAGGTCAGTCTCACCTTACTCGGAAAGCTCAAGCTGGAGAGTTCAGCTTTCTGTGGTTGGGGAAACTTTGGAAGCCACTGATCTGCCGTCTTGACAACGGCAGGCAGAGATATGGGCCAGATAGTTTTTTTCTTTACAAATGTATGAATCTGGGACTTTTCCCTCTCAAAGACCCAACATACAAGCAACCCTTTGTTGATAGTTCAGGGCTAGTTGCCTGGTGGGGGAGGGGAAGGCAAGGTGGAGGTTCAGATGGAGGGAGCACATGGAATTCACAGAAAGGCCGAGATCTGTGCTTCAGTTGGTCAACACCACAACCCACCTTGCCTATTTCCCCTTTTTCCTTATCCTCAGCTACTCATAGGCAAACACACCCCAAAAAGGGCAAGACATTGAGGGTAAATTTGGGGGGGGGTAGCAGGGACCTGGGTATGGACAGACCAGCTGGTCAATCTACTTCAAGAAGGGATGCTGGCTTCTAGGACCCACATCTGTTTCCCTGGCATTTCCCTCCAGGTTATGTGTTCCAAGGGCAGCGCTCCTCGAGGTCAGTTAATTAAGCCCTTTTTCAATTCCTGTCAGCTCCTCTCCCTAAAAACAAAGGAGTCTAAACCTAAAGAATAGTCTGTTTTCGTGCAGGAAATAGGAACACCAAGGTGAATGCTGACTTTTGTTCAAACCTATGAAATCCTAACGGGCCACATGTACTTAGCGCTTACTAAGTGCCAGGTGCTGTTCTTCATGCCTACCTACTTACTCAAGCAATCTCACGAGATGAGTAATATCATCATCCTGGTTTTTTTTTTTTTTTTTTTTTCAGATGAGGAGACCCAGGCACAGAGAGGCTAAGTAACTGGGCTCAGGTCCCACCACTGGGATTTGAACCCAGGCAGGCTGACTTCAGAGCCCTTGCTCTTAGCCACCCCCACACAGACCTGACCCGTCCCCTAAGTAAAGGTATGTGACCAATGGCCAAGTGGCCCGGACGCCACTTCTCTCCTGCATTTACTTCCATAGGTAAAGGGAGCAAATGAAGGCAGCTTGGAAGGGCAGAGAGACACACACAAGGAGGAGGCAGCCGCATTGGTGACTCCTTGGCCCGGGTCCTGCTGTGAGCACAGATCTCACTGTGCTGAGCCAGGCACGGGGCTCCTACGTGCCAGCGTGCCAACCTACCAAGCAGCGAGCATTGCAGGATTTTTTACCTCAATACCCAGGATTCATGGTCTCTCCACCTCAAAGTAGGAAGAGGTGGACACAAAATGAGCAGCAGGCAGAAGTTTATTAGAGGCGCGGATTAGAAAGGAAGCGTAGTAGGAAAGCTCTCTTTGAAGAGAGGGGACATTCGAAAGCGAATGCCCAAAGACTATAGGCAAGGGTCCTTGTTTTATAAAATTCTGTTTGCCGCCCTTCCCCCCTTCACCCTTGTTCCTTCTCAGGTTCTACCCTCATTGGCTGGATAACTCTAGGCGCTGGGCTGTCCATTCCTGACTGGCTCGTTTCCATTGTGTGACGGGTGGTCTGTGGCCATACCTTTCCTTGTGGGTCCTAAGGTTTTATGGTCTACTACTTATTTTTAGTCAGGCCTTTTATCAAATTCCTGAGGGAAACCTGAGGGGGAGTAGGTGGGGTCTGTTACATTCTTAAGAGGGACCTTACGCCTGAGGGGTTTACTGTGGTCAGACACTCCTGGCATTGTTCCAAAATACTTGTTTTTTTCCCCACCCAGGGACCTCAGGTTCTAACCTTTCCGTCTCTGCCTATTTCATCCTATCTTTCCCTGTTATAAGAGGACTAAGAGGTGCCTTCACACTGCATTGTCGTTGGTGGGGGCCCACCCTGACGGGACACAAGGCAAAGCCAGCACACTGGCCTCCAATGTGGGTGAGATTGAAGTACCAGTGCTGGGTATTGTGTGTGTGTGTGTGTGTGTGATGTTCTATTCTACTCTTCTATTCTATTCTATTCTATTCTATTCTATTCTATTCTATTCTATTAGTCGTTTATTGACCCACTGAAGATATGGAGCTTGGATTCAGTTTGTGGACTAGAAAATAAACACCCTGATGATCATAATACAACCTAAAGATCTCTTAGCTCTTACCTTAGTCACTTTGGCCGACTATCACAGAATACCGTAACACAGACTCTGTGGCTTAAACAACAAACATTTATTTTTCTCAGTTCTAAAAGACGGAATGTCCAAGATAAAGGGTCCGGCAGGGCGATGTTTGATGAGGGGCCACTTCCTGGTTTATGGGCAGCTGTTTTCTCATCTCCTTATACGGCGGTAAGCAGAGAAAGGGGAAGCAAGCTCTCTCCTGTCTTTTCTTACAAGGTCCCAAGCCCATCGTTGTGTCTCCACTCTCATTATGCAATTACCTTCCTAAAGCTCCATCTCCAAATATCATCACACCAGGGTTTCTACATATGAATTTGGAGGGACATAAACATTCAGTCCATAGCAAATGCCACGCTATAAGGCTTCACAGGCACCATAAAAAATTACACACACACACACACACACACACACACACACACACACACACACACAAACTATGCAGGCCTGGACCTGGCTGAGAGATTCAATTACCCACTTGCTCCCAAATGGGTTATTTAATGCCACCTTGTCACTAAGGCAGACAGCTTATCTGTTTTGTTCACCATGTACACCCAAGTTCATGGCCTGGAACTCAGAAACTGAATCATTGAATTCAGTTACTCAGATTTTTCCATTCCTCCGTGAAATCATTGTCCATACCTTTGTATCTTCTTCCTAAAGGCTCTGGTGTGTCCAAATCTCACACAGTGTCTCTAGATTCTGACGAGACTAATCTACTTCTGTTGACTCACAGCAGAGATGGACACAATTTGTAGTCACTGCCAATATTCTCATAATTAAAAGAAAGTAAAGGTTCTAGAGTAAAGGTAACACAGGGTCGAGATTAATTCAAAGATTTCCCAATCAGAGAGAAACCTAAACACGCTAGACCTCTATTTTTAACTCAGGCACAACTCCTATACTGAAAGAAATAATCTTGTTTTTCCAGTGACAGATTCTCTTCAGACATTTCAACAGCTGCCTTCATCCATCCTTACACTCTCAGACCCCTATCTCAAATCTCTGAACCAAAGTCGCCAGACCCTTTTCTCCCAGGAATGACGGAGTTATGGAATTGAAGTTATAAATTCAGTCAAGCCTCAAGACCAAGTTCCAAGTTGGAGTGTTAAGGTCTAATGTTGATATTTTGCTTTTTAAAGTCAAAGTCATAATTTGAAACAGTTGTTCATCAGCAAATCAGTTTTCTTACTTTTTCCTGATCTTCAGATAATGGTCTCAATAGTTAAAAGATTGTAATGTGGGCCAGTGAGCTAAGCTATGTTTTTAGTTCTCAATACTCAAGTTCGTTAACTTACAACATCTTATACCAAAATTTCAGTGTGGATTGGAAAGAAAAGGAATTTGGGGAGAAAAAAGAAAAATGAACCACTGCCCAAAAATGTCTGTTCCTTCTTTTGGCTCACCCATTTGTGCTGTAAATATTTGAGTAAGGTAAAGATATCAGTCACTTTCTCTAACCCCACGGACAAATTCCAGCAAATGGATCAGCACGTTCTTTGCCTTCTCACTCAGTTTCAAGTAGGAAGCTCATCCCTGGAAAAAAAAAAAAAGCCATTGTGACTGTTGCTTTTATATAAATTTTGTTCACTGAGTTAAGTAAGTGAGTCTTGCAATTTTCCAATTAAGGGCATTATGATTTGATCCTTGCTCTGGAGGGCAATTTAGGACTTATTCTTTCTGCTCTCCACAAACTACCATCCCAAGGATGGGCTGGTAGTTGCATGTTTAACCTAATTTAAATGGTGGCAGGGGTGCCTGGGTGGCTCAGTTGGTTAAGCATCTGACTTTAACTCAGGTTATGATCTCATGGCTTGTGAGTTTGAGCCCCACACTGGGCTCTGTGCTGATAGCTCAGAGGCTGGAGCCTGGTTCAGATTCTGTGTCTCTTCTCTCTCTACCCCTCTGCTGCTCATGCTCTGTCTCCCTCTCTCAAGATTAAATAAACATTAAAAATTTTTTAAAAAATGGTGGCAAGCAGCAGTGGCTTGCTGTATTGAAGGACTCTGCCAGCCAGTTCAACCCAGAATACTTTACATGTGATAACAGTGACCCGAGACTTATTAAAGGCCAGGAGATTTCCAAGGTATAAGTTAGAATAGTGCTTTCTGGAAGAATCATGCTAGTAAGAAAAGAAAGAGAGGTAAAGAAGTGAAAAGGGGACTAAAGAATCAGCAGATATTTTAGGAAGAAATGAAGAGAGTTAAGGCATTAGTGTCCAGAGAGGTTAGAATTTGCTTTTCCATATAAGAAATACATACATGTTTGGAATTGGTAATCCTTAACCAGGAGCACCCAGATGATTCTGATGTTTTTTGTTTGTTTGTTTGTTTGTTTGTATCTGTGTATGGAATCAGGATCTCTGGGGAGGAGTATATCGTGGAAGAGGCTCCGCTCGGGTGGTTCTAACATATACCCTGGTTAAGAACATGTGTGCTGCAAGTATATTTTTCCTTCTTTATTTTCTCCTAATATCGCAGTTTAATTTTTCCAATGCTGTTATTTTTTTAATATTCAAATTATAAAAACAATTCATTGAAAATCTGGAAAACATGAAAGAGTACACATAAAAAGGTTAAAATTCTCTCTAAATTGACATATCTTTTTTAGTCCAGGGTGTCTAAATCTGGAACCCCTGGATGGATTTCAGAGGGTCCCTGGCCCAAACGTCTGAAAACTTATGGAAAATTACTATTGTCTTTTTTTCCTCAAGTATATATATGGCTTTTATAATATTAACATCATATGTTTTGTTTTGAAATTGCTTGCTTTTTTTTTTCAGTTAACAAGACACATCCTTAATATTCCTATAGCCTTAAGTACCCTTTGAGAACCACTTATAAAGGGTGAATAATATTCCAACTCCCAGCTCCCCCTTGTTGACAATAATATCATCAATGCATGCCACAATAAACACTGCTGGAATACACATCCATGGACTTACATTAAAAAATTTTTTTTAATGTTTATTTGTTTTTAAGAGAGAGAGAGAGAGACACAGAGGGCAAGTGGGGGGAGGTTCAGAGAGAGAGGGAGAGAGAGAATCCCAGGCAGGGTTCACACTGTCAGCACAGAGCCCGACGTGAGGCTTGATCTCATGCATTGTGAGATTATGACCTGAGCTGACGTCAAGAGTCGGACACTTAACCGAATGAACCACCCAGGCGCCTCTAAATGTTATGTCCTTTTAAAGGCTCTTGGCATCTATTTTTTTTTTTTAAAGACCTTGGCAACTGCACATCCACCAGGAGTGTATTAAAGCAAGGGACTCTAATGTTTTATCTGTTTGCTTTTAGAACATATCATGTATCTCTGATTTCTTTTCAGATCCCCTTTATTAGTATTAGTATTAGTCCCTTTTCCTTGGGAAAAATGACAGCCTGATAAAGGGCCCAAGTATCCTTAAACAAGCCACTTGATGAAGAAGGACATAAGAACTTACCAGAGTTACTCTAATATCCTTCTTCAGGCCACCAGCCCATGCATCTCCCTCCAGGACAACACACCTGGTGATTGGTTCCTTCACCAGGATAGATGTGTTAGTGTGTCCACACCGTAGCCGCCAGAGTCCGGACATGCTCCTGGCAGGTTGTGGGAGGGAACCCTCCGGTACAAGCCCTGGTGGAAGGCAAACCCGTGCCTCGGGCCACCAGAGTTTCAGAAGCAATACACCTTCTGCCAGCAGTCAGCACGGGGTGCCTGAGCCAGCCTCCACCACCTGCATGTTCCAGCTCACGATCCTGTCTTGTGGGAGCAATGCAGATGTGAGATAGCTGAGAAATTACGCAGGCCAGCAGCCCAGGGGCCAGCAGCTGCAGTGACCGGTACAGTGCTTCAGTCCACCCTGGGACAGGAACTTGGCTGTGCTTGAGTCCATCCATTCCTTTCTGGAGGTTTCTCTTTTGCCTTCTGTGGTAGGCTGAATAACAGCCTCTGTCCCCAAAGAGGTCCTCGCTTTAATCCTTGGCACCTGTGAGTACATTACCTTATATAGCAAAAGGAACTTTGCAGATGTGACTTAGTTAAGAGTCTTGAGACGGGAAGATTATCCTGGATCATCTGGGTGGGCCCAATGTACTCACGAGGGTTCTTATAAGAGGGAAGCAGGGAGGTCAAAGATAGCAGAAAGCCATGTGCTAATAGCATCATAAATCGAAGTGATGTGGCCATGAGCCAGGCGATGCTGGCAGCCTCTAGAAGCTGGAAAGCAAAGGACAGCTTCTCCCCCGAGCCTCCAGAAGGAACTGGGCCTGAAGACACCTTGATTTTAGCTCCATGAGACTTATTATGGGCTTCTGACCTCCAAAACTGTCAGAAAATACATATGTGTGGTTTTTTGCTAAGTCTATGGTGATTTGTTACAGCAGCAATGGGAAATTAAAACAACTTCTGCTGATTCCATGATATTCTCCCAGTACAAATGTCTGCTTAATTTAATGACAATCTATTCTCTTTGCTTATCACCAACCAAATGTCACCCACCTCCAGCTCACCCAGTGTTGGGTGGGTCCTACCCTCCACGCTCCCTCTCTATGCCCCGCTTTCCCCAAAGAAGCCCAACTCACCAAAAGTTGTGACCGTCTCTGCACCGAGCCATCTCCCCTCCAGACTTCAGTCGCAACTAGGACAAGGTTTCAATGTGGTTCATCCTTGGAACCTGGCGCCCAGCACAATGTAGGAGTAAATATTAGTTCAATGAACACATTAAAACTTATTTGTACACAGACATGTACAGAAAAGCTGGAAATGCCTTAAGAAATTAAAAAAAATTTTTTTTTTTGAGTAAATGGAGAAACGCTCACCTTAGGCACCTTTTCTTTAGACAATGGGAATTACAAAAACTAGTAGACTTATCTACTGAAAGGGAAAGTTCTGTCCTGATTTATAACAGGATTTTAAAAAGCTGACTTTTATGTGAACGTAAAATACTAAACATACAATATGTTAGCTAAATCACTTGGATAGAACAGAAAGCAGAGCAAATGTAATCAATTTATGATATTATTAAAACCTAAGGGGAAATGAAATGTCCGCTTCAGTAATGCTGGGTGTGTCCGTGTTTCTCACACTTCGGTGTTATTGTAGGACACTCCAGCGGCTAGTTGCAAAATCTTGATGGTCTGCTAAGCCTGGCTTTATCCTGGCTGGTGTGGAACATGCATTTGAGACACTGGGGCTTAAGAGATCTCTCTTCCTTGCATGACAGGGAGTTTTAAAGGATTTTCTCCCCTCTCCACCAACCATATTCCCTGTCTAAATTTTTTAAGCCTTTGGACTCTATCCTATAAAAATGCAAAAAAATCACAAGTGCAGAAGGATATTCACTGCGGCTCTATTTGTAATAGCATTCCATTGGAAGCAACCCAAATGTCAATCAATGAGAAAGTGGTTGAATAAATTATAAGACGCCCATAACCTGGAGAGCTCTGCTTTCCTTAAAAAGAATGAGATAATTTTATACATACCACTTGCTCTAAAAGCTCTAAAAACTGCTCTTAAGCTCAGTGCTCTGCTTAAAAACCTCCAGGGCTCCCTGTTGCATTTACATAAAATTCGAACTCCTTCCTCTGGTCTAAAATGTCCTCCACCTGGCTGACCTGCCTCTTTGACTTCAAGGTTTGCACTCTCTCCTCCTCTACTCAGATTCAGCACGGCGGCTTCCCCTCAGCTGCCCCCCCCAGCTAACTACCACCACAGGTCCTTTGCACTTGCTGTTCTTCTGCTGGGAATGTTCTTTCTTAAACCAGTGTTTCTCAGCCTTAGTTATTTATTAAAACCATCCGCATTACAGGCTGCATCTAGTCAATTCAGAATCTCCAAGGTGGTCCCCAGGCATCAGGTTGTTTTGGTTTGGGTTACTTGTTTATTTTAAACATCCCTGGTGATTCTCTGCGCAGCTCAACTTGAGAATCAGCGTGGCTTCACATGGTGGTTCCTCTCCAATATTTAGGATGTAGTTCAAATGCCACCTCTTCAGAGAGGGCATGATTACACTACTTTTAAAACTAAAGTTCTATCATTTGACTGATAGAATTTAAAAAGGAAAGTATAAGCAAGGGATGAGTATGAGATGGAATTGAATTTGCAAATATAAGGATGATAAATGAGACAGCATGTATGGAAAAGACAGCATGGCAATTTCGAGGCAGACAGAATTTAAACTTCAGTTTGCTCACTGGCTGTGACCTTGTACAACTAACTACCTAACACCTCGAAGCCTGTATGAAACACTTACAGAGTTTTTTAGGGAGGGACACCTGGGTGGCTCCGTCGGTTAAGCAGCCGATTTCTCGGATTCTCTGTCTCCTTTTTCTCTCTCAAAAATAAATAAACGTTAAAAAAAAGTTTTTTAAGAAATAACAAGACTGCTAAAGGCACACAGTGAACACTAGGTAAATAGTTGTAGTTAATTTTATTTTTAACATGTTTTCATGTTTATTTATTTTGAAAGAGAGAGAGAGAGAAAGAGAATGAGCAGGGGAGGGATAGAGAGAGGGAGAGAGATAATCTCAAGCAGGCTGCGCACTGTCAGCACAGAACCCAAAGTGGGGCTAAAACCCACAAACCCTGAGATTAGTACCTGGGCCAAAACCAAGAGTCAGACACTTAACAGACTGAGCCACTCAGGCGCCCCAAATTTTAAATAACAAATGATTGGTTGAAGCAGTCAATGCTTAAGAAATTCAAAGAAAATAGAAATGTCAGGTACTTTGGGATCAGGCAGGGCTTTGAGTATGTAGAATTTAACTTTTGGCTGAAAGTAAAGCTAGAACTTGGGCAGAGAGGATGGTGAGGGTTGTGAGTGGCATCCCAGGAGACAGGGGACAGGGGACACAAAGCCTAGAGGTAGGATTTTGCAGTGTGTTTGGGGACGAGGGAGTTAAACAAGAAGAAAGAGCTTGCCCAGAAAGACAGCGCAGCAGTATGTCAGGATGGGTGAACCTTCTGTTTTCTGTCATACAGCATCTTTTTAGCACTGGCATTTCCCTGAATTAAATTGTGTAGAAGACTAAGTCTCTGATTGGAAGCAGATCCATTAGGCATAGAGGCAGAGAGGTGGGAGGGGTAGGAGACAGGCATTGGAAGCTCATTCCCTTCGACAGGAGCTTGTGTGGGCTCTCAGAGGCTGACTCTGGGCCATGAGTTGGCCAACCTCAAAGAAGCAAGCTTGCGACATTTTCCAGGGATGGACCACAACCCAGTTCCAAGTGGTGGCACTTGGTGCTTCCGTGGGAAAACCATGATTTTATCTTGAGGGGAGCCCAACTCTGTCTGAGTCAGGGTCCTCGGTTGCCAGTCAGATTCCTGCAACCAAGGACTATTCAGTGAGGAGAATACTAACAAAGGGCAGGCAGGGTTATAGGGAGGCAGAGAGCTGTAATAATCCTGAGAGGGACTGCCAAACCTAGCCCAGCGAGGCGGCGGGGGGGGGCTAGGGAAGTAAACCCCAGTCTCTCTTGTCTGCCCTCTCCTGCAAGTGACTTTCCGTTGTCCAACCTCAAGCCAGAAACCAGTGGGCAAGGGTGTCTATTGATGCAATCCATACAGCCTCCCACGTGCAAAATAAGATGGAGAAGTGCAGAGAATGCATCTGGAATGTCCAGCACAGTAAACAGAGTTACAGAATGACAAGCTCACAGAATGGGCTGATTACCAGCCTGCATTCGCCCTAAGGCATTCCCTTTAGTGGATCCCCTACCTCCTACCTTCACCCTCTGCACAAGTAATTAATTGATCATCCAGTCTTGCCAATTGGACCTCCTAGTATCTCTCAAAAATATGCTCTGGTCATACCATATACCTAAATTCCTTAGAGATTAAAGATTTATGGTTTTACCTCTTACAGCTAAAAGTACTGGATGAAAACCTCACTGATATTTAAATAACTTTGGAGTAAAGAGAGGACTTCTAAAAGCATGACCTCAAAGGCAAAACCACAGAGAAGACTGATCGATTGTACAACATAAAAATTGGAAACTTCCATTTGACAAAAACCACCATGAACAAAGTTGAAAAGGCATCAAAAATAATCCAAACAAAATTCAAACAATGAAATAAGAAAATATCATCTCAACAAACTTAAGTAAAAGGAGGACTGTATAAATACATAAAGGTCTCACACCAAATAGATAAGAACTGACCCAAACTTGGGGGCAGGGAGAACTAAGAAGAAAACTAAACAAATAAGGAAAAAATTGTAAGAGTAAAAATAGAGGCGTAGGCAAAGGACATGAACAAGATTGATTAAGGAGGAAAAACAATTTGATAACAGCATAATGGAAAAATGTTTAACTACTCAATCCAAGAAATGCAAATTTAAACAAGAAGCTCTCCAACCAAGTTCACAAAGATTGTTCTTAAGGGGAGCATTCAGTGCAAGCAGGGGTGCAAATGTATTGCTTAGAGGAGTATAAATCATTATAAAGTTCCGCAAAGCAAATTGGCAGTTCAATATTGAGAAACTTTAAAATTCATCCCCTTGACTCAACTTGAAAATTTTGGGAATTTTCACTTCTCAGACTTTTTTCAAATACTTTCCTGCTCACAGAGTCCAAGTATGTCGATAGGGAATTACCTTCCAAGTTTCGTCTCACCTCTTCCAGCTGACATTTGCCACTCCGCTAATGTAAAACTGCCTGCTCTTCCCTAGACATACACCTTGCACTTTTGTGTCTCTGAGCATGTCCTTCTTATTTGCCTCTGCTTGGAAAGTCTCCACCACCCCTTCTTGGCCTGGCTGGCTTTGCTTACTCTTCTGGACTCAGCTAAGCTGTCAGAGGGTCTTCCCTGACTACCCTCCTGGTTGAGTAAGTTTCCCTTCTTCCATGTTTCCGTAATACCCAATACATAGATTTTTGGAGATAATCTACACATTTGCATATCGATGTACATATTTCTTTATCTATTTACATATCTGTTTCCACCATTTTGGCTTCTCTTTGTATCCCTATACTGATGGCTTTCAACTGGGGGCACTTCTGTCTCCCAGGGGATATTTGGCAAGGTCTAGAGACACTTTTGGTAGCCACAACTGGGGTGGAGGGAAACAGGGATGCTACCAAACATCCTAAAATGTACAGCAAAGAACTATCAAGCCTCCAATGTCAATAGTGCTAATGTTGATAAACCCTGTCCTAGCCCTAGCTACCACATAAAAAAAAAAAAAGCACACACTAAAAAAAATTTTTACGGGCACCTGGGTGGCTCAGTAGGTTGGGCATCTGCCTTCAGCTCAGGTTATGATCTTGCAGTTCCTGGGTTCAAGCCCCACATTGGGCTCTGTGCTGACAGCTCAGAGCCTGGAGCCTGCTTCAGATTCTGTGTCTCCCTCTCTCTCTCTGCCGCTTCCCTGCTCATGCTCTGTCTCTCTCTCAAAAATGAGTAAACATTAAAAAAATTTCTTTAACTATATAATGAACAATAGGAAAATGACTTTTCAAGCCCAATTTCTTTATCTATACAGTAGATGTAATGATATCTATGTGAAAGGGTTGCAGAGAGGATTAAGAGACAAATTATGAACAATGCCTGGTACAGAGCTGATGCTCCATCAAGAGTACTTTTTCCTAACTATAATGTGCATAAATTAAATCACAGACCCAGACTGTTTTGGTGCTGAAATGAGTCTTAAAGTCTTTGCAGTTAAGCCCCTTCATTTTACAGCTGGGAAACCCCAATCTATAAAGGTTAATGACTTGCCTAAATTGTTGGCATCAGATCTGAGTTTCCAGTTTAGTGGCAAACCACATTTTAAATAGATGCATAAGAAAGGAATTATAAGCTGACTCTTTTGTAAACCAAAGAAATTACCCTTTTTTGGGGGGGAGGTTGGCTTGTAAATATAGTTTTCATATATATGTATAAAATTTATTTAAAATAGAATACTAACAAAGCAATGACTCAATTGAATAATGTTACCAGAAGTTTCACAGGGATTTATTTTGAAATTACATTTTTGGCATTTATGCAAAAATAGGCAAATGTATTAAAATACAAAGTAAAACAAATAATGCATTCTTTTGACTGTAGGAGAGATATAGTCAGAATCCAGAATAACAATTTAAATAGTTTGTCATAATACATAAGCCTCTCAAATATTAACAGACTTTCTGGAATCTATGCTAAAAATTAACTGCCTTGTAATGATTCCATTCTTCTTCCCTGCTCAATTGCTAATACATACAATGGCATTTCTTAGCAAAATAGAATTCGGAGGCACCATCCAATCTGAGATCTCAGATTCTAACATGTTATGACTTTTAATATGAATACCATTATAACCAGAATTTAAACAAATTATGGCAAATAAATTAAAACATTTATATTTTAACATCTATAGACTTTATTAGGTGTTCCTTATACAGTCATCTGGTATGTTTAAAGAGTGAGCAATCATATAAAAGGAAATATGGTCATAACTGATTGAAGTAATAAAATCCTGAAACTAAATAACATCTCATAATTCATTGCACAGCATATATTAGATTTCATTACATCAGTATATAGCTTAGTTGTAAATTCTCCTGATGGTCATAAACCTCTAAGGTGTTGTCATCCTGAAAGGAGGAGGGAGTTGGTGGGGCACAGAATGGATAAATCTTCAATCTCACTGGTGTGGTGGACCTTGAAGTTGTAAAGTTGTAGTGCATCGCCACCTAGTGGCAGAATTTAGTACCTATTTTCCAACAAGAGACCCTTTCCCTGTATTTTCTAGAGTTCTGTTTTATTCACCCTTCAACTGTGTTCATCTCTGATAATGGTAGTTCCTAAACTTCATGTCATCCGTTCAGTGTAAACTCAATTCCCTTCATCCTCCAGGTTGTCACGGGTTTGCTTAGCACAGTTTTTATGTTCACCTAACTTAAAAATTCCAAGTACTTTGGCTATTTTCAACGCCACACACAGGATGTCTTTATTAATAAACCCCATCATGTCTGTGAATATAGAAGGATTATTATGGCTATAGGAACTCTGGGCTTTGGCCCAGTTTTAACTTTTATTATTGAATCTTTTAGAAAGTCAAAAGTAGCACAGAATTAATGCCTAAAAAAGGGAGTCCTTAAAGTAAAACACAAAATCATTATCGAAATCTACACTTGATGCTTTATTAATATTCTGGAATTTGACAACACACAATGGTGCTGCCAGTGAGCATTCCTTCACTAACATGTTGGTACGGGAATACCTGGGTGGCCCAGTCAGGCAAGCATGGGACTCTTGATTTCGGCTCAGGTCATGATCTCATGATCTCCTGTTCCTGAGATGGAGCCCATCTCAGGCTCTGCCCTGACAGTGCAGAGCCTGCTTGGGATTCTCTCCTTCTCTCTCTGCCCCTCCTCTTCCCTGTGTGTGCACCCCTCTCTTTCTCCCAAAATAAATAAATAAACGTTAAAAGAAAAATGTTGGTACCATTCATAGAGAAGCATAGAAATGTTCAGGCCATGAAAACTCCATTTGAGAATGTTACCAAACATTGCTGTGGCTGTTTGGGATTAGAACCAGAGACAGTATTGGGGGACCGGAGGCCCCATGATTCCTTACTCTGCATCCTACGACTCAGCAACATGAAGGCTCATTGATGCACTACAGCAGTGAACATAAGCCAGGTGTTGGATGGAATTGCAAAGAACAGAAAGACGGAGTAAAACACTTCAAAGTAAGCGAATCTATCTTTCATTGATGTCTAGGAAATTATACATTAAAATCCTAAATCAACCTCAAAGTTTGAACGATAAAATACCAAACATTTTATGCTGTACAATGTAAACTAGCAGGATGTGAACATTTGAGAGTTAAAAACAAAACAAAACAAAACTGCCAACTCAAAAGACAAAACAAGGAGACAGCTAAGACTTAGCTGGACTCCATCCCAATGAATCTGTCATACAGGTCTCATTCCACCTGTCCTCATCTCAGCTAATGGGTACTTCATCAAGGTCAGACAGCCAAAGGGGGCAGATAGAGGAGACGAGCCCAGGACCTGAGCCCCTACTACTCAGTTAACCCGATGTGACAGTACTCAGCATCTTCCCAGAATATTCTTTCTATTCACCTAAAGGAGCACAGAAGCTAACCCTCCTTGTCCTAGCCATGTGCCAGGAACTATTCTAACTATGCTTGACATGTAAGGAAGTCAGGTAATTTTCACAATATCCTTGTAAAGTAGGTTCTATCACTGGCCTCACTGTAGAGCTGAGGAAACTGAGGCAGAGAGGCTAAATTATATTCTGGAAGTTACATAGTAAATCGTGGACCCCTATCTCGCAGTCTAACCCAGAATCATCTCTGAATCACTCTATTCTGAGTATAGGATGATCAGCCTCTGTATTTTAGATACGCCCATGCTGATTTTTCAAACACTATAGCTTTTGGCAACAAAAAACCCTCTTCCCAAAAGAAAGGATTTCATTGACCAATTAACAAAATTCTCACCCCTTCAGCTAGTCTTTCAATGGCCAAATACTGGTTCTACTTTCTTATTCTTCATAACAAGCAAAACAGTATGGTTTTCAAAGAACTTTTGCATACCTTTTCTATCAGGTCATTGACACAGAAAAGCCTTAGAGTTTGGCTATAGAAAGAGCTCTCACAAAGTCACAGATTGCCCTGTCATGCCTCATTTTCTGCCTCAAGCAGGTGGATGACCCAGCTGTTTGTTACACCTTAACCTTGGTCAGTTGTTTGCCCCCATCTTTCAGGATAGCCCTAAGGCTTGCTTTAAAGGTCAACAGCATTTACAAACATAGTTCCTAAGTTGAGTGCCTCAGCCTCCCTCCACCCTGTCCTTCTCTCCACATACCATTGTAGGGGTCCGGTTTGAGACGCTTCAGCTCTGGTCTCCTTGCAAAGGTGCACATTGGATGCCTTGTGATAGACTCCTGCAAAAGTGATCTTGAACTTAAAGGAACCTCTGGAGAGTCCTAGTCAAGGAAAATTCAAATGCTTTTAAAAACAGGGGATCAGGATGGTCCATTTTTTTGGCCTGCCTCTGCCAAGGACTGTGTTAAAACCTCCTTCAAGTGCGGCCTGATCTTTAAAAACCTCCAGGGAATCTTAATCTGGCCTGGGTAGTTTTCAATCCTCCTTTGTCCTAGGAATTCACTGGCAAAAAGGGAATACAAGAGCACAACTTGCTGCTGGCCTTCAGTCCAGTCTTCCCTATTCAGCCTGAACATGTTTTAGAAAAATTGTTCAGTCTTACTGTTAGCTACCATTTCACCCATAAGAGCCCCTGGGGCAGGAGGCTCAAACAAGTCAAGAGATCCTATGACCTACAGCTTTTGTGCCAGGAACACAAATAAATTATCTATAGCCTTTTCTACTGTAAAAGTGATTGCTGTTCAGTTATAAAAAATTAACTATTAGAGAAAAGGAAAAATATAAAAACTACCTTTACTCACTAAAAGATCTGTTTCTCCAGTCTTTCCTTAACCAAGGGTCAGGGATTTTGTTTCACCTGGTTACATCTTTCTTCATTAAAGATCATTAAGTGTCCAAGTTTTAAAACTGTCTTCATAAATATACTTTTTGTACTTAGCACAGCTTAATCATGTCTTATTGTTGAAAGCTTTTATTGTTCAGTTTTTCACTCTGATAAGCAATGCTGCAAAAACATCTTTTTCATAAAGCGGCATTCCATCACGGTTTTGGAGTCCTACACTATTTCTGTGGATGCATGACCCTGGACAAGGTGCTTGACCTCTGTAGGTAAGCCTTCCTCAATCTGTAAAGGAGTAATAATCCTATCTCAGTGCATTGCACTGAGATCAATGATCATAAAGTACAGTGTTAAAATAATCACAATCACTCAATATTATGGTGGCTGTTAGTGGAATTACTTAGAAAGATTTTGCAGTTCTTGATACATATTGCCAAAATGTTATCCAAAGGGGTCATATCCATAGAACACCCATCGGCAATGTATGAGATTCAAATTTATTTGAAAAGGTGTGAGAGAGGAAGAAATTAGATCACTGAAACACTCGGTGGTCCTTGGCTGTCTGAGAATTTGTCTTAGTTACTTCGTTGGGCTGATAGGGAAGCATTGTGACAAAGTCTTTACTAATCTCATACAGTCCTTCACTAAACCAACCCCAACACTAGCATCTACCAACATCTTCATCCGTTTTTCTGTGATTTGTGATACTGTACCAACAATAGAGCTCAAATGGGTTACAAAATCAAGTCACAAATCTTACAAAATATTAAGTATGTTAAAGGAGAATTGCTTTTACCATGACCAAATCCATGATCAAATGAGGATCTAGGCAAATTGCTCTATTCCGTCCCTGCAAATCAGGCCCTGAAGGGGCTCCTAAGTACCTTGATAATTTATAAAGGAGACGATTCTACTTGGAAGAATGTTATATCCTTCAGTACATTACGAAATTATCCATTCAGTGAGGAAAACTTACTAAAGTAGCTTTGTTAAGCTCCAGGAAGAAGTAAAATGCTAACTAAAAAGTATCTTAGAATTTTAACAGGTAAGTAAATTCAGTAGTTGCTCAGAATAAGGTTTAGAATTCAAACATCCCAACAATAATTACAATACACATTTATTTAAAGTAATACACTTGCAGCTCAAATAGCTCCAGATTGTACATTTTGGGATTACCCAACTTCTTAAAAATATTTGAGGGCAGCTGCAACCACAGATTTCAACAGCATGATTATTTCTTTGCCCATTCTTCTCTTTCTTTTCTTTCCCGAATAACTTCTTTCAGATATGGTTCAAGGTAGAATTTATCCTAAAGAATGAATAAAAGAAAAGTATTATATGCCAACATTACATACTGATATATCCCTAACACTCAACAGGTCTCTGACAAAAGAAATCCATCAAAATTAATTTTTATTTCTAAGTTAAGAAAAATGTATATTCAAGCAGACTAAAAACCATCTACTTTTCTAAAATGTAAAAGCCTACAAAGATACTGTAATCGTTGCTTTGATAGATTGAGAGGAAAGTCTGGCAGAGAAGAAGAAATGAGAGTACACGCCTTTGCCTAATTTCAATGCAGTTCGGGAGGGGCGGTTTACTTCAGAGTCCTTCTGGGAGCTAGAGGCCCACTCCATGGGCTGATCACACGGATATCACCATTTTTTTTCATCTGAGCAGAAAGCAGAGTGTAGAGGGAGAACAATGGCCTGGAAGAGAAAGGATCTTGACCCCAGCCCTGGATCTCTACATTAGAGACTTGCTTAGCAATTTTGGAACAGTCACATCACTTCTAAGTCTTTGGCGTTTATCTCTAAAATGGAGCTAACATTTGCTCTACTAACCTCACTGGACTGCCGCGAGGATATTTATTTGACATAACCTTAAGAAGTCTGACTGTACAAATGCATGTCTCTGTTTTCTAATGCTCAGTCCTTCGAGGCCAGTACTGTCAGATACATAAAAGCTGTGCTACCTCCTCATATTTTGTCCACTGCTCTTTAGGCAAGATCTGGTGCCTCATGGTCAGGTCCAGTGCTCTCTTAATGCGAAACATCCTATCGTTATAAAGGTTCTCAGGAAGCCTTCTGATGGCCTCTTTCACATCATCATCCTCATATATTGTATCATCTCGCATTAGCCCTATGATAGAAAACAAGACAGTCAGATTGAATACACATCTCAAAAATCAGACATTTAAAAAAAACAGGTAAATATGTTTATGAGTTATAACTTAAAAGACTAAGGTGAAACATGTATTTCATACATAATAATGCGTTATTTCTTAAACAGTACTATAGAAACAAAGTAAGAGCCTTTTAAAATCCACTGCCACAAAACTCACATTTTCTCTGAAACAATTTTAAAAATATTTAAAACATCCACTTTGTTTTGAAACACACATCAATGAACACATGTCTATTTTCTTATACTTTACATCTGAGATCAAGGTATTAAAGAACCTTAAGATGACAGTGTACTAAGGAACCAGTAACATTTAATGACACTTCCATCAAGCTTCAGTTAAGAAAAAGATGACGTTCAAGGCAAATTACAAAGTTCTAAAAAAGTTCAGGTATCAGATGATAGTAAAAATGCCAGACAATTTTTAACATTTGAAAAATCTCTTACTTTCAAAGTTCATACAACTTAAATTTTCAAATGCTAAGTGGAGGAGTTGGGAGAGGGAATGTAAAATTTTTAAAAATATTTTATTTATTTCTGAGAGAAAGAGTCAGCGTGAGCAGGGGAGGGTCAGAGAGAGAGGGAGACACAGAATCTGAAACCGGCTCCAGACTCTGAGCTAGCTGTCAGCACAGAGCCCAATGCGGGGCTTGAACCCATGAACTGTTAGATCATGACCTGAGCCGAACTCAGACACTTAACCGACTGAGCCACCCAGGCGCCCCAAGGGAGAGGGGATGTATAAGAAAAATGTACTGCTCCCATATTTCAAGAACATAATTTATTTCCATCTCAAACATCTGAGATGATTCTATTACTCTCTTCTCAAAATAATAAAAAGAATGACTTAATAAAATGTGACCTAATTTTAAGATTCTCTAACGTACACAGGTACAACTAGTTAAACTGTTTTTGGGACTCGTAACTCTTGCAAAAAGGCACTACTCTCAGATAAAGCAAAACAAGAAAACCAAAGAAGAAAACTCAGATACTCACCCAGTTTATTGAACCCTGCAGCATTGTAGTACCATTTTCGAATACCCTCCAGCCACCGGCTTGATGCTGCAACTGATATTGTCATCCTGTTAGTTGCTGCAATTCACTTATTATACTATAGAAACACGCAGACACACAAGCAACCAGTACTCTTATTACCTTGTTAGAGAACGCAAACATAGGAAGGAATTTCCTTTTAAAAGCGTATATTCTATACATTGTAGATCAAAACTGCTTATTTTATCTTTGAGCAAAAGTGACTACAGGTTAAAAAAAAAAAACAGGCAGCAAGTTGGGGAAAAGGGCAAACTCAAACATCTGATGTACACGAGATCTATACAGCAGTAGTTATTACCACTCCAGCCTCTCCATGTCAAGTGCTCCATCCTTTCATGTACTCCTGTTACCACCAGAACTGAAGGGGTAGGGTGTGGGAATAGAACTCAGAACGCCCCCCACCTTTTGCAGTTTCAGAAATCACAGGAAATAAGTATAAACTTTCAGAGGAGTTGGAGTTATATGAAAAGAAGGTAAGACTTCAGGACAGGCTCAATGACCCTCTTCCTCCAGAATCTTCATTCTACATTACCTTTGCTTCACTTGGCTGCCTTCTTTAAATATATATGTATTTCTGGGAGGGTTATGGTACCATTAACCAGTCATTTAATATGGATTATAGTAGAAGAAGCCCATTTTCCTCCTCCCAAGTAACTAACTTTCCAACAAGGAAATGGGTATTTGAAAATGGATGAGAAGAAATAGGTAATGTTAAAGTTCAGCAGGACTGAGCCTGATGGGATAACCCAGCAGGGCCTCAGGGCAACATGACAGTGCCCGATGTTCTCAAGAGAGATGGTAATAAGGGGAGGTAGAGCATGTCTAAATTTTCTCAAGTTTTGTCTGGGGCTAGCCCCTCACCAAGGGATGAAAGCAAACTCCCCTTTAATTTCAATCCCTCCTCATCCCTACTCCTTAGTATATCACACTAGCTTTGGTTAAGTCTCCTTGAAAATTAAACACCATGTATGAAATTGCTTCTAGAAAAACAAGTACCAAAGAGTCAACAATCTATCTACAAACATACTTGTAGAAGAAAAATTATCTGTAAACATATTTACTACTGATGGTGATGATTAATATTCACTGAACACTTGCGAGCCAGGCACTATCCTATCTGCTTTACCCACATTATCTCGATTTATTTACAACACGCTGTCCCTGCAGAAGAATAAAGTTTACAGAATTTATCGAATCCAAGATGAGACTAGGTCTATCTAGTTCTCAAACACAGGACAGAGGGAGTGCCTTCTACAATTGTCAGACTAATGAAACAATGGATACTTAAATGTCTCCCTGACTCCCCAAGAGTTCAGTGTCATTTAAATTAATGGATATTCCGGCAATCTGATGTTTTCTAACAGCTTCACCCATTGCTGGGGGCGAGGAGAAAAGGATCGATATTTTTTAAAAGCTATTCCAATTTATACCTCCAGAGGGCAGAGACTGGCAAAAAAGGTGCTTGTTGGTGAGGGAATATCCTACTTGGTCTTCACGATCTGTTTTAAATATTCCGGTAATTTCTGTATTCTATTCCATAAGTATGTTTCTGCCAGTGCCTATAACAAATACAAATTTCTCCAAATCTACAGACAGAGCTGCCGTTCCACATAAACCTAGGTTCATCTGAAGTTTCGCTGTAACCCGGGCTCAGCTGCCCCTAATTCCGTTTGAGAAGCGTGGGGTTTGAACCGAGTTTGCAGACTTATTTCCTCTGGCCACTCTGCCTTGGTTAGCCGATCGGTGTAAAAGAGAAACTAGTATCTCCTCTGTCTCACTAGCAGGATAATTTATCGCACACGACAGGGCTTGACTCAAGGCAAGCACTCGGTTCATTCTGGTTGAAAATCATAAACTAATTATCTATCTCCTTGTACCCTTGAACTTTAAGGCCGAACGGAAGGACTGCCGAGCACGGGCAGCTGGAATGCCAGGGCTGTGGAGCCACCGCGGGGACCTTCGCCAACAGCAGATTCACCTCCCAACCCTCCAGGTGAGTCCGCCCTGGGGACAGCAAGGGGGTGAGGGAAAAGGCGTCCTTCAGGCTCGGAGCGGAGCCGCCACCTTCCCTGTAGCCGCACACCTGGACACTAAGAGCAGAGGAAGCGGAGCAAACTTGTAAGAATATAAGGTTGGGTGCGGCGACGCCTGTCAGTGCGGTCGCCAGTGACTTACCCGCAGGCCGGCCCGCCATTTTGACCCGAGACTGGAGCGTTGCCTGCTGGGTAAGTCCTGAAGGACGCGCTGGGCCCAATGCGCAGGCGCTTCATGTCGCGTCACCAGGAGAGGAAGGACGCCCGCACAGGCGCAGTTCTGGCGCCGACTTTGGGCACCTGCTGGCGGCCCTCTTCCCCTAGGGTCACGCCACTGTCGTAAGCCGAGCACTATGCGCACCGTGTTCCCTAAGACAGTTCATGGGACCTGGTGGGAAGAACATTAGGCAAGGGGGGCGCCTGGGTGGCTTAGTCGGTTAAGCGTCCGACTTTCGCTTAGGTCATGATCTCGCGGTTCGTGGGTTCGAGCCCCGCGTCGGGCTCTGTGCTGACTGCCAGCCCAGAGCCTGCAGCCTGTTTCAGTCTGTGACTCCCTCTCTCTGACCCTCCTCTACTCATGAAAAAAAACATTAGGCAAGGAATAAGGACACTGGGGCTTTAGCCTGGGTTCTATAATGGACAAGCTCTGAGAATTTATGGATTATTTGCGCCCTTGGTACCGAGTAACGCGCTAAGCCTTTTACCTGCATATTCTCATTTTCTTTCATTTCTAAATCTGTAAGGTAGGTACTGTAATTATCCTCATTGTAGAGAGGAAACCGAGGTTTAGAAAAGTTGGATAGATTGTCCAAGACCACAGAGCTAGGAAGAATCCAGATTCATCTTCTAGTATCAGACTAGGTAAAACTTTGGGAGTCCTTAATTCTAGGGCCATGTACTTACTACACTACTAATCCAGGCACCCTAACCTTTTCTGGCCTTCCGTTTATCCAGTTTAAGATCTACACCAAGCCATTTTAGTGGAAGGTTAGGTCAGAACAAAACAAAAATAGATACCGAAACTAAGATATATAGCAGAGTTTGTGTACAATTTTTAGATACAAGTATACTCTTAAGGTCTCAGCCCCAACATGTTAAGTCTAAGGCATTAAAATCTTGGGACAGAAAACAATTAGAGTTAGTGTGCCTGACTTATTTATTAGTGAACCTCTAGCAGCATTACTGTCATGGTCAGCTCCAATTGCCGTAACAAAACATTATAGGAGTTTAAACATCCTCTACCTCCCCTTCTTACCACCTCTCTTCTACGAACTGGGTCGATTTACTGGATAGTTTAAAAAACAAATGTATTTCTCACAGTTCTGGAGGCTAGAAGCCGAAGATGAAGGTGCCAGCACAGTTTCAGTTGAACGGTCTTCCTGAGAGTTGTAGAGGACTTGCCTTCTGTGTCCTCCCATAGAGAGAAAGCAAGCTCTTTTGTGCCTTATAAGGGTACTAAATCCCACCCTTATTACTTCATCTAAACTTAAATTTCTTCCAAAGGCCCTATCTCCAAATGCCATCACATTGGGAGTTAGGGTTTCCACATACGAATTCTGGGGAAACACAATTCAATCCATAACAAGTATCCACAAATACCTACTTTTGTTTTCTTCAGGCTTAAGCTGAGAACTGGAACCATATAGAACACCATCTTATTGTAAATTCAAAAGGTTAGATTTAATGATCTCAGTCACATTCCAGTCCTAAAGTTTCATTGCCCTCCCCTTTTTTCTTCTTCGTGCCACCAGATTCTCAACACTACTCAGTCCTGTATGCAGCACTAAAAACTGATGAATGGCTGCTCCCGGACTACACTAGCCAAAGTCAAGTCTGAAAGATGTGAAGAAATGCAATACATTTGTACACTGGCATATTGCTTTACAAGCACTCTACTAAACTCTTTCTCCTTCCTCATTACCTTGAAGTTTCAGCTTGCTGGTTATAGAGTGAAGGTGGTAAGACAAGGAAGATCTTGTCAAGAGGTCAGATCCCCAAGACTGTCACAAAATCCAGCTCCTATAGGTATTGAGCTTAGAGATCCCGGATGTTTGCTGGCAGTCACCGGTATTGATTCAAAAATTACATCTGATTTCCCTCCAGGCACATGGACAGGATTGCATTTTTCTGCTCCCTTAAACTAGGCAGGGCCATGTGACACTTTGGCCAAGAAAAATGTGAGTTTTTTTTTTTTTAAATAGTTTATTGTCAAGTTGGTTTCCATGTAACACCCAGTGCTCATCCCCACAAGTGCCCTCCCCCATGCCCATCACCCCCCCTCCCCACCCCTATCAGCTCTCAGTTTGTTCTCAGCATTCAAGAGTCTCTCATGCTTTGCCTCCCTCCCTCTCCCATTTTTCCCCTTCTTCTCCCCCACGGTCCTCCATTAAGTTCCTCCTAATCCTCCTATATGTACAATTCACAATCCTTTCCCCTTTCATGGATTGGCTACAGTTAAAACACAATGGAGGCTCCATCAACCTCTATTGCTAAAGATGATACGGAGCAGAGCTCTTTTGGTCCCAAGTTGGACATGTAGGAGATAAAAATTTCTATGGTTTTAAACCATTTAAGGTTTTAGGACTGTTCGGTATAGCCTATTCTGATTGATATGAGTGGTTTTTCAATAAAGGCAAAATGAGGTTCTGAGCCATAAAAAGACCAGTTGTCATTTAGCTGAAACTGTTTTCTGTGTATTGATCTCATCCACTGGAGAACTCCACGAAGGCGCATATTATGCCACACTCACCACTGCATTTTACGAACTCAAAAGTCTGTTGGGCAAATGAATAAAATATCTAACAGGAAGGCCACTACACTTGGCCCTGATCAGTTACAAATTTAGTTGCTCATGACGCTTCTGGACATATAGCACATCACAAAACCCTGGAGCACAACAAACTACCCCCAAAGTTAGTGGTTTAAAACACTTCATTATTTCCTCAAGTTTTGAATTCAGCTGGGTGGTTCTGCTCCATGTGGTATCTGCTGAGGTGAAATATCGGAGGTGGCTTCGTCCATCACACATGTGGTGCTCTGCTGGCACGGCTGCAACAGCTGCGGTTTGGCCAGAGACTTATCTCCACCTCCTGTCTCTAATAGAGTCCCCCAACCTCTCTCCGTAGTGGCTCAGGGTTCCAAGTGGACAAGCCCCAGTGTGCAAGTACTTATCTAGCTTCTGCTTGATAATGTCTCAGGGACCAAATCTCATTGGCTCAGAGTCAGTGTGGAAGGAGAGAAGGAGTGCAAACACCAGGCTGGCTCACTGGGAGCCACCAGCGTTAACTGCCTAGCCTGCGATCTCAAGGCAGATAGCTAAAGTCACACCTAGTTTTACAAATAAGAACTAGACCCAGAGGTTAAATTATTGGCTCAGGATTAAATGTCTAAATGACAAATGGAGGGGGAAAAAAGTATCAGTTCATGCTGTAAATCCTTGCCTACTGGCAGTAAGTCAAAGGTTTGCTATGGGCTTTTACTATGTCTCATTCTGCTTTCCTTCCAACTACTTTCCCCCCATCCTTTTCCTTTTCCTGATTCTCAGTAGCCAATTGTGGGCAACTTTGAGTATCTATGCTCAGGAAGATAACAGTACAGATAATCCAAAATGGAATGTGTTTGTAGCATTATCTAAATGAATAATAGATATTAGGTGAATAATAATATAGCATGCTTCAGAAACTCATAGTATTTCAAAGAAAATAAAGATGTCTTGTGACAAAACCACGTTAAAACACCTGTGAACATCAGAGGAAAACCTCTGTTCTCATCTTCACCAGAATGACAATGTGGCAGCCTATAGTAAAGCGACTCTCTCTTTCTCTAAGCTTGGTGTATTTTAAGTTCTGTCCTTCCTAAGAAGAAAGGAAATGGTTGAGGTAAAGAAAAATTAAGTCACTTAGGAACTTGTAAGAAAGATCTACTTTAAGAGTGCCCCAATTCACAATATCAAGAAATTGCTCCAGTATCAATTGAGGCCTGGGCATTTATTTAAAAAAAAAAAAAAAAAAAAAAAAATATATATATATATATATAATTCATTCATATACATGTTCATTTTACATTATTACATCTTAACATTCATCACACACTAAAGAGTTTTTAAGAATTTTTCAAAGTCCTGTACTGAAGCTTTGGCAATCTCTTCACAAAATATTTCATCAGGCACAGACACTAATTTGTCCAAAGAAATGTAGTTAAGTTTTGTTGGATCATACTGTGCTCTTCCTAAATAGGTAAGAAACAGATGTCTTTCCTTGATTTTAAACAACCTTGTATTAAACACCTAGAAAAGAAAAAAAAAAGTTAAAATAAAAAACATCATTCACTGAAAGATGAACTATTAAAATGTCTATTTCACTAAAAATTTTAACTAGGCTAACAACTATAAAGTACTGACCACATACTCAGTAACTATGACAAATGCCACAGGGTTTAAACCAGATAGCTTCTGCTAAGAAATTATGATTAAAAAGGGACTCAAAACAAATAAACAGAACAATTATAAAGTAATTAAGGGCCATATTGTAGGCAAAGAATATTAACTAACCCAGATAGAGGACATGTTGTTAAAACAGCAAATCCTCAGGCCCTGCCCCCGAAGTACTTAATCAGAAACGTTGAATGGGGCCCACAGGTGCTCCAGGTGAGTCTGGTAACTGCCAAGTTTGAGAAAGGTTAGAAATCAAGGTCTATGATACCAAAAACATTTGTAAGATTTCACAATCTGTGAAGCTTCCTTATTATTTTTGTAAAATTTCTGCTTGCTCCCTCTCCCTGATTAGCATCAGAATGAAATTAACTTGGCCTCTAGAAGAGCAACCAGGGAAAAGCATGGCTTACCCGTCTTGGGGTTAAAGCTCCTAAGGAGCAGCATGAGTGGCAGCAACTTTAAAAAGGAATCAGAAACAGATCAACCAGAACTGTTTTTTTGCCAAGAGAAAATCTGTTTCACACCACTGTTTTTAAAGCACCAGGCAAAACTTTAAGGTCTATATCAGTTCCCTTGCAGCCCTGTCAGTTATTGTATTTTTCCATTATTTTTTAAAAACAGTATTAGTCAGATTCCTAGGACTCTGAGAATCCCAAGAAGGAAATCACAGTTCTATAACTAGGCTTCTAAGAAGTTAGGGTTTAGCATGCCTGAAATTCTGTGTTTTTAAATAAGTGATTCTGATGCATCTGGTCAAGTTTATAGTTTCCTCAGAAAGTTTCTGTCCACCTTTGAGACCCCACTCATTCTACTGACAATGTCAGTTCCTAGAGTGGTAGCGTATCCTACTTAAGGGCATGGGTTTTTAAACTTGACTGCCAGAGCTGTAATCCTGGCTCTGTCCCTTGTTACCTGGGTAGCCTTTGGACAATTCTTTTATGCTTACTTTCTTCACTCGTAAAATAGGGATAATAATAGTACCTATTTCGTATGGTTGTTGGGAGGACTAAATCAATCAATACGAGTAAAAGAGCAAAGACACAGCTGACACACAGTGAACACTTAGTAGCTATCATGATTTCTATGATTTTCCTACCAAATTAAATCAATAGCTCTACAAGCTATCTGGTTAAAATTCTAACATTGTGTAAATTAAATTACATTTTAGAAGCTTGTCTTCCACACTAGATTACAAATTCCACAAGACTACAGACCATGTCTGATTGATTTTTGTATCCCCAAATCAGATTATTTTATCATGCTCTGTCACTGAATTATCTAACAACTCAAGGGAAGACTAATTGTCATTGCTTTTTAGTTGAAGACCACTTACTTTATAATTGTTCCAATGAGCCAAATTTGTACCACTGCAGGTTTCTGACACTTTTAATAATGAATACATACACATTTGATGAGACAGAAAAATTCTCTATTAAAGGCCCATTCATAGTGTAGTATGATAGGTCAATAAACATTGCTATTTGTGAAGGAATTGTACCAAATGCAATCTAGTTCTGAATTACATTAAAGTCATGTTTCTTTTGCCTATCTTGGTATCAAGAACATATATAGCAAACAGGGTACGGAGATCACTTTAATGAAATTCAATCCTTCACTTGTTCAGCAAATATCTATCTAGTGCCTACTAAATCTTCCGGTATAGTTACAGGGACCGGGAATCCAGTAGTGTATAAATCAGACAGAATCTCTACTTTCAAAAAGTTAACATTCTTGTGAACAAGGAGATAATGTCTCACTCAAGAACAGGAAAGTCTGATTAGATTGGAAAATAGAAATATGGCTTTGGTACAATGGCAAACTAGAACTGTTTTATGCTTTGGTAGGTGATCATTACAATATGGCTTGTTAACTAATGGATTTAGATAGACTGAATAAAATGTACACATAGAATTGAAAGAAACTTTAAGGGAAGTATTCTAATTTAGATTTAAATGAAGAAAAACATAGTAGGGAATACGTTAGGTTCCAACAGGCAGAATGACCAAAGATAAAAACTACTGTGTCTCCTCTGGAGATATACACGTGTGCTCCAGAAGTTGTGAACATTTTTTTTAACATTTATTTATTTTTTGCAGGGGGAGGGGCAGAGAGAGAGGGAGGCAGAGAATCCAAAGCAGGCTCCACGCTGAGTGCACAGCCTGATAAGAGGCTCGAACCTGTGAACCATGAGATCATGACCTGAGCCGAAATCAAGGGTTGGCCACTTAACTGACTGAGATACCCAGGTGTCCCAGAAATTGCTAACTTTTCACAAGTGATCACTCAACTTCGTTTGCTAGCTGTGTTTTTGATTAAAAAGATGAGCAAAAGAAATATGACCTTTCTACAATGGTCAGTCTCAGAAAGAGATTACATTTGGTTCAATTCCTTCCTAAACAGCAAGCTAGTTTTGCACTGGATCAGCACTATGCACACAGACAGCAGTTCTGGATGAAGGACAACGACAGCTCTTTGAGTTGTGCACCTGTTACCTGTGGGAACCTGACAATGAGGTGGTGGGGAATGCTCATCACATTGTGCACATAGTCGAAAGTCTCTGTAAGTTTCCTTTTATTTGCAGTTAACATCTTTGGGACTCGGGTGATCATATGTTGAATTTCATTATGTTTAAAGCCTAGTTCAAGATGATAAACCTAAAAGAAAGTAGAGTTGCTATGAATATGAATGGAAACAGTTATTTTGGTAATATGCCAGAGGACACATTGATTCTTCAAAATTTGAAATGAGGACATTAGAATCTGGAGATGGCTATGCCAATGCCCTTGAGGGTTCATAGCTTCCTGCTTCTGGGGTCACATGAATTTCAAGCCCCTCTCCTGAGGACGAACTACTCATGGCACAGTGAGCATCATGATGACCATAACTACAGTATATCATAGCTATGAAATAGAATACTGCTTGGATGTGGAAGGCCTGGTCAGGCTATCTGGATGGGCCCTACATCACTGACCAGCAGTTAAGATTTTCAAAGTATTTTTTGAGCCTCTGCTCCCAAGCACACTCATATACGTGTTATTTAGAAAAGCTCCATCTCAAAATTCCAGACAGAGATGATAAAACTAAATACCCAAATGTGGATTACTGGAAGCACTTATAGTATCCTATGCTCCTCCATCAATCCACTACTCTTATTACTCTGCATGCTATGCCCCCACTAGACTATAAGCTCCATGTGAGCAGTGATGATCTCCTTAGCAGTGCATGAGCAGGTGCTCAATAAAAATTTCCTCAACAACTGGACATGAAACACTTTAAGCACCTCAGGAAAATAGGCCTTATATCATAACTTCAAATACTACTATAGCTTTGCTTACTTGTCAGCTGCCTTTGGCTTTATACTATCCTCTTGAAGGAAGGAAAGTGTGTCTGGTATGTTCTATGATAGAACTGGAGCTGGCAGTTGGCAGAGTTCTAAGGAGAACAATGTGCTGGCCACTAGTTTCTTCACAGATGTCTTTTGGATCCAGCCTCCAAAACTCATCTCCCACCGAGATGACATAAACCTGGAGTCTCAAACTGGGCAACAGATGCAGTTTCCAGGCATCACCCAGATACCGAATTCACTACTCCAGGATTATGTTTCAATGTCTACAAGGTGATTTACTCCCATAACACCTGGTAAACACGTGAACGTGTTATTAGCTAAAATAAAATGCTTGTTAGGTATTTATCGTATCCTTTGCTATATCCACCTTTTTAGAAATAACTTCTTTCACAATCTAGTTTTCTTTTAAGATGACAGTACAAAACCTACCCTCTTCTTAAACACTTAATGAAGCTGATTTCTGAAAAGCTTAAAGTCATCCTACCTTCATGTTTTCTTTCACAGGCTCCAGACTTCCAGTTAGTAGCCTTGGGAGACGAATGATCAGATCTCTAGTCTATAGTTGTAAAACAATCTATATTACTATGCATGCATATTCAACCAGTTTGGAAAAACAAGGCATTATTAGGAACAAAAAACTAAATTTTAAAATATGACCCAGTCAGAAAAATGCTAGGAACCCTGAAAAAAGATAAGCCTAATACTATTTAAGAACAAAACAAATACTGAAAAGCAAACTTAAGACACCAACTTGATGGAATATTATAAAATGATACAGCTATACATTTAACCTTGCAGGGTAATTCATTCTGGTACAAAAATACTAGGCATTTATAGAATTCATATGGGCTAGGTATCTGTTAGAAATGTGAGATTTAAGTTACTAAATGAAGCTGACACAGGAATATACAAATTCTCCCCTTTACCTTCTTCATGCTAAGTTCAAGTTCTTTCTGAAAAAATCCCAATCTGTTATCCAATCTTTCCACTGAAAAACTCAGCAAAAATGGCGCATTTCTGACCATCTGTGCAATATGTGCCTTACTGAAATTTTTTGACTGTAGATAAGCCACTCTAGAGAAACAAACAAACAAAAACACATGTACACATGATAAACATTTACTAATGTCATGCTACTTCCCAAAGTAACAAACAAAAAAAGGGATAAGTAAAAACATTCTATAGTAATGGCCCAAATATGGTTAATGCAAAACAAGCATCCATCCAACCTTAGAATGGTTCCCATTTTAACCTAGAAACCAAATAATTCTGAAATCTACTAACAGATTGATTCTCTTTTCAGTTAATCTGACTTGTTTTATTACTTGATAGAAAAAAATCAAATAGCATCTGTTTAAGAACAGAAAATCCATAAATTAAGAAAATAAGAGATTCTAAATTTTTTTGTAAAGATCCTCAAGCATGGCTGAAATCCAGAGTTTTTTCAGTTAATCAATTTACTGAGTATGTATTTTCATAAATAATTTTACTATGGTTTCCATTGTGCATTTTGTTAACAACTGAGAAATTACCTGTTCGGTTTCTGGGAACAAAAATAAGGTAGTAAAATATAGAAAGTATGACTATGAAATAACATTATTGATTTGAAAAACTTAAAAACACAGTAAGAAACAGTTTTATTAAATGCCTACTATGTAGCAGGACATTATCTTGTTTAATTCTCATCAGATAAAACAAACAACATGTGAACCAGGTAAGTTCTCCACACTGCATTTGAAGAAACACAGATTCGAAGAAGTTAAATACTTTCTGTTAGACCACAAGCTTATTAATGACTGCCGGAGACCGAAACTGCACAGGTCATCCCTGATGGCAAGGCCCAGGGAAAAACCTGTGGGAAAAGACTGCAAGGCAGTCAGAAGAACACCCTGAAGAATTCTTCTTCTCTACTTGGTATGTGCCTTTTACTGTCACTTCCACTGTTAGTCTATTCTAGGTTTAATATGAAACCAGAATCGCCCAACGTTCCCCCTCTCCCTCCAAAAAGGAATGTACCTAAATATCATGTCTGCCCCCTCAATCAGATGTTGTCTAATGAATATTATAGCAATTAGCAAAATTGGAGACAGTCCGGTATGCAAGGGGTCTATAAGAGACCTAGAATTCATTTTCCTTGTATGGGTCTAATTGCCAGAAAGAATACATTTTATGCCATATGCAGAGACAAAAACAAGACTTACTAGTTGTGGAGGACTTTCTTGGAAAAGTGTTAGAGAAATATTTGCCTGCTGATCTCAAGCCTGTAAGGCAACTTATGGATTGTTCTGGCCAAAGAATGAGATCGGTAAATGCAAAGACCAAATTCTAGTTGATCCACGTAAAACATTTCCATACGTCATCTATGATAAATATTGACATTGTTCTTTCTTAGTAAGTGTGACTGGGGGTCAGTTGTGTGCAACCGCGGGTACAAGTGTATCCTGTTTTTGCATGCCCACTGAATTTAAACAATTAAAGGGCACTGTGATCTCATGTATTCTGGCAATATGCTTCACTTATCCTTAGATACCCTGCTATAAGTAGTAAAGAATATGTAGAACTTTGTTATGACTACCTGGTTAAATGTTATTGGTTGAAGTGGAAATCATGTACCATGAAATCACTGTTGCCAAGAAAACTTAGAAATGTTAAGTCCCATGACTGTATTCATAAAATGTAAATTGTTTAAGCATGATTGTCTGGATTTGCTATATAAAAACCCTAAGCTGAAAAATAAATTTGAGCAGTCCACCTGAAGAGGTTGGCTCCATGTCTTCTTCGCCGACTCCAACCATCACTCTCCGGGTCAACCCTGGCTTGCAGAGGCTGGACCCCTGCAAATGACCAAGCTGAGATTTGAACTCAGGCGTGCCTACATTGAACGCCAATGATATTGCTATACCATATGCCACCAGAGCTTATATTTTAAAGTGACTACTACTCCTTTAAAGGACTCCCTTAGAGTTCATGAGAAAAATGACCAATAAATTTAACTATATAAACATTTTAAATGCAAGGCAAAGAAAAAACCAAAAACACCACCATCACAGTCAAAACAAGTGACAAGTATTTACATGTTATAGAGAAAAAAATAATTTTATTAAAATATAGAAAATGCTTTGTAAGCATTGTAAGAAAGAAAAAGACCCGATTTTAAAATGGCAAAGGACATATGTGATTTATGGAAATGGAAAGTCAGTGTATGAAAAGATACTCCAAACTTCATTTATGAAACTATTTTTATCTACAAAATGAACTGAAACCATAAAGTTAGACAACACAGTATTAGTGAGGGTACCAGAGAAGTTGGAACTTCTGTAAGATATTGGTGGAAGTGTAAACGGGAAAACAACCTTACAAAGGACCACCTGTCAATATCTATTAAAATTATCAATGCACATAACCTTTGACCTAGCAATTCCACCTGTAGAAATCTGTCCTACAGATACATATCACTATGTTTGAAATGATACATATGATAACGAGTCACTGCAGCCTTGTGATAGCAGAGACTGGAAACGACCACCATATTTACCGTAAGGGACTAGATGATCCTCAATATGAACTATACTAGCATTAAAAAGAATAGAAAGTGCCAATACAAAACTATCTCTAACATATAGTTCAGGTAAGAAAGTGGGGTGCAGAATAGTATGCATAAATGCTGCCAACTGTATGTATTCATGTGTATTTGTACACATAGATCTACACATATGCTTGCAGATGATAGAACATTCTTAGCAAAGTTGAACACAAAACTTGGTAATAGTAGCTGCCTCCACAGATAGGTCTCAGAAGGTTGATGAGGGATAGGAATAAGTAGGGGGAAGGAGCATTACCCCCCCCGCCCCCCTCCCCTATTTTTTTTGGTCACAGCAAAAATCAGTATCTGATTAAAACATTATCAAAACCTTTGTCTACATTGTAATAATTTTTCTAATAAAAAGATATAAGGCCCAGACAAAAAATTTTAAATAATTTAAATGCAGATTATTCATTTGAAAATTCTTATGAAGAATCAAATAACTTTTTTATACATTTGAAATTTTCCTCATTCAAAGGAAAAAAATAATAAAATCATTGCTTTTATAGAAATCCAAGAAAATAAGACTGCTGTACATACCAGAGACAGCAGCTAAGTTCAATTAAATAAAGATTATCTTACTCTTGACTCTTACAGTAGAAGCTTATTTGTTGTTGTATGTGGATAAACTACCTATTAAAAAATTCCAAGTAATTAAAACAAATGCTCCAGAATGTTAAGTCAGCCAGACTTAGGAATCGTTAGACTATGCTGCCTATGGGAGAATATCCCTTAGTTGTTAGGAGCATGTGTGATCTTCAACTTCTTTTAAACTTAGGTTTCCTTCACACAATTAGGAGTGGGGAGACAGCATGGTTCAGTAGCAGGACTCTGCAGTTAGACTAAGTGGGCCTGAATCCCAGCTCTGCCACTTATACTACCTATGTAATCTTGGGCAAATGATTAAACTTCTGTGTGCCTCCTCTGTAAAATGGGGACATTAATATTATGGTGCAATAGTTAATAGTTAATGCAATAGTTAAGTACTGAAATAGTGTTGGATGGTGACGGATGGTAGCTATGCTTGTGGTGAGCATAGTGTAACACATAGTCTTGCTGCATTTACTCTGTGGTACACCTGGAACTAATGTAGCATTGTGTATCAACTATACTTCAATTAAAAAAAAAAAACAGTATTAGTGCAGTAGGCAGCATCTGAAATGGCTCCCAATCCCCACCTCCAGGTACACACACTTCCTCTGAATACATCTTGAACAATAGAGCAAACTGGTGTTTGAACAGGGAGGGATCAGTGTTCCAGACAGTCAGGAGAAACAGGTCTGGAAAAGTCAGATTGTGTTTCCTTCGTTCTCTCCCTGTATTCTAATAGCCTATTTATATTATACCAGACTGTAAGTCCCACGACGAGAGAGTGTGCAGGTCTATCTTTTGGGGTTCAAGTCTAGCTAGGTGCCTTACATATCTAAGAGCTCAAATTGTTCAATGTAAGGAATCCCGTTTTTCATGTATTTTTTTCCTAATCCAGAGACAAGACATTGTGGACTCTGATGGCTCAAGGAACTGCACAGTTCTCTGAAATGCAGCAGTGAAAGAATAACCTGGAGGTGAAGACTAGAGGCGGACCTGTTAGGAGACTGTTGCAGTAATCTTCATGTGAAATGACGGGGACCTGAGGTAACCCTCGTAGTGAAGATTAAGAGAAATGCATTGACTGATTTGAGAGAGATAAAAATTGAGCTGATAGGTAATTTATTAGATGAGGATACTAAAAGAAGAAAAGCCAAAGTTAACACATATTTCTAATTTGGGCAAGAAGGTGAGTAGTGCTTTATCTGGGAATGCAGGGAAGAACTGACTCTTGGGTAAGAAGTGGGGATGATGATAATTCAAACGTGGATTTAGAGGAACAAGGGCTCTGTCTGTTCTCTGTGGTGTTCCCAATGCCTAGCAGGATTCTTATCTCACAGATCAATGGTGTCTCATCTCACAGTATTGATTCTCACAGATTTAAAAAATTCTTTGAATGCTAAATGAAGTACAAAGATGTTTATAGTAATGCTTTTTAAAGAAGAAAAAAAGGAACAACCAAAATAGCCAACTTACGGAAATGATTAGGCAAATTATATAATAATGTGCCAAGAGGATGTCAAATGTCTACAATCAAAAATTGGCTAGAAAAATAAAAAAACCACAAAAAGTTCAGGCTTTCATAATTTAAGTGCACTCTCAGATAACTGAGCCATCTGTTAATGGATTAAAAAATTTTTTATTCTAGTTTCTGAAGAGAAACAGTTAAGTATTGACTCAGCAAGAAGTTGAACACATCAAAGTATGTAGTTGAATAGTAAACTGTCTTAGATACTTAATCTTGATCAAAGAAAATTTATAACAAGAAAAATGGTAACATTCATGTTCATTATCAGCCAATCCTTATGCACCTAAGACTTAAAAATAACTTACACATACATTTCCTTTGTAACCAAAACCACTTCTCGGGTTATATACAAACCATTTTAAAAGCCCTACCTGGTTTTAAGATTTTCAAGGTCTTCAGAGAAGATAGCATAGTTTTTAGTCAGGTATGTTCCCAGCTGGTTATCCTCTAAACCCAAATCTTTAAGAAACATGAGTATTTGCTTAATGTCTTTTTCAAAATTCAGTCTCAGAAGGAGGTTGGCTGCATCTGGATGTTTTTCTATCTTTGAGAGATCCACTCCTATAATAAATTGCAAATACTGTTTGAGGAAAACAGTTTAGCTAGGTCATTAAACTTCATAGACAAAAACACAAAAAATTACTGATGAAGATCAACAACCTGTCTAAAGGAAAACCGAGATGGGCCAATGGAAACTTCTAAACATATTTAAACTAAACTGGTTGCAGAAATAAAATTAAATTAAAATGCAATATAGTACTTATTTCAAAGTCATGTATAGAGGAAAACAGTGCATTTGGGGCTAAATTTCTACCCAAAACAAATTTACTGAGTCATACTGACCTAGCTAAGATCATCACTTTTATCTAAGCTTTCTTGAATATTGTTTAAGGATGTTTATGAGCTCCTGGTGATTTCCATAGGAACTGCTTAACTGGTAATTCTACAGTGTAACAAACCCTAGAAATAAATTATTTGAAGTCTGTCATTTCCTTAGTTATAAGCATTATGTAAAAAATATACTTATGATGGGGAACCTGGGTGGCTCAGTTGGTTAAGTGTCCAACTCTTTTTTAAAAAATTTTTTTAACATTTATTTATTTTTGAGAGACAGAGTACAAGCAGGCAGATAGAGAGGGAGACACAGAATCTGAAGCAGGCTCTAAGCTCTGAGCTGTTAGCACAGAGCCCAACGCAGGGCTTGAAGCCATGAACCGTGAGATCTTGACTAGAGCCAAGAGCTAGACTCCTTACCAGTGAGCCACCCAGGCACTGCTAGTGTCTAACTCTTAATTTTGGCTCAGGTCATGATCTCTCAGTTCACGAGTTCATGCCCTGCATCAGGCTTTGCACTGACAGCACGAGGTCTGCTTGGGATGCTGTCTCTCCCTCTCTCTGTCTCTCTAAATAAATAAATAAAATTAAAAAAAAATATATATATATATGTATATATATACTTATGATCCCCTCTAGAAGGGAAATAAAAATAACCTGATGTCTTATTCACTGTAATCTCCAGGTCTTCAGTATAAAGACAAGTACCTTGAAGAAGCTCAAGAAATATCTGTGTGAGAAGAGGTGAGCATATACAGTCCTCAAATACGCAACACAGGAGGAAGTATACAACCTTTAACCCTCACATATCCTTATAATCTTAGGTAGTCTAAGTATATGAGACAAGGGACAGGAGAAAGGAAGAAGAGGGAAAAAGCAAGTTGTTATTTTAAAGTATTCTCTGGTTATGATATAATTAGATGTCAACATTAATTAGGCAAGGAATCAAAGTAACCTGTAATTCAAAATTCTCATTAAAACTGAGCATTGTATTTTCTCATTTTTTCCCTTTTATCTGGTTAAAAAAAATAAACATGAAGAGGAAAGGCCTATTTCTTACCTTGAGAATAAACCTTTGAAGATAATGTAAAACCTCAGGTTAGACTTAAATTTTATATTCTTAAAAATATTTCTTCAGGTTAAAAGTAACTCTAAAAACTGATTTCCAGATGCCACTTTATAGTCTTAAATATAAAAGCAAAGAAATAAAAACACCCTTTCTTTAATGGTGTACACAACCAGAAAAATAATTTATAATTCCATATATTATTATATACAAACATATTTCTAAACCCGTATTTCTTGATATTAAACAGGCATTGATATAAGATGATCATGAACAGAAAAACAGATTACACAAACACACTCACAGAATGAAGAACAGAAACAGATCCAGGATTAGCTAAATAAAATAAACGATTGCATACAATAATAATGGCACTTCAAATTAATAATGAAAGATGGACAATTCATTAAAATACAATGGGACCACTAGCTATACATTTAAAAAATAACTGTTTTCATAACTACACTTAGAATCTAAATGTGTACTAACTACAACTACTAGAAGAACATAGTTTTAAAAATATTAAGCTTGACTACATAAAAATATAAAACCCTTGTACAGTTTTCTGTAATAAATATATCTGCAGAGTAAAAGGCAGGGAAAGCTATTAACAAATTGGTGATATGGTTACCTTTGGAAAGTGGAAATGAATATGCAGAGAAGGTGAGAGTTCTTTCTCTTAAGATACTTGCATTATTAACAACTAGATATAATTCTTTTATAATTTAAAAGTAACATTAATAGAAAAATAAATTAAAATTGATGAAAAGACAAGAGAGAAACTAGTTCTAAAAATCTGTGATAAATGTGGGAAGAGGTACTTTAAAAATAACATAAAGGGTTCAGACTTCAAATTTAACTTAATCTTACAGCTGACATGTGCTGAAGTGCCTTGCTCAGCGTGAGCTGTCACACCCTGACTGTGCTGACATAGAAATCCTGAAAAGCTGCTTTTTAACAGCAAGAGGAGAGCAGAATCTCATCGGGAGTGCACACTGCTGTCGGCACAAATCACTTGGGCTTACTTAAGATTTCATTAACTTGAAAAAATAATCACTGAATTCCTACTATGGACCAGGCACTCCTGTGAGGCTCTGGGGATATAAAAAATGAATAATACACGACATTAACATCTAAGTGACCACAGTCTAAGTTGGTTTAATCTGTTCAGTAACTAAAAATATGACCACTGTATACCGTTATGGTTGTACATATTTAGTGTATCCATCAAAGTCTGGCAGGCAATAGATATTGCCCTAGAAAGTGCAAACAAAAAGACTTTAATGAAGAGACCCTACCCTGTGGTGTCACAGAGTTGAGGGGATCAACAAGGGCATTCCTAGTGCTAACGAGACAGGGCGCAAAAAGTATTACCCGAACCCACAGGGAGCTGCAAGCTATTAAGAAAGGGCTGCTCGGTTAGAGCTGTTGTCATGGAGCAAGGCAGTTACAGGACCCAGAGCTGGGAGGGAACGCGGAAAACAATACTCCCACCTGCTCTCCCTCTCTTCCTCCAAGTGCCTCCCACTGGTGGAAGCTGCCCAGGAGCCAGCTGGCAAAGGAGATCTAGTGCACAGAGGTTCGCCTCCTGGGATACAGAATGGGCAGAGAAAGGCAGAAAACAGATCTGAGAAGCAGGGGGGCACCAGGATGCTAGGGTCCTCAAAAATACTGTCTGACCATGCAATCATGGCTCCTCTAAGGTTCTGTCATTTAAGTTACTTCCAAGATGTGTTGTCTACATATCAACATACAGATGAAGGAAGAGCTGAAACATATTCTAAAACTAGTAAATATGCTGTAAATTATTTAAAGGCAGGGGCCATGTCTTCTGTTTACCTTGTATTATCCACAGCACTTCTCATAAGGCTAGGGGAACCTGTTCCAAAAAGAAGGGGCCAGATTCTGGGGCACCTGGGTGGCTCAATCGGTTGGGCGTCCGACTTTGGCTCAGGTCATGATCTCACCATTTGTGGGTTTGAGCCCCGCATCGGGCTCGGTGCTGACAGCTCAGAGCCTGCAGCCTGTTTTGGATTCTGTGTCTTCCTCTCTCTCTAACCCTCCCTTGCTCATGCTGTCTCTCTCTGTCTCTCAGAAATAAATTAAAAACATTAAAAAAAAAAAAAAAAAAGAAGGGGGCAGACTCTCCTGTTTGCAGTAAATGTTATCTTTTTCTCTCCTTTGAACCCACAGAACACTTTATTCGTATGTCTTCTGTGGCACGTATCACTTTACCTTTCATCCTTGCAGTCTGATTATTCTTACAGATTTTTATTTAGATGCTTCTGAAGACTTGAAGCTTTGTGAGAACAAAGGCCATTTCCTGTACATTTGGGTAACTTGCACAGGAACAGATAAGTAAGCAACTGTAATACTGTCATTAAGGCTAGAAAGGCAGTAAGCTGCGGGTGATAGGAAGGCCTAGTGGAGGGCCACCGGGGACATTTTAGAAGTTACTTGAACTTGAATTAAGTTTTCCAGCTGTCAGAGCTGGCCAACCAAAAGGAGGGAAGGGGCAAGCAGTGAAGCTGAAAAGGTAAGCAGGGGCCAGACCAGGCACAGCTCGATTGTCCTGGGAAAGCTCTGAAGGACTTCAAGTAGCTCACTGACAGAGTCAGACCTGCATTTTAGAAAGAGAACTGATATTAGGGATCATCAGGGTAATGTTGCTGATAAGAGGACTATCAAGTTAGGAAGCTCCTAATTTTCCAGTGAGAAATGAGGATCTAAACTATGGCAGTGATTGGAGAATGAGAGAAGGAGATGGACTGGAGAGAGAATCCCTCACCTACCCTGTTCCTCTCAATCTCCCAGGAGAGAGGCTTGTCACCTGGGAAAACAAAGTCTGAGAAGTGCCAGACCCAGAGATAATGAGAAAAGCAGAAGGCTGCAATACGGTGCTGGACTGAAAATGAAAGGACCAAGTAAAAAAGTCTGTGGTGGGGTCCCTTGACTGCCTTCAACTCTCCAGGCACAAGTACGTCCTCTCAGCCAACAAGCTAAAATAGTCTGGAGCAGGCCTAGAGAGAAACCATCCAAATTAGGGGGGCAGTGGGCTTCAGGAGAAAAGTTGGGGAGACGGGGAAGGAAGTAAATCCTCACCCAATAGGGTTTACTGTAGGAAAAATTGTCCTGTGAGGCCAGTGGAAGGTGTGGGAAAATTTGGCTCTAGAAATAAAGAAAACTAATCAAAGGAAAAACAAGAATTATCATTAACTATGGAAAAATGAAAAGTTGTACAGGAAGGAAAACAATCCCAGGAACAGCAAACAATATTTATAGTCATAATGTAACTGATGACTGATGATTCATCTAAAAATTGTTACCATAACTATACTGGGCAAATTGAGCAGGGGAAGAGTATGTGTGTACACACAAGAGATCAACTAAAATCTAAAACTGATGAACCAAGCAGTAACACTATAAACAATTATATAAACAAAGGTTAACCGCAAACAGAAAGAGCTATGAAAGTTAAGTGGATACCTCTGGGGAAAAGCATGAAGGTCAGGAAGGAAGAAGCAGAGAGTATGGTTTTTCATGAGAAGGCTTTTCACACTATTTGACTTCTGTTCATCTTGATAAAGATTAAGAATGCTGATTTGAACAAAGTAAGGCAAGAAAAAAAAAAAAAACAAGTGAAGAATACAGCAGGAAGTACTTGTAGGTTATTCAGACTTACCTAGAAGCACTAATTTCTGCAGAGTCTCAGAATGATCCACATAGTCTCGAAGCGTGAATGTATCTGGGGGCAACGGAGGGTTTGCAATAATCTGAATGGCCTCCTCCTCGGACACTGGCTGCAACGGAGACAATGGAGGCAAATCGTCCAGTGCTTTGAAGCCAGCCATGTAGAGAGAGAGAGGCAGTTAGCTCTCCAGTCTGTATGACTAAAGCTAGACCTCTTCCCTGGTTTGCTTATTTTTAAATCTTGGAACCATTTCAGAATTAAAGATCTGAGAAGTTCAAATATTTTCCACCTTCTAAGAGGTAAGGTTAAGACTATTTATAGAGAAATCAACTGCTATTCCTGTGAGATAAGAAAGGAAGTCCTATACAAAATTCCTTTCCTTTATTTTACTTTTAATCAACAGGTAAGAATGCTAAAGATCAACTGACCTTCAAGCACATTTTGAGATAGATTCTACCATAGTTTGTTAAACTGGCCCAAAACACAACATATTCTACCAGCCTGATTTCTATGGGTTAAAATCGTTATCATCTGAAATTTTTAAAAAATGTTTATTTATTTATTTTGAGAGAGCAAGCGTGAACAGAGGAGAGGTGTGGGGGGAGAGAGGGAGAGAAAAAGAGAGAGAGAGAGAGAGAGAAAGAATATCAAGCAGACTCTACACTGTCAGTGCAGAACCCAACATGAGGCTCAATCTCACGAACTTAATCAAAAGTCAGATGCCTCACCAACTGAGCCACCCAGGGGCCCCCTGAAATGTCTTTTGATGCAATCACCTTTCCTCTAAGTTATTCTCAAGTACTCTGGTTAAGCGTCCGACTTCAGCTCAGGTCATGATCTCAGGACTCAAGTCCTGAGTTCGGTTCTGTGCTGACAGCTCAGAGGCTAGAGGCTGCTTGTTTCCTTCTCTCTCTGCCTCTCCCTTGTTCATGCTCTGTCTCTCAAAACTAAATAAACATTAAAAAATTTTTAAAAAGTACTTTAAAAGGACTTCTGTGATTCTATTTCTGCCACCTGTAGTCCTTCCCTAAGGACATGACTCTCTCTGGTACAGCCTTTATTATGATATTTTGTTTTGTTTAAACCAAACAAGGTATGGAAGACACTGGGAACTGTGACCAACCTTAAGCTAAAGAATCAAGACTATGATTTTTTTGTTCTATTTTTTGCTTCATAATACTGCTCTTTCTTATTTCTTACAGCCAGTCTTTCGTCCCTGCCATCCTTAACCCAGCTTTCTTTCATATTCTGTTCAACCTAACATCACCTCATTGTGGTGAAATATTCCTTTTACACAAATATTCCTAAGACAGGAAACACAGAAGGGCGAGGACTGACTAAAAAATGACACAAGGGTGCTTTCAGGGGCCTTCCATTTGTGTTATTTTTGGTTTGTTGATTGTGGGGGCTGTTATACAATTAAAGGTGTGTGTCAAAATTCATAAAACTGTATACTCAAAAGCAATGAATTTTACTTGGATAAAATTATATCCTAATCAGGCATATAAAATTAGGATCAATTATTCCCTAATAAACCTAATTACCAGCTGAAAAATTTTTTATAAAGAATCTAAATGATAAAGTATTTAGAAAGCAACTGTTATATACATATAACTAGAGGTAACATGATATACACACATATATATATACACATATATATATAAAATGTTAATTTACAAACTTGTTTTTCTAGTCACATAAAGGTATAATAGAAGTAAATTAATAGAACCAGCATTGTTCTTTTTCTTGTGTGGTACAAAGTTATGACTTGACATGGACTAAAAGACTATAAACAGTTAACTTGTTCAAACTAACAAAGTGGAGCAAAGAGGACTTTTCTGGAAGTTCAGAATTACCTTCTAGAGATAGCTCAGAATCAAAGCTGGGTATCCTTTGTGTCTTCTGTGTCTGCTCATTGATGGAAGGAAGCAGAGCACTCTGGGCGGAACTAATCTCTTGCCTACTTGAGTTGGTAGACTGGGAACTATTCCACAAGGAGGAAGTCCTATACGTCTTAAATCCCCACCGGAGAAAGCAATTGTCAGAGGACATCTGAGGCTGAGCAGAAAAGCCATGCGACAATGTTCTTCCTGGTCTCTGAAAATGTTTTCCGAGTTGTGTAGCTGTAATGAGGCTATTCAACTTAACTGAATTGAACCATCTGGGTATCTGTTGGGCTGACAAAGCCATTTTTCTTAAAGTAGCCTACAAAGGAAATATATAACCATCAAAAGAAACTTACTTTACTTAAATGTTTAAAACAGTATTCAAACAATAAAATGATAAACTGGAGAATCTTTTTTCTAACTAAAAGATGTTTAATAAATATAGATGATAGAGTCAGATGTTCCTTAAGCACAAGAAAAGCCAAAAGCAAGGTAGTCCCAGTTACAAACCAAAAGACAGGAACTTCTGAACTGGAAAAATAAAGATTGCTTTACAATTAAAAAAAAAAAAAAGCAAAACCATTGGTAGAAGAACACCATTTAAAACAAAAATCTGTAAATGTTTAAATTACAGATGAACCCAATAATCTGTTTATTTAATATTCAGAGGAAATAAGATGATGTAATTTAGCGTTCTTGAAATTTGAAGGACACCTAAGAAGCAGACTGTTGATCAAACCACTGAATTATTCAAATGCATTTTATGTATATACATTACTCACAAAATAAAAAACAAGAAGAAATCTACCTTGTCCTAAATGAATTATCAAAATATCACTATTATCTAGAAGACTGTTTCTTGCTTTATTCTCAGGGCTGAACACTGTTGATTAAGATAAAGCTGTTCCTCAAAAGGGAATTGAACAAAACCAATTTTGACAAATTTTGTTTTTTGGCTGTTGAAAAAGAAAAAGAAAAGCCTTCAAAAACAAAAGGTCAAAACTAGCAAGCAAAATGAAGTGACAGAAATACATAATGCAACCAGCAATGAACACATGAACACTTTGACTGAAAAAGCAGTTTTTAAAAAGATTTTCATGAGGAAATTATGAAGAAATCTTATCTTTATCCAGCTTAATTAGAAAAATAGACTTGCTACATATAATTTTACGTTAAATAAGAAAATCCTTATAAAATACAGCCTGGAGTCCAGCCTATGGAAAATGCTCAACAAACGTGAGCCATTATCACGATTATTGATTACACATCCAAATATAAATGAATGCTGCTGAGTTAAGTGCAGCATACAACTTTTTTATTTGCTTTTTTACATATTGGAATTCAGCTGGTTTTATGATCTGAATTGGACTGGATATTGAAAGTCTAACCTCCTCCTGGAGATTTATAGTTTAGGGAAATTTCCTCAAAGAGATTTATAAAAGTCAAAGTCTCACTGTCATTATGAAATGGTTTTAGAAAGGAAGCAAGGATGCACAACAACCTTGTGGGATAGGTGCTTTTTATTAAATTCTGGTAGAAAATGACCCTTCAAATCTGCCAAGTTTTCACTAAAACTTACAACACTGATTCTCTGTCAGAAGGAAGCCAGAAGGTCTCAGTTGTACTAGCTGACAAGACTATTTCTTGTGGTGGTGGGAAAATTTACTGGCCCATGGGATGGAGAGTTCAAGAACTATTCTTTAAATAACAATTTTTTAAAAAGGTTATGGGTACAATAAGATGATTCTTAAGGTCCCTAAGCAGCGCTAAAATGTTTTTTGACTTTTAAATTTGTCTAAGCATTTCATCCTGCTTGGATTTCAAAGCAAACTCCTGAAATCCCACGCTCACATTAATACTCCTCCCATATCACTCAGATGAACTTTTGAATTCCATTCATATTCATTAAAGGACCTTTTGCATACAACTAACGGTTATGCCATTTGCAATTACAAGTGCACTAACCTCTCTTCGTCATTTCATCGCTGTATACACCTCTGAACAATTGATGAATTGTTCGGTCACGGGAGCTGGGCTGGGTCCCATCTCTGGACCCACCCTCCCATTAGCCTTGCACTAATCCAATGTTTGTTTTGTTGGATAGAAATGAATCAGTTCCAACTACGGATAACTCATTTGTCTACACAGTATTCAAAAGAGGGTAAGGTTTGCAGCCGTGCATAAAAGCCCTGAGTGGTGACACCAGTAAATCCAACACACCTTCAGGTGTGTTGAACCGTTCCTAGTTCTTCGCTAGGAATAGGAATTGGGACCGAAGTACCGTTTTTCCAGGTTCAATATTTCTACCTCTGTAAGTCTAATAAGTGAAATTCGGAGATGAAAAAGGGGTGAATGGGAGAATGGCATCGTAAGAAAGGGCCTCTCCTAACAGGTCTCCATAGCGAACTTCCGCAGGAAGCCAGCTGACAAGCTAGGCTTCCTTCCGCAAAACGTGCTAACAGATAAGCATGGTTGCGTTTTCGACTCGTCGACTAGGAAAAATAACAAAACTAAACAATACTAATTGCCCCCGACTGGGCCGCGGAGACCCGAGAGCCCTGAGGCCCCAGGCGGGGCCTGCACGTGGGCGGGTCCGGGCCCGAACCCCACCAGGAGCGCGCCCCTCGCGCTCCGGCGGCTCCCGCTTTACCTGTGGCGAGGCCCACGCTCGCGGTTTATTTTGGGGTGGCAGCCAGGCCGGCCGGTAGACCGTCCCGCAGCGCCTCACGTCCGACGGTCACAGCCCAGCCGGCAGGCGCAGCCGCCGCGCACCCTCGCCCACGTGGACTGCGGCCGGAGTGGACGAGACCATCTGCGAGGCTGCGCGGGGGGAAAGCGGGCCGCAGGCGGTGGGAAAAGAGGCGGCCAGGGGCCACAGCTTCCCTTCTTCCGCACGCCCCTTCCCTTAGGTCTTGTCCGCTGGGAATGTGAAGATACCAGGAGTCCGTAGAGATGCTTCTCCCGGAACGCCAGCGGGGGCACGGCGGGCGACGCCCCCCGCCCGAGGCCGCGTTGGCGGCGCCGCGACCCCGCCCTCCCGCGCCGGTCCTTCCCTCCGCTCCCAGCCTGTGCTCAGCGCCAGACCCGGCCCCGCCGTCCCGCTGCCCGCCCGCTGCGGCTCGTCACCTCCGGGGTCCCAGCCTCCACGGGCCGGGGCCGCCGCTGCCGCCGCAGGACGGGGAGGCGGGCCATGGCGTCCTGCGTGGGGAGCCGGACTCTGAGCAAAGATGATGTGAACTATAAGATGCATTTCCGGATGATCAACGAGCAGCAAGTGGAGGACATCACCATCGACTTCTTCTACCGGCCGCACACCATCACCCTGCTCAGCTTCACCATCGTCAGCCTCATGTACTTCGCCTTTACCCGGTGAGGCGGGCCGATCCGCGCGGAGGGAGCGTCCTTGGGCGAAGGGAAGGGGCCGACGGGTGGCGGTGGTGAGGGGCACGGGTCGGTGTAGCTCTGGGTGAGGAATCAGGCTGGCTCTTCCACGCACACCCTCGCAGACCCGCCAGGCGTCAGTTCCTCCACCGGCCGGGTGTCTCAATGCACACCCAGCTTCCTGCCCTACAGCTCCGCTGGCCTGGCGTTGGTCCCTACCCTCCAACCCCCACCCTCACCCCCTCCACCCTATACCATCTCCTCCTGTACAGCGCTTCGGGTCACATCGGGAGCACTCGCGAGTCCCTTAGAGCGATTCCCCACCTCTCCTATCCCACTGAGCATAGCTCCCCGCATACATCACGACACGGCCCCCCCGCTCCAGCCCCCGTCCCTACCCAGCACCCGGCATGAATCATCTCCTATGCACCACTTTCAGCACTTACAGCTACATGCTGAAAGCACACCGGTCTACAGCGTCTCCGCGCACCATACACAGGCCCAGGGCACAATCTGGACCCCTTCCCTTGGATCTCCGGTTTTCAGCACTACCGGCCAAGCACAAAATGCACATGTGAGTTGCACTACACAGCCTTGCCCATGCAGCACCTTCAGTATGCGTAGCATACAGACCATCTAGCATAACCCTTCCCCCAGCCTCAAACAGGACCACAACACAAATGATGTAGACATATATCAAAGCTGACCTTTCCCCTTCCAGTGCAGCCAGTATCTATCACCTCTTGTGCACATTGCTATAGAAACACCAGCTTACCACATATCACTTAGTGCATACTCTGCTGGGTTCATCATCCAACACATATGCTGAAATGAGAGATATTGTCAAGCAATTGTGGCAGTGCCTGGTGCATAGTAAGTACTGTGGAAGTGATAAATAAAACACATAAACCTCAGTAGAGCACAACTCTTTCTCCCTGAAAACACACACACACACACACACACACACACACACACACACACACCCATACGGTCAAAGGTCTTCTAATATATACTTGTGCAGAGGAGCCCAGTTCTTGATACCCACATCATATAACTGTACCTCACTGAATATACGGCCCCTCACTCCTAACCCAGGGAACCATTCCATCCCTTGTTCATAATGACATGCACACCATGGGTCCTACTTAACAAGGATTTGTATTTTCTGAATGAACCTCTTTAAAGAAAGGAAAGGCATACCTATCACGCTGTTATGGTTAAAAAAGATCAACCCAGGGAAGTATAGTTTTGGAGCCAGATTGTTGGCTTCAAAAGTATCTGTGTGTCCTTGGTTGAGTTACTTAACCTTTCTCTGATCCACACTTGTAAAATGGGGATAAAATATGTACTTAACTTCATATGGGTTTATGAGCATTCAGTGAATATGTGTGAATGGACTTAGAGTATCTCATACACAATGCACAATTAATGTCAATTCTCTTAGCATTTTTGTCTGACAATCAATGATTCTCAGTTCAGGTCAGCAGAAAATGTGCAGAGGTATATTGAGTGGTCACAAGCATTGGAACTTCTAGTATTTTGTGGGTGAGGATTAAGGATGCTAAATATGTTATGATTCATGGGACAGCACTGTACTGCAAAGAATGAATTGCCCCCTCTATAAATGCCTGTGTGTGTACATACACATACAAGATAGACACACATGCACGCATGTAAGTGCCAGTGGTGCCTCCATTAAGAATCACTGTGATTTTTCATATTTTCTTGAAACTAATAATACTCTCCCACATCACACATGTTTCTTACCTCTGCAAACCATTTGACTCTTGGTTCTTATTTTGTGCTTATCTGTTTACATAAATCTACCTAAAGCAATAAGGCATATGTAACAATTACTCTTCATGATTGAGGGATATAGCTACTATTATTGTAAAGTCTGAGAATGCTCTGCAGTGGGATAAAACCAGATATGTCCGTAGTATCCAACAAAGAACATATTTCTAGCCTTAGAGAAAACTCATTCTTGTCCCTATTTATGGTTCCCTTCAAATACTTCATTCATCATGTCAGCTGATTTTACCACTTAATAGTTATGTGACCACTTAATTTTGCTAAGCCATAGTTTCCTTATTTATATGTAAAATGAAAATGTCTAATAATACTCCAGAGGATTGTCTAGCATGAGGGTTCAATTCATTGTTTTAGGTAATCTGCATTTAGCTCAGTTCATGACAAATAGTAAGTGCTTAGTAAACATTAGCTATTACTATTACATCATTTCATTGTATGCTAATGCCTTCTAGATTATATCTGTCCTTCAAGCGAGGATGAAGTATGCTCTATTATTGAGAAAAAGGATGAAGGCATTGGAATAGTGGATGTTGCTTTTCTTGGGTAACATTCCTGTTTAGTGTTAGGTTTGGTTTAACTTCATCTCCTGTGTGGGTTGGAAGTAGTGCGCGAATTTCTTTGGAAATGAGAAGAGTAATTAATGGTATTTTATTCTGAATGAAAAGTAAGAATGAGCAGTTTGTTTCCACCTTTTATCTTTACTATTATTCTAGGTCCCCTAAGAATAGGTCTCTCTTCCTTTTTTTCTAATACAGAAAGTCGCAGTCTTTTGTAACTTCCCTTTTATAGCATATTCTGTCAAGGCAGTCAGTAAATTACAGCAAAGAATATGAATTTTAACAGCTTGTCAAAAGTAATGGAAAAGGCATAGTCTGAACCTCAGAATACGGTCTTTTCCAAAAATCATTTTATTTCTTTGAGTAATTTCATAAGAAGAAACTGTATATTGAAGAACTCATTAATAACAAGTTTCACCTTATATAAAATCATAAGCACCATTAAGGTAGTTGGTACTTACTAGCTCTTACTCATTTTTTGTAATGATTTGTGACCCTTTATACTGGGACATTACGGTGATCGCTCTATCTTTCTCCATAAAGATGGAAAGTAATTACTTCTTAAATGAAAATTATTCATTCTGTACTCTTTTATAATGATTGTCTCCAGTACCTTGTACATACTTTACAACAGGATTTTTAGTTGGGTGACTGTTCAGTGCAATTCTTTCTGTAAAACTTTAAAACTGTGCCTTAACGTTTGTTTTTCAAAGACCAGTGATCTTAGAGGACAGGACATAGAATAATTTCAAGGTGCCACAGTACCAGTCTGTGAGAAACAGTACCTGGGTCAGGTCACATGCTGCTGACACATAGCAAGAATTTAGGATCGTGAAGAATTAGATATCACGCACAGAAGTCAGAGACAGGTTTGGATTTGTCAAGTAGTTCTTTTGTTAAATAGCAACTAGGTCAACTCACTCTTAAATCGTAGTGTTTAAATCTCCTGTCTCTTTCACCTTCATTAAAAATGAAGCCAGATACTATTGAATCATTCTCCCTAAGCTCATTTCGCCACATTTTAGGATAAGTATTTTTATAAGATAAATGCTTTGGCATGTGTTTTGGAAGTTTGTTCAGCCAAAATGGGGCAAAGAGAACTTTTGCCTTGAGCTCAGAGTATAATTACTAAGGTGCCTCATATTTACTCTGCTTTTCAGAGACTGGCGAACTTGGAAATAGTGAACGGCTTCAGTTTCAAAAACTCAAACGTTAGGTTTGAAAACACCCAAATCTACTAACACACTCATAGCAGCCCACTCCCTCCTTAAGAGGCACTTGGGAATGAAACAGCGGAATCCACCTGTCCAGGAGCGCTTGTGTCACAGCCGTGTCCAATCGCCCCTTACACAGAGGAGATGGCCCTCCCACAGCTTGCTGTACCCAAGTGCCGCTTAGTCTGTCTGTGCTAGCTTTCTTCTTGATAAGAGACGGAGGGCACAGGTGAGGGCAGGGAAGTGGACAGACTTTTGATTTATGTGTTCTTATTTACTTGTTGATAATGGTTTTATTCTCGTTTGCCTTCAGTGGACTTGGAGCTCCAAGCCGTAGTTCTGCCTTCTTTGTCAGCCTCTCTCGTGGATATCTGCTAGCTTTCCCTATTCTGTCCCTTGTAGACCACATAAATCCCATTAGAAAACGTCTCTTGACACTGTTGATTCAGTTGTCTTGGTTCTGTTTCCTTTACGTACATCGTGTTCTTTCTTTCCCATTAACGGAAGGCCTGGATGTCCTTGTTCCTGACACCGGCTCTATTAAGTGATGGTCCACAGCGGCTGTGTGCTGGGGCTCAAGCAACCCTGGAGGTGAACAGAGCCCTCTGAAGAGGTCCACTTAACAGTGATCTTAACGTTTCTCTTTCCCACTTCCTATTTGAATCCTATTTTGTGATGGATCTAAGTAAGCATCTGCTATATCCTTTCTTGTATTTATGTCTACTGTTTTAGGTTCCTAATAAGATTATAAAGTTCTTGGAGGGGAAAATGTATCCTATATTTGTGTGGGGTCTTCTGTAGGAGGTAGGTTCCTGGGTGACTTCGGATATTCATTTGGTTTAGATGCTGCCTTACCTCAGAGAGATTCCATGCCTAGGAATTGATACCTGGTGGTTAGCATTTGAGCTATAATTCTATTACCAAGTGTAATACAGTTAGTTTTGTGATATAATCCCTGTAGCCTCAGATTTCTCTAGCGAAGTTAGCAGGTTTTCAGTCTCCTTGAATCCAGAAACCAGACGTTGTCCAGTCAGCCAGGACTGCTTCCTGAACCTTCGGCTCTGTCATCCTGTTTAATTCAGTTCAGCAATTCAATAGTTCAGGTCTCTGCTCACCTGGAGTAGACCTGGTTTATCTTCACCAGGTCTCACAAGGCCTTCACACTTTCAGGGCTGTTCTCCCTCCCAAGCCCAGGCTGTGGCTCAACAGTCCCCTTATCCTTTGAGACAGAATGCCCCCAGACTTTTACTCCATCTCCCTCCCACTCACCCTCCACACTGCTGCCCTCATGACCTTCTAAGACAAAGTTGTGACCCCATCTGTCCCCTGCTTACAGTCTGTCACTGCATCCCCATCACCTATAGGAATTGCTGGCTGGACCCAGGTCTTCCATCATGAAGTAGCTCTGCCTCTCCAGCCTTGCCTCCTATGACACCTGCACGCAGGGCACACAGCAGGCCCGGATGGCTCCCCGGCCCCACACCTTGGGCCAGGCTGGCAGCTCTTTCCCAGTGAAGTGCACTTCCTGGCACCTTCCGTCTGTCCACGAGCCCATGGCGTCCTGGGCTCCTTCCTGAGCCCCTTTCTTGATTGCTTCAGGAAGCCCAGGAAGACATGTTCATACACTTCCAGACACCTTTTATTATTGTGTGTCTCTTATGGGTGTTGTAATAACTGTTACAGCATCGTTTCTTGAGCCCAAATATGTTAATCATCCCAAGATACACACCCAGAAAATGCTAAATGAATAAAATGCAAGAAATCATTTATCCAATAAGAACTTAAAAAAAAAATCACTCTTCTCCTTTAGTTGCTATCTAAGTTATAATTCTTGGCAGGGATTATAACTTGCTGTAAAATAAAATGAATATAGTCTTTAAACGTAATACCAAAGCTAGTTAACATCGATCCACCATGTAACCTGGGACTAAGTTTTCCATTAGGAGAGAGGATCCTTAACAGTGACCAGCCTTATAAACATGACCCTACCTGTGTGTCTCAATTTCAAGGCTCCTATTAAAGAGAAGGGAAGGAGAGGATGTGGGGAGGGAGGACAACCCACTTAGCAGCCTTAGGAGTCATGGTAAAGGGTTTCTTGTCTGCCTGGCCCCAGGGAGGAAGCCTTGTCTAGATGGTCTATGACTACATGGAGTTTGTTTCACTTTCCTGAAGTCTTCCTCGCCCACTGCCTATAGTCAGATGTTAAACTAACAATCTGAGTCCAGAACTTTTTCTGAGTGCAAACTTTTTCTTAGTTCAGGGCTTGTCTTACACCTTTCCTGCTTTTAGGACATTCTCTCCTCTCTGGGTAGAAACAGCATCCGACAGAAGGAGTTGATGGTGTTTGAATTTGTGGCCATTCAGCACTGGGACAGGAAAGTCACTGTTAGTGGACTCCATGGCCTCAGGCTGTGCTTCACTCCTATATGACCTGAGTCTCTGGACCCACTCAGCCATAGCATCTCTTTCATTCTGGCACCCAGTGTATTGAGAATGTCTGCTGTGTGCCAAGCATTGTGCTGGGCATGGGAGGTACCTCAGAGGAATGAGGTGGGACCTGTGCCCTCTGGAGCTTAAATTACAATTTTATTAAAATCTGCCCATTCAGTATTTTTACTACCCGCCCCCCCCTCCCCCCCCCCGGAGCACCTCCTAAATTTGGCAGAGGGAAAAGGACTTTGCCCCCCTCCCTCCAGCTTGTCTGTTTGTATCATTTTGGTAAATGTAGCAATCTTGACCTAGAGCCAGCATTCCAGAGCCCTGGCTCCCACTTCCACTCTGCCTCCTATTCGTGTGTAACTGTGGGCAAGATAAAAAAAGAGCTTTATCTTCCTCATCCTTCAAGTAAAGATAATAGTCCCCCACACAACCATGAAGCAGTTAAAAGAAAATGACAGCTGCGGAAGTTCTTTGGAAAGTTCAGAGCACCAGAGATTGAGACATTTGTCGTTGTTGGCTGCAGCAGACCTTGGGAAGAAGTCAGGGCTTTGGACAAGGTTGTCATGGCACGGAGAGTTGACTGGGGTGGGGGGTGGGGTGGGGGGTGGGGTTGGCAAAAAGCCTCATCAGTCATGCATTCAGTTCTTTCTGTGTACCCACCTCTTATAAGGGACTGTTCTAGGTGCCCTGGGAACACCCTCTCCACTCTCAAGAAGCTGCATGTGAAGCTGAGCTCAGATGGGGCTCACATTCCTTCTGAAGATCACCTGCTTACCCTCCAGTCATTGATCACAGAAGTCTGATCTTCCTGTAGTGTACATTTTCAGTTTATCTAACAACCCTGCTGTCTATCTGACTCATCATGTTAGATGTACTAAGATGGCATAAGAGAGTTTGACAGAACAGACATTTGTAAGTTACAGATAAAATAAAAACAAGGCTGAAATGAGTATCTATTGCCTGGGAAAAGGTGAACTGTAACTCATACTTTATACCAAAATATACTCTAGACATTCATGGAAGAAAAAACTGGAAACAAACAAAAATGCAAAAAAATTCTGGAAGCAACAACGGGCGAATCAAAAAATCAAAACCAAAACACAACAATCTCAGAGTAGGGAAGACCTTTCTGAACTATGATACATCCCAGAAAGCATGAAGGAAAAAAAACTGGTCAATCTGCACAACAAAGAGTCAGTAAAGAAAAAATGATAAACTTAGTCCTTACATCAAGGCAAAGAGTTAACTTCCCTAATACACAAAGCACTCTGTCCAAAATCAATTAAGAGAAAGAACAACAAATGGACAAAGAAAAACAAGTAGAAAAATGGGCAAAGGATATGAAGAGGCAGTTCAGAGTGAGAAATCCAGAGGCTCTCAGGCAAGTGAAAAGGTGTTCAGTCTTACTCATGGTTAAGAGGTGGACCAAGTGAAACAACACTGAAAGACCATTCTTTATGAACGTATGGACAAAGGTAAAATTGAATGACTGAGCTGGAGAGGATATGAAGAAAAACATAAACAGGCAGTCTCTCATATTACCAATAGTAGTATAAATTGAAACTGCTTTAATGTAGGGCAGTTTGGCAACATATTGATTTAGGATGACAGATAATTTTTTTAGGAGGCAGCTTGGCATAGGGGAAAGATCATGGGAAAAGATCACCATAAAGCTCTTATGTCTTCTGGGTTGACTGTTTAAACCTGAAAATGAATACTCAGTGTTCTCTTTTCTGTTTTCAGGGATGACTCTGTCCCAGAAGACAACATCTGGAGGGGTATCCTTTCTGTTGTTTTCTTCTTTCTCATCATCAGTGTGTTAGCTTTTCCCAATGGTAAGTGATGTCTTTCTCCTGTGCTGCATGGTGTCCTTTTGGTGTTTTTGAGATGCATGCCACCTAGAAGATAAAACCAGAACGTGGAGTAAAAAATTAACCTGCAGTGGTTAGGTCACAGGCCCTAGAGGCAGACTGTCCCTTCTGCCACTTGCTGGCTCTATAGTCCTGGGGAAGGCCCCTAGCATTTTCATGAGTGCTTGAGTTTCTCTTTTGTACAATGGTAATAACAGGTAGGTACTGTTGAAAGGGTTAATTAAATTAAAGCGTGTTATATTCTCTGAATAGTGACTGACAGATTGTTAGCTCTCAAAAAGTGTCTGCTCTTGTTTTTGTTGCTATTTTTGATATATCGGCTGAGTCATAAAATATGCAATTATTATTTAGTCCTATTTGCTAAGGACATGGTCGGTGCTGTGATGAGTGTTACTTAAATAATGTGTTGTCCCAAGTGATCTTTTATCACAGTAAACTTTGCTGATCATGCATTTGGGATATGAATTTTCAGCATCAGCTTTAAAAAAGTCCATTATTACTGTGAATTTTATCTCCCATCATGATTATAGAGTGAGACGAAGTCTTTATTTAAAAAAAATATCTGACATACTTAAGATGCATCCCTTTCCTCTGAATTGTCCCTTGCTTTATTTTTTCTTATTTCTCTTCAGTACCTTCTCCCTGGAATATGCTTACTCATTTTCTGTAACCATTTCTAAATGCTTCCTTTTTATATCCCATTTCTTTTACACTTTAGATATTTTGAAATTATTCAGCCTTACCTATGAATTATGTCCCATGGGCCATATTCAAACGTCATACTTTAGGGAATGTTTCTTCTCTATCTTCCTGTCTCTTCAGTAGAATGCAATGTATAATATAAGAAACTCATTGTGAATGCTACTCATTTTTGCTTGGAAATGTACCATGGTAATAAGGTCCTAATGTCAATTCCACTATATGTGTGTTGGGGGATAGCAGCAGGCCTGGGGGGAAGGGTGTTCCCCCATCAGTAAGCCTTTTCGGACACCAGCTGGCAGCCCTACAGTTCAACTCAGTTCAGACACTGTCTACCCAGAGTTAGCATCAGATCCCACAGGTTAAGGGCTCAGTCTCACAAGACTGCCCCCACTTCAGATGCCAATTGCAAGTCTAGATTGTCACCGGTGGTTCTGACCAAATGGTTACAAATCAAAAGTCCCCATGACCCCTCCTTATGTTCAGTTAATTTGCTAGAGCGGCTCACAGGATTCAAGAAATAAGCTTACTCACTAGATTACAGTACCAGTTTATTACAAAGGATACTTATCAACAGCCAGATCATTGGAGAAGACTTGTGGGAATGGGCGAGGAGCGTCCATGCCCTTTCTAGGTGTGCCACTCTTCTGGCATTAGAAAAGTGTTCGCCAACCCAGAAGCTCCCCAGATCCCATCCTTTTGGGTTTTTATGGAGGCCTAATTTACATAGGCATGTTGATTGAATCATTGGCCATTGCGAATTGAACTCAATCTCTAGCCTCTCACCCTTCCCTGGAGGTCTGGGGGTGGGACTGAAAGTTCCAACCCTCTAATCCCATGGCTGGCTCCACTGGCAGCCAGCCTTATCTTTAGGTTAAGTTCTCATTAACGCAGCAAGAAACATTCATCACTCTCATCACTTAGAAGATTCCAAGGGTTTTAGGAGCCCTGTGCCAGATAAGGGCAAAAGACCAAATATATATTTCTTATTATAATCCACACTATCACACATGGCAAAGCCAAAGTCTTTCCAAGATGGTGGCAATGGGATTTTGTTCTGTATGTTTGCTTAATCTTACGTAACACTGTGATTTTTGCTGATAACATAATAATCCAACCAGTAAAGCCATGACTGAATCCTTCAGAGAATGAATTGTTTTTGATAACTAAGTTATTTGACAGCTGAGTTTAACTCTCCAACCACTCGAGCTTCTAGATTAAATTTTATTTTTAGTGGAAACCTTTCACGATATGGAAACCTGCTGTCTCAGTCAGTGCAGGCTGCTGTAACAGAATGCTCTAGACCGGATGGCTTGAACAGCATAAGATTCATCTTGTGGCAGAATTCCCCTCCAGCTGTAAACCTGTGAAACCAAGCACATGCTTACAAAATACAGCAGAGGGACAGGCACAGGGTAGACACCCATTCCAAAAGGGAGAAATAGGAAGGAAGTAAGGGTGACAAGTTCCAAGCAAGTTCAAAGTCAGGAAGGCAAACTCTGTGAGATTTTAAAGCTCAAGAATCATCAGTCCTGGGATCACCTGGCTGGTTCAGGTTGGTAGAGCATGTGACTCTTGTTCTCTGTGTTGTGAGTTCTAGCCCCATTTTGGGAATAGAGTTTATTTTAAAAAAGAAGAAGAATCAATCCTCTTTGGATCAAGGCTCTGCCTTCCAGACCTACTGGGGTAATAACAGTTTCTTCCATACCTCTGCCCAGCAGGGGTCTAGCCTGCCCCCATGGGTCTGCTGGGTGTTGGTCTTTAGAAACCAAGGTGGAGATATTTTCCCCACCTCCCAGTGGCCCATGCACTCTGAGGCCTGTGGTGGAAGTGACAGCCGATAATCTCCCAGTTACCTTTGAGGTCCTTCTTCCTGTGTCTTAAAAAATAACGAATGTTCACAGCCAAGTCGGCTATGCTCTGGTCCTATAGGATCCAGGAGTCCAACAGAAATCTTCACTTTAGGGGTTCAGATTAAAACATAATGAATTTTGGCAAGAGTCTGGGGAGTCTGTAACTACCTATATACCCTATGCAGATATGACAAAGTTTGGCCTTTCCATGACGATTGAGAGTTCTGGTAATGCACAATTTTTGGAGTATGACAATAAGATGTCCATGATATTGGCTGGGCCATGGAATGAAGGGGTATTAACCTTACTATAGAATTGTCTAGGAAGAGTCCCCGATATCAAACAGCTTTTTGGCTACTTGCCAGCTTTCTTTTCTGTCCCTCTTCAAACACCCGAAACCTCAGAATTTTTGGTTTAGAGGAGAACTTGGACATCATGCAGCCTATCCCTTCTTTCAAGGTCCTGTGTTGTAGGGTAGCTAAGTGATCACTTGCAGCATAACGTGTTTTACATACATGAACCACCGAGGTCTGTGGATGGTCTCCCTGAGCTCTGGAACCCCGCCTTTTCATACATAGGTGGCATGAGAACACAGTCCAAAGCAAGGAGATGGTGAGCCCCAAAGGAGGGTGTGTAGGTGACAGTTCAGGTAAGAGTGACTGCCTCTCCTCCCCTTAGCCATTCTACCTCTCCTATCCTGTAAGGGCCCGCTGCTTGCTTCTACATCATTAGTCAGTGTCATGACCAGTTTTGTTCTGTACCCTTTATTCTTATTTCTTTCTTATCTACTCTTTCCCTGTCCTGCTACTTTTTTAATACCAGTCAAGGCATGATAGGTGCTCAGGGAACTGACAGTCCCAAGGTGTCAGGTCTGTTCTTCAAGTCTTCAGCTTTTCTTAGCTGTGTGTTCATAGTTACTTAGTTCTCAGCTGTAACTTCTTCATAGCTTTGAAGGTTTCTTTTCTGCCTTTGTTGTTTTTTTTTTCTTTTAAACTTACTTTTTCTGAATCCAGTACCGTTTTGGAAGTCTGAGGATTCTCAAAGATTAGTCTCTTGATAACCAGGACTTTATAAATATTCCTTCAACGAGGCTTCAGCAAGAACTGAATTTGGGGCTTCATTAGCAGGTGGTTTTTGTCAGGCACCAAAGGCCCTGAAGATTGGGAGATTAAGTCTATTGCGTGTAACATTTTATATGATTTCTGCCATTTTTTTTCTGTTCCCTAATGAAGTCTTCTCATCTCCAAAGCCCATTTCGTTTACTCAGTCTCTCACTGTGGGACCGTGCTATTGTTCTCCCTCTGGGAAGATAAAAGTGAAGTTTGTTTTGTGCTTTTCTTCTCCCGGCTTGTGGGCTTCGTGATACACACAAAGTGGGGAGGACCATGAGGCTCAACTTGTCCAGTCTACCCAGTTCACAGCTGTGAAAGCTGAAACGCATTCATCCACGAAAGGTCACCCAGCCACTTGATGTCAGCCCACTAGTAGGGCCTCAGCTCCTGTGTTTTTCTTTAGTGTCTGTTGTTCTGGTCATTTCTCCCTGTTAGGTCCACTGGGATGTGTTTTTATCTCTCTCTTCCTATGTGGCTTTGTCTCCTTTTACTTCTGTTCCTCTCTTTTAGTGTCTGGCTTTACTTTTTCCTGGGAAGAAGAGCCTTAGGGTCTTAGTTGGTCTTCACCTAGTGGCTTTGGATCCTGTGGAGTTGGTTGGTGGTGGTGTCCATGTTCCTGTGTTGCCCAGAGGTCATGTGACCAGAGGGTGTTGGCAGATCAATTGGAACCTTCCTGCTTTTTCTTTTTCCTCATCTCTCCCTGCCTTATTGATAACTTCCCCTGCCGCTCCTGTGTGTGCCTACAGAACATATAGGCAGATCATACCGTAAAAGAAGGTTTTAGATGCATATAGAAAGAGGCAATGGCAGTTTAATAATCTATGTAAGAAGGATTAGGAGCTAGGGTAGCATGTTTTTAGAGGGCTTCTCTTGAAGCCTGTGTACAAAGCAAACATGTTTTGTGTCTGACTTGTGTTCTAAAGATTCACTTATCCACACTTTCTAAAAGATTAGTGAAACTGTAAGTTTTCTACCTTAAAGAATGTTATTGTTGAATATTTTTAAATGAGGGCTGGCTTTAGGGGGTGCTGGTGTTGATGATGAGGGAACTACAGGGCCACTGGGAAAGGATGGTCCCAGGCCATGTGGCCACTCAGACCTCAGGCCTTCCTAGGAGCCACGATGCCGGGTGGCCACTTCCTGAGGGGAGTTCACACACACTCCTCTTGTTCTCCAGACCAGTCACCTTATTTTCCATTCTCCTCCCCCTTGGCATGAATTGTCAGATTAAGTAATGAAAATGAATGGGAGAAACCGAGCCCAACGTTAGCCTTCTCCTTGAAAGGCAGTTTTGGGGCAGTGCCTGCAGTGGATGGCATTCCCAGAATGGCTCTGCTTTGGCAACTTCGGATGCATTTATCCTTGACCTAGCAGAGGCTGCCCTGCATGTTTGACTGCAGGCCTGAATTTGATGCCGTCCATATGTCTCATTTGCGTGAGTGCCTCTGTAGTATCTGTGTGGTAGCATCAGGCAGCTCCTTCAAGAAGGGGGGTGGGGGCATGATTCTTTTTGTAGAGTCTCAATAAGAAAGGAAGCCCTTGACTTTCTCCATAGGGTTTTATAACAGTTGGGATGCTTTTGGCCACAAGTAATAGGAAGCCCGTTTCAAAATGGCTTGAAGGATAGAGAGAATGTTTACTTTTCTACATCACAGGAAGTTGTGAGATACAGTGGCTACAGAGTTGGCTAATTCAGCCGCCCTGCAGCATGTGAAGACCCAGGCACTCTGCCTTCTTCTGCTCTCCCATCTTCATGTTGGTGCTGCGCTAATGATCCTGAGGTAGCTGTTGGGTGCTGAACATACGGTCACGGGCAACACCCAGAGGAAGAGGAGGGCACCTCTTCTGTAGATCGTTTTAAGAGTAAAGAAACCTTTTCGAGAAATCCTCCAGCACACTTGTCGTCAACTTCTCTTTGACTAGAGTTGGGCCCCCTGCCGTTTCTCCAAGCAGACCTCAGGACAGGAATCCATATTGCCCAAAGGAGTAGGCATGTGATAGATCTTCAGTGACCAAAAGAATAAAAGGGAAACAGGATTACTTCCATCGGCTGAGCCTTTATCACTGAGTTATCTGGGAGAGGCGTGGACACTCAAAACAGAATTTCTCTGGGCGTCAACAGGGTGAGTGGCTGGGGTGGGTTTTCGAGTTCCTTCCTTCAGGCTTGGGGACACATGTGGAGGGAAAGACCCTGAGGTGAGGCCGGGGAAGGAGGATCTGATATTGCCTCAGGCTGCTGCTTTTCTGCCAGCGTCCCTCTCATTCTCTATCAGTTCCTTCAGAAAAGGTCTTTTTAAATGTGGCCTCATCTCATTATAGCAACTGAGGCTCAGGTAGAAGTGAGCTTTTACCTCCACCCCTGTATCCTTAGAGTGTTATTATAGCTATCACTGTGTCAGTGCAGTGATATCTAGAAACCTGTTTGGCTGTGAGAGTTCTTTCCACAGGTGGCTTTCAGAGGTACTTTCCAGTGTTTGAGGGCTTCGGGAACTGTTCCTCCCCCTTGCACCCTGCCCGCCATCCTACCCAACTACGCAAGCCTTATCTGCACCCCCAGCCCCTGGCCCACAGGGGCCTCTCTCTCAGTAGGTAAATGTGGGATTAAGTCATGGGTCTGCTGGGAAGAAAGCTCACAGAGTCAGCCCTCTCTTCTCCATTCCTTGGCTGCAAGAGGAATGCCATTCAGCACTTCTTTAAGGTATTTTGAGAAGAATGAAATACTAGTGTGTCTTGATTTTCCGGAGTTTATCCTTTTGTCTGTCCTTTGGCCTCATTTGACTTCTCTGAGCAAAGATAGTGTTAACCATATCTCCTTGAGGTTTGAAGGGGCCCCAGAAGGCTCCCTGTCCCCTAACTTTAAAACGAAAGTCTAGTCTTTCCGCCCCTCCTTTCCCCCGGCCTCCACCGGCCATTCTGTTTCCTGCTCTACTACTTTTTCTTCAAAAAAATTCTTAGGATTGAAATTTGCTTAAAGATCATTTTATTTACCTTTTCTAGATTTTTCCTAGAGGAATTTAAACTTTTCAAGTAATAATCTTTGTCAGTGATACCTCATTAAAGCTGAAAAACAATGATAATCCAGAGAAGACGTGGATAGGATAAAGAGGCCCAGGGACACAGATGTGTAGCTTGTGGAGAGAGAACTCCTGATTTTGGTTAAAAGAATTATTCTTCCCTGAGGTTCAGTCTAGTTTTTGGTAGGAATGACAGGTCTCTGGCAAGTCAAACTGATCTTCTTTTCTTTCTTTTCTTTTTTCTTTGTGTGTGATTTTCTAATTTTCTAATTTCTGAGGTCGGATCTTTTAAATGCTAGCTCTGCTCATGACAAGGACATTTGATTTCTGTTTCTTTTGAAATCAAACTCACTCCTAATGTCTGATTGAAAGTTTACATCTTCTAGGTGGAGGGACTCATAAAGAAAGAAATCCTGCCATGTTTAAGTGCACCCCGTAAGAGAGCACAGTCCAAAGCAAAACCACTTCTTTCTCCCTCGCCGCCTGGGCAAGCCTTCTCCCTTTCTCCCATATGATCAAGAAGAGTAATTCTTGCAGGCAGCTTTTATCAAATCAGAAATAAAGTATAGACACACACACCAGGAGATGGAGCACCCCTAACTTCTTGACCATGCGGAGAACGGAGGAGCCCCGCCTGTACATGCCCACTGAGAAAATAGTCTGTCGGGAAAGAAGATGGAGATAAAGTGAAGGCAGGGAAGGCTGTAGGCAGTGTTAACATGTCTGGACAGATAAACCCTGTGGGAAGCATGGCTTTAAACAGGACTGGACTGCATTAGCCAAATATGAGTAATCCAGTGAGCATAAGTGTCAGGGTTTTTAATACAATATAGAAAGACGCCAGCCTCAGCCTCCTTTTTTACAAAAGCAAAAGAATATTTTCAGCAATACTGTCATCTTCGATGACAAAGTTGGTAATCTTAGTGAGTAATGCTCCTAGTACGTACTTCTTAAAATACGACATGAAAAACATCGAGAGCGTTTTCTCAGAAAGAAGTGGGCAGATGTGATCATTGAAATAAAGCCTGGATTTGGTTTTGCAGTTGGCTTCTGAAAGCGTCATCTTTTCAGTCCTGCATCTCTCCTTTTGTGGTCAAAAGATACCACCGCTCCCCACCCCTGCTTGGTGCAGGGTAGAGCAACACCTTTCCTGAAACCCATCACACCAGGTTTCTTAGGCCTTTCTCAGATCCTTTCAGTACATTTCGATTTGCAAAGCTGATTTTGCATTTTAAAACTTAGCATTTTTTTCAGAAACATTGTGATATTACAATGTGTAAGTGGCAAATCTGGAGAAAGCGGGGAAAGATTCAATAGAGAGAAGTCAAAACAAGATTTTCAACAACAACAACCAACTGCAGTAAGACGAACATTCTCTTCCGGGCTCCGGAACAACACGTGGCTGTCGCAGGAATCACAGACTGGCGGGGGGAATACTGTGGAGCTGGAGCACGTCCCGGTTAGGTTAAGGAGAGCCCGCGAGGCCCCGTCAGCCCCAGATGCCTCAGCCACACGCTGCATAGGGTGAGGTAAGAGAGGGCTGAGTTCTGTTTTTAGAAGGCTACTCTTCAAGTCATCATGGGCTGAAGATGACCTTGGATAGACCTCTGAGGGAACTTATATCAGTTCCCCATCCTGTCCCTTTGTCCTTCCTGACCCTGTGTTTCCTGACCTTGCTTGTCAGTTCCACAAAGCAGCGCCTGCAAACACTACTCACTGGCTTGCTTCTCTCCCCTTGCTCTTCTGGCCTTGGGACAGTCCTGCTTCAAACCTTCAACGCCTCCCCACTCACCGCCCCCACTCTGTCCTCCTCAGCTGGCCCAGGCCTGACAGAGTTGATCAGAAAGCACAGAAATGCCCTCAGACCGAAAGTGGAGTCCTGTGAGCCTTGTGACCCTGGGAAAGTGCCGATGCCTCAGTGTCCTCATCTGTAAAGTGGAAGTGACAGAAAACTCATCACCCAGCTGTGAGGACAACTGAGAGACAATGGGGGGCAGGGGGTTGTTTCACCCTCCAGACTGCTCCCCATTAAGTGCTCAGCAAAGTACTATTAGAACTATGAATGCTCTTGAGAATAACCCTTCTTCTATGATTTTGAGTGTTGATTGGGCATGGAATTCTGTTGGCAAGCCAAATAATCATACCATTTTCGACTTTCACCTTATAAGAGGAAATTTACAGGGAGAGAAAGCTGGGGTCCTGTGTTCTGTCTAATAGGTTAATTCAGTGGTTTGGATGAAGTAATACTTGCAAACCAGCCAGCCACCATAATACAAAAGTCATTCGTGGTGACAAGTTGAGCTATCACCTAACAGCAGTGAAGAAGAGAATTTAGAAGAAAAAATGACTTAAAAGATAACCATTTTAGCCATCAGTTTTCCAGTGACTTGAAGGCAGGTAGCCATGTTAAGTTACCTGGAAAGGAATCCTTGTTTCTGTGCCTCGCTGTGCCTTTCTGAGAAAAAATGTGGCGGATTAAAAAGAATGTAGGCATTCGTTGGTCTGAGCTTTTGCTACCAGAACTGAGAAATGGAACATATTTGGAGAAACCTTATTTAAATCCCTCACTGGGAGCCCTCAAAAACCCAGACATCACATTCATGGATAAAGCAGAGTCCCGCACAAACCTAACTCGCCTTCTGAATTGCCCACCGTGTAAACTCAGGAACTGACCAGATTTGGGTGATGTTGATCCTTGTAATTCACTGATTTTCCTAACATGAACTTGATCCATCAAAAGAAAGCAGTTGCAATATGTTTCAAAATCATCTTTTTAAGATAAGGCGGCTAATTTAGGAGGAGTTGCAGAATAAAAATTACCATGTCCTGTTTCCTTCAGTCAGGATTCCAGATTGCCAGCAGCAGAAGCTGGCTGCCGATTAAAAAGGCTTGTAGGATGTTGGCTGGATGACCTCTGGGAGGGCTAGGAAGCCAGGTCCCAGGCTAAGCTTCTAGAAACTGGCATGTCACCCAGAGTTGGTCTCATTACAAAACCCCAGTGAGCATTTACTATAATCTGTCCCACTGTTACTCTGCAGTGAACTGCCACCATCACGGTGCCCCCTCCCCCACTGCTGTCCATGCCAGTTCATGGCAGAGGGAGAAGAAGGGGTTGAAAAGAGCTCAGCATACTTAACATCTGTACCACCAGCTCCAGAGATCAAATCTGGCACAGGGGGCCAATGAAAAACTAAGCCCCGGTTATGAAGAGGGCGGGGCAGCAAGCTCTGGCATCTCCCTGGGAAATGTTGGATTCATAATGTTGGAAATGCTCCCAGAATCTGCAGGAAGGCCCTTGCGAAGGGGTGGGCAGCCCCAAGTTGGTCAGGTGCCCATGAGAGCAGTGTTCAGGATTTATGAACTGTGCAACCTTTCAGTGGATAGTAAATCAGTTTAGTGGATCAAGGCCCAACCTTCTTTCTCCCCCCCTCCTGCCCCGTTTTGTTTGTTTGTTTGTTTTAAGAAATAAAATAGGAGAGAAAGTATTGGTGTATCCCTTGTAGTAAGAGTAACTTTCATCCTGTAAAACTTGTTTTCACAGTGCTGAAGCTGCATCTGTGTGTCTGAACTGGGTTGCCGTGTCCAGAGTATTTTGTTACCATGGTTCATGATCAAAAGCCACTGTGTTAGTGCGTTCCAGTGCTCCAAGGATTTGTTTTCAGTTTTAAACCTCACCTTACTTGTTTTCAAAGCAGTTGTTTCTCTTGTTTAATTTTCTGAACCTACCCCTTACCCTGTGTCACACACTACACGCACGCACACACACACACACATACACACACACACACACACACTCAATTTCACTTATGAAACTATAGTATATTCCAATCACTTACAGGCTGGCCTGGTAACCTGCTCACTGTTGTAACATTGTTTCCATGGGAAATTATGATCTGAGTTAAAGACAAAGCTTTAAAAACAGAAACCTCTGTTGTGGAAACTGGTACTTGTTACAGTTGTGGTGGCAGTTGCTACATTGCGAATAAAACATTTCAACCCCAGACTTCGACCTCTAAGTGTTTATGTAGAAAAAAAAATTTAACAGTAGAGAGCTTTTTTCTTTTTTAAAATCTCTGTAGAGACTACTTTGCTTTTAGTTTTTATTTGAAATCAGTTCGTTCTAACCCAGTGTTTTCTATCTCCAGGCCCATTTACTCGACCTCATCCAGCCTTATGGCGAATGGTTTTTGGTGAGTTACCCATTGATAGATTTAGAAATATATCTTACTTAAAATCCGTTTTCTGTGTATCATTATAGCAGTTTTACTTACTGCTGTAGAGTAGAACTTTATGACCTTTTACTTTTTGGTTTTCTTAACATAAATTTTTATGAAAATTCTGTGCCATAAAACAAACGCACCGGTGGTAACTTCAGATTCTCATATGTGAACTGTCTCAGACGTCTTGCCCCCCGCCCCCACCCATGCTCTTGTCTCTTACTGTACACGGGGTCTGACGTAAAGGGACGTGGCTTGTTTTTCTTGACGCACCTTTACATTGCTCTTGTCTGGTATAAGCTCAAATGTGCCCTGCGAGCACATTTGTCCTGTCAGCATCCAGGAAGGACTGAAAATGAGAAAGAGCCTGGAAAGGGAGAAGTCACTAGTCCTGATTTGAAATAAGGATTAGCGTAAACATCTCTACAAATATTGGATGTCTTATTTTTACTTGATTTCTAGTCCATAGTCTGATCCCCTGAATGGACTAAAAACATGTCTTTCAAATGTTAGCTCCTGGCTTTGTCTTGCCTAAATAAGACATCAAATAAATTACTTTAGGTTCAGAAAATGTAGTGTTATAAAAAGGTCCCTAAAAATGGATATTTTGCTCAAGGTCACTTATTTTTCTCGGAACCTTCAGACATCGTAGGTGGGTCCCTGCACGGAGTGGGACGTTATTCATGACCACAGTGTATGTTTACTCAGTTCCTCTGTGTGGCAGGGCTGCTCTGGTCCTGAGGTTGGAGGGGAGGGCCACACAGCAGGGGACTCCCCTCAGGAGTGGTCCTTCCTGTCCCAGGGAGGGAGAACAGCTGTTGCAAACTATTAAATCCACAACCAAAAACTATCAGATGCCACTAAGGGTTAGGAATGTAATTAAAACCGTGTGGGGTGAAGGTGACTGAGTGGCTGGTTTTCACTAAATGTGCAAGGAGGTCTGAAGGGAGGGTGCCTAGTGAAGACCTGCATGCAGAGGATCTAGAGTGCAAGGATGGAGGTCAGGGGAAGCCGGGCAAAGGGAAAGGCTACTGAAATGGTCCCCAGCCAGAAAGAGTGTGGTGTGTTCCAGGGCACTGTGGCCGGAGCCGAGCAGGCCCTAGGGCTGTAGTAAGTGGCCAGAGTCAGGCATGGATGGAACCCTGAAGGGCTCATGGGCCAGTAAAGAGTGCAGATAGGAAGGGCAGGGGGAAGTCCCAGGAGGAGGTTTTGCAGAAAAGTGACATGATTTATTTACATTAAAAAAGAATTTTTTTTAAAGATTTATTTTTGAGAGAGAGAAAGTGCAAGTAGGGGAGGGGCAGAGAGAGAGGGAGACACAGAATCCGAAGCAGGCCCCAGGCTCTGAGCTGTCAGCACAGAGGCTGACGTGGGGCTCGAGCCCACAAACTGTGAGATCATGACCTGAGCCCAAGTCGGACGCTTAACTGACTGAGCCACCCAGGCACCCCCGTTTACATTTTTAAATAGATTATTCTAGTTGCATCATACATCTCATGAGCTTACTATTGCTGTTTGAAATTATAAGTTATTTTCAGCTAGTTGGCCACATTTGAGTTTTTCCTACTTCAAATGATCCATTATAGGTAATTAGTATAATTCTGACCTGGGATCTTTTGGGGATCTTGGAGCCCTTTGATAATCTGATGAGAACTGCAGATGCTTTCTTGGCACGTGTGTGCGCACACACACAGACACACACACACACTTGTACATATTACATCTGAGGCTTCATGAACCTTGAAGCCCAACCATGAATTCCAGTTTAAGAAGCCCTGCTCTACACAGATGGTTTCTTTCTGTCTTAAAATAATTATTTTGAAAGGATTATAGTAAAAGGGTATAGTGGGGTCATTTGAGGTGAAAAAAATTTTAAAACAGCTGGTAATAAACCTGAGGAGATTCTCATACTAACATGCCTAAAGAGTGTGCCCGTGGGGCCCTGGGATGCACAATTTGGGCAGCCACGCTCTGCTCAAGTCCCCTGAGCTCCCTGAGGATTGAGAGAGGGAGGCCCTGTTGGAAGGCTTGGTGCTGTAGATGTTCCAGGGAACTTCATTCCAGCCCTGGACATTGTCTCCTCTGGAACAGCTCATTGGAGATTAGCGCTGAGCCAAGTTCACATGCAGTGCTGTGATCAAGGTCATTTGCATCACCGTGTCTGGGTATCCTACACAAACGTTTCAGTTGCAACAGGTTCAGGGGAAAGAAGCGATAAAGCCACTGGTGGTGTGTTTTCAGATCTTCTTAAAAGGCTTTTGCCATTTTAAAAGTAGATTATTGTGATACGAGGGGACTATGAGGGTACCAATTATGATACGGTGTGACAGGAACCCAGAAGGGCCAACATGGTGTCTAAGATGCGGATGTGTGGCCCCGGGCCACCTCTTGGCACTTCGCACTTATCTCTACTGATGTTGCCCCACAGCTAGCTTGCCCACCTCCACGCACCCTGCACACAGCAGCCACAGTCCACCTTGTAAAACGTCACCCAGATTGTCTTCTTGCCCCATGTAAAACCTGTCGTGTGTTTCCCGTTTCCCTGAAGGTAAAATGTGAAATCCTTCCCACGGCCCCCAACCCCCGTCGCTTCAGTGCCGCCTCGCTCTCTGCCCCTATTTGCCGGCCCCCAGCCACAGCTGGCTCCTGAATGTTTCTCCTTCTGCAGGCCTGCCTGGCTGCCTTTTCTCTGCCTGAATGCTGCTGGTTAGTCAAGATTCAGTTCGAACATCATTTTCTCAGAGAATAGTACCGAACCTCTCAGTCTGAATTAGGACTGTATATCAGACTCACTCATCAAAGGAAATACTGGATTGTAGCGGGGAGCTCAGTACACTACATCCCAACGTCAGTGTCTGCTTTGGCCGTAAATGATTTGAATGTAATGTGTGTTGTGCCTCTGACCCCCGGATCTCTCCTAAACACACGAATATTTTTGTTTCCCTTAGGACTCAGTGTGCTGTATTTCCTGTTCCTGGTATTCCTCCTCTTCCTGAACTTTGATCAGGTTAAGTCCCTGATGTACTGGCTAGATCCAAATCTTCGGTACGCCACAAGGGAAGCAGACGTCATGGTAGGTACTTGTCAGCCTTCTCTTAGAGAAATTGGTAGACTGTTGGGTGTAGGAAATAGTCGACATCACATTTAAATTGTTCCTTCTCTATATCTGCTGTGTAGATAGTTCTAAAAGCCAGGTCTCTGGGAAGGTGAGGTGTGTGGTTTCCATGAGTGATAACAAGTCCAAGGAAATGATGTCTTCTCGTGGAGCAAGGGGGGATGGTACGAAGAGTGTGACCATTATTGTCAGATAGCCTTGGGTGTGAATTCTGTCCCTGTCGCTTGTTAGCTGTAGAATTTGGGACAATGTACTTGCTAGCTAGCCTGTTCCTTTCTTTGTAAGAGTGAAATAATAGTACTTATTTGGGGAATTTCATTGTGAACTTAACAAAGTAGCATTATCTATGAGGCCCAGCATGGTGCCTTGCACACACCGGGTCCTCAGTGATGGTGGTAGTGGCTGCTCTTCTCAGAGTCACCCGCAGCAACTCTGCTCCCCACTCTGGCCCTGATGCCATGAACTTCCCCCCTGATCATCATGAAGGGGCCAATTGTAATGATCTAGACCATTTCATTCACTTTTTTTTAAACCCACAAAAATAATTTTATTCTTGGCAAAAGCTACTCTGTATTTTGGCTCTTAGTGAAGAGACTGTTTATACTCCAATGCCATTCCTTTCCTTTTTTTCAAGTTTTTATTATTGGTTTTTAAATAATACGTAACATTTGATAAACTGAAGGACAAACCTCGTGATGCTCAGAAAAGGAGAACAGGCATTAGGGCCACAGGCAGGCCCTTGTTTAAGAAACAAGACAAACAGACTTAATAAACGGTCCAAGTAGTATCACTCTACTGGAGTTGAGCTAGGTCAGACCCTTCTTGATTGGTGTATCAAGATTTTCTCTTTAACTCTCATAAAGGACATGCTAAAGGCATAAGTTAAGAATGCCAGAAATTATTGAAAAGTCTCAGGAAGAAAAGTCTGTTTGGGAGTTTCTTAGTTTAAGGAAGAGAATGGCATGGGGTGACCTCAGGCTCCTGCTGATGATAGCAACGATAATGATGACTATGGAGAGGGTGGTGGTGGTTACTGACTATGGGTTGTTCTGCCAGACACTTACCATATACTCTGGGTAAGCCTCACCCATGCATGCTAGGCATTAATATCCCCATTTGGTCAAGGAGGAAATGGAAACTTAAACTGGATAAATATCTCATTCAGAGCAGAAGCTGGTAAGATCTCTCTGACTTCAGAACCTATACTTTTCCTTTGCACTGTGCCTTAAGTATATACTTATAATAATGACAGTGCTTTGACACTCACCAGAGCCTTAGGAAACAGAGATTGGGAGGAAAAGTATTCCAGGTACGATATTTTCTGACAATTTTCTTGGGTTTTTGAGCAAAATTGGTTATATCACAAAGTAAATTGACCTGCAAAATGAATAGGACATGGTATTTGGGTAAGTGGTAAGCAGGCAGAGGAAGAGAGGGAGCCACCAGGATCAGCCCCGCGAGCAGTTGGGAGGTGGGCACAATCTGTGTTTACCTCCCATTTACTCATGCGCACACACCCTCCCCTACTTGACTCCCTGGCTCTGGGATGTCCTCACTTAGCGCCACTTCCTCCTGCTTCCCAGGGTCGTGCCGCATCGGGCTCCCTAGCAGCGCTTAACCGCCGTGCATCCCTCCCACAAGACCTCGAGATCTTTCTGTGCATTAATAATTATAATGCTGGAGGTGGCTGGCTGGCTCAGTTGGTGGAGTGTGGACTCTTGGTCTTGGGGTTGTGATTTCAAGCCCCACGTTGGGTGTAGGGATTACTTAAAAATAAAAAAGTAAAATAGTTACAACGCTAATAAATTACATTTGGCTTTTATGGTTTTCAAAGTGTCTTTCAATCTGTTGAAGCACAGACATATTCTCACGGAGAGTAAAAAGGCCTCCAAGGTCGTCTTCAGCCCCGGATGACTTGAAGAGTAGCCTTCTAAAAACAGAACTCAGCCCTCTCTTACCTCATCTGTGCCATGTGCGGCTGAGGCATCTGGGGCTGACGGGGCCTCGCGGCTCTCCTTAACCTAACCGGGACCCGCTCCAGCTCCACAGTATGCCCCCCGCCAGTCTGTGATTCCTGCGACAGCCACGTGTTGTTCCAGAAGCTGGATGAGAATGCGCATCTTACTGCAGTGCAGTTTTTTTAAAATGTTTACTTATTTATTTGAGGGTGGGGTAGCGTCAAAGAGAGGATTCGAAGTAGGCTTTGGACTGACAGCAGAGAGCCCGACTTGGGGCTCAAACTCAAGAAACCATGAGATCATGACCTGAGCTGAAATCAAGAGTCAGACACGTAACAGACTGAGCCACCCAGGTTCCCCAAGGTGCAGTTTTTTTAAATGCCCTTTCAGCTTTGCAAATAGAAATGCACTGGATAGATCTGAGCAAGGCTTGATGAATCTGATTGGTGGGTTTTGGAAGAGACAGAGGAGTACCAGATTGCTCTGCTGCTCCCTTAGGAAGCATCCTTTCTAGAAGTTGAAAATATTAATACTTTGCTCCAGGAATTTTTTCAACCAGCTGATAGATAATAGGTGGCTATTTTCTGAATTGTATCCTATCAGATTAATTTTGGGAAGAAAAAATTCAAACGTAGAGATTTCTGAGAAATGTTATGTTATCATATGATAGCTACTTTCCTAATAAATACAGAAACATAAGGATGTTGACTTAAAATATCTTTAAAATGTGTCCAATTAGCGGCACATGGGTGGCTCCGTTGGTTAAGTGTCCAGTTTCAGCTCAGGTCGTGATCTCATCGTTAGTGAGTTCGAGCCCCGCGTCGGGCTCTGTGCTGATAACTCAGAGCTTGGAGCCTGCTTCCAATTCTGTCTCCCTCTCTCTTTGCCCCTCCCCCGCTTGTGCTCTGTCTCTCTCTCGCTCTCAAAAGTAAATAAGTGAACTTTAAAAAAGCAAACTTATAAAATATGTCCTAATAAAAACAAAACGATAGTAGAAACAAAACCAATGTCTCGAAAGCTTTGTAATTTTTCAATACTTAAATTATGTAGCATCTGATCAATATAACTTTGGGATGGGAGGTTGATTCTGTTTCCTTCTAATTTCCGAAATCGGGTGCCTCAGCTTTTCCTCTCTCCTAACATAAATAGTTAAGGCTTTGGATCTTTCTGTAAATTCTACTCAGTTTCATCCCATCGTTCTGACACATAGTGTTTTCATTACCATTAATACTGAGCAGTTCACATTTCTGTTGTGATTCCTTCTTTATGCCATGATATTTAGATGTGTTTTTAAATTTCCAAACCTATCGGGATTCTACTTATTCTTTATTAATTGAGATTCTATTTATGTTTTTATTACTGGCTTTAACATAGTTGCCCTGAAGTCAGGTGACCTGAACTGTGTGATTCCACTTCTTTAAGACATGTTAAACTTGTGAAAAATTCTTTTGCTTTTCATTAAAACATTTTTTTAATGTTTACTTATTTTTGAGAGAGAGAGAGACAAAGTGGGGAGGGGCAGAAAGAGAGGGAGACACAGAATTGGAAGCAGGCTCCAGGATCCGAGCTGTCAGCCCAGAGGGGTTGAACGTGGGGCTGAACTCACAAACCAGTAGATCATGACCTGAGCCCAAGTAGGACGTTCAACCAACCGAGCCATCCAGGCGCCCTGCTTCCCATTTTAATCAAACTTTTGCAATTCAGAGCAAAGGAGTTCTGATTCATCAACTTTAATATTTGTCCGTTTTTCCTAAAGGATCTTCAGTTATTAAAACTTTCGGGGGTGGGGGACAGGACAGGTGTCACTTGTCATATCAAGATTGGATCAGTTCTTTTCATTTGTTGTCAGCATCCTAGAAGGAAGTTGATTTTGAGAGTATCCATTAAGTATTTCCCTTTTTACTTGGAATAGGAGTATGCCGTGAACTGCCATGTTATCACCTGGGAGAGGATTATCAGCCATTTCGATATATTTGCATTTGGACATTTCTGGGGCTGGGCCATGAAGGCCTTGTTGATCCGTAGTTATGGTCTCTGCTGGACAATCAGTATTACCTGGGAGCTAACCGAGGTAAGAAGGGGCCTTGGGCAGTGGTCAGATAGTTTACCTGTAGGAGAAAGGTTGTCTGTCCATTAAGAGTCAGTCAATCCATTTTCCAGCCCCTGCGGGAAACACTATGTTTAAACCGTCCCCTAGAAATATTTTATGCCTTTGTGGGGGTTGGGGTGTGTATGATTCCTTATTAACTTAAAATGTGTCTCTTGTTTCACAAGTGTTAAAGAGAAACAAATGAAATGAAACAGTAAAGAATGATATTAAAATCCCCAGTGAGACTGAGACAGATACATGGTAATGAGGAGATCTGCTTAGGGGTAACTAGGTGGGTTACCCACTAGCTAGTTTCTAGTTTGAAATTAATAGAATTGTGTTTATGAGTTATGAGGGCACCCAGGATATTTTGGAGGTGAAAAATGGATATAGCTCTAATATCTCAGGAGTCAAGGTTGTCTTATTTCATGAATGAAAGAGATACAGTCTTTAAAAAATTATTAGGAAAATGATTTGGGGGAAACTTATTTATTGTTCAGTTATGGTAATCATCCTTCACCACTCCCAGGGAACAAAATTTGGCCACGTGTACAGTATATTTCTTGATGCCACCTGTTGTCTTGACCCCAACTAAGGGAAACATGCCAGCCAGATCTAGCTTCGGTTAATGTGTCTCTTGCAGCCCAAGAGGCCAGAAGGCTGAGTTCAAGGTGTTGATTGGTGCCCTTTGAGGGCTGCGAGGGGGAATCTGGTGCAGGCCTCTCTTAGCTTCTTTGGGTTGCTGGCCATCTTTGGTGTTTCTTGGCTTGTAGATGCATCACCCCAATCTGCCTTCGTCTTCGAGCGGGGTTCTCTCCATGTGCATTCATGTGGCGTTCTTTTTATAAGGGCACCAGTCACACTGGATTAGAGGCCCACCCTATTCCGGGATGGCCTCATCTTTACTAATTACATCTGTAACAACTCTCGTTCGAAATAAGTTCATGTCACGAGGACCTGGAGGTTAGGGGCTCGACAGGAGGATTTTGAGGGGACATGATTCAACCCACACAGTACCCAACACCGTACATGTATTGTCTCCTAAATCCTCACCATACACATAAAAGGGTGTATATATTCCCAGTGGACAGACGAAGGAACGAGATCCTAGAGCCTTGTCTCCTGAGGGGGGTGAGCCAGGATTGGATTCCACATGTGCTGGCCTCCAGGTGCACGGCCCACGTTCCCCCGAGTTCCAGGTGTTTTCCTGGCCTGTGCGAGGCCCTGGGCCTTTCTCAGCCTGTCTGCTTCGCTCCCCTCACACTGCCGATGGCGTCTGGGCCTTCCTTCCCTGCTCCTCTGTATCCTCTAGACTCTTGTGAGCACCTCTGCTCCGTCTGTGTCTTTCACACCCCTGCTCCGCTCGCACCTACTCTTGTCTGAACTACTCGTTTCCTCCCTTCACTGTTAGTTGCCAAAGTGATCTTTTTCACACGTCGATCCAGTTGCGTCCTTCTCCAACTTAAAACCGTAGTGTTTGTCCATTGCTTTGAAGACAAAATCCAAACTCTTGGACCAGCCTCTGGAGCTAATTGGCCCCAGCCCACCTCTCTCTTCTGCTCAAGACCCTCTCCACCCTGCCATCTGCTCCGGCCACCTTTGCTTTCATCTTGTCAAAGAGGCCGTGTGTTTTCCTATCCCAGAGCCTACCGACAGGCTCTTCCCTCGTTTCCCCGCTCCCTCTGGGCTCCAGGTTTGTACGCCTGCAGAGAGAGTACCTGGACCTTCTCCTTTGAAACGCCCGTCATATTGTATGTACTTACGGTGTCTCTTTTCTGCTAAGTGGTAAGCCTCAGGAGGGCAGGGCCTATATCTGCATAGTCCCAGATACTCTGCCCCTCAAGTGGGAGACATTTCCCAAAGTCCTGAGGAGTGAAGGAAGGAGTCCAGCCCTCTCCGGCTCCTCCTGCCCAGTTCCCCTCTGTGAGTTCCTGGCATTCCTCTGGATGGCCCATCCCACCCCCAGAACCTGGTACTCTCCAGGAAGGCTCTTCAGGCTGAAGCATGGCCTCCACCCTCCACCCTCGTGCAGAGTCTAGTTTTAGCAGATATGTGTCATCGACTTCTGTTGAAGTTTCTCTCTTCCCTGTCCACACACGACAGTTAATGCCTCATCTGATAGCTGGGGACTGGGGAATACACCTCAGGGGCTGCACCTGGCTCACTGAGGGAGGGTCGTGGCCTCGGGCCTTCCCATGCGGTCGCTGTGCTGCGTCTTTTCAGCAACAGGCCTGTTAAGAAGGCAAACGCCATATATTTGCATTGTTTTACAGTCTACAGGATGCTTTCGTGAACAAGTTTTATTTTGCAGTATTTATTGTGTTACTTCAGAGGTTTGTAATTACGGGGTTGCCTCTTTCCAGAGGATTCCCAGGTGTACCGCCTTTGTTATTTCAGACCTTCTAGAAATTGGCCTTCACACAGCGGCGTGTGCTACTCTGGACAGGGCTGATAGGCTGTTTGTTTTGGACAAAAGGATTTCCACGAGAGGTTTTTATTCCACCCTTGATCCTGCTGTTTGTGGAATGTCCTCAGTCTTCATCTTCGTGTCTTGAAACCAGTCATGCCTGCCCCCAGCGACCCCTGTCGCAATGGGACTTGCTCCAGTAACCACCTGTCAGAATGAATCTCTCATTTGTCCCCACCGTACTCCATTTATGTCGCCACGGTAGCATTTGCCACGGCCTACCTTATTCAGTGGTTTAGGATAAACATCTGACTTGTTCTTGCCCTTGGGATCATGAACTTGACTTTATTTTGCCTCACCCCTTGCACATCATCAGCACTTAATAAGATGATGACTGCGAATCAGTTGCCATAGAGTTTCCTGTTAAGCTCTCCATTTCCTACCTCATGTCATCAAAACCTGACCTTTCTCCTTTCACGGCCTCCTCGCTGTTTAACCTAAATATCTGTGGGATAGTGCACAGCTTCAGCTCTCAAGCTGCTAATTTTGAGGATTCTGCCAACGCTCTGTTGGCAAGAATGAAGACTTCTCCTTTTCCCCTCCTGGATCCTTGTCTTGCTGTTGTTAGCCACGGTAATTCGTCAGTAGTCTTTTTTAGGAGGAATTACCATGTCTTTAAAGCACTGTGTCCAGCAAAGGACTGTTTGGATTCATAAAATTTGTAAACTCACCCACAGCATAGAAAACAAACCTGATGACAGACCTTGTTTTGATGTATTTTTGTCATGCATTAGGGAAACCTGTACCATCCATGACTTCTCCTGAAAGAACATATTAGTAAAAGGAAACATATCTTCCTGCACTTTTGTTTCTAAAACCATGGTCTCTCGTGTTCCTCAGCTTTTCTTCATGCATCTGTTGCCCAATTTCGCCGAGTGCTGGTGGGACCAAGTCATCCTGGACATCCTGCTCTGCAACGGCGGCGGCATCTGGTTGGGTATGGTGGTTTGCCGGTTTTTAGAGATGAGGACCTACCACTGGGCCAGCTTCAAGTGAGTCGCCTCCCCTCTGGACATTAGTCACAGCCTCACACAATGCGCACTGAGCCGCTTTTAGTAGCAAGTGACTTCAGTATGGTCTTTGATGATAAGAAGTAAATTACACGTTAGTAATTGAAACTCACGAATTATTACAGACCTCACTGCAGGCATTCACTCAGATAATGCTAAATCATTTATGATTTTTCTCACATCCATTTTATTTTCATTCTCATGCCTCAGCCTGCATTCACACTGCCGATTAATTAGTCCCCTGTTTTTCAGTTACCCCCTGCAAGCCATCTCACACCACTGCTTGAGTGATCTTTTTTTTTTTAATTTTTTAATGTTTTTATTTATTTCTATGAGAGAGAGAGAGAGAGAGACAGCGTGAGCAGGGGAGGGTCAGAGAGAGAGGGAGTCACAGACTGAAACAGTCTCCAGGTTCTGAGTTGGCAGTCAGCACAGAGCCTGATGCGGGGCTTGAACCCACGAACCGCGAGATCATGACCTAAGCGAAAGTCGGACGCTTAACCGACTAAGCCACCCAGGCGCCCCTTGAGTGATCTTTTTAAGAATGTCAGATTCATTGTGTCATTCTCCTGTGATGGCTTCTCCTGGTCTTCAGGACAAAGTGCATGTCGTGGGCTGGGCAGGTCTGGTCGTTTCCTCCACGCACTATGGGGCTCCCTCGGTTATGAGCACATGGTCCTCTGTACCTGGGTTTGACCCATGTCCCCATGTGCCAGGCTGACAGGTCGTCTCCTTTCCTGCCTCGACTCCCTTGATGCCTCTTCAGGTAGTTGTCTCTGACTCTCTGATTCAAGTCGCATGTCCCTCCTCTGTGCCTCCAGGGGGGACAGCACTCTCCTCCGTCATTCCTTATCCTGCCTCCCTGAACTCTCTCCCCAAGTTGGGGACTTGCCAACTATGCCATTGAGACTATGGCAGGGACTATGCCATTGAGAAGCAGGAACAGAACAGCAGTGGGATAACGAAAGTAGTTGTCTTTATTGAGTTTACATCTTCATTTATTTATCAAACAAAATGTGAGCATTTTCCCATATCATTAAGTATCCTAAAACATGATTTCAAAGGGCTTCTTTATATCAAACATATGGTTGATTCATGAGGTGTTTAACCAGTTCCCTTCTGTGGTCATTTAGGTGTTTCAAAGAGTTTTCAGTTTTTTTATTTTTTTATTTTTATTTTTTAACATTTATTCATTTTTGAGAGAGAGGGTGTGAGTGTGGGAGGGGCAGAGAGAATGGAAGACACAGAATACAAAGCAGGCTCAGGTTCTGAGCTGTCAGCACAGAGCCTGATGCAGGGCTCAAACCCACGAGTGGTGAGATCATGACCTGAGCCGAAGTTAGTGCTTAACCGACTGAACCACCCAGGTGCCCCCAAAGTTTTCAGTTTTATGAAGGAAGCTAGAGTGAACATTCTTGAACATGTATCTTTATAGACTTTTTTTTTTCTACAAATAATTTTGTTGTTGTTAAATGAGGGCCACCTGGGTGGCTCAATTGGTTAAGCGTCCAACTTCAGCTTAGGTCATGATCTCACAGTTGGTGAGTTCGAGCCCTGCATCGGGCTCCATGCTGACAGCTCAGAGCCTGGAGTCTGCTTCGGATTCTGTGTCTCCCTCTCTCTCTGCCTTCCTCGTCTCATGCTCGTGTGCTCTCTCTCTCTCTCTCTCTCTCTCTCTCTCAAAAATAAACAAAAATTAAAAAAAATTTTTTTAAATAAATAAGGGAAAATGAGTATAGGTCACAAAGAGAATGTCTCAGCACAGAGCCCGACACAGGGCAAAATCTCACACTGTCAGATCATGACCTGAGCTGAAATTAAGAGTTGGACGCTTGACTCACTGAGCCCCCAAGGTGCCCCTATAAATAAATTCTTAAAAGTGTAATACACCAATTTATATTCTCACCCACATTCATTAATGTATGTATATGTCCATTTCACTCTTTCTTACTTTGAAGCCTTTTTAAAATTTTTTAACTTGTTTTACTTTAAAGCCTTTTTCAATGTTATCACATATAATTATGTGATACCAAATTTCTAGTCTATTTCTATTATAATTTCTCTCTTCTTATTCGTGCTTTTTATAGGCTAAGGACATTAACACTTTGACATAAATGTGACTTTATTTTCCATTTTGTCATCCACTTACACTTTTCTTTATGGTAGGTACTCCATTAAAATTTAAAAGCTTTTAATCTTTTTGTTTAGGTAAATGTTAACCTGTATTTTCTTACAGTTCTTCAGTGGTTGAGTATTTTATTATAAGTAACTTATTTAATCTGTCTCCAATTTAATTTGGTATATAGTATGAGGGAAAGATTTCATAATGTTTTTTGCACTTGATTAAGCCCTGTTCCCTATTCTTTAAATCACCCTTCTTGTGGGTGCTGACTTAAAAGCACACTCTTTAATATATTTAAGACAGTATATAATGGAATAAAAACCGGAGCTGTGCTAGATGTTGCTCTAAGTCAGCTTTGTAAACAGTATCTCATTTGTGCCTTCCATCAGTCCTAGAGGGTGACACTCTTTTTCTTCATTCTAGGGATGGTGACAGTAAGAACTAGGCTCAGTACTTTGCCTAGGGACACACAGCTAGCAAGTGGCCGAGTCTGAATTTATCTCAGGTCTTCTGGCTCTTTACACACTGCCATAAGGCTTCTCCATTTTCATACATTTATGCTTTAGATTCAACTTGAGAATCATTTGGTCAAGTTACCAAAACACAAGCCCAGCTAATAAGCAGAAATCCCATTGGTGTTTTTTCTTTTAAGTGACATAAAATATACAAATGAATATAAAGTTGAATTAACCTCTTTACTGTACAGACCATCCTGACTTATAATGGTTTGACTTAAATGATTTCTTGACTTTACAGTGGTGTGAGAGTGATCACGCATTCTGATTCTGCAGAAATCATCCTTTGGATTTTGCATTTGGATCTTTTCTTGGGCTAGTGAAGAGCGTAGGATCCTTTCCTGCGATGCTGGGCAGGGGTAGCGCAGCTCCTGGTCAACCAGACGATCGTGACAGTCAGCAAACAATACACTCACCGTCATTCTGCACCCAGTCACACATTATTTTTCAGTTTCAGTACTGTATTCCACAAATTACATGAGGTAGTCAACACTCTGTTATAAAATAGGCTGTGCGTAGGAGGACTTTGCCCAACTGTGGACAAAGGAAAGCGTCGGGAACAAGTGTAAGATGGGCTGAACTAAGTTATGATGTTTGGTAGGTGAAGTGTATTAAGTGCATTTCATTTTACGATATTGCCAATTTATGATGGGTTTATCGGGGTGAAACCCTCATAAGTTAAGGAAGACCTGTAATAAGTGTTCCAATACTTGATCACGCTCTGTCCCTCTATTTATTCCCATATCCCTCTACCTCTTTCCATATAGTTTGCTATTATTATTATTTTTTTTACATACAAGTCCTTCATAGTTCTTGTTTATTTTTGGAGAATCCCTATTTTTTGTTGCTCTTGTGCCTCATACCTTATTGCTGCAAGATTTTCTCAATACGTGCCTCTTGATGGGTAGGTGAGTGAATGAATGAAGGACCAAACCCACACCTCAAATAAAAGACCTGACTTGTTCACTCTTGTGCCTTCAGCACTTAGCACAGTGTCCAAGAGGTAAAGGTACTTGATAAAAATCTTTGCTGAAATAAAGAATCTTTACCAGTTACTGAATGCTATTTACCTTGGATCTCGGCTCTCCTAGATTAGCAAGAGAGGCTAGAACGTATAGCTAGCTATGGTGCTCACAGTGGGAACTTTCCTCTGCCATTTGCTCTGAGCCTAACTGTTCTCACATGTAATACGTAGGAATCTTCATTTCTGTCATGGCAGTGGGGTGTTTTTAACTGAGTGATTTGTAGGATTAAAATTAAGGAGGCTTGAAAATTGCTGTTTGTCAGCCCAAACCGTTCATTTATCTGAGGAAGAAATAGGATAAAGACATGGTGTGGGTGACCTCAGAATGTGGAGCATATTCTCTGTTTTACTAAAGTGCCCTGCCTTGCGAGGGGCACTGGGTGGCTCAGTCGACAAAGTGGCTGACTTCAGTCCAGGTCATGATCTCACGGTTCATAGGTTCGGGCCCTTTGTTGGGCTCTGTGCTGACAGCTCAGAGCCTGGAGCCTGCTTCAGGTTCTGTGTCTCCCTCTCTCTCTGCTCTTCTCTTGTTTGTGTTCTCTCTCTCTCTCTCTCTCTCTCTCAAAAAATAAATAAACATTAAAAAATATATATTTGTAAATGCCCTGCCTTGGGAGAGACAGAGTGGGTGGGATCGTGTCCTGTGGGCGTCTCATTCTCGCTGGCCTGGCTCCAGGGGGCTGTCGTCATGCCTCAGCTTCTTTTGTCACCCGTTCACAAGTAAAGACCTCTCTTGGCTCTGCAGTGACCTGACCCCTGCCCCGTGCCTGTCATCACTGAAGTTTCCCATCGAGGGTACAGCTGTCCACACTTCATGTAAATAGAGACATCATTGTTGGGGAGATGGTTTACCCAGAAAGGAATCTTCTTGTCCTGAGCATTTGTTGTAAAATTGTCAGTGCAGGGTTGTTTTTTTTTTTTTTTTTTTTAATTGTCTTTTTGTTTTTCTTCTTCCCCTTCCTTATCTCTTTGGATTTTCACTGCAGCCATTCTCTCCTTACAGAGACATCCACACCACCACCGGGAAAATCAAAAGAGCTGTGCTCCAGTTCACTCCTGCTAGCTGGACCTACGTTCGATGGTTTGACCCCAAATCTTCATTTCAGAGAGTGGCTGGGATATACCTTTTCATGATTATCTGGCAGGTATTTTTCCAGAGGCCCAGAACTAGCAGGGCGAGGCGGGGGCGAGAGGGGGTGGTGCTGGAGACAAAACAAAACAAAAGCAAAAGCAAATAAAACCCACCCTGGAATTTAGAGCCGACGCTAGTTGACACTGCTTACCAGCTGGGTGGTTTGGAAGAGAAAATTGTGCAGCTGACATACAGAATAATTAAACAGAGCAGTGTTATTACCCCCAAGGCCTTGCTTCATCATAAAGACGTTTCTAAATATCTTTCTTTGAGTCGGAAATTAGAAACCACGTATAAAATTCCCCAAATGAAGCTTTTGGTCACAGCATCTGTCACCCAAGGAGTCAGGCGTCGGATAGCTTTTCAGAGGGGTCATTTTCAGAACCAAAGGAACAGATGCAAAGGCTTTTTCTTACATTCTAAGTTTAATGTTTGATTTTTAAAAATTGGGCTGCAGCTGTTACCACTTCAGGTAACTTGTAGAGAGCTAAGTAAAGAAGCCCCTACTCCGTGTGGGTCAATGGAACCCTCTGGGGACCTGGGTCCTCCAGAAAGGTGCCCTCAGTGGAGAGAAGGTCTCCTTCCAAGCAGCCCACTATGTGATTCGTGTGATTCAGACAGCCAGGGGTCTTGGAAAAGGATTACTCAACATCTCTGTTTTCTAGAGATAGCTTTTGTGTTGACCCTCCTGTCCCCAGGTTAGTTATTTTACAACTTTGGGAGAGCAGCTTTTGCTTGAAGAGTGTTTTGGAATCATGAGAAATTATATTTTGAACACATGCACAAAATGCTCCCAACGTAACAAAATAAGCGTGTGTCACCTTTAAGACAGTCTTCCGTGTCCACACGTGGAGAATAATAATGCTCATCTCAGCAAGTGGAATTTACAGATATAGAATTGGGTGTGAATAAGTAGTCACCATGGTTTGGGGAAGTCTGTATGAGAATGGGAGTTTAAATGGGTGGGGGTTCAGTTTTTCCTTATCGGAGCAATATCTGGGAAGGTGTAGGTGTTTCTTTTTTTTTTTTTTTTAATTTTTTTTTTTAATGTTTTATTTATTTCTAGGAGAGAGAGAGACAGCGTGAGCAGGGGAGGGTCAGAGAGAGAGGGAGTGACAGACTCTGAAACAGGCTCCAGGCTCTGAGCTGGCAGTCAGCACAGAGCCTGACGCGGGGCTCGAACCCACGAACCGCGAGATCATGACCCAAGCGAAAGTCGGACGCTTAACCGACTAAGCCACCCAGGCGCCCCGGTGTAGGTGTTTCTTTAATGTGAGATCTGAGGAGGAGGTTGGATTAGTACAGGAGAGATCGGATATGGTCCTAGAATGATAGCATTTCACGGAGCCCATTCTCACACTCACTGAGCCGGGACCAGCTTTCCACGTGTGGTGTTAATTAGTGGACCATTTTTAAATTTTATATCATTGAAATCAGTGCTGTGGGGAAAGACATATGTCTCACGTCACTGAAACGAACCTGCTGCTCTATATGTTCTCCTTTCCTAATCTCTGCTCCTGGTTTAATCTGGAGGGGAAATGCAGGAGACGGCACAGACCTCATCCCGGCCGGTCACTTCCGTGCTGCCACAGGTTTTTCATGTGATGAGCTGCACCGGGATGCTAATAACCTCAGGAAAAAGTACCACCCATCGGTGAAACTTGAACCCACCCTTCACTCCCACCTTTAAGAGCTGCCTTTGGTCAAGGCATGTGCTAGATGGGTTCCCAGTCATTTCTCATTGACATATCTCATGCTTCTTTTGGTTATCAAAGAGCTCACTTTCCTATGGTCAGACTTCTTTTAGGTCGGGCCTGATTTCTGGAAGGCTGCAGAGGTATTCCGTGGTGTATATTTGTTTTCATGATTTCTGCTCTTCTCAGAACGTCCCTCTCCCCACTATGGCAGCAGATCACACACGTGACCCAATGATAGCCATGCACCAGGAAACCTGACAAATAGCTGATGCCACCACGTCCCCCTTCTCTATACTAGCACCTCCCCCTGAGCCCCCAGCTGGTTGGTGCCCATATTGTACTGGCTGTTACTTAAAGAGCAGCTATTCCATGAGCCACTTGGGAGGACCCCATATATTTTCTGAAAATGCTCAGAACATACTAGTTGTTTTTTAGAATGTTCATAATGAGGAATATGTTGTTATGACTTAGCATGCAGTATCAAGTTGACTAATGCATCCTTCTTTTTCAGCTAACTGAGTTGAATACCTTCTTCTTGAAACATATCTTTGTGTTCCAAGCCAGTCATCCATTAAGTTGGTGTAGAATTCTCTTTATTGGTGGCATCACGGCTCCCACAGTGAGGTAATTCTATACAAGTCTGACTGTCATTTGAGCATATTACCCTGCAATGCATTCTCCTGTCCAGCCTAAGGAAAGTCACATAGGCTAGCAGATTCCCATGAAAACATTAAAGAAGTATACATCTGAATATGAAGAAAATGTTTTGCTCTCAGATCTAATAACATGAAGTGAGAACATCACATACACCATTACCTTCAAAGCTTTTTTATAATCTTTCACTGCTGTTCTTTTTTTTCCCCTTTAACATCTTTTTAAAAAAATGAGTAGCAGTGATGCTGACTTTTTTTTTAATGAGATGATTGAAAAATACAAAAGTTTCAACAGTGGATCTGAAGTCATAAAGGATGGTATTTTTAGAATGATGCTTCATTAGCTCTTTTAGAGCCTGTTCCTTTCCTTTTCTCAGCGCCCTCCACGTCATCCTCCAGGACAACTGAGATAAGCTTGAACATTCATGCTGTTATGCCCCTGACCTGGGTAGGGCCCCAGAGGTGAGGCATGATTTGGAGACTGTCCCTCATGCCGACTGATCCCAGCGCACATCAGAGAGAAATGGTCCTTTGTTTCATTCCTCCTCTCCAGAACTAATGGCGTTGGGGTTTTACAGTTCATGTGGAGCACCAGCACTGATTCAGTAACAACACCGAAGTTATCTGCAAAGTTGATACAAATAGAAACTAAGCAGCTTACAGGGGTTAGTTTCTCAGAAGCTATAGCTATAGGATAACTTAATTCATCATTTTCAGTGTGCATGCAAACCACACAAGCAGAGGGCCTCACTTGCCAAGAAGAGTGGGTATTCTTCTTGGTCAAACCTCTTCTATCCACATTAATTACTACAGAAAGAAAACAGATATAGATAAACATCTATATCTATATATATCTCCCTCCCCCATAATGCCCCCCACCTCCCTCCTCCTGCCCCCCAGATCCTGGATTGAACAAACCGAATAAGATACAACTGAGTCCTGTGGAGTTAAAGCCCAAAATTCCATCTCTTGTTTTCATTAAGGACCAAACAGGAAACCCAGTAGTTGGTAGGCAGGCAGTGTTTTGACACGTTACAGACCAATGGTCTGTTGAAGTAGTTTTCTTGTAAATGCTATTTTCCCCTCAGTGGATTGGAACCTCCCTCTCTCATTTAAAACTTAATTTAATTTATCGAATTATTTTCAAGTTATTATTAGAGTTATTTATTACAATTATTTATTAGTTATTTTCAAGAAAGATTAGCAGCAGCTTTTTCATTAAATTAGGAGTGATCAACGAAGTCAGTAAGTGGGAAAAGAAACCGCTTATAAAACAGAATCAGAAAGCACATCTGATTTATCATGAAATTTCAATATATTGTTAAACATTTCGAAGTTAAAACCGGAGGCTGCATGTCCAGTGTTTTGAATTTTTAAGAGCCCCTTAAAATTTCTGCCCAACCCTATGGTTTCTTTTTTGTTTAAAAGTCAGCCCCTTTTCTGTGCTTTTATACCAACTTGAGGCATCTTCTGTTTAAGAAGATGCTTTGGCAAGCTGCTTGGGAAGATGGAAGTGTTCTAACGGGTTCTAACACAGCCACCCCGGGTAGCAAATGGCAGGCCCTAAAAGAAGAGAAAGCTTACAGGCTTTGGGATAAATCATACAGACCATATCTCCATTTTCTTCCTTTTTGACTCAACTCTCCTGCTTTGCAAAGAAGTTTGACTGAACCTTCTTTTATTCTCATAATATCAAGTGCAATGTAAAGGGGTGGCTTTAGTTGGAGGAGAGAGAAGCTGAAGTGGTAAAAGCATATTAGATCATGAAAATGAGAAGTGAGAGGTAGACCTGAGTTCTTCATGACTAGAATTCTTCACTCAGGCCTTCGAGGTAAGGAGATGGTAGTTTATGGATGACCTTCAGGCATCCATGAGTCCCCTGAAACTTAATGCAAAATTTTTTGTGTTCATGCACCTTTATCATAGGTTTCATTAAATCCACAAGAAAGTCTGCGACCCCCAAAAGATGAATAGCTCCTGCTTCAGATCTTCCTTCTGAAGGGACGGATTGGGTTTGGGGAGTGGTCATCAAAGTCTAAGCGTGCACTGTCCTAACAGCCACTTAACCACGTGTGGTGGCTGAGCACTGGAAATGTGGCTAGTCTGCATTGAAATGTGCTGTACATATAAAATACACACCAGACTTTGTAGACTTAGTGCAAAAACCCTGTATAACACTTCATTATAATTGTTTTCAATACACTGGGTTAAATAACATGTTACTAAAACATCTATTATCTGTTTCTTTTTACTTCCTTAACGTGGCTGCTGGAAGATTTTAAATTGTGTTTATGGCTTATATTCTGTCGGACAGTGCTGCTCTAAGCAACTCCGTATTGTTGCCTCATTTCTCTGAGCTTGTCAGTAACATTCAAAGTCATTGGTGTTGAGTGAACAGTGAACTATATCCGAGGTCCCATTCCACTTTCTGAGAGCCAAAAGTATGTGTCTGCCCTGCCTGGTTACAATCAGCAACCTTTGTCCTGGAGAGTGCCAGAGGAGACAGTTCATGACAATGTAGGTGACCCTCTGGAATCACGTCCCTGCATAGAGACCTGTTCTGTCCCTGAATCAAAACTGCCTTTGTGAACAATCAGCTCTTGAAGCCATGCTCTCCCCACTCCAACCCAGCCTGAACTCTTCACCTTTTCCAAGAATGTTCCAGCAGCCACTGGCTTTCTATTCCCTTGACTAGAAGTAGACCAGTTAGCTGGAGTATGTAGAACAAGGCGGAACATCTTTTATATTTGCCCTGTCAAAGTGATTTGATTCTGTACTGACCTGTTGGTCTTCCAGAAGTTTTCAGTGAATTCCACCTTTGTTCTTTCAGGCAGTACTATGCTTACCTCACCGACACACAGTGCAAACGCGTAGGGACCCAGTGCTGGGTGTTTGGGTGAGTAATCTATTGTTGTGGAGGCTTAAAAACCACTTAAGCCTCCAAATTTCCTTGTTATTTCTTGACCCTGTATTAAGTGCCTTTCAGTACAATTTTCCAATTTGCCTGCCATTGTTTTGTTATATGTCTTTTCATCTTTAACATTTTCTTTTCTGATTTAAATTCAGAATATTGTCATTAATTGGCATAGAAAGAGAACAAACTCCTTTTTTTTTTTTTTTTTTACAAAAAATAGGAAATCAAAAGATATTTGCTGCATGGAACTCAGAGACCTTATTTTATGAAACAAATTAGAGAGACAGCAGATTGTTCAAATTCCCTCTAAATTTGATGACAAACTTGGGACATCATTTTGTGATAAGCTTACTGATGCTTTATGTTACTTTTACATCAAAAAGGCTGCTCAAAACAGCTGTTTGCTGCCTAGCAAGGTATAAGTTTATTGTTCCAAAGAGAACCAACACATAGTCACACAGTCACAATTTATTGTCTTGTTACAAATACAAATGCTGTCTTTATATATTATTTAAATAATTTGAAAGAGGCCATAGGCTATCTAGTCCAACACTGTACTGCTAAATGTGAGGCCTTCGCCAGTGTCTCAGGTAAGTGGTTCTTTTGCTTAACTACAGCCAATAATATACCGTTCCATTTAGGAGCCAAGGTCCCAGAGATGTCTAGCACATCTGTGAAGTCAAGTCTCTGAGATAACTTAGACTCAAGACCAAATCTAGGATCTAAATTGAGTGTGGCAACATAAAAATGAATACCCATAGTAGGCAAGAGATTACTACTTTTAACAGATTTTTGAACCGAGTAACTTTTTTTTTTCCAGTAAATAGGTAATTCATACATTTAGATTAGAAAAAGTGGCTAAAGAAGAAAATAAAGATCATCCAAGGAAGTTAGCCCATCAGGGATCATTGCCCTTAACCTTTCTATGTTATTCTTCCTAAACATTTCCCTATGTGGGTGTGTGTCCAGCTCTCATTTCAGATTCTGAGGGCTTGCTCAAGTTAAAGACGTAGGCAGGCTTCCCTCTTGAACCTAGAACACAAAGGGCCATTGTCTGTCCTTCTCATACACTCTGTGATGTAAGCTGATTTTCATACCCAGAGGAGTTTAAGGGGTGATAATGTGAGTTAGCTTTCCATTGTTTAGTGACCTAACAGGAGAGAGAATTTACACATTTACCAGATTTCCAAAATACAGAGCAAAGGCCATGCGATCGCACTGTTGTAGAGTCACATAAAGGAGGTGGGTGGGCTCTCCTTATTGTCCCATAGTAAGGGGACCTCAGGGGGAAGGAGGACAAGAAGCATTGCCCTTGCACCTTGTCCACACAGTGTTTGAGACCTCCTCCATCGCTTATGCCTTCTTTCCACACGCAGTTTCCTCTTCAGACTCTGAGGTCCTTGCCAAAGCCTTATTCTGCTGTGAGTGCACGTATGCTCCACACGACTGTGTCTGTTTACCTTTGAGGAAAAGGAGATGCTGATCAGAGAGAGAGGTGGTGTTACAGCAAAGCTGGTTTCTAATCAGGCAGCCAAAATACCATCCCTACCGGTAGGAGAAATGGCAGAGCTAAACAAGGCTGGAGCGGCAGAAAACGCTGCTGCAGAAAGCCACACCTTGTTGAAAAGGGCTCAAGGAAAGTAAAATGCCAAAGGAGATCTCATTTGGCCCATTGAATGTGCTTTCCGAGAATCGCGAGCTCCCAGAATGCTGGTAACAGGACTTGTGCATCTTGAGAACTAGTGGGCCACGCCGAAAAGAACAGATTCCTCTCCATAAACCACACCCAGCCATCCGCCTGGGTGCGTGAGCACTGGCGAGAGCCACCTCTTGTCAGCCAGCGACGGGGAAGCAAGGGGCCCGAGCTGTCTCTTCTCTCTGCGGGTTTGTCCCTCGGAGGCCGCCACCTTCCTCCTTCTGCCCCCTCCCCATTGCCCTCATTTCGTCTTTTTTCCGTCTCCTAGTAGCTGCTTTATAGCTTCCTTTCCACTAGTTTTGGAGTAATTTCAGGCTTTAGTTAGCAAGATGTGGCGAGGTGGGGGAACAGAATAGAAGCGCCCCACACAGTGCCAGTCAAAGTTTTGCCTTTAGGGAAGGTGGGCACGGGAAAGGAAAGGGCAAACAGGACCTCCTGAGGTGTCTTACCCACCATTCCACATCTTTTTCTCCTGAAAAGAGCACTTTTTCTCTTCTGCAGATGTTACACCCTGAAAAGGTTTGTGTTAATTACTCGCTGATTTAACTAAAAATGGACTCACAATGTGGTCTCCCACAGTTGTGCCATAAATCCGAGCTTTTAAGGCTTTTCTACTTAAACCTGCCGTGCCCAGTGGAGAGATGGGACTCCATCCAGCCGGGGAACGGGAACCCCACCAAGGAGAAAGCAGTAGTGTGAAAAGGCTGGCCCCTGCTCTCTTTAGAAAGTCCCATTGCACTGCTCCAGCTCTGTGGGGGCGTCAGGGACAGACCGATGTGAACAGGTTCCCCAGGGCAGGTTCTGAGCAAAGAGAGAAGTAACTTGATTTATAAAGAAAAGAATTTGACCACATGGCCCTGAAGGAAGGTGTTCAAGCTTTGGTCGTAGTCGGAGTGAGCAGTCACTTTTCCTTGCCCTACAAGTACTTGGGAGGGACCTTTGGGGGCTGGTTTGGGTAAGAGTCCACTGTTCTCTGGGTGGCCCAGGACCACATCTGCCTCACTGTCAGAACTGCCCTTTACTCCACATTGTCCTGACCCTACTGGTGCCCCTTTGATGATAAGCTTCCATCATCAGTGCTCAGTGCTCTGCTGAACTGTCCTCGCCAAGGCCTGTCCCAGATCAGCAGGTCCTTCCTCCATCCGCATCTCCCGTCTTCCCCGCGGCATCTGCCATCTTGAAACTGTTCCTTCTCAGTTTCCTCTGCAGGCCATCCATTCTCCATCACTCCTCTCCACAGTTTCTTATAATGGGGCTTGTTCCTCCAGGCTTTGCCCCCCACCCCTGGAAGGATAGACAACAGCTGTGAGGCATAGGGTTCTTCCAGGAGGAGGGTGCATGCGAGGGGAACAGATGTCTGTGGGAGATGTCATCCCACTCTGACCTTTTCCCAGCACCGCCAGGTCCTCACCCGCTGCTGCTGACCTTTGTCCACAGCCTCCTGCCTTCCTCACCTTCCCTCCCTGTCTGCCCACCTCTGGGTCATGCCCTCCATCCTCATGCTGCTGGGCTAGCATTATAGTTTCCCTTTTCCATTGTCTTTCCCTTCATCCTGTCTGTGGATCCTGTCACGATCCATTGTCTGTCCTTTATCTCGCCACCCCGCTTCCTTCCTCAAAAACCCCTCCACTGACAGCCCCAAACCTCACGGTAGGTACAAAAAAATTTTTTAGCGGTTGAATCCCATGACATCTTGCCTCAAATCCATTACAATAGCAAAACAGTTGAGCAGGGGGCGCCTGAGTGGCTTAGTCAGTTGAGTTTCCAACTCTTGATTTCCGTTTAGGTCATGATCTCATGGTTCAAGGGTTTGAGCCCCACATCAGGCTCTGTGCTGATGGTGCAGAGTCTGCTTGGGATTCTCTCCAGCCCTCTCTCTCTGCCCGTCTCTTGCTCTCCTTCGCATTCTCTCTCTTTCTCCTCCCCGCTCAAAATACATAAACTTAAAAAAAAAAAGAAGCAGTTGAGCAGAACTGTCATGGGTATGCTGCCAAGGACCCTCTTGACCCTCTTCCTACCCACCCCACCCTGCCCCTGGGGTTTTTGGGAAGTCAGAAAGTTCCATGGAACACGGTGGAACCTTGTTTTTCTATCTGGTAAAGCCTAGCTCATCACTTCCTTTAAAAAGGTGCCTCTGCTCCCCCTAACCCAAACTGGAACCTTCCTCCTCAACAAGCTCCTGGTTACCTGTGTGATTGTGATTGTGACTGTGTGGTAGGTATGTCACGGGCACGCACGTCTTATTTCCCGCTGCTGGGGGGGTCAGCTCCTGGCTGGCCAGACGGAGAGGCTTACACACCTCGAGCCACCCCAGCAGGGTGTCCCGGTGCAGCCATGGGGCAGTACATGCAGCGTATGTGAGGTGCACCGAGGCTATGGCGTCCTCAGAATCCAAAAGCAGTTTCTGTTGGCAAGCTGAAAACTTCCTCTGCTTTTTGGCTCATGCACCCAGTTTATGCTCATGGAGCCTAGTGCTTTCGTGCCCAGGTTTCTGCAGTGACCCTGCTTACATTCTTATCCCATTCACTGAAGAGCTTACCCTGGACTCCACATTCATGTCATCTTTATTTCCACCACATCTGGAAAGAGCAGGCTCTACAGGGCAGGGAAGCTGAGAAGGCCCTTGTCCCCAGGCAGGAGCACCTTAGCCCGTGTGCTTGTCTGCTTTGTAACCTTTCTAATTAAAGATAAGGATGGGCAGAGGCATCTAAGGAAATAGTTGTCCTGACTAAATTCCACCAGACCACAGTTTGGCCGCCTAGTTCAGGCTGGTAAAGATCGGATGGATTTAAATCCCCCTTGCTGAGGAGGTTGTGCTATCGCAGGTGACAGGCTCAATAATACAGGCTCCCAGTGTGTCCAAGCCTTTTGGACTCAGCCCTAAAAGAGCAGCCATTGGATCTTACACAAAAGCAGTGTTAGTCTTCCCTAAGGACTTTATTTATTGGGATTCCCTCTGGGGGGGCAGGGATAATGGTGGAGGGGCAATGACTGGTGGTGAAAGGGTCCATGTGATTGCTGGGCTTAATGTATCCCAGTTCCCACCCCTTCTCACACCTCCACAGCTACTCCCTGGGTCCCCTCCCTGGATTAGAAGACTCCCTGTTCCTAATGTAAGTTGAATCATGTGAAAAAATCTTTTGCTCAAAACCCTCTCTCAGACTAAAAGCTAAGCCCTAGTGTGGCCCTCAAGATCAGTGTTCCCCTTCCCTTCCCCCACCCTGCTTTGCCCAGTGGTCGCGTTCTCACTGAGAAGTCCATGCACACAGACAACAGTTTAACTAAGTTTCCTCAGCACAGAGGAGCAAATCCTAACCCTAAAGTTGCTGACTGAAATGCTCTGTGGTCTTTAACTTCGGGTCATTGTAAAGTCAGTTGAGTGGGTCCTGACCAGCATTTTCTTAACATGAAATAGAATACAAAAAAATGTCCAAAGTAAAGGAACAGACTGTTTTGTGAAACTTTTGTTTTGGGTGTGTGTGTATGTCTGTCTGTCTGTCTGTCTGTCTACTGGCTCACACACACACACAATGTGTTTTTTGCTGTGGGTCTCAGATCATAAAAGTTCGAGAACCATGGCCCTAGTCACTGTGTTTTTGAAAGGTGATTTGATCAAGTTGAATACCCCAAAATCTCACAGGATACTCTGGGTGTTCAGTCTGGCTTAAAGGTAGATAAGCACACTGACTTTCTGGGCTGAGCATTTGCTGTTGTAGTCCTTCAAGAAGTCCCAGCCAAAGGTTAAATTAAATATTCTTGGAGTCCCCTCCACAGGCACCTGTTGGCACTGTGCTGCCATCTAGTGTCGGCTCACAGTCCAGACTTGAGGATTCTAGGGACACTCAGCCCTACACTTAAAAGCCTTTCGTGCAGTGAGAAAGAATGAAATCTGGCCATGTGTAGCAACATGGATGGAACTTGAGGGTGTTATGCTGAGCGAAATAAGTCAGGCAGAGAAGGACAAATATCATGTTTGCACGTATAGGAGGATTAGGAGGAACTTAACGGAGGACCATGGGGGAGAAGGGGAAAAATAGTGGGGAGAGGGAGAGAGGCAAACGATGAGAGACTCTTGAACGCTGAGGACAAACTGAGGGCTGATGGGGGAGGGCCGGGTAGGGGGATGATGAGCATGGAGGAGGGCATTTGTGGGGGATGAACACTGGGTGTTATATGGAAACTAACTTGACAAACTATTTAAAAAAAAAAAAAAAAGCCCTTCATGTATCGCAGCTTGAATGATGCTTTCTCACACATGGCCTTTGTTGGTGGGGAGGGCGGGGGCGTGGGCTGGAGGTGGTCTTTAAAGGATTCAGGCCAGTCACTCCTAAACATTGTTTGCTTGGGGCTAGAGGAAAAGAGCCCCAAACTTTCTAAAGATAAATTAAGGGGATTTTCTGCTTTGGCTTAGATTTGGGGCGTTCACTTGTTTCGAGTCATCTGTACATTTGATGCTGGCAGTGATCTTTGTGTCTTCCCAGGGGTGGGGGGGACCAAGGACCTTCTGGGCCCCTTCTTGCCTTTTGAGTGAATATCTGCTACTATGCCAACCCTGATTGACCAGATTCCATCTGGGGTAAGGAACCCCTGAGGTGGAGTTGTCTGAAATCCGTATTCTTGGGTTGTCTTTGGGATCACATGACCAGCTCTGTCATGCTCACCTCATCCGTTCTTACCTGCACTCTTGGAACCTTAATAAAGGCCTGATCTTTTAAATTTTTTAAAAAAATTTTATTTAAATCCCAGTTAGTTAACATATAAGGTAATAATGGTTTCAGGAATAGAATTTAGTGACTCATCACTTACATATAACACCCAGTACTGTGTCCTCCTTAATGCCATCACCCATTTAGCCCATTCTTCCTCCACCTCCCCTCCAGCAACTCTCAGTTTGTTCTCTGTATTTAAGAGTCTCTTATGGTTTGCCTCCCTCTCTGTTTTTATCTTATTTTTCCTCTCCTTCTCCTGTGTTCACCTGTTTTGTTTCTTAAATTCCACATATGAGTGAAATCATATTTGTCTTTCTCTGACTGACTTATTTAGCTTAGCATAATTCATTCTAGTTCCATCCATGTTGTTGCATATGGCAAGATTTCATTCTTTTCGATTACCAAGTAGTATTCCATTGTATATATGTACCACATGTAATCATTCATCAGTCAGTGGACATTTGGGCTCCTTCCATAATTTGGCTATTGTTGAAAGCACTGCTATAAACATTAGGGTACATGTGCCCCTATGAACCAGCACCTCTGTATCCTTTGGATAAATAACTAGTAGTGCAGTTGCTGGGTCATAGGGTAGTTCTATTTTTAATTTTTTGGGAACCTCCATACTGTCCTCCAGAGTGACTGCACCAGTTTGCATTCCTGCCAGCAGTGCACAAGTGGGTTCTTCTTTTATCTACATTCTCACCAAGATCTGTTGTTTCCTGAGTTTTTAATTTTAAGGTTCGATTTTTATATTTATAAATGAAGGTGCAGAATATAAGAGTGACTTTTTCTTGGCTCTTTTAATTAAAAAGTAAAACAAAGTTTGTTGTTGTTGTTGTTTTTAACATTTTTGTATTTAGAGAATAAAGGCTTACTTATATTGCCATCCAGAATGGGGAATATTGAACCTGGCAATGCTTGGAAGTCTGGGAGGGAATGTGATTGCTGCCTTCGTATTACTGACTTACTTGGAAGGCTCAGACTCACCCTGTACGCCAAGAGGGCAGAGTTAGGACCCACAGGCAGAAGTGGGCAGATACCAGCCTGAGACAAGGAGAACTTCCCCACAGCTAAAGAGATTGAGTGGCAGAATAAGCCCACCCACCATGGTAGTAGGTTCTCTGTCGCTGAGAGGGTGCTGACGAAGGTGGTGACAGTTCACCTGGAACATGATTGGTGCTCAAATGGATGTTTCCAGCTATTAAAATGTATGAGTGGAGGTTCTGGTCTGGGAGGAGGGAAGGAGTGAAAAATAGTTTAATATTTCTGGGAAAGTAGAACACAGGGTTTTTAGGATAGTGTAACTACTCTGTGTGATCCTCTAATGTTACATGCACATCACTGTGTATTAGTTGAAGCCCAGGGAATGTACAGCACCAAGAGTGAACTCTCGTGTGTACTCTGGTCCTTGGGTGATGACGATGTGTCCGTGTAGCTTCATCAGTTGTAAGAAATGGACCACTCTGGTCAGGGATTGTGATAAGGGGAGAGGTATATGGCAGATCTCTGTACTTTGCCCTCAGTTTTGCTATGAACCTAAAACTGCTCTAAAAAAATAAAGTCATAGAGAAATAAGAGTTAAATATGGTTAGTATTAAATATAAATGTATGTTATTTCTGAAGAAATTGCAGTGGAAAAGAACAAGTGTAATTTTGTGGGGAACGTGTGAGCAGTATGTAATGATGGCGTAATGCATATTTATGTAGAATGTGTATGCTCTGGCAAGATGGATTCATATTTAACCTCTTATTCTAACTAGGGTCATTGGTTTCCTGGAAGCCATCGTGTGCATAAAATTTGGACAAGATCTCTTCTCTAAGACCCAAATACTCTACGTTGTGCTTTGGCTTCTTTGTGTGGTAAGTTTACTTCTTTTAAAAAACATCCCTTTTTTACCCAAAAGTGTTAGTGAAACTCCCCATGGTGTCTCTTTTAAAAAAACAAACAACAACAGCAAAAATTCTTGTGCACCTAGTTTTTTAAGAAATTCATAGACCAGACCTTCTACTTGTAATAATCCTAAATTGGTCACTAGTCTGAAGGTCAAGATTAAATACATGGGACCACCCAGCATCCAAAATGGGTCACCTTGGAAAGTTCTGGTCAAATGCCCTCAGCAGGTGCACCATACGTGCATTAATGTCACTTGTGGGAATTCACCTACATGCAGGCCTCCGTGAAGGAACAAGGACAATTATAGTGCCCTATAGTGTATATATTGCTGTACAAAGGTTTATGGACAAAACGACAGACTGTGGTGCATAGGCCTTGAGAGATTTTTTTTTTAATGCTTATTTTTGAGAGAGAGAGAGAACACGAGCAGGGAAGGGGCAGAGAGAGAAAGAGAGACAGAATCTGAAGTAGGCTCCAGGCTCTGCACAGAGCCCAGCATGGGGCTTGAGCCCACAAACTGTGAGATCATGACCTGAACCAAAGTCAGAGGCTTAACTAACTGAACCACCCAGGTGCCCCAAGAGAGGTGTCCTTGAAGGTAATCAGACCATGTAGTTTCTGCCCCACAGACTGACTTTATGGGCCAAACCCTATGGGATGAGCTTCCTCTCTGAAGGGAAGAGCTCTTGAGGGTCTCTAGCTCCACTGTCCTGGGACTTTTCCATCATCTTTATTTTTTTAATGTCTGTTTATTTATTTTGAGAGAGAGAGAGAATGAGCAGGGGAGGGGCAGAGAGAGAGGGAGACAGAGAGTCCAGCATGCTCTGTACCAACGTAGGGCTCGATCTTGACTCGGTTGGACGTCTGACTTGTGGTTCTGGCTCAGGTCATAATCTCGCGTTTCATGAGATAGAGCCCCAAGTCGGGCTATGGACTGACAGTGCGGAGCCTGCTTAGAATTCTCTCTCTCTCTAAAATAAATAAATAATCTTAAAAAAAAACAAAATTAAGTATGATCTTAACCTACCTTAAGCATTCTGTGTCTGCCCTTCTTAATTTGTTCTATTATTTTGGACAGATGTCTTATGTTACATTTAAGCTTAAGATTCTTCACTTTTACTTGCTTGGTCCAGAAAGTTAACTTGGACTTTCTTGGTAATCATAGAACATTTCAAACATATGTGGAAGTAGATGGAGTATATGAGCCCTCATCCACATATATGAGTATATGTACTCATCCACCCTCCAGTTTCAACAATGCTCACCTCCTGCACAGCCTTGTTTCCTTATATTCCCTACTCTCTTGCTGAATTATTTTGAAACGGATCCACCTTTAATATTTCAGGATGTATCTGTACAAGAAGGTAAGAATGCTTTCCTGTTGAATGCAACCACCATACCATTATCACATCTGAAAAAGAATAATTTCGTAATACTGTCAAATATCCAGCGTTCAGACTTTTAATATTTTTCAAAATTAGATATTTTTCGAACAGTCTCTTTGAACAACATTCATTTGTTGCAATTGGTTGGTGTGCCCTGTAATTCTCTTAATGTATAGTTTAAGCCTCTGGCTTAAACTCTATGTCTTTCATGATTTATTGATTGAAGGATCCAGCTCTTCTGTCCCGTAGATTTTCCCACAGTCTGGATTTTACTGATTTCATAGTGTACTGTAACTTAACAGATTTCTTTGTCCTTTGTATTTTCTGCAAATTAGTAGTTGAATCTAGAGGCTTAAACAGATTCAGGTCTACTTTTTTTTTTTTTGGCAAGACTGTTTTTTAAGGTGTTTTTTATTTCCTCTCACAGCATCTATTTTTAGGGTTACTTGTTAGAAATCTTAACTGCACCAGAGAACCTCGCTCGAGCCTGTTCTGTCCTGTTTTGTCTTGAATAATGAAAAGAAATAATGATCTCCTTTGTACCTATACTGCAGAATTAATGTTCAAGTGTTCTTTTTCCAGCCCAGTGAGACTAGATGTAAGACTTGATTAGGGGAGTGTGTTTAGTTGTGCCTGGAGATTTTCACCGTATGCTTCTCCCGTTTTTCTCTGGCACACGTGCCTCAGGTGTGTGAATAGCATCATGACTGAGTATGGAAGCAGCTAGAGGTGGGTGTGGCCCTCACCTGGTGCCAGAGCCACGTGGACCACAGAGAGGCCGAGGCAGGCGGGACTCCTTTGAGAAGAGCAGCCAGAAAGGCCGTGTCTAAGAAGCCCTCTCTGGTCCCCTGCCCTGCACGGGCTCCTCTAGTCTCTCAGTTTTCGAGACTTTTCTCTATTTTACTTATTTGACACTTAGCATATGCTCCTATATGTTGGTGACTTTTGGTTTGCCATGGTGCCTGTGTCATTGTCACCTCAGTGAGGACATGAATCACTTCTTGTTCCTTCATTGGTCTCTCCTTCCCCTGGCACTGTCCCTGTAAGTCTGTCATTTGTTCACAGAACGTTTACTGAGTGTTCCTCAAAGCTTCGCCCAATGCTGGACCTGCACGGATAGATAATGGTCAAGATAAGATTTATTAATGCTCACAACATGCCAGGCTCTCTTCTAAGCACTTCCCCTGAATTGCATGTTCAGTTGTTACTTTGAGGGGAGATACTTTATTAGCCATCTTTTATAGATGAAAGAAAGGCCCAGAGAGGTTCACTCATTGGCTCAAGTCACACAGATAGTAAGTGGCAGAGCCAGGGCCTACATCCAGATAGTCTGATAAGAGAGTTCCTGTTCCCCCACCTACCCCCCTGCAAAAGGTGTCCCTTTCCAAGGCTGTCCAAGTCCAGATGGGAGTTGGCCATGCAAACTCATCATGTTAATATGTGATCATGAAGGGTTGTTCGTAGTGCTAAAGGGGCGCTAGAGAGCACCAGGCAAGCGGGGGAGCTGCTGAGGGCTCCTGATAAAACATGTGAGCAGGATTTTGAAGGGTTGCCTTAGATGCTCTCCCGGCTGGAAACCTCACAGGCTGCTTCCTCTCCTCTGTCACTCTTGAAATCAGCGGGTCACCAGGTTCTGTCCATCCCAACTATGTAGCCCAGCTCTGTCCCCTCCTCTCCATTCCCGCTCTCTGGACATGCATGTCCCTCCCCATTTTGCCTCTCATATCCACTTTCTATGCCGCTGCCAGGCATAGATCTTCTAGAACTCAGATCTGTATCTCTTTCCCTGCTCAGGACCATTCCCTGACATTGGGGGCTGGAGAGGAGCCAATAATACAACACTTTACAGTTCAGAATAGTCAAAAGATAGGGTGAAAGAAGGATGTGGAGATCAGAATAGCATCTTTATCATGGAGGATACACATTTTTCAACCTCAGCTTTAGATGCCTGGCAACAAGGGGTTTCCAAATAGTGAGCCCCCAAATGAGACACTCTCCCACCCCAGGAAGTAGGCCTCCCTGTGTTATGTTGGTGGCCTTGCACCCAAGGAAGACAGGAAATGTCCAGCTTTCTCATTTCATATTCACCAGTCGGTTAAGAGAGAACTCAATCTCCCTGGGGTAAGGGGTGAGGAGTAGAGAGGAGCAGGGGTATTATACCAGCAAGGCTCCTTCTGTGTAGAAAGAAACATCGAGAAGGAAGAAGGATCCTTACCGTACATCCTACCAGCTGAAATATGTTGCTTGTGTGTTTAGGACGGTCATTATCTGGAGCAGTCATCATACCTGCCCTCTGGTACTTTCTTCTTGGGCCACCCCAGCCTGGACTTAGCCACCTCAGCAAATCCTTCCACACTTCTCTTGTCTTCACCGAGGGCATTTTCTTTGCCTGGTCTGAGTGCTTTTCCCTGCTTATTCTACCTAGTGACTCTTATGCCAAGACCAGACTAAATTCACGCCCTCTATGAATGCACCCCAATCCACCAGGCAGCCTGGATAACCCCTATGGGGGACCAGTCACACTTGGTACATATTTCTTTGAGTTCTAACCTCAGTTTAATGTAACCTGTGGTGTTTACATCTGTTTCCTCAGCATTTTACTTCTTGCTCATGAAGCCTAAGTTTTTGTTGTCTTTTTGTTCCCACTGACTCTAGTGCAGTCCCTGATGCTTGGGACTCACTCAGCAAATGCATGGAGAATAAAGGAGTGAGTTCAAGAGACAAGGACCAGGAGACACACAGGCAGGCAGAGAGACAGGCATGTATGAAGGCATGCAGCTGTGCCCGTGCCCAGCTTCCCAGGAAGACTCGCTTCTGAGCGAGAGTGAGGAGGATCTAGGTGGGGGAGGGGACAAGGGACATCTGCTTAGGAAGCACCCTGTGTGTCTGAAGTTGGAGATCCAAAGAGAGGAATCCGGTGGGAAGACACCTGTTCACAGAGGAAGGCTGTGTGGGTGGGAGAGTCTGGAGGGAACAGAGGTGTTGTCTGAGGGTGTTGAGGGTCCCAGGTAAGAAATAACTGAGGCTGACCCAGGGGTGGTGGCATGGAAGATGCATAGAGAGGGCTGGATTTGAGAGCTGTTCAAGAGGTCAGCCCCACAGGATGCCAACCCCTTGTGATAGTGTGAGGGTGACTCCCCAACTCTAGCTTGTGCCACTGGGTGGCTGTGTTGGTGGTAGGTAGTAACAGATTGGGGGATATCAGAGAAGCCCGTTGGGTGAAAGGAGATGGTTTGGGTTAGAGTGTTGGGATTTGAGGGACCCTTAACTTGCAGCCAAACATGTCCTCTATCGTTGGAAATGGCGGTCTGTCCAGTAACACTGGAAAGACTTGGTCAGCAATGGAGGTAAAAGAGTTGGGGACTGCTGTTGCACAGGGCAGGATGGGAGCCACTGGATGTGGGTAGGGGAACATAGCATGGGCAGAAGCTGGCTGAGAATGTTCTGTGGAGCAGCCGCATTTAAGAGGCCAAGCCTGAGAAACAGCCTCAAGAGAGCAGGCCTTTCAAGAGGAAGCAGACTCCCCTAATGAGCATTATTAGTGCCCTGGAGGGGTCCTGGCCTGAAATGAGACCTTTGGCCAGGATGATTAGGTGTCCCCACTGCCTGTATTCATGGCCTTTATTAAACATCAAGATTGGAGTGAGGTGAACGTTATTCAGTAGGAGAGTTTGGCCATGCCTCCCTTACCACTCGGAGAAACAAAGCCCCTAATTATTTCCCTTGCTTGGTAAGAGAACATCTCCAGACGTCAAGATTAATGCAGAAGCAGAGATCCCCGCATGCTGATTTGTTAAGTTTCTCCTCATCAGTCGTGGGATCAGTCATCGGCGATTTGCATGCTCATTACTCTCACTGGAAGCCCAGGGAGATCTTCCACCCTCATTGCCAGCACACACCACGCCGTTGTGTGCTGCCTTGGCTCTCATCCTACATATTTTCCTTCTTTCTCCCCTTTTTTTTTCCTTCCCTCTCTTTAAACAAAATCTGCACAATTGCTATTTTAAATCCAGGACCTTACATTTTAAATGGAGACGGGCCTAGATTTTCACAGGTGTGATTGCAAACCCATAAATTACAAGCTTTTGTCTCCTGGGACAAGTGTGAAATGGGTCTCTAATTACCCAGGTTGAAGTGGTAAATTTGGCAACCACGGCAGCCCCTTTGTGTGACGATAAGCACCTGTCGCTTGTGAGGTGCCAGTGTTTGCCTGCCCTCCCAGGGACCTGGCTGGAGAAGGCAGAGCACCACATGCCTGCCCTCCAGTGGGCAGGACTCACAATGACAGGCAGCTCCGCGCTCACCGCCCCCTTAGTCCTGTGAAGTCGCAGCTGTCTGCCGGCCTCCCCACTCCACCTCCATCGCACAGGCACAGCCAATGACTGGTCTGCGGAGGTGGAACCTGCCCCCCCACTCTCCACCCCCTCAAACCTCGGACAGTCTGTTTTGCCCTTCGTAAAGGTGCAAACACACACATAAGCTTACACACTGCAAATCGTCTAGTCTTCCCTTCTCTTCCCATGCCACGAAAATGGTGTGTGTAATGGTGGTGTATATTAGAAATCTGAGTAAGTACTAGAATATGTTAAAGGTTATAAGTTACTATCATTTTATAATCTTAATATATTCATTCATCGCCTAATTTTTAAGATTTTTTTTAAAAAAATTTATTTTGAGAGAGAGCACAAGCAGGGGAGGGTCAGAGAGAGGGAGACACAGAATCTGAAGCAGCCTGCAGGCTCCAAGCTACCAGCACAGAGCCCTATGCAGGGCTCAAACCCATGAACCGCGAGATCATGACCTGAGCTGAAGTCAGATGCTCAACCAAGTGAACCACCGAGGCACCACCGTTGCCTAATTTTTTGATGGGGGAGGATATGAGCTTCCTTTTCTTTAAATCCCTCATCTGCATGTGTATGTCTGCTTGCATATGGATTTAAAATAAAACGAACCCATGGGTCTTCTATTTCATGTTAATGTCTCCACCATGCTGAAATTCAAACTTCACTGACTTAGGAGAAGGCCAGCCAGAGCACTCAGACTCCTGTCTTTCTGCACTTAAGAGGACACTGCACACCCAACAGACGCTTAGCAAATGTTGTGGACTGACAGGAACGGGGCCAGAGCTAGGCTGTGCGCTGCAGTGATGAGCGTTCACAGCCCCTGCCTTCCCTACAGTCTTGGCTCCATGCGTTTGTCTGGGGGCTGTGCACAGGGATGCAGCTAGTCCTGGCTGGTCCTTGGATGCTTTTCTTTCTCCAGAGGTGGGTGAGTGGGTGGATGGATAGACATAAAATCAGTATTTGTTTGTCTCTCCCGCCATCTCTAAAACTTGGATCCAGGAATAGCAAAAGACCTGTGTTCAGGCTCCATTTTTGCCACATACTAGCTGTGTGCCTTTGAAAAGGCCATTTGCCTCTCTAAACATTTATTCCCCTCCTGTGAAATGAGAGGAGTTGCAATGAATGAGATCTTTTGGATCTAAAGTTAGGATCTTAGGACACCTGAGTGGCTCATTCAGTTAAGTATCTGACTCTTGATTTTGGCTCAGGTCATGATCTCATGGTTGTGGATCGAGCCTCACATCAGGCTCTGTGCTGAATGTGGAACCTGCCTGGGATTCTCTCTCTCTCTCTCTCTCTCTCTCTCTCTCTTTCTCTGCCCCTCCTCCACTCCTTTCTCTCTCTTCAAATTAATAAACATTTTTAAAAATTAAAAAAATAAAGTTATGATTCTTGGAAAGAATTAAAATTATTCAAGAAGAGAAGGTTCTGCCATGATTTCATGACTGTCACATGGTTGGTTCAAGGTGACAGCCCTCAACAGGAAACGTAGGAGAAGAGCTAGAGACTAGACAGGGCAGATGCTTTGGTGTCAGTGAGTTCCTAAGGCAAGGAATTCTAAGGACAGGAGGGACAGACAGTCATTTTGTTTTGGTGATTCACTTACTGTTGGGAAGGTCAGGCCTGCCCGAAGGGCCTGGCAGAGACTTCTGTGTCCAGACCTCTGCTGACGCACATCCTCCCTCTCTCCTTTAGTGCTCTGGCAAGGCAGCCAGAAACTTCTCCCTGATTGTCAGTGTTTTGGCACATTTTAAAACTTCAGACTCTTGTAGATGCCATTTTTTGCATAAATTGGAGTATAATTTGGGGTGTGGTGCACGGTGGGTGGGGAGTCTTGGGGGGAAGTAGAGGTTATCCCTGCCCCTGGGCACCCACGGGCCATGTCCTTCTCATTTCACTCAGGGGTTTACAGAGCGGTTTTGTTTCCTCTGACTGTTCCCATCTACTTACAGAAGAGAAACAAAAGCCACCAGAACTGGGGTTGGGATGGGTCCACAGAGATAAAACAACAGCGAGAAAGCAGTGCAGGGCCACCCACTCAGACGCAGTGGGCCTCGGTCCTAGATGCCCTCCAGCGCCACCGTGATCCCAGACTGAATGAAGCTCCTTTTTCATTCAGAACTCGTCTTTTCCCCATGGAAGGTCACAAACTGAGAGTCCTTGTAACTTTCCAGCTGATGGGGGCAGAGGACGGGGCCGTGAGAACCAGAAATACAGCATATATACAATCCTATGTACCCTCTCAAGGAAGACTTGCAAAACTGTGCAGAAAATACCTCCTACACCTAAAAATGATCTTGTGTTCTGATTATTAGCATCATAAATAGTAACTATGGCCTTGTCCTAACTCTTTTCAAAAGCTGTGGGGGAACACTCTCCCCAACCCCGCTGAGCTCTGTCATTTTGTAACCAGTGTCCTCGGAGAGATGGCAGAACCACAGCGAGCCATCCTCCTTGCGTCACTGTTGGGACCCTGAAGTTCTGAGAAATGGGCTTTGGGGTTTTTTTGCTGCAACATCGTTTTATGAAATATGCTTCGTTTTCTCTGCCAGGCCTTCACCACCTTCCTGTGTCTGTACGGCATGGTTTGGTACGCAGAGCACTATGGTCACCGAGAAAAGGTATGGAAGGGAAGGCAGGGATGGTCTGTCTGTAAAACAATGACGTCCTGCTTGGAGCTTCAGCAGGGAGGCCCACTCCTGTGAGAATGTGGTGTAGCCCGCTGTGTGCACACGCAGCTTCAGTCCTGCCGCTCTGGAAACATAACCGGTTCAGGACCTCTCCCCTATCGGTTGCTGCCCGCGCTTGTGAGCGCCCTGTTGAGTAGGTTGGTGTTTTTTACCCTCCCTTTTATAAGGGGCTTAAAACCTAATTATGTGTCTGTTTAAAAATAAAATTGCGGGGAGAGCCCCGGACCGGGTTTTGAAAGGCTGGGTTTTGTTCCTGGCTCTTGTGCTTTGCGGGGGCCTCTGTGACCCAGCCTGGGGCCGCTCCCCCACTGTCAGCCATGCGCCCTGCCCACGGCGCAGTGGACTGCGAGCAGGCTTATAACACTGTAGCAATCCTGCAAAGCGTAAGATCTTTTTAAGTAAAATAATAGCTTTCATACTCGATTCATACCTTACGTCTGAGGAACTAAGGGTTCTTCCTAGAAGAATGGTTCTGTATCACCTGAGAGAGAGTCATGGCTTTATAGCCAAGGAACATAAGATGGGAGGTTCTGTCACTCGGTGGTGGTGCAGGGGCGGAGGGACCTTCCTGGCTTGTCCTGCGGCCCCAGGCAGTCCTTGAAACTCCATCACTAAGTCTGCTTCTCTCTCCAGACGTTCTCCGAGTGTGAAGATGGCACCTACAGTCCGGATATCTCTTGGTCTCATGGCAAAGGTACAAAAGGTATTTCTTCCTCACCGCTTAAAACTTTACTGGGTTCTTGGGGCGCCTGAGTGGCTCAGTCAGTTGAGCGTCTGACTTCAGCTCTGGTCATTATCTCACGGTTCGTGAGTTCGAGCCCCATGTCAGGCTCTGTGCTGAGGGATCAGAGCCTGGAGCCTGCTTTGGATTCTGTGTCTCCCTCTCTCTGCCCCTCCCCCCTCACTCAAAAATAAACAAACATTCAACAAACAAACAACTTTCCTGGGTTTTCTTCCTCCGAGGCCCAGTGAGCAGATTTGGAATCAAGATTTATCCTCAGAATGGAGATAAGTATATGCCCTGAAGGGTCTCATGCCGACTCATCCCGTGTCGCCTGTTACTTATTCATGAAAACTGCAACGTACTGGCAGGATCTGCCCAAGAAACTTGCTCCTTAAGAAGAGGCACCATGTGGTTCTGCCTCTTCTGACACAGGAAAACATAACGAGGCCCTTCCTGTCCCAAGCACCCTGTTGGGAATGTTCTTCCTCTTGGCTTTCATCCTGAGTTAAAAGGGTTAGGAAGAATTGTGCACTGGGAGAAGTCTTTCGGAAGAGGTGGATTGATTTCATTGTATTTATTCAGGAGGCAAGCCTGTGTGAGAGAGATTCTGGTATTATAGCCAGGGGTCTGCCGTTGGCCTCTCCAAGGAGCCTTTTGGAAAGATCTGGGGCCACCTGGCTATTTTAAAGAATTAAGGCTTATGGAATGATACCAAGGAGGCTCTACCAGCCAGTAATCTCTGGTCAATTCTCATGAGCTGATTGGAAAGCTGTCTGAGGGAAGAGAGTTATAAATGCTGGAGATGGTGAATTTTAGCTCACAGAATTGCCTGGAGAAACCGTGAGCCCAGGGAGAGGAAGGCACTACTGTTGCAGTTGCTTTCCTGAGTTCTTGGAGTCAAGCTTTTGAGAGTTCTTTTGGGGTCAAGCTTTTGAGAGTTCTTTCTGGGGAAAATGCTAGCATGCTCTCTTCTGAGTTGCTGATCATCCTTTTCGAGACTTGCGAATCAAGGGGTCGATCGGTGCCTGATTTTTGGAATGCTGATAGAAGTGGACGGAGGGGTTCCCTGGGGCTCTGTCCTTCAGAACCATCCCCTCACAGATCCGCTCTTGGCTCTTACAGGCCCTTCTCCATTGAAAAGACTGCATGAAGTAAGCAGTGGTAGAGATAGAAATGAAAGGTAGACAGAAGAATAAACAAAAACGAGAATCTTCAGAGCAGTAAAAGAATCTCTTGGATAAAGCCAAATGGCCTTTGCAATGGAGACCAAACTCTGGGAAGTTTTTTTGTTTTTGTTTTTTTGTTTGTTTTTTAGTGACCTTCTCGGGTGGAGATTTCCTCGGGGGCTGGATCTGAGCCCTGGAGCAGAGAACTCTCTGGCTTCACTGCTGGGCCAGAGGTGGGCCACATGCTCAGTCTTCAGGCAGAGCCAGCCCTATCTCAGGAAGTTTTGCTCACCTCCCAGGCCTTCCTTTCGCACGGTTACTCAGAAGGCCCAACCCTGCCTGCTCCCCCACTTCCTCCCTCCACCTGCCTGATGCCTGCGGGTGGCTCAGCATCCAGTTGACAGGGAAGTTTTTCCCTGAGGTCGCAAACAAATAAGAGCGTGACAAATACTGCCGCCCCCGTAGACTGTGAACATCTTGAGGGGGTGTGAACATCTTGAGGGGGTGTGGCGTCTTTCGTGGGAGGCTCCAGAGCTGTCGTGAGCCCCAGGGGCCTAGGTTTTAAAGGTGTTCTCTGGATCAGATGAGAGAGAGCATGCTGTCTTTAATTTCATAAAGTCAGGAATCCTTTCTCATTTACAGATGTAGAAACTGTGGTGTGTAACAGGTCAAGGTGTGGAAACCTAGGGGATACATCCTTCGGTTGAGAGGGTAGACCCGACACCCATGTGGTTTAATTGATTTCATTTGTAGACTCACTTCTGGACCCCATCGCCATGAGCACAGTCCACCTTACACAGAGAGAGTGTACACTCACTTCAGGACGCCCTCACTCCCCGCCCCCGCCCCCAGCTCTGTGGAGCCTTCCCCTTGCTTACACAGGCTCCCTCGTGCTGGGGTGTCAGGGCCCTGTCTTCATGTATCCATGAGGCCACTAGGTGGAGCACGTGTATCGGCAGAAGAGGGCGGCCTGAGCGGGAGGGGCTGCCTATCTGCGGAGCAAGCCCGCAAACCCCACACCCAGGGTGACGGCGTATTTTCATTCCTTTGGCCAGGTTCTGAAGACAGCCCACCCAAGCATCCGGGCAACAACGAGAGCCACTCTTCCAGAAGAAGGAATCGACATTCCAAGTCAAAAGTCACCAACGGAGTTGGAAAGAAATGAAAGAAACTGGTTAATCGCAGACGTCCCAGAGAGTGCCTAGAACCGAGAGGGAAACAGAAAGGCTTGCACACCTCCCTGTTGGGAGGGCAACCATGCGGTGCCATCGGGACGAGGAGAGGGGACTTGGGGTCATTATTTGAGAGAGAGAGTCTTGTTCCCCACAGACCCAGCCACATGAGGCAGGTCAGTGCCTGGGATCCTTTGCCAGTTCGGGGTCTCCTCCAACTTCAGCACTTGGTGTCCGGTCTCGGGTAGCTGTACGGAGCGTCTGCAGGAAGGGCGGCCTCTCACTCACAGCTGCCCGGAGCAGCACTGCTTGCGTGTATTGTGGTTGCAGTTAGTTGAAACACCTTCATTCAGACAGGGCATTAACGGTATGTTAACACTGGTGACCGGTTTTTATTTTTATGAATCTGCCTCTCCCATTTGACTGATTGGTTTAAGTTCAGGCCACCACTCTGTCTTTTATTGTTGTTATTTTATTTGTTCTTAAGTTAGGATACTTAAAAGCCTTCAGAAGCCGCTGCTGAAATTGAATTGGGGGAAAGCCCTTCTCTCTCCTAAAGAAAACAACAGGGAGAACGTTTGTGTTACTGTCTGGCAAACCCATCCCCCTTTTAGGACCTTAAACCGCACGGTGGGTGTAAACCAGCCCGAGGAAAGGTTGGCTACCCACATAGGATCCTGGGCTTCAGATCAGAACCTTTTTTGTTTGTTCTGAGTGTCGTTTGTCCAGAGTTATCCACAGTGCGCAGAAGTGAGCCTGCTTGAGAGGCGGTGCACACCACGGCTTCTCTCCCAGCCAGGTGCCTTTTACATTTTATTTGTTTCCCTTCCATGGTGTGTTGCTGACACTGTCTTTTAGTCCCATGTGAGGTGCTGGTGAGTATTACCTTTCATCTGTGTGCCATGCTCTAGAACCTTTACACTGGTAGTTCACCACCTCCGATGGATCCCTGTTTTAAATAAAATAATACACGTTAAAGCCCATCAAAGATTAGTCTCTGTCAAATGCTCATTTCTTTGCATCCTATTGGTGTTTTTCACCGTTTGTAAGCAATCACTGTGTTTTTCAAGTGACTTTAAGAATAATATGAATGTGCATGTGTTCTATGCAGTGAGAAGAAAAAAGAAAAAATATGTATTTTAGAGGACTTACAGACACATATGTTACATTTCCTAAGCTCCCCAAGTGATCAATAGGAAATGCACAAGATAGTCATTGTGTTTTCACATGGTAATGGTCACATCAACCACGTTGGATTTTTTTTTCTCTACCAAGCGGCTGGCACTCAGCTGCTTGGCTTATAGATCTCAACTTGCCCAAGGAAAACCGTCTGTTCCTCATTTCAGAGAGCAGAGTTTTCCATGTCTTCTACCCCTTTAAGGAAATCTTTCACCACAGAAGTGTCATGTTTTTCTTTTCCTGCAAAGGAATTCCGGGGTGAAGGGGTTAAATGAATCACACAAAGCCGGGGTCATGTCCCATGCTCTGGGCCTCTGGCGACCACTTGGTCAAGAGCCTCGCACAGACTTGCTGCAGCAGCCAGGCGTCTTCCTGGTGGAGGAGGCCTGCGTTTGTTCAGCCGACGCAGTGGCTGGAGTGGCGGGCTGGCTGTGAGGGGCTGCGGCTGTGCGCTTTCACGTGCAGTCCACACTGCAGCCCCGGCCTCCCTAGAAAGGACTGAGAGAGCAGAGGTGCCCCTTTCATAAGCCCACTTACACTTTCACAGCCCATCCACGAGGTCTTTTGTAAATATCCGCACAACGTAAACTCTTTGCAAGTAGGTGGGTTCCTCTTGTTTCCCCACGCATTCTGCTTCCCTGAGCACTGAGTGCCCGAGTACACCATAATCTCACGTACGTGGTCTACCTCCACTCTCCTTCCTGTGCCTGGGCCACATCACTGAGCATTTCCCAGGTCATTATCTGGGAGAGCCTGGCCTGGCACCCCAACGGTCCTCTGACTCCTAGCTCGGTCAGACTGATGTAACGTGTTTCCTTGCTCCGAGGCCAGCATGGAGGGAGGTACCTGTTTAGCACGCGGCGGCTGACTTTCCTGTGGGATATTTGAAAAGCAAAGTGCACATGGGACCATTTTTCCTCTGCAGCTGTGTATGAAATCCCAGTAAAGCCCTCAGATGCTGTCTGTGCCCATTCTTTGAGTTTACATTTTATTTTTTCCCTTCCAGTAAGAGTTGTGGACAGTAGTTACAAAACCAGTGCTTTCTGTGACTGGCCCAACCCTCAGCTGCCACTCCTCCTAGACACCATACTGCTGGGTTTGGCCTACTTTTTCCCTCGTTTCTATGGAGATGGACCTCATGTTGATGGAAATAGATCAGAGGCATCATTTAATATAAGAAATGATTCTATTGCAAATCATCTCACATTGGCCATTTGCAAACTGCCCTCTTCAAGACACCATTGTTTTGGCCATAATGCTCGAAGAACGTCTTACATATTTTTCTCCGTAAGTAGCATTATACCGAGTGTTAGCTACTTTTCCCTTTCTGTCATTCTTGGGCTTTCCGTGGCCCTTCCCCACTTTCCTTGTGTCTGTTTTCACCATTTGTAAAAAAACGTGGCCAACATTGCTCCCACAGCTATGCTAGGACATTTCATTGACCTGTTAAGTATTTTGATGATAAAAGACATCCCATAAATGCCAGCCTTATTTCCACTAGAACTTCTTCTATAGTGAGCTCATGCGTCAACTGCTCACCCAGGAGAAATAAAATAAAATTCTTTACCAAACTCATCAGGTTCAGCCCTATCTGTCTTCCTCCTGAAGCTGCATCTCTGAGTGACACCTCTCTTTGTCAGAGATCTCTCTTTGGATCCCAGATTGTTTCATTGATTTCTAAGTGTGCACTCGGTCAGGCCCTTATAGGAGGGAGGCTAAATGCAAGATGGAATAGAACCACCCGTTAACCATTGAAAACCAGACTGAAGTGAGGACTTTAAACACAGGGGTTTGACTTGTGTGCTCTTTGAATTGTGTTCAGCGCCTCCTTAGAACTCCTGGCCCCACCACAGTGTTCACCAGGTGGGCTTCATATACAGCATTCTTATTGTTAGAGAAACTAGAAGACCCACAGGCAAGCTATTGTGATCCTCAATGTATTTCCCACTTAGAGGATTGAAGTCAAGATGTAAGGAGAGCCATGACTTTTGGCCATCAGCGATTCATCTAGATGCATCTCTCCTTCATATGTGCGTGTGCCTTTGCAAGGGTTTTATTTTGAGATTTGGTTCTTTGCAAGGGTCAGCATTAGTAATGGCTAAGACTGATGGGCTGCAGAGTCTCACTGCTAGCCCATAAGAATTTTATTTTTATAGCATTTCCCTTGATCCCATTTTGTTCTAAACCTGATGCAAGGACCACCATAAACGAAGGTCACAAAAAATTTTAATTGGAACTTTTTTTTTACCTTTGATGCAATAAATATGGCTTTTAAAAAAATTTGCTCTCTTCCGTGACTTTAGAGGAATGATTTTATTAATGTCTACCCAAGAACAGGAAAAATAGTTGCATGTGATATTTTTGTTTGTTTTTTAGTTTGTCGGAATGCCAAATTGTAAAAGGCTTCCTTGTGTTCTGTGTTTACGAAAGACTACCTTTAATGCATTTCAAAAATTCATGTGTGACTTTGTCTATCTTGACATTCCCTTCCTTGCAGCTTTGTTGGGTAGATTTTGAAGCTGCCTGGCCTATAAGAAAATACTTGTTATAGCCTCACACTGGTAAGGATTTGTAACAGGTCCAAGTGGCTCCAAGGCCAAGCTCGGCTTTTATTATATACACATGATATCTTGGTTGAAGATTGGTCTCTATGTACAGCACCCATGGCTGACCAGAGGGGTGGGTGACAGACAAGCTTCCTGCCTGCAGCGCTGGCAAAAGGGACTCGTGGTCCCCAGCCTTCCTGTCCCCTTGGAGCAAGGAGAAGAGTGTTGGCAAATCCATTATAAACCCAATGAGGATAAGAAGATCGTTCAGAAAAGAAAATTTGCCCAGGAGTTTTGCTTTCACAGCTGATGCAGCCAGCCACCAGCCTCCTTAGCCATTCCAGGCTCACACTTGAACCTCTTGTGCCCCGGGTATTAATTATTCTTTTCTTTGTTATTGGAAGGCTCTGGAAACATGCTCCAAGGGTCTGAAACTTGTGGGCGCCGATAATGTCCCACAATGTCTTGAAGGTTTTCTTCCATCTGCCTGGCCTCCTAGACCCCTCCCCACGCAGTCTCCCCAGGGCCTCAGGTACCGGAGTTTCTGCGCAGTCTGTGTTCCCCGTTCTGGATGCTCAGAAATGGTAACTAACCAATGGTTTTATAAACCACAGGAAATAAGACCTGGTTGCCTTTAAAAGAAAAGTAGAAAAATCTGAGACTAAAGAACCCAAATCCTGCATTTTTGTGTCTGAAGTATACATACAATAGCCTTAATTACGGTGTCAAATTGCAGGCAGGGTTTATGTAATAATCCATACTGGAAAATCTGGACTGTAAACCTTAACGAGTCCCTCTTGCCTGACAAAGTGCTGCTTTGGCTCATTCTCCTCAGTCTGACTGTAGACGTCATGGACTGATTAGGTATTTTACGGGTTCAACCCAGAAAAGGCTTAAGAAATCTTCAGCTTTCAAAATGTTTAGAATCCCCCACCTTCTCTTGGAGTGGACAAAACCCAGACCAGGAGCGGGGGCCACTGCTAACCTATCTTTCCATACAGGCTTTCAGAGGACTCAGAAACTTGGAAAGACCTCTGGGTGGGCCCCCTGGGACCTCTTTGCTCCCATGAATCTTCCCACAGCAGCAGTAACACTCAGCTGGTTTTGCTAGTGAGCCAAGGAACAGGATGGCATTTTCAGTTCCGGGGGAAAAGGGTGTCCCTGAAACCATCCCTCTCACCTACTCCATGAATCTAGCACTCTGGTGTGTGTGTGTGTGTGTGTGTGTGTGTGTGTGTGTGTGTGTGTGTGTGAATCCTGTGAGCTCGGTGATGTGTTCCCCATTTTCCGAGGTCATGAGGCTTCGGGAGGAGACATACTTGACTCAAGAGCACAGAGCCATTAGAGGCTGTCAGATCAACCAGAGCCTAATGCTCTTTCCTCCACTGGAGGCTCTTTGACTTGATTCTTGTACACAGATCTTACGCCTCATTGCCAAACTAGAGCCTCCCTGTCCCTGCCCTCACTTTCCTTCCAGCCAGTGTCAGTGGCTGACACGTGGACAGGGAGAAGCCTGTTCTGATGGAGGCGCTCAGGCCCTTGTCTCTCCTCCTTCCCCTGGAAGGAGGCTTGGTGTGACTCTGCTCTCAGGTGCTCACTCTCTAAGGGAAGACCAAACCTACAGGCCTCTCTCCAGACGTTGGCTCCTCATGTGATTTCAGCTGGTCATGTGCCAGATGGAACAATAACTAGTGTGGTATGAGTGGATGGGCTCTGGCCTCATGAGCCCTTTATTTCTGTGGCTTCAAGCGAATCAAGATGTCATTCCTTGAAGCAGGTCCCATCTCCATTTGGGGGTTCTTTCCCTCATGTTTTGACACATTCTGCAAACTGTCAAAAGGCAGTTCCTCAGCCTACAGCAGCTCCCTTTACCTTCAGGAATCTGATTTACGATCTGGTGAGGCCATAAACCTCTGCTCTTCACTTCTGAAAAACAGCAAAGTATGGGAAAGAATGTAAATTATAAATACTGAATTCCTATGGTCAGCAATAATGGAATGGCCTGGGTTGGGTTTTTTTTTTTTTTAATATGGTATGCATATGGCTTTAATTTCCAAAGGGCTGGGTTCCCCCCTCCCCCAACCACCATCATATTTCCAGAGAGAACAGATAGCAATGAAATATCCCGCTGAGATATGAACAAGAGATAGCATTTTCTGATGACTCGCCAGCCAAATACTTTGGAAGCCACTCGTCACAACATAAGATAGTAGGTGACTGTCACATACCTACACTCTTCCCGCTGACCCGGTGCTACTCCAGACCAACCCCCGGTGTTCTCACTTAGCAAGCCCCCTCCCACCCCAGTTTTAACTTTCTAGGAGAAGGTTTTCCTGTGAGTTTTTTGAAATTCTCTTCCCAACCATCTTGTCAGTCAAGGCTCTCCGCTATAACCCGGAACAGACTTTTTAACTGCTGTCACGAGCAGTGAGGACAGCCACAAAGTCATCCTGAAGCCCACACAGTGGTGTGAGTTTGAATTTCCATTCCAGGGGTGGGATCACCTCCAGCCGGGCAGAGGCACCCCTCCCCCACGCCCTGCTCTGCTGAGGCGAGAAGGAACCGCCTGCTCACGGTGGGAGTTCCCGTTGTGGGTCTCACACCAAAGAATGCCAGGCCTGCGATGGCTGTGCTGGCGTGTAGCGCCTTCCCCCTTAAACCCGACCTCGTGCTAGTTCACGAGGAGGGGCGAAAGCTGAAAAAACACCCGGAGCCCCAGAGTTCCCAAGCCGCTGTTACAACAGCCCAGGTGCGCCAGAGCATCCAGTAAAGTCCACAGGATTGTGTTTTCTGTGTGCGGTCAGCAAGTGTGCTGACAGCAGAGCAGTGCGTGTGAGAACACGGCGCCGAGGATCGCAGTCGTGTCCACCCACAGAAACCCCGAACCTCACGAGCACCTGTTCACCCCCACACCGGCCCGTCGCCTCTTCCTGCCACTTTCTTCAGACCACATTCGATTCACAAAATGCCAGGCTCCGCTTGAGCGTGGGACGAGCCAGACCACACACAGGGCGTGGAGGAGAGGGCTAAGGCTCTCAGAAACGTCCACGCGGAAGTGCACGTTTTGGTCCCGGGATGACCCCTGCTGTTGGTCTCCACATTGCGGCTCAGCCAGAACTTTCGTTTGATGAACATGTAAGTAGTTTCAACAGAAACTGAAGATAAGCCCAGCAGTGGTTGGCAAAGAAAGTGTCTGTCAGTAGAGTGGTTAATTTTACGTGTCGACCTGACTGGGCTGAGGGAGGCCCCAGACGGCTAGTAAAACGTTTTTTCTGGGTGTGTCAGTGAGGGTGTCTGTGGAAGAGATTAGCATTTGAATGAGTACACTGAGTAGAGCAGATGGCCCTCACTAACGTGGGTGGGCACCCTCCAATCCATTGAGGCCTGAATAGAACAAAAAGGTGAAGGAAGGGCGAATTTGCTCTCCCTGCTTGAGCTGAGACATCCATCTTCTGGGACATTATTGCTCCTGGTTCTTGGGCTTTCAAACTCAGACCATGACTTAGCCCCTCCCCCACACCACACGCACATTTCTTAGGCCTTCAGACTCAGACTGGCTTACACCACCCACCAGCCTTCTTAGTTCTCTAGCTTGTGGACAGCAGGTCATGGGACTCCATGGCCTCCATACCCTCCTGAGCCAACTCGTATATAGGATATTTATACACGTATCTCCTATCGGTTCTGTTTCTCTGGAGAGGCTTGACTCATATAGTCAGCCTTGTATTTAGGGTGAGGTTTGTAAGTTAAACTTATAAAGGGAAATGAGAAAATCGAAGCAGAGCCCCATTCACTGGCCAGGCACTGCCTTCCTTCAGGCTCAGTCTTCCTTTGGGGCCTCAGTATCCATCACTGCCTGGGACTAGCTAATCCATCCAAGAGATTCCCATAAGCACCACCCCAAAAGAGAAGAGTTAAGCTCTCAGCCCCTCTCTCATGCCCTTTGGCCTCTCAGCAGCTCTGTTCTCTCCACAAGCTCGGAACAGCTTGCCTTTGGGTGCCAGGTTACAACCGAAAAAGTTCTGTTTCCCAGTGTTAACCGTTCTTCCCTGTAAGGAGCTGGCTGAGTCTGTTTCATTGGACCTGACAGTTTACAGAGGAGCTCCCGCTCCTATAGACGCTGCTTCCTTCCTGAGGAGACCTACAGCCCTTCCAGTTTTCAGATGGTGACAGGAATGTTCTTAGGGGTTCTTTCCGGAGCCACAGGGGCTGGGCTGCCAGGGGCTGTGTCTGCTGGGCATCTAGGGAAGATGTTCTTTCCATTATCTTGTAAGGCCTGGTTATTGCTTCAATGAGAAAAGGGTCCCAAAGAAAAGGCACTTCTATTGGTGGTTCTCCCCAAACTGAAATAATTATCTTTCATCTTGCTAACTTTATCCTGCTGTGACCGGTTTAGTTTGGGGAATTATTTTTGCTTTTGAAGGCAAATGTTCTTCCCTCTCGCATCTGCTCACCACCAGCTTTCCAAATAGGCAATGACAGACCATCGAGTAAAATGTTTTATCCCCTGGATAAAGCACTTTTGTGTTTCCTCAAGAAAGCCATGTGCAACATCCGCCCCTTCCGAGCAAGCGTCTGTGTGAATCTGACTTCTCTCTGGGGTTAACTGAGCCAAAAATAAATCACTCCCATGGCTGCAGGGAGAGGCTGACCTGCCTTTCTGCAAGATTACAATCCCGTAATCAGCCTACCGATCCCTTCTGCTGATTGAAGCCAGAAGACTGGACTGTATTAAAAGATCGCTGAGGAAATGACACAGAATAGCACATTTTCACCTCCTTTCCACTCCAAAAAGAGCTGTTCCCAGATGTTGTTTCTGCAGTCCAACTCTGACTGGCAAACTGTTCAAGAAGGAGGTTGTGGATGGCAAAGAGCCTGTGTGACCTAACCTTCATGTTGTAACACGCACACATGCAGATGGTGGAAACCAGGAGACCTTGGGAGGAAGGGGCTCGGGCTCAGCCTGTGGTTAAACCCCTACAGTCCACAGGTCAAGACACCACGATGCCCCTCACACCCATTGGGATGGCTGCTTTCCAAAACAATGAAAAAAGAGGAAGTGTTGGTTGAGGATGTGGAGAAATTGAAACCCGTGTGCCACATTGGTGGGAATGTAAAATGGTGTAACTTCTATGGAACACAGTTTGGTGGTTCTTCAAAAAGTTAAAAATAGAGCTACCATATGATCCAGCAATTCCACTTCTGAGTATATGTCCAAAAGAATTGAAAGCAGTCTTAAAGAGATATTTGCACAGCCATGTTCATGGCAGCCTTATTCCCAATATGGGAAATGTGGAAGCTACCCAATGTCTATTGATAGATGAGTGTATCAGGAAGGAAATTCATGGAAGAATCGTGAGGACATTATGCTGAGTGAAATACACCAGTCAAGGAGGGACAAATACTGTAAGGTTCCACGGATATGAAGCACTTACAGTGCTCAGGATCACAAAGACAGGAAGCATAATGGTGGTTGCCAGAGACTGAGGGCAAGGTGGAAGTGGAGCCTTGTTATTTAATGGATAAAGAGCTTCAGTTTTATAAGGTAAAAAGAGTCCTGGAGATGGATGATGATGGTGGTAGCACAACATCACGGGTATATTTCAAACCATTGAAGGATACACTTAAAATGGTAAAGATGGTAAGTTTTATGTATGTATATTTTACCACAATTAAAAAAAACTTTGAAGAAAAAAAAAGAGAGAGACACTGAGGCTCAGGGAAGTCAAGTAAGTTGGCCAGAGTCACACAGCCAGCTGCATCAGAGCTAGGCTTTTGCCTGCCCCGGGATCCACGTTCCAGTGTTCCCACCCTCGCCCTCCATGTCCTCTCACTCTCGCCCACGACATCCTCTCGCCCTCCCCTGCCACGTCCTCCTACAAGTTACAGAAGCCAATGAACTGTGTTGTGCTTGTTCAGCCACCAAGGCTGCATGCGCTTAAGGTATTTGTCCTTTCAACCAAATTTCTTTTTTCCTTCCCTGGAACTGTATATTTCTCACCTTTAGAGCCTGCTCCAGCCTCAGAACCCTTCTATCACAAGTTCTGAATTTTAAAAGGCATGTATAAAACCAGAGTGTACATGGCCCGGGTTGCTTATAAAAGAGGGACAAACCCATGTAAAAGTAGAATATCAGAGTGGCCAGAGCCTGGAGTGATCTGAGCTATCTGGAAAGTGCTAAGGATAATTTTTTAAAAGGAGGTAGGGAGAGTTTTTGAAAGTCACATATAGGACAAGAAAGCACAACAATAGATTGGTGTCTGCTACTTAGAAAAAAAAAACCAGTTCAATCTTATTATGTTTTATTTTTTCCCTGCTGCAGATCCTTCTGTGACTCCTCTTTGCGCCTTACTATGGCTTGTAAGTCAAGTTCTGACCCCTCTGTGTACGGCCTCCCGCTCTTCTTCTCTGTGCTCCAGCCATTCTGGCCTGTTTTTATTGAATACTCACTAGGGGCTTTCCCATCACATCCTGCCCCTCACCCACCACCCCCCTAGTAAACTCATCCATAGCCTTTCATTCTCAGTCAGAGCATTGATTCTGTAGGAAAACCCTCCTCGACGCCCAGACTAGCTTACCACCCAGAGAGCTCCATCCATCTCCTCTTGTAACTCTTAGTTCCTATACGGCACCTGTCTTCCCTGCCAGATTATGAACTCTAAGACTGTTTTTGGCTTGTCCATTCTGAGATACCCAACACAGTAGGTACTTAGTAAACATTTGTTGGGCAAATGAATTCTTGAATGGATAGTTGATAGAGCAAATGAAACAAGTCATACATGACAAAGGAATATAGGAAGGGGGCGATGCAGTTAGTCAGGAAAGACTTAAATGAAGTGAGAGATCATCCAGCTGGTTCTAGAAGGAAGTGAATATGAATTAGCAGAGAGGAGGCAGGAAGTCCATGGGAAGCAGTGGGAAGAACAAGAAAGTTTGAGGCAGAGTCCATGAGGACTTTGCCTTGACCACAAGTGAGTTATTTTGATTTCCTCTATATGTTCCCCATCAGCAGTATGATATACAACCTGGAAAAAAAGCAGAACATGCATTTGGTAGGAGGGAATTGGAACCCAGGATAGCACTTGTGTTAAAAATATCAGCTCCAGGTAAACATCATGTATGCATGGTGCTGAATTTTAAAGCTGTTGTTGGTTAAACCCTGAGAAACAAGAAAGCATCATTAGAAGAGAGGAGGAAAGAGGTAGATTTTGAAAACTACAAATCAACAAGCTTGGTATTAATCCACAGTAAAATACTAGAACAAGTTATGAAAGGTGGTCTGTGACTATCCTTACAGAAGAAAGCATTAATCCCAGAGCATTAGCAGAGGTTCGCTAAGAACAAGGCTAATGTGTCCTTTTTTTTCACAGGATTACCAGACTGGGAGATCAAATCTCAAATCTCAGAGTACAAATCCCATCTAAGCTAAAAAATAATTTTAAAATATTTTAAAAAACAGCCCACTTCAACTTTGAGAAACCCAGTATGCTATTATACCACCTCCCAGAGAGTGCATGTTAGCACATTAAAGGTTCTGAGAAGTCCAGCACCAAAAAAACCTATTTAATATTATTCAACTGAGCAAATGTTTCACAGAACACATTTGGAAAAGGGATGGTTTGGGCAAATTTCAGCAAGGTGGAAGTCTTTTAGTGTATAAACTGTGAAGGAGAGGAAACACTATGGGACTAAAATAGCTCATTGGGCTCACAACTGGATAGACAACTGTACTGAGAACACTGATTAGTCATTAGTAGCCACTCTATGTGGCATCTCTAATAGAATGGCTTGAGGCTTTGCCTCTGGTCCTGACATGTTCCGCATTCTTACAGTGACTTGTACCACAACATTGAAGACCAAACTTACCTCAAAATTTTTCAGATATCCTAAAGTGAGAGAAGCAAATATGCTGTATAACACATTGAAATCCTGTCTCAAACCAAGAGAGGAACCTGACAGAATTCCATTAAAAATTTGTTAGAATCAATAGTGTAAGTAAAGGATAGATGAACTCTGACTTGGAACTAGCTCATCTGAGAAAGACATGGGGTCATAGCTATATCAGGCAAATGTGTGATAGGGCCACCATGCTTCTAATGTCAGTGAAGCCATCCTGGCAGGTAAAATGGCTTGCAAGTCAAGCAAGGGAGGCAAAATGGTCTGGTCATGCGAGGAATGGCATTCCAGTCTTATGTTGCATTTTGAGAGGGACACTGACAAAGTGGAGCACATCTAAAGAAGGGCCACCATCAGGACATGTGCTGTGAGGAGGAAAGTCTGAAGAAACCAGGGACATTTAGGTGGTCTGTAGAAGAGACGATAAGGAGCATGTTGATAACTGACTTTGGGAGCAGTGTAGTCGAGTAGAAATGAAGTGAGTCTTTGTTCAAATGTCTGCTCTAGAACTTCTAGCCTGTGTGTCCTTGGACAAGTTTCTTAATGTCTCTTATCTTCCAAGCCCTTAGATGAGAAATCATCATCCCTACTTAGTGGGGTTATTGTGATGCCCTGGAGCAGAATGGGTGGTCAACATGTGCTTCTCTTTCCTTTCTCCATGCAAAGAAGGGCGATCGTAGCAACCAGAAAGGTGATTTCTTTGTGGTAGATCCAAGGGGGAAACAGGGACCAGTAGGAGAATTCTTTTAATGGAGGTACATTTGGCTGATGACAAATAGGGACCTTGTAGTAAGTGAGACCTGGAAAACAAAGGAACCGACTTAGTTGCCTTTAAGTTGACAGTGGAACTTGCACAGATTCTATAGGAGGGATCCCTGCTTTGGGTTGGAAGTATGATCAGATGATCCCCAGATCTCTTTCTATTCTGAGATTTCATGATTCATAGATACAGCTAGACTGTACTGTTCTTTTCGATATGTAATCAACTCATATATATTCAACTTCCACATTCATATATATTGAAGAGCTACTTAGACATACTTTACATTGTTCTTTGGCCATTTCCTATGTATGGGTGCTTTCTCTCCTATTTTGGGGCTCCATTACAGCCTTGTTCAGGGATTTGTTCTCAATGGGCACTTAATCAACGTTCATGTGTTCAGATCTTAGCTCTACGTCTTGGCCATGTGAACTTTGGCAAGTTGCTCTCTGGGCTTCCATTTCCCCATCTGTAAGATAGAGATAGCAATAACAGCTTTATGAGATAAAATGAATAGAATATTTTACGTCCTTATAAAAATAGTAAGTTTACAATAAATGTTAGATATTATTATTTTTGTAGTTGCTGCCAGTGAAATTAAATCTGTTTAGTACTTACATAAGAGTTTCTGACTACACTGTAAGAGTCTCAGGGATGAATTGATTCTTCCTGTACCATCTCCCGAGTACCTAATATTTTGTCCTGAAGAGCGTTTTTGGTTATCTTGCCCCAAAGCCTACTTACGTCTATTACCCTGGTTCCCACAGCATTAACGATGGGGACAAAGAATCAACTGGAATAAAGCAAAAGTAGAAACACTGAAGTGGGGACAATTTAGCCTTGGCCAGAAAATCGATGACGAGGCCAGAGCTGGTCTGAAGCACTGTCTTGGGGGAACTCCCGGCATGCAGTCAGTCCATGCTGGAGACTAAGCTGGCCGTAGCTGTGGTCCTGCCTTTTGTGGTTGTCCCCTGAAGAATAAGGAGTGTTTTGTGCATGTGCTGGAGGCCCTGTGAGCATCTCCAGACAGAGCCTGCACCTTGGTTAGATCCTAGCCCAGCATGGGCCATGGCCTACACCTAGAGTTATTTGACCAGGAAGGGAGACAGGGAGGGAGGGAGGAAGGAAGGGAAGGAGAATGAAATAGAGATGCTTTTTTTTTTAATTTTTAATCACAATTAATAAAATATAAAATTTACCATCCTCACCATTTTTAAGTGTATAATTTTGTAATGTTAAGTATGTTCACATTGTGCAATAGAGCTCTAAAATTTTTTCATCTTGCAAAACTAAAACGTTCATTAAACAATTCCTGATTTACCCCTCCCTCCACCACCTGGCAACCACCACTCTATTTTCTGTTTCCATTAATTTAACTACTTTAGATACCTTGTGTAAATGGATCATACATTATTTGTCTCTTTGTGACTGGCTTATTTCAATTAGTATAATGTTCTCAAAGTTCATCCATATTATAGCATGTGACAGGACTTCCTTCCTTTTTAAGGATGAATAATACTCCATTGAAGATATAGAGATAGATAGATGATAGATAGATAGATAGATAGATAGATAGATCACATTTCATTTATTCATTTATCTACCAATGGTCATTTGGGTGGCTTCCACCTTTTAGCTATTGTGAATAATATGGCCATTGTGAATAATATAGCTCTGCAAATATAGTAATGCTTCTTTTTGGGGGGAGGCACCTAGGTGGCTCAGTTAGTTAAGTGTCCAACTTCGGCCCAGGTCATGATCTTGTGGTTTGTGGGTTTGAGACCTGCATCAGGCTCTGTGCTGACAGTTCAGAGCCTGGAGCCTGCTTTGGATTCTGTCTCCCTCTCTCTCTGCCCCTCCCCTGCTTGTGCTGTGTGTGTGTCTCTCTCTTTCAAAAATAAATAAACATTAAAAAAAATTTTAGATGTTTTTTTATGTTTATTTTTGTTTTTTTAATGTTTTTTATTTATTTCTGAGAGAGAGAGACACACAGCATGAGCAGGGGAGGGTCAGAGAGAGAGGGAGATACAGAATCTGAAGCAGGCTTCAGGCTCTGAGTTAGCTGTCAGCACGAGCTCAACGGGGGGCTCAAACCCACGAACCGTGAGATCATGACCTGAGCTGAAGTCAGACACTTAACCGACTGAGTCACCCAGGCACCCCTAATGTTTATTTTTGAAAGACAGAGAGAACATGAGTGAAGAAGGGCAGAGAGAGAGATGGACAGAGAATCTGAAGCAGGCTCTGCTCTGACAGAAGCAGCAAACCCAGCTCAGGGCTGGAACTCACCAACCGTGAGATCACAGATGCTCAACTGACTGAGCCACCCAGGCGTCCCTAGAAATGCTTTTAAAGGAGTAGAGGAGTTAAGATTTTGGAAAGGTGGGAGGTGATATTTAGGGAAACAAATTTGTAGAGACAAAGAAAAAACTCAGTAAAGCAATTCATGCCCAACAACAGCAATTTTGAAAAAACACCAGTGAACAGTTGGCCAAAACAGGTCATTAGTCATGGATTATTAAGTTATAAGGAGCAGGATCCACTCATACTAGCTCAAGAGAAGGGTTTATAAGAACACAGGGGTGTCTCATGGCATCCAAAGTGGGGCCTCAGGAAGAACTGGGTCAGAAACTTGAGTTAAAAACTAACTTCCTCTCTTCATCTAACAGAACCCACATTTGTTCTTTCCATTGCAGACACCCCTGTTCTAGGCTTTGAGGATGCAACTGTAAATAAAACCGACTCTATGCTGGGGAAGGTGAGTAATTAGCAACTAACTAAATAAGAAATTCCAAATTCTGTAAATTGTATGAAAAAAAAATCAAATGCTGTGAGAAAGAATATCAGGGAGGTGAAGTTATCAGAGGGAACTAGCGGATCATTGATTGCTGCTCTGAGGAGGCAACACCAAAGCTTCAAGTGCAAGGATGAGGAGGTGACAGCCACATGCCAGGCAGAGGAGATGTTGTGTTAAGGAAGTGAGAGAAAGCCATGAGCCTGGAACAGGGTAGGTGAGGGATAGTGTAGCAGATGGAAAGGAAGGGATTGTAATGGTGGGCACCAGATCATTCGGTGCCTTGTTGACTATAGAAGGAATTTCTTTTCCAGACCAATGGAAATCCGTTGACAAGTTATTAACTAAGGTGCGACAATATCTGTTTTATGTCTCTAGAAGATCCTTCTGGAAGTCAGATGGAGAGTGGATTTGAGAAGGGGGAAGAGCAGGAGAGGGAACAGCAGTGGGAATCTCATGGACAGTGGCTTAGGCCTCCACCAGGGAGGTAGAGAGAAGAGGGGAAAGTCAAGTCATACCTGGGGTACATCAGTGTTTGTAGCAGCATTATTCATAGCAGCCAAAAAGTAAAGGCTCATCAACAGATGAATGGATAAACAAATTGTGGTATACCCATACAGTGGAATAGTATTCACCTATAAAAAAGAATGAAGGATTGATACATGGTACAATGTGGATAAGCATTTAAAAATTGTGCTAATTAACTCAAGCCTCATATTTTTTTTTATCCCATTCTTCTGGAAGTCCAGAACAGGGAAATCTATAGAGACACAAGGTAGATTAGTGGCTGCCTAGGACAAAGGGCTGGTGGGAGGGGAGGTGACAGCTAAAGGGTAGGGGGATTTATTTTTGAGGTGATGAAACTAAAATTGGCTGGGATGATGGTTGTACATACCTGTGAATATACTGAAACCATTGGATTGTATACTTCAAATGGGCGAATTGTATGGTATGTGAATTATTTCTCAATAATGCTGTTGAAAAAAGAGAGACCCACACCTGGAACAGGACTGACAAAACAAGCTGTTGGTTTGGAGGAGGAGTGTGCAGCCTGTTGTCTCTCTTTCCTCTCTGTGCTTCCATTCCATTCCGCTCTGTGGCTGGGCTTTCTCTGTGCACAGCAGAAGAGTGGCTGTCCTAGGACTGACTCTACTTTGCACCCAGCCCCCATGCTCGTGCTCATACAATAGAAATCGCTGTAGGGTTGGGGTGCCTGGGTGGCTTAGTCGGTTAAGCGTCCTGCTTTGGCTCAGATCATGATCTCATGGTCCATGAGTTCGAGCCCCATGTCAGGCTCTGTGCAGACAGCTCAGAGCCTGGAGCCTGCTTCAGATTCTGTGTCTCCCCCTCTCTCTGCCCCTCCCCTGCTCGTGCTCTGTTTCTCTCTTTCAAAAATAAAATAGAAACATAAAAAAATTTTTTTTTAAAAAAATCTCTGTAGGGGCACCCGGGTGGCTCAGGTCATAACCTCACTGTTCATGAGTTCGAGCCCCATGTTGGGCTCTGCACTGACACCACAGAGCCTACTTGGGATTCTCTCTCTCCTTCTTTCTCTGCCCTTCCCCCACTCACAAGCTCACATGTGCTTTCCTTCTCTCAAATAAATAAAAAAACTTAAGAAAAGAAATCTCTGTAACCCAGTTTCAAGCCCCCTGGATGGAGACTTGTTTGCTTAGCAAGGCCATCCCTTAGTAGGTCTGTGTGGGATGAGCAGTCTTCATCCTCAGAGGTATTAGGAGTCTATTTGCAGAGTTTTCTGACAGGACCAACATATGATGAGCATCTTTCATGTGCCATATACAGTGTTAACTGCTCTCACATCCCTAATCCCACATAATCCTTTATCAACACTGTAGAAAAGCATGTGCTGACTCAAAGAAACTGTCTCAGTTGGGTTCAACTTGTGGTGTATGCATAATGTCATGTCAAGGCCACAACTGGTAAAATCTTCTACCCCAGGGTAGGAGGAGGCCTCCTTGAAATGGGATTACCTGCCATAGAGCCTACTTTCCAGAGAATAGTGTTTTCAAATTCACCAAAACGCAGGGCTCCGAGTTCCTTCTGGTTAGTTGCATTGGCCAACAGAGAGATGTTTCTGAAAAATGCTTTAAACCTGTCTGATGGGAAGAAAATCTGTTCCAAAAAACTATCTGGATCTTAAACATTAGCAATCTTTAAATTCCCTATTTAAAAATCCTCCTTGGCCTTCCTGATCTGACATTGCTCTTTGGAAAGAATGATGGCAAATGCCCGCGGCTGAAGGTGTAGAGTGAGACACAAGGAAAATCCATATTCTTTAACTTAATCAGTGTTTGTGGAGTAGGCAGAACCCAAATCCAAACCATATTTTCCAAAAAGATTTTCCCCCTTAATTCTTAAATCCATGTGTAATATATGAGAAATTTAATCCATATGTTTCTTACTCATTTACACTTAACTCATCAAAGCATTTCCTCTAAAGAGCTATTTGATGTCCAAGGAGACTTTAGAGACTTTTTTTTTTCTTTTGAACAGCCTTTGTTCTTGCAAATAAAGAGGCTGCTGAAATTGTTATATGCAAAGAGTAAATGAACTTGAACCCCAGAAAGGTTGAACTTTGTTTCAAGGAGGTTCTATATTCAGAAGAAACCACTTTAGGAATGAGCTCTTTTCCTTTTAAATTCTTTTTAGGAGGGACCTCCAGATGGGTGCTTGGATTTTCATGCCAAAACAATTGGCTCTTCAGCTGTTGTTTGGTAGGCACAATTAGATAGATAAAGTCCATCTCGTTCAGGCATTCCTTGAAGGTGGTCTTCAACTTTTTAGTTAGAAGAAACCACACCTAATTTGGATTTCTGATAATTTGTGCCAAAATCTGCCCAAGGCAAGATGGATCCTTGGAGATTCCAAAGATGTATGTTAGAAAGAACAAAGTTTCATGATAAAACAGGTGCTGCGAAGCCATAGGGCAGGACCACCTCCCTGCCCCTTTGATCAGGACCATGCCCAAGCCATCTCAGAGACTGTGAACTCACAACCTCTCTCATCTCCCACTCTGACACTTTTTCTACATTTGCTGACATTCAACTTCATGCTTCATTCATGTCACATTTTATTGTGCAGCTCTTAGCGTAGCTGTTCTGGGGCTGTGAAGGAAGGGAAGAAGTAGAAGGTGCTGTCCCTATCCCTGAGAGGCTCATCATTTCACTGGGACACAAAGTAATCCAAGTGAGTCTATCAGGTGTGTGCTTGGTGTGGATTCCAGGACTTCCCAGAAGTGGAGGGTGGTCAAAGACAAACAGAGCAGGGCAAGCTTCCCAGAGCAGTTGGGCCCTGGGGTCTGGGCATAACAGCCTGAGCATTGATCTGACCATATCCAGATGAAGACGCAGGCACCCTGGGCTGGCATCATTTGGAAACCCCTTCACATCGATGTGTTAAAAATATTTGCTTGATGTTTATTGGATGAGAGACTGAGGACTGAGTGGGTAAGGCATGCAGGACCGAAGGGGGCAGGACTCATGGACTCTATCACCTCTACAATTCCGCTCTACCCAAACCCATCCACCCTACCCAGCAAACCCAAGCCAGTCAGTCAGCTGTTAGCCTATTCGGTGATGACCAGTTGTGACTTTTCATGCCCTTCAGGAATCTTAGAGTCTATTGAAAGTGCCCTTCCTTTGTTCTAATAAACACAGATTTATTCACCTTGTACTGTTTCTAATGATGCTTTAGCAACCTTATGAACTATTCTTGGACAACTGCCTACTTGGGATGGCATGAAAAATGGGCAAATATTAGGCTCAGTGCATAGAGAAAAGGAATAAAAATGAATACGAGAAAATAAGGTCTAAGGAACTGGCACTGTTTATTCTCCCTATGTTCTACCCTAGAGCTTGATGTCATATGAGCATGTTCTTGTTTATTGTCTATAACAGCACTACAAGGCAGGCGTTGTGATCCCATTTGATAGATGAAGAAGGAGATACATAGAGGCTAACACACTTGCCCATAGGCAGCTAATAAGAAGTGAAGCTTGGATACAAACCCAATATAGGGTTAGGATAGATTTGCTGCAGGGGTGGGGGGTCAGAGTCAGGAAGAGCAAGGAGGAGCCACTGAGAAACCCAAGGACTAAAGGAAGTAGCAGTGAGCTAGAAACAGGGCATATTTGTGACTGCCACATTTGAGGTTCAGGAGTAGGTTGGGAGGGAGAGGAAAAGAAGTTTCTGGTCATGAGCAAACATTGGTGACACTGGTGACTAAGAAAACATTGAAACCTGGATGTCAAGGGAAGGCATGGGTTTGAAAGGAAAGATGCTGAATCTGTTGTATTTGAGGTTCTGGAAGAACTGGAGTCTAGGTTTCTGGTCTGTGCTGGAGAGTGGTCAGTGCTGGACCAGAGGACCAGCCTTGGTTGGCATACTGAAGGACTGATGGGACACCAGACAAGGAAACAGAGCAGCCCCCTGAGCACTGAGCCTTTGGGTCTCATGATACAGTATCTCTGCTTCCCACTGGAAACTCTACTACCTCTGATGTGAACACTGGGAAATGGAGGGGTTGTTTTTGGTTGTCTCAGTGGTTGGAAGATGTCATTGGTCTTCAATAGACACCCAGGGTATACAGGGATACGAGATGTCCTACAATGGATGAGACAGCTCTGCCCAGTGCAGAGTCACTCTGGGATCCTCTTGATTTCTAAATAACCCACTGGACATTCACTTAAGTGAAAACTCTATTTATAAGTCTCTGAGCCTAAAATCTAAGCTTTCATATATATATATACATATATATATACATATATATGTATATATATATATATTTTGCTCCATTTTAAATTTATACTCCGTTTCATCATAAAAATAAAAAATTGTACTTTGATTTGTTGGAACTTGACTGAGTTGTTGCATTTCAGAAAATCACATCTCTGATGGCAATGTCATTCCTAGAATTTGAGTTATTACTCTGCCTAAATAGCTACCCCACTAATGACGATTCTGCGTTTGTGCTCAAGTGTGATGATTTTGTCTTCATGTACTCATGTCTAATCTAAGTTGAAATATATTTTTTCCTATGGATTGCTTTCCTTTCATTTATCCTTCATATTACAGTTAGGCCATTATATTATATTGATTTTTTAAAATTATGCATGCAGGCGAATTATATTATATATAACTTTCACTTCAGGAGAGTGAAGGCCATGTTACAAGTTGATTGTTATAAGGGAAGGTTGAGACTAATGGAGTTGAGAACTGCTGGTTCTAGACTAGCTCCATCCTATAGAAATATAATGCAAGCTACAAATAAAACTTTCAGGTTCTAGTAGCCACCTTAAAAACAACTAAAAGGATAGAATATTATTTATTGTTTAGCCTTAAAAAGGGAAGGAATCCCATCACATGGTACACATGGATGAACCTTGAGGACATCATGTTAAGTGAAATAACCAGATACAAAAAGACTAATACTGAATGATTCCACTTATATGAGGGATCTAAAGTAGTCAAATTCTTAAAAACAGAAAATAGAATGGTGGTTGCCAAGCGTTTGGGGAAAGGAGGAAAAGGGGAGTTGTTATTTGATGGGTCTAAAGTTGCAGATTTGTAAGATGAAAAGTTCTCGAAATCTGTATCACACAAATTGAATATACTTAACAGTACTGGACCATATACTTAAAAATAGTTAAAAGGGGAAATCTGTGTTATGTGTTTTTTAGCAATTTTTTATAGGAGCAGGTAAAATGAGTTTTAATACTATATAGATATAAATAGATATAGATATAGATACATTTAAGCTAGCATATCCAAAATGCTATCACTGCAACATATAATCAATGTAACAACTATCAATGAGACATTGTATATTGTTTTTCTTGTACAAAGTCTTTGAAATATGTGTATTTTGTACCTATAGCACCTATCAACCCAGACTGGACACTTTTCTCGTGCTCAATACCCACATGTGCCCAGTAGTGACAGTCAAGTTCTAGATAATAGAATAATAATCATAGAACACTTGTTGAGCTGACTTTAAGTGCCCACTACTGCTGTGAATCCTTCACATAGAATGACTCGTTTAATCCTCGTAACGGCCTATGAGATTGGCACAACTATTGTCCCTGTTACACAGGAGACAACTGAAGCTCAGAAAGCTTGAGTAGCTTGCCGGAGGTCACACACCACTGTGTCTCCAAGTGGAAAGCTGAATCCAGGTGCTCTGGTTCCAGAACCCTTCTGTAGCCACTGTGCTATGGGTGCCCTTGTAGGACTTTTCCCAAGGGGTCCTTTTCTGGCCCACTAGGACTCTGCACAGCCCTGGCACGTCTTAGGGCAGTGGGGACATGAGTGAGCCATCAGGCAGCCAGTTAGGCTTGTCTCTCCCTGCCAATCCTGAGGAGCATGGCAGAGGCACTGGCTGGCCCTTCTGAGAAGCAGAAAGAAAACCCATGCTCGCTTCACAACCACCTGGGATGTCCTCTGTTCTCCTCTGTGTTTTCATTGAAAGAGGTAGTGGGTCTGGGCAAATCAAGATGAAACACAGACGGGCAGAAAGACTGTCCTAACTCATGCATGTAACAAGAACTCGCTACCAGGGCCTTGCTGGTGAGTTGTCTGCATTCCAATAACATTCTCCTGGGTTCTCCATAAGAAAGACAGATTTCTTCATTTCCTGGGACTCCCATCAAGATTATGCTGACAACTTCCCCATTAATTATTGAATTATGCGCCCTCACAAAATGATTGCACTTGCTTCCTATCTAAATACCACCCTTCATTGCTGAAAAATCTCATTTAAACTAATATGCTTTTAACTTGCTTCATTTCAATACCTCCGTGGAGGGTACTAATGAGCTGACTCCTTGCCCAACTGGTCCCTCAGCCCTTCCTTGGAACAGTCCAAGCCTGATCTTGCTGGGTAGGAAAGGGGAAGACTCACCATTTGATTTAGAGTCTTGGCTGGAGGCTCGCTGAGGGCTGTGTATACTTTAACACCCGACTTTGAATCTAAGCTCCCCACAAAAGTGAGACCCCACTTGCTGCTTCCAGAACCATGAAAACTGCTTAAGAGCGTGTTTAAATGAATAAAGCATCCTCCCAGTTTTAACTGGGCAGCTTCGTGAGTCAGGTAATTAGACCCAGATTCCCTTTGCAGGGGCCTCTTAATTATTATTTAATAAAGAGATGATTCCAAGCTGTGACCTACAAGTTTGGCGGCATTATAACCACAGAGCCGGAGAAGTGCCTTCTCCCGGATGTTGTCCTTCTCTGGCAGGGAGACAAGGTGTTTGAAAGGACCCCTCATCATTGCTTTTGGAGGATATCATTTGCCAAGCAACTCATCTTCCTGGCACTGTCTTCTCCAGGGTGTCAGACGGGTCACTTCACTGGAGTGCTGTGAATCAGGTCAGTCTGTTCCTCTGATTAACCCTGATCTCATTCTGTTGGCAGCAGGCAGTGGCCTGAGGCCCTGCTGCCTTCCAAAGGCTGTCCACTTATGCCAGGGGTACTGGGAACAGGAAGGGCTGACTGTGCTCACACCATGGGCCAGGCTTGGTTCTAAGTACTCTTGAAGCCTGTCTCCTTAAATTTTCACATGGGTAATTATTTTACTTCCCTCCCTGTTTTACAGATGAGGAAACTGAGGCTCACTGTGTCATGCCCACTGCCCAAGGCTACACAATTAATGTAATTGGGAGAGCTGGGATTTGAACCTACATCTCTCTGGCTCCAAAGCTCAAGGGCTTAACTCCTGTGTTGTACTGCTAGGGGTTAGCTGGCCAGAGAGGAAATTATCTGGGCCATGTTTTCATGGCCAGAACTTGGCCAGATTGGGGCAAACGTCCAACTTCAGCTCAGGTCACAATCTCATGGTTTGTGCATTTGAACCCCACATTGGGCTCTTTGTCATCAGCACAGAGCCTACTTCAGATCTTCTGTCTTCCTCTCTCTCTGCCATTCCCCTGCTCATGTGTACTCTCTCTCTCTCTTGAAAATTAGTAAGCATTAAAAAAAAAAAAAAAAAAAAAGAACTTGGCTAGATTACCAAAGGACAGCCATTTTTGTCAATATGGATGGTGCATCATGCACTTGGCCTCTGATCAGGGGCATATACAGTAATCATATTTTCCCTTCCCCACCCTAGCCATAGTCATTAGACCAGGGATGGGCCCATTATTTCAGCCAGACCAGAAGGAGATCTTCCCTAGGAATTTTCAAATTGGAATTGAGATAAAAGAGGAGCCGGTCCTATTCTAGTGGTGCAACTAGGTAGATGAGAGCTCCAAGTGGCCATGGGTCATGGTCCAGACTGTGGAGAACGGCAAAAAGATAATGTTTGATTATATACAGAATAAGAGAAAAAATCCCAGTGGATGGCATTTGAGCCCTTGATTAGAATTTCTGGGGCACAACCCTTGTATTCCTTACAATACAGCAATGTAAGCAAATAAATTTCGCCTTTTCACCCAAAATAGTCCTACCTAAGTTTCTATCACACTAATACAGCATGCACTGGAATTTGGTCTATTAAGGACAATGCAGAGCCTCTAAAAGGCTTTAATGTGCACTGGAGAGAGGCGGGAGTGGAGAGGGGGACGCTGTGAGCAGGAAGACCAGCAAGGAGCCTCTTACTGATGCGGTCACACACAGAGATGATGAGGGCTAGAACCAAGGCAGTTGGGGATGGAGTCAAGTTGGGAGAAGTTTTCTGATTTGGTGATTGATTAAAATTTGAGAGATGATATTGGAGATGCCCAGGATGATTCTCAAGTAGATGGTGATGCCATTAGCTGAACAGAAAACACAGGAGGCAGAGCAGACTTGGGGAAGTGAGTGGACAAACAATAGGTAAGAAGCTTGGCCACGGGTGGCTGACTGGTACTAGCTGTGTGTGGCTCCTTTAAGCTGACACGATATGTTTTGGCACCATGACAAAGGTGTGTTCTGTCAATCACCTGCTGGCCACAGCCTCAGTCCTGAGTCATTCACCCTAACCTGTGCCTCACACTTCTTTCCATCCTGCTTTCAGCTCTCCTAGTCGCCAAATGGTCTTCTTATTTTGTCCTTGCTTCACCCTGCAGATTTGTCAGAACTGGTATTATCTTCCTGGTAGAACTTAGGCTCCTTTCCACAGAATTCTGTCCTTCCTGCTTCTCAGCTGAATTGAGCCACCTTGGAAAACTCCCACCTTGGAGTGGTGAAGATGGATGGCTAGCACTGTTAAAAACAAACAAAGGAATCATGCTGTGGAAATCTGACCCCAGCCAATTTGGCTGCTTATGATGATTAGATCTTTTGTGCTGGGTATCTGTAGCCTACCATAGTTAAAAGGCTATGAGGATTGTAGATCTCCTCTACTATGACTGCCCAGCCAAGTGGTGCAGGTAGGTTGCATTGAAAGCAAGACCCAGACCAAATTCTGCTATACATACAAACGTTTATTAATAAGCAGGCATTATAGTAATGCCAACCTTTTTTTCTAAGGTTGATGAAATCTCTGCTCTCTGACATACACTTTGTATGATGAGACAATATTCTAGTGGAAGAATTCTAGTCAAAATCAGGCAATAGCCTCATCTGTTAAGTGTAGCACAAGATAAGGTGGAGTCTGAGGCCTGGCAGGACATTATGATGTAGGTGGAAGCTGTTGAGGTTGAAAAATTCTTGCACTCTGCTCAAGTAGGCATGGGGAACATGTGTTGTATTTCTGGCTAAGCACCATTTGTTTCACCAATAAAAAATCACTTCTAAACCCATTTCATGGGAATGTAAACTGGTACAGCCCCTCTGGAAAACAGTGTGGAGGTTCCTCAGGAAACTAACAATTGAACTCCCTTATGACCCAGCAATAGCACTGCTAGGAATTTACCCAAGGGATACAGAAATGCTGATGCATAGGAGCACATGTACCCCAATGTTCATAGCAGCACTCTCCACAATAGCTAAAACATGGAAAGAGCCTAAGTGTCCATCTTCTGATTAATGGATCAATAATATGTGGTTTATCTATACCATGGAATACTTCATGGCAATGAGAAACAATGAAATCTGGCCATGTGTAGCAACATGGATGGACCTTGAGGGTGTTATGCTGAGCGAAATAAGTCAGGCAGAGAAGGACAAATACCATATGTTTGCACGTATAGGAGGATTAGGAGGAACTTGACGGAGGAACAAGGGGGAGAAGAAGGGGGGAAATGGTTGGGGAAAGGGAGAGAGGCAAACCATGAGAGACTCTTGAATGCTGACAAAAACTGAGGACTGATGGATGTGGGCGGGAGGGGGGATGGGCATGGAGGAGGGCACTTGTGGGAAAGAGCACTGGGTGTTATGTGGAAACTAATTTGACGATAAACTATTTGTAAAAAAAAAAATGAAAGAGAGAAACAAAAACAAAAAATAAATAAATAAACCCATTTCACAATGAGCAGACCCTCTAGTGCTGATGGAAGATAAAGGTTGCTGAAGTTCTACCCAGCAATAAACCCATGCATGTATGCTCAGCTCACGGAGGCTAAGAAGACTCAATGGGGAAAGGATAGTCTGTTCAATAAATGGTTTTGGGAAAACTGGATAGCCATATGCAAAAGAATAAAATAGGAGCCCCTATCATATACCACTCACAAAAATTAACTCAGAATTGATTAAAGACTCAAATATAAGACCCAAAATTGCAAAACTATTAGAAGAAAACAGGGGAAAATCTCCTTGACATTAGTCTTGGAAAGATTTTTGTTTTTTTATATGACACCAAAAGCACAAACAACAAAAGCAATTATAAACATGTGGGGCTGTATCAAACTAAAAACTTTTGGGAGCGCCTGGGTGGCTAGGTTGGTTAGGCATCTGACCCTTGACTTTGGCTCAGGTCATGATCTCATGGTTTGTGAGTTCAAGCCCTGTGTTGGACTTTGCACTGACAGTGTGGAGCCTGCTTGGGATTCTCTCTCTTCCTCTCTCTCTGCCACCCCCCACCCCACTTGCTCTCTCTTTCTCAAAAAAAAAAAAGCGTTTTCACAGCAAAAGAAACAATCAGCAAAACAGAAAGGCAGCCTACCAAGTGGGAGAAAATATTTGCAAAGCATCTATCTGATAAGGTGTTAGTATACAAGTATATAAGGAACATACAATTCAGTAGCAAGAAAATCCAAATGATTTAATTAAAATGGGCAAAGGACTTGAATAAGCATTTTGCCAAAGAGGACATACAAATGGCCAACAGACACACAAAAAGATGCTCAACGTCACTAATCATGAGAGAAATGCAAATCAAACCACAGTGAGATATCACCTCACACCTGTTAGAATGGCTTTTATCAAAAACACAAAGGATAACCAGGATTGGTGAGGAAGTAGAAGAAAGGAAATACAAATATGCTTTTGGTGGGAATGCAAATTTGTACAGCCACTATGGAAAACAGTACAGAGATTCCTCAAAAAAAAAAAAAAAAATAGAACTATGATATGATCCAGCAATCTCCCTTATGGGTACATATCTCAAGGAAATGAAATCACTAATTGGAAGAGATATTTGTATACCCATGTTCACTACAGCATTATTCACAATATCCAAGACATGGAAATAACCTAAGTTGAATAGATAGGGAAAATTAATATTTATGAATAGACAAAATGTGACATATATGTACAATGGAATATTGTTCAACCATAAAAAAGAAGGCAATCCTGCCTTTGCAACAAATGGACAGACCATGAAAGCATTATGCTAAGTAAAATAATCCATTCATAGAATGCATAGAAATAGAGTAGAATGGTGGTTGCCAGAGGCTGTGGGGTAGGGAAATAGGAGACATTGATCAAAGTGTACAAACTCCCAGCTATAAAATGAATAAATTCTGGGGATCTAAGGTACATCATGATGACTATAAATAACAATACTGTATTCTATATTTGAAAGTTCTTGACAGAGCCAATTTTAAGTTTTATCATCACCAAAAGTAGTAGTAATTATATGAGGGATGAGGTGTTAACTAACTTTATTGTGGTAATCATTTTGCAATATATATGTCTATCAAATCATCACATTGTACATCTTAAACTTACATATAAATCGGTAATATCTTAATAAAGCTGGGGGTGGAGGGAAAATTGCTGAAGCTCTTGTAGAAGCTACCCTGGAGTATAGATCTCCAATTAGAATCTATCAAAGACAAATGTCTTACAAGACATTTTGGAATGTGTATTGCTGATTAAGGTACTTCAGACATAACAAAATGCTCCTAGGATGTAGTTTAAAGCTAATACATACATCTCTCAGTCTAGGCTGAAGTATTTAAAAAAAACTACATCTAAAATGCACATATGAATATATATATATAAAATTCATACCATCTACTTGCCTCAGGATCTTTGCATAAGCTGTTCCCTGAATGCAGTGTCTTCATCCCTTTCTCACCCATTTGCCTGAGTACCTCCTATGTAATCTCCAGGACTTGGAATACCTGTCACCTCCTTCAGGAAACCTTCCGTGATCCACCACTATCGTCACCAAGGCCAAGTTGAATGACTATCCCACGTCTCATTTATTTTTGTAGCATCTTGTGCTAACTTCTCGTCATTGAAAGAAAGTCAATCAGTCTGTCCCTTCCACTTGACTATAATTCCTAGTCTCTTTCTCCATAGTACCAGCAGAATACCTGGCCATTAGTAGATGCTTAGTTTGTTTGTAAAATTGAATTTAACTCAAAAGAGAAATCAATTTTGTTTTCCTCCCTCCCTGCTTTCCATCCATGTATTGGAAAAGGGATCATCAATGGTTATTTGTTGACCAAAGATAGATAACCAGTAAGAAAAGGCTGAATGGGACACTGCTCTGGGTAGCTCATAAGTCTGAGAATAATTTGGAAGCAACCAAACACAAACATTTTTAATTTGTTTTCACTTTAACTGCTCCAAGTGTTCACTGATTTTCTCTCAGGGTGAGGTCTGGTGCTGGAGTAGTGGCAAACATCTCTTGTGTTGGCTGTTCATTGATATTTATCCTGAAGAGAAGAAAGCCACCAGAGGCCTTATCCAAGCAGTGCTTCCCTATGGGTCGTGCAACTCCTCATGGAGTGAAGGTCAGTGAGGGGTTGTCAGCCAGCCAGACAGCCCATCAGGGGGCTGCTGACCTCATTTTATCCACCACAGTCCAAATACACAGACTTGGACTTGACATTTGCCAAAGTACAGCTAAACTAACGGTGGTCAAATGATGCTCTGTGTATTTAGCCCCACATCAAAGTGGCTAAATAAGGTTTTAATGTTAGAAAATAGACTCAGTGGAAATCTTGAGACATGGGGCCTTTATTTGGAGGTACTCTTCCTTTTGCAGCTCTGAATCTGTAATTTTATTCAATTTTTTAAGTTGAATTTTATTTTTTTAAAAATTTAAGATTATTTATTTTAAGAAAGAGAGAGAGGGCACAGGAGGGGCAGAAAAAGAGAGAGGGAGAGAGAATCTCAAGCAGGCTCCACACTGTCAGCACAGAGCCCAATGAAGGGCTTGAAATCATGACCTGAGCAGAAACCAAGAGTCAGTGCTTAACCAGCTGAGCCACCCAGCAACCCCTGAATCTGTAATTTTAAATAAGGCCAGGCCTATTTCTGAATGGGTATTTCGTCCCATTTGAATAAATATTGAAGAAGGAGAGAGGATGATGTGGAATTTATGCATTCAAAATATGTAAAGTTTATGCCTTGGGATTATGTGGAAGATATTGTAAGTGAACGATTGCTGTCCCTGGAGGTTCCAGGAAAGGAATGGAGGCCGAGGAGGGGCATAACACCTGTTTCTCTTTTGTACCTTTATCCACAGCCCCAACATTTCTTCCTATCCTCAACCCCTTAGCCCTATAGAATACCACAACACCGTAAAACCACACCAGGATCAGCACTCTGGGAGTGGAAAATAATGCTGGAAAATTCGACGACACAGAGTTGAAAGCCGTAGTTCTAGGAAAGAGACTGGGCAGCATAAGAATCCCTGGGCCTGCCCTCAGGTAGAGATGGACAGGTGTGTACAGCCTCCGCATTGCGGGAGGGCAAGGATCCTCAGAAGAGCTCTTGGACAAAGGCTCTTTTGATGAAGGCCATTCTGTGAATGACATCTGGTGTGTTTGTAATTCTTTGCTCTAGTGAGTAGCAAAAATGGTCAGGGATAATTGTAAAAGGTTCCAAAGCCCTCATCCAAAATTGAGACTATTTCAGGTTTTAGAAAGGGAACCCCATAGCTGATCACAGACCTGCAATAACATTTTCCTGAGGGGCTAGTGCCTATCTTGAGAAGAGAAACTCTGATGTCCCCTCCTCCACTTAGGAAACCACAAACCAACACAGAGATTCAGGCTCAAAACCCTGATACTCTTCAGGTGAACCTGTGGCAACCTGCTCTCACCTGCAGTTTTCTTCTCAGAGATTTAAGACTCTGTGTGTGTTTCATTTCTTCTCTCTTTCTGCCTTGTGCTTAAGGCAGTGTTGGCTTCATGGCTCCTGTTGATACCTACCATGGTGAAATAAGATGGAAACATGGTTAGGGGCTAAGACCTGTGGTCAGAAGGAACTTGGTTAACATCCTACCTCCGGCACTCGTTAGCTGTTTGTTGGATATTAGGAAGCTGCTTAACCTTTCTGAACCTCAGTTTATTCAGCTATAAACCCTCTTGCAGGGTTGTCAAAAGAATTAAATAAGGCTATGAAATCACTGAAACTTACAGAATGCTTGCTCTGTACCAAGCACATGCTAAGAGTTCTACGTGAAGTGTTATTCTATCCAACAGAGGAAAACAAGGTTTATTTTATGAGAAAACAGACTCAGAAAGGCTAAGTCACTGGAGCCATGTTGCAATCAAATGGAGAAGCTGGCATTCAACACCAAGTGGTCTAACCTCTGGTACTTATCTACTCTTACCTCCTCTGCTTTGATGGCTCAGTAGATGGGTCAGTGAAATGTTTGCACGGTTTCTGAAACAGAGGGAGCTCTCAGTGTATGTAACTACGATGTTAAAGTGATGACAATGGTAAAGGAAGACCAAACTTTAACATTGGTGGAAACTGGAGGAAGGTCATTGAGCTATGTGGTTGTCGGCGATATTGTGCTCCTGACCCATATTGTGTTCCTGACTTGGGACTCCAGGGGGAAGCCCCACAGCTCTGTCAACATCCTTTTAAGTAGCATGTCAAGCATAACTGGCTCAGAGATTTTCTAAATGTTACCAAGTGCAGTAGCACCCATGCTTTAGGTCAGGTTCCTTGAGAAACAGACGCACAGATGGAGATTCATGTGCAGAAAATTTATTGGTAATCTAGAGATTACTGTCTCTGGGGAATAAAGGAGGTAGGATTGGTGGAGGGAAGAATTGCAATGTTATGCAATCCCAACAAAACCCTCAGGGTGCCTGGGTAGCTCAATCAGTTAAGCATCTGACTTTGGTTCAGGCCATGAACTCATGGTTTGTGGGTTCAGGCCCCAAATCGGGATCTGTGCTGACAGCTCAGAGCCTGGATCCTGCTTCAGATTCTGTGTCTCCCTCTCTCTCTGCTCCTCCCCGACTCACACTCTGTCTCTCAAAAATAAATAAACATGAAAAAAGCCCTCAGGCTGAGGCTGAGGCTGAGAGACTGTGGCAGGCAGAATTCTATGAAAGCCACAGGATTCCTGCCCTCTGGTATACACGCCCTGTATAATTCCTTTTACCTTCAGTGCAGGCAGTAAATATTTACCTGTAGATATGATGGGATATCACACCCATGGTTAGGTTACTAATAGGTTAACTTGGAGTTCATCAAAAGGGAGAGTATCTGGGTGGGCCTGACCTAATCAGATGAGCCCCTAAATGAGCTTGTGCTCTTCTAGAAAGTGAGATTCAAAGCGTGAGAGGGAATATGGCAAGGACCACTTGGCAAGAAGCAGCCAGCAGTCTCTAAAAAGCGGAGCATGGTCCCTGGTGGACACCCATCCAGGAAATGGGAGCTTAGTCCTATAGTCAAAAGGAACTGGATTCTGCCAACACCTGTTTGAACTTGAAGGAAGACCCCAAGCTTCAGATGAGACCACAGCCCTGGCTGGCATGTTAGTTTCAGCCTGGTCAGCCCTAAGCAGAAGATCCAGTTGTGCTATGGCTGGACTTCTGACCTACAGAACTGTGAGACAATAATGTGTTTTTTTTAATTAAACTTTTTATTTTGAGATAACTGTAGATGCACATGCAATTGTAAGAAACAATACAGAGAGGCCCTGTGAACCTTTACCACGTTTCCCTCAAAGATAACATCTTAAGAAACTATACTGCAAGATCACAACTAAGATATTGGCATTGAGATAGTCAAGATACAGAACATTTCCATCACCACTCATATCACTTGTGTCCTTTTAAAGCCACACCCCCTTGCCTTCTGCATCTCCCCAGTGTGAATTATCAGGGAACCCCCAATGCAAAGGCAGCTATTTGTAGGACAGAGCTGAATGCTTGAAGAGATACTTTCTCTTTGGTCTGTCTGCCATACACCTAAACTCTGCTCATGTCTCCTTATGCATTTTCTCTCCAGCAGACTATTTCAGGACCAGCACACAGGGCATTCAATATGTACTTGATAAATTGAACTGAACTAAACGTGGTTTGGCCAGGTTATTGCTTTATTATTATTTTGTGTGATCTAATCTGTATTTCTGGGACTTTTCTTCTCCCAGCTCCTACTTACCTCAATATTAAAAAACCCCTCCCTTCTCCTTGCTTTACTATGTTTGGCCTCAGATTTATGGGAAGCAGGAGCCCTGGCTGTTCAGTGGCTACTCAGGACCCCTGGACACAGCGTCTGTGCACCAGGGTGATCCTGCCGGGCTCTCAGGGCACTTCTTGGTCTGGATAGTGATAGACTTGGGGGCAGGGACTGAGCTGCCTTTGTGATGAGGGTGGAGGACATGACATTCCAATCTCTGCTTGTCCAGGGACAGAGGAGTATTTGCTTAGTCAATGAGTGCTAATATTTGGTTGGATGTGAAGCCCTCAGGAAGTTGTTCCAAGAACAGAGACTGATATCCCAGCCTTCAAGTTCAGTCCATCACCACGCCCAGCCCTCACCACTCACCTGAGTGCCAAAGACTGAATTCTGTACCTTCCTTCATTGCCTTCCTTTTAAATCCACTCCTGAAGCCTTCTCTGAGCCTCTTTAATGTCACTACGCAGCCTAGGCATCCACTGTCATCATTCTCTCCACCTGACTCCTCCTTCCTCCCCTCTTCCAGTCCAGGTTGTTGGTTCAAACCTGCTGTATCTCCATTTATAATAGCTAATTGCAAAGTCCTTACAATCCCAACCCTGTCTTCCTTTAAGTATTATCTGCTCACCCCTTGACCATGACAAACTGGCCTTGCAGCCTCCTTCCTGCCTTACAGGACAGGAACAGTGGGGGTGGTGTCAACGGTGAGAAGATTGGCTTCAGGGTGGTCCTAGGAAGTTGTGAGGATGTGCTGGATGCTTGGTTGAAAGAAGAGGCCTTCAGAGAAGAGGTTTCTAAGAATCATCTTTGAGAGGAACTAGAAAGACATAGAAATAATGATCATAGATGCTCTTTGTCAAGGATTTAGCTCCTGTGATACCCTATTTAAAAAAAAAATTCTCTAGGGGAGCCTGGGGGGCTCAATCGGTTAAGCATCTGACTTCGGCCCAGGTCACTGATCTCATGGCTCATGGATTTGAGCCCCATGTCGGGAGACTTGGGAGTCTCTCAGTCTCCCTCTCTCTCTGCCCCTTCCCCACCTTTCTCTCTCAAAATAAATAAACTTAAAAAAATAATAACAAAAAGAAAATTCTGTTAAGATCATACCCATTCCTTCCTCCGAGGTTGGCAGTGGAAGAAGATCCCCTACATGGACAAGGTGCCTGGATGTCATTTCCCCAACTCCCAGGGAATAGCTGTATCTTTGAATGTCCTGCCCAAGCCCTGTCCATAAATTTCTTCATCCAGTCCACCCAATTGGACCATGTTGGAGAATAGACACTCCTTAACTAGAGCACTATGACTCCAGGCATCCTCTGCTGTGTGCTCCCATAGCATCAGCATTTCCCCATTCAAATGGCATAAATGGCCATTTGAACAGATTATGAGCCCAAGTGGCTGCTATAGGTCTGCTTTCCCGGGCTCTATCTGGGTCATTCATCCCCATATTATAGATCATAGCTCAATGACTGCCACAGGATAGATGCTCAATATATGTTTTCTGGAGGAATGAATTTTGCTTAAGTCTCAGGAGCAGCAATAGAGAAAACAGACTTGGAAAGCTAGTTGTTGCTAAGGAATGGGGCTTATAAAGTGTAGCTGACTCATTTCAAGCTTGCCTTCCCCTCGAGGGCTTCCCTGCCTAGCTCCTAGCACACCTCCACATCTCTTCCTTCCCACCTGGCATACTCCAGCATTGTTAGACTTTTCAAGACAGACCCATGGGGCAAGAGGGAGACAGAAGATCCATCCCATAGTGGTGTAAATTTCTAAGTTTCCAGATTCCCACATGAAGGGCTACCTCTTTCCTGGTTAACAGATTCTGGGACTAGGGATGATGCACTGACTCTAGGCCAGAAGGGAAAATGGGGAATTAATAAGAAAAAGTAGGTAATCAATTAACAGCGACTGCCATGGGCATGGTCAGGAAGAAGAAAAGCATTTCTGAAGTGTATTTGCCTATGGCCTCAGCAGGGCAACCTGTCTTTATATAACAAAACAGTCTAAGATCTACACTAAGGGGAATTTATTTCATATGTACCATTTAAGGATTTAAGGTTTTGGTTTCCCTGGATAGTTTTCACACCTACTACTTACTACTCCACTACAGAGTCTCGAGGAGTGGGAAATTTTAATAATTTGTAATAATTTCTGTTGTGATTTCTTTTCTATTGAGATATAACAGAAGCTGAAGGAAGCAATTGCAACAGGATGGTATTTCCTTCCTTTTTTTCTTTCAAGTTTTTATTTAAACTCAAGTTAGTTAACACATAGTGTGGTATTGGCTTCAGGGGTAGAATTCAGTGATTCATCACTTACATATAACACTCCATGCTCATCCTAACAAGTGCCCTTCTTAATGCCCATCACCCATTTAGCCCATCCCCTCACTAACCTCCCCTCCAGCAACCCTATTTCTTAAACTCAATTTAGTCTTTTTTTTTTTTTAGAATTTTATTGTGAGCTGTAATGGAACGCTGTGCCGTTTGTCAAGCATCATTCGCAAGTGCTGGCAATGGTGACAGATAAACTAGAGATAGTCCAGATTGGTCCTCCCCACCTTCTGTCCCGCCTGGGTCTGAAACATGCCCCAAAGAGAGTTTGGCTCGCAGGCACACCAGGACTCTCTATACTGGGGCTCTTGATGGGAAACCAAGAAGGTTCTTCAGAGTACCCATGAGTACACTTTAGGGGATATAGCTGGGGAAGGGCCTGAGTGGATTTAGGTTGATTCTGGGTTTGAACCAACATGGGGAAGGGCACCTGGGTGGCTCAGTTGTTTAAACATCTGATTTCAGTTCAGGTCATGATCTCATGGTTCCTGAGTTGGAGCCCCACATGGGGCTCTGTGCTGAGAGTGTGGAGCCTGCTTGGGATTCTCTCTCTCTCTCTCTCTCTCTCTCTCTCTCAAAAATAAATAAACTAAATGTTTGAACCAACATGGGGATGTTTAGCAGAAGAGGTAAAGGATAATCTGATCCACTTTGCCTCACCAGTGCCTGACAGGGGACTGCTGACCTGGAGAGAGAAAAACAAAATGCCTGGAAAGCTTAAACAAAAGTTGGGGGAAAGCAGTTTGGAGGGATGGGAAGGAGTCATTGCCCAAGTGACATGGCAGGCCACAGGGACTGAGCACCCCCAGAGAAGCAGAATATTGTCCTTGAATGCTCAAACCACTCTGAATTTCTGGTCCTTTTCCAAACATGTGCATGTGACATTTCTAAAACTGTGACTTGTTTCAAAACTGTTAGAAACAAGAATAGATAGAGGTGGGTTTCTGACTTTTCAACATGGAAAGGGAGGTTTTCCTCTCTGGCTCAGTAATGGAACCAGTAAATTGAAACCAAGCAAGCATGAATGTATTACCCCACTCACAATGTCTCGGCTCATCTTCCTACACTTTCAGCTGTTTCTCAGACTTTGGAGTTCTTAATCTTTCACTTTCTCAAGGAGCAGCACATCTTACGTGAAGGTAAAGGACACCAACCTGGCTGATGGGCAAAGGCTGAATTTCTAGGAAATGTTTGTTTTCCTACCCCTACCATTTAAAAAAATTGTTTCATTAGAAGACAGACAAATGTAAACCTCCGCGGATGATTTCAGAAATGCAGTGATAATGACTTGGGAAGAGAAAAACCCATTCTGCACCCAGTCATCCCACTAGTGTCTGAGACAGAAGAATATAATTTTTCACTTTCTCCCTTGATCTTCTCAGTCAATAAAAGGTGATGACAATAGCAGCACATAGTATTCACAGTGACCATGTAATTGATACCCAAATTGGGGCTCTTTTGAGAGTGAAAAGGAATGTTCATAATCATCACTCCTAGACAGCAGGCTTACACATACAGTCATTTTATTATCAATGGAAATAGAATTGATTCTCTAGTCAGGCCCAGAACTGACTCACATACTTACCACATGAATGCAGACATGCTATTTCACCTCCAAAGCCCCACTTTCCTCATTTTATATTCATACTAGTCTTCCAAGATTGTTATAAAGATTAAGTGAAATAGCATATGTGAAATCACCTAGCATAGTGGAAGGGTGGCATTCCTCATGTATCCATATTCTTTGCTTTACAGCCATATGCCAGGATTAGCAAATTAATTCATTTATTCATGCACTTATCAGTGAACTGGGTAAGCATTATTTAAAAAAATTTTTTTAATGTTTATTTATTTTTGAGAGAGATAGACAGCACAAGCAGGGGAGGGGCAGAGAAAGAGGGAGACAGATAATCTGAAGCAGGCTCCAGGCTCTGACCTGTCAGCACAGAGCCCGATGGGAGGCTCGAACTCATGAACTATGAGATCATGACCTGAACCGAAGTTGGACGCCTAAAAGACTGAGCCCCCTAGGCGCCCTGGATAAGCATAATTGACTGGAAGAGGTCCTCAGTGGAAGCTATACTTCTCCACAGAAGATGTTTCAGAAATTTGTGAAGGTGTACTTGGTTGTCATAATGATTTTGAGGGTGTTGCTGGCACTTAGTAAGATGGTGTCAGGGACCTTAAACATCTTGCCACGTACAGAAGAGCTCTCCACCACAAAGGATGGCCCCTTATCTTTCATGGCCTTCTAGTGTCCCACTGGACGTTCATGTAGGTTAAAAAAAGAATAACTCTTCATAATGATCTGAGCCTAGAGACCGTTTTTATTTTGCACATAAATGCAAAGCATTTTTTTGTTGTTGCAGAATTCTAATATGCATTGGCTTTTCCAAGAATGTGTCAGATGTGTAAATTAAGGGGAATTTGTACTTTGTTCCAAATTTCTCACCATTTCAGAATCTCTCATTACTAGTAGCAATACCGCCATTGGGTAGTAATGGTAAAATGGACAGGACATGTTAGTCATCACTACAACACACCTGTCTGAAACTGCATTGAAGGACTTCCTGTTCACACAATTCTCCACACAGAAATTGGAGACATCTTACTCTCATGTCTGCTAGCATGGCCACACCTAAGGATTTATGTAATGAAAATCATATTATTTTCTTGACAATTATTTTTCTTTTATTTCTCTTTAATAGTAGAGTATTGTGGTTGTGGCAGAAACTGCTAGATGCTAACCAAAAGCTATATTCTCCTCCCTTTTGTGGGCCCCCAACTAGACTAGATTTCCCAGCCACCTTTGTGCTTAGTGTGGTCATGTGCTGAGCTCTAGCCAATGGTATGTGAGTGAAGTGTGACATGCTACTTCCGGGCCTGGCCCATGAAAATCTCTTACAGGAAATCCTCCCCACAGATTACTTATCTGCCAGTGCCATGATAGGAGCTAGAAATAGTTTCTATTGTGCTTAAGCCTTTAAATATAGGGCCCATTTGTTTTAGCAATCAGTGTACCATAGCTAATACAATATAGCTTTCTTTTTCTAATGTTTCTATATGAATTCCATTTTAAGATAGTGAAGAGCACACTTAAAATATTAGCTGTAAAAGAGGGCTTTGTTCTGATAGGGCTGAGAGCTACCGGCCTAGACTGTCCAAGTTTTTGTAAAGACTATAAGGAAGAATAGCACATGGTTGGTACTTGATCATGTTTATAATAGAGTGTGCACAAGTACGCCAACACACAAATGTATGAGGTAATAATTAATTTTAGGCAGTGTGTAACCAGAAACAGTTGAGTTGTATAGATTGGGTGGCCTCCAAACTTTTCTTCATTTTGCATCCCCGTTTGTTAAAAACATTTTTGAGCAAGCACACCCAATATATATATATTTCACAGAATTCAAGACACTATCAATTATATATGACATCCTTATCTTATGTCTCATGAAGAAAGAAAAGTATTGCTGCTAACCATATTGGGACATAAGCTTTCTTTACGCATCAGTTGTAAAATGGATTTCAATATGAGAGACATTAAAATGTGAAGCAATGTGTGTCTTAAAATTGATGAGAATTGGTCATATACTTATAAATGAATATATTAGGTCTATTTAAGAACACACATGATGGGAGTTTTAAAAGGTTGAAATTTTATAAGCATAACCTCTACTACTTTCTTGTTGCACCCCAAAGGATTACCAGAGACACCTACTTTGGAGACCTCTGGTATAGACATAGGTCCTCTGTAGAAGGACTGCTATTAGCTGTGCCTGCAAGACTCTGGGTACATGGAACAGCATTCCCGGTGAGAGAGATTTCCAGAGTACAGAGAAAGGAATGCCTGAATGGTGTTGGAGGGCAGCGAATAAAGCAAGGGGCTATAAGTGACTTTGATTCTGAGCCTTGGTGTTAGGGCCAATGGAAGAAGTAGGGGAGCCAGGAGAGGAAGCTAGTCCTTAGGGAAGATGTGAATAATGTGAACAGGGGCCATGCAGTAGGGCTATAGGATAAGCAAACACTAGCTGGGCTCTGAATTTTTTTTTTTTTTTTTTTTTATTTCTAGGAGAGAGAGAGAGAGACAGCGTGAGCAGGGGAGGGTCAGAGAGAGAGGGAGATACAGACTCCGAAATAGGCTCCAGGCTCCAAGCTGGCAGTCAGCACAGAGCCCGACGCGGGGCTCGAACCCACGAACCGCGAGATCATGACCTAAGCGAAAGTCGGACCTTAACCGACTAAGCCACCCAGGCGTCCCATCTGGGCTCTGAATTTAACATCAGCCTGGAGGAAGAGCAACATGACATCTTGGTAGGTGCCACTTCAGTCTGATGTTATAAGCCGAATGTGGTGTGTTTGAATAGTACGGGTCAGGAGATCCTGGCTCAAAACATCTCCCCTACTGGCTGTCATAGTGCCTGAAATTTCTCCTTTGAAAATGAATCCCTGTCAGCTAAGGGACAGAAGACCCCAATTAAAATACAATTACTCCTAGTAGAAGTAAGGTCTTTGTTTCTTGTGAATTAATACTTCAAAGGGGAGGGGCGCCTGGGTGGCTTGGTTAAGCGTCCGACTTTCGCTTAGGTCATGATCTCGCGGTTCGTGGGTTCGAGCCCCGCGTCGAGCTCTGTGCTGACTGCCAGCTCGCAGCCTGGAGCCCGTTTCGGAGTCTGTGACTCCTTCTCTCTCTGACCCTCTCCTGCTCACGCTGTCTCCCTCTCTCTCTCCTAGAAATAAATAAAACATTAAGAAAAAAATACTTCAAAGGGGACAGATTGCCAAAGGAATAGAAATATAGCCGGGAAGCTGGAGGTAAGAAAAAGTAGGAATCCCAAGAGGAAAAAAGATCCTACTAACAGGAGATGTAGGAGAACATAGGATCTACTGAAGAGACTTTTTTTTTAATGTTTATTAATTTTTGAGAGAGAGCGAGCATGTGTGTGTGTGCACATACATGAGCAAGTGGGGAAGAGGCAGAGAAAGAGGGACAGAGGATCCAAAGCAGACTTTGTGCTGACAGCAACGAACCTGATGTGGGGCTTGAACTCACGAACTGTGAGATCATGACCTGAGTCAGAGTCAGATGCTCAACTGACTGAGCCACCCAGGTGCCCCTGAAGTGCTTCTTGTGTTCATAATCTGCATACACAGTCTTGGATTCTTCACTGAATTCCATATATATATATTTATGTATTATATAACATATAATTATATATATTAGCCACCTTGTGAGAAAACACACATATATATTATATAGTGTAATTTATATATAACACACATTATATAGTGTACATATGTATTTCTGAGCATATATGATGTATACATTCCTGAGTTTTCTTACAGTTTTTCTCTTATGAGAAAACACACCCTATATATGATATATATAATTATGTATAATTAAGTGTGTATAATATTATGTATAGTGTATATGTATAGTGTATAATATATATTATGTATATATGTATAGTATTATGCTAATTAGGTATAATTATTATGTATAATTAGTTTATTAAAAGTAATATAATTACATGTATCATATAAATGTGTATGTGTTTTCTCACAAGGTGAGAAAAACTAAAATTGCAAAAGAAAAATTGTAAGAAAACTCAGAAATAACCGTTTTTAGCATTTTCTAAATCAAAAGCAAGGGATAAAATCATAAGGGAAAAGATCATAAGGGAATAGACAATTTTAAAATTCTGTAAAAAAAAAAAAAGAAAGCACCACCAAATTAGGATTAAAAGGCAAACTGCAGGAAACATTTGCAGCAAATACAACAAAGAACAGCTCTCTTTGCTGTGTAAAGAACTCAAGCAACCCAATGAGAAAAATGCAGAGAACCCTAACTGTAAACAGACAAGGTATGTACAGACAGGTCACAAAAGAGAAACTATTACTAGTCAGTGATTATAAGGTCCATGAGGAAAGGAACATGTCTGTGAGTTCATCATCTTAGCCCTTTGCCTGGGCCCATGCCTCTTACCTGTTAAATAAATATTTGTTGAGTAATTAATTAAGTGAATTAATTAATACAAAAAAAATCAACTGAATTCAATATTTTTGCCCATCACTGTAGCAAATATATTTTTTTAAGGGGTAATATTCAATGACTATAGTAAGTACATGGAGTGAAAAGGACTGTCTCCGGTGAATTGATGGTCATGTAAATTGGTGTGACTCTACAGGGAAGCAATTTGTCAATAATATTAACCTTGATGTGATAGAGGATTTCAGTGCTCCCCTCCTTCCACTGTGTGGGAAGATGATACCTCCTCACCGGACCGCATTCCCCTTGGAGTCAGATAGGGCCTGTAATTAGTTCTGGAATGTGGGTAATGGGCAGGGGTGATGTGTGTCGCTTCTGGACTGATGCATTTGAGAACCTTCCTCTGAAGATATAAATTAGAGAGGAGGCCTTGGCTGAGACGGTAAAGCCAGAGACTGAGCCTCTTGGACTGCTAAGTCCCTGTGGAGAAGACGGCAACTTCATAGATACTTTTATACTAAGATGTAGATTCTTTTTTTTTATGTTTATTTATTTACTTATTTACTTATTTATTTATTTATTGAGAGAGAGAGAGAGAGGGAGACACAGTCGAAACAGGCTCCAGGCTCTGAGCTAGCTGTCAGCACAGAGCGCGATGCGGGGCTCCAACCCACGAACCGTGAGATCATGTTGTGAGCCAAAGTCGGACGCTCAACCAACTGAGCCACCCAGGCGTCCCTCTTTTTTTTTTTTTAAATGTTTACTTTTGAGAGAGAGAGAGAGACAGACCGGCAGACAGATTGTGAGTGGGGGAGGGGCAGAGAGCGAGGGAGACACAGAATCTGAAGCAGGTTCCAGGCTCTGAGCTGTCAGCACAGAACCCGACATGGGGTTTGAACTCACAAACCCTGAGATCCTGACCTGAGCCGACGTCAGATGCTTAACTGACTGATCCACCTAGGTGCCCCTAAGACGCAGATTCTTATTTTGTTAGGTCATTGATATGGTAGAGCTGCTTGTCACCACAGCCCACCTAGGCTCTTCTGATTAATATGCTTCTCATTCTTTTAATGAATATCAACTGAGCTAAGCACCTTCTATAAAACAGACTCAGGCATTCCATTTATGTGGAAGAAAAGAATCCTAAATATGGAAAAAGATATTTATACATGAAGATGCTCATTTAAGATTATTTTAAACCCAACATTCCCATAATAGAGTTGTTAGTTGCTGAAGAAAAACCTATCACATGCATTTAGTAGATATTTATAAAGAAGATGTAATAACATGAGAAAATATTTGTGACTGTCATCTTCATAAACTTCCTATACATATAAAAAATTGAAAACAACCAAAAATTTTAAAGACTCATTCTGCTGGGTAACAAAAATATAATTTTCCATCCTTATTTTTCCTACACTTTGAAGTTTTCTAAATTCTTAAAAATAAATTGGCACCAATTCTCATAATAAATAGCAGCATTTCTCTCCCAGGTACTCAATTTTTGGATTTATAACAAACAGATTATTTTATTATCTCATTGGTAAGATGTTTTTCTTAATCTGGAAGCAGATTTCTCAAGTTAAACCAAAATCCAGATGGTGGATGATCTTTGTATTTTTGCTACTTTTTTGTTTGTTTGCATACATGCAGAAAATGCAAATTGTAAAGAAAAAATCTGTTTGTCTCTTTTAAAGGCATTGCAGAATGCTTATTGATACTTTAAAATAGAGAGAATGTGACCTTGAGCAAGAGCCTCCTCCTCTCTGGAACCCATTGTCCTTGTCTGAACAATGTGGGGGCTGGGTCTGATGACCTCTAAGACCATGCCAGCTTTCACAGTCTGTGACTCTATGTTCAAGTGGAGTAAACTGATAATCTCATATGTCAAAGTTCTGGAGAACACTCATCTCATTAGTCTTTGTAAACAGATATCTATGGAAACTACTTACATTTGGACTCAAGAAACATAATCATTTATGAATTTATCTTCATACAGTCTTCACAAAGATGAGATTGTGACCAGGCTAAGCTTCCAAAAGATAGTTTTACACCATTTTTGGTAGAATCAAATAAAAATCATCCTGACAAATTGAGGTGTCAGAGTTCCAGAAACTGCAAGGTTTCACTTGACAATACACCATATGAATCCTGAAAGTCACAGTACTCAGCGGACACGATTTCAGAAAATTTGAGAAAGCTACACTGGGATGAAAAGCAGAAGAGAAAAACTAATTAAATGCAGGCAGCATCATTTTTCAACCAACCTGGGTCATTTTTATCCAATGATTCCAGAATACCAGCTTGTTCCTTAATTAGCTGTGCCTCTCTGGCACAGAGAGCTTTGGCATGTAGAAAATGAGGGACCTTAATCAGATGACATCTAAGGTCTCTTGCAGCTTTAATAATAGGACAATTGAGCTAGCATTTACTTTTTGCTATCATTCGATGTCCTTCATCACTGATTAAAAAGAAGAAAGAAACAGGTTCTATGTTTGATATTGTCTGAAAAGCAGAACTGATGTCTTCCAGCTAACGGTTCATAACTTCTCTCTAGCTGTGTTGTTCAGGGCTCTGGTTGCCAAAGACAAAAGCTGAACATGATTTAGGTTAACTTGAAAGGGAATGCCTTGGCCCATGCAACCAAATCACTGAAAGGGCAGGGGGCAGGTGGCCAAAGGACCGAGGATTCAGAGACTCTCCATGCTCTTTGGTGTCAGGGGCTCAGCCTGGTTCCACTGTCCAGTGAGGACATGGCTGTAGGCAGCTCTGGGCTCACATTCCTACAGCTTAGGACCAGAGAAGAAAATAAACTCTCTTTCTCAAGAGTGAAAATTCACATGTGAAGACACTGATTGTCACGCTTGGGTCACCTGCCCAGCATCTGAGCCAATCACTATGCTCGAGGGCAAGAGAGATGATGATTTGCCAGCCTAGTTACTTGTCCAATCTTTTTTGTCAGGAAGACTTGAGTCTATTATTAGGAGGGTTTGAAGGGAACAGTGCTGAGCAGGGAAACAGAATAATTGCTGTATTAGCCTAGTGTTGCTGTGTAGCGAATTACCACAAATTTAGTGACTTAAAACAGTACCCAGCTACTAGTTCATAGAACTGTGGGTCAGAGGCTGTCCATAGCATGGCTGGGATCTTGCTCAGGTGTCAGCAAGGTTTTGTTCTCCTTGGAAGTTCAAGGTCATCTTCCAAAGTCATGTGGCTGTGGCAGTATTGCCATTGTAGGACTGAGGTTCTGAATTCCTTAACGGCTGCTCCCAGCTCCTAATGGCCACTTGCATTCCTTGCCTCATGGCCCCTCCATCTTCAAAGCTGGAAAGTGTTGAATCTAGCTTGCTTTTTGCATCTGTTTCACCAGGAAGGGTCCTGTCCCTTTTAAGGGTTCACCTGATTAGGTCAGCCATCGGCCCTAGGATAATCTCCCTATCTTAAAATCAATTGGTTTCTCACATTAATTACATCTACAAGATGTCTCTTCTGGACTGCCTAGCTTAGTGTTTGATTGAATAACTGGGAGAAGACATATAATGGGTAAGAGGGGCATTCGACCACTGGGGGCCATCTTAGAATTCTGCCCACCACAGCTGCTATAGGAGCTTAGGAAGTTTAAGTCGGTCTTGAGTAAACATATATCAAGAGATTAATCATCCCTAGACTAAGTTTACTTAAATCTTGAGCAACTAACTCACTTATCAGACTGCTTGCTTGACTCATGCAATCAAAATCAAAATAATTTGATTGAATAGATTTTTTTATTATTAATCTCACTGTCTTAATTTTAGGAAGATAGATAGATAGAAGCTGAAAACAGAGCTTCCTTAGTTAGAAACATGTTCTAAGCATTTTTGGCTTGCTCCTCCTCAGGATCACGAACTATTTGATCCCATAACCTCAATCTGGTTTCCCTATTATATACCCTCATGGAACCCTATTCTTTTCACTCGTGAACTTTGTAAACTCCTACTTACTTATTCAGCATCATTCCTGCTAGACTATATACTGATGACACAAAATCTGTGTTTTCTGTTATATGCAGTATCCCCTCTACAGAGCATAAAGCCTGGCACATACAGTAGATATTTATAGTATGAAAGAGGACAGATGTCATAACATGCCCTAGACCTTGGCAGACTTCTATGCTTAGGGCAGTGCCAGCACATGGTAGGTGCTCAGTCAAGGTGAAAAGTAAGGATGGGGTGGCTGGGCGGCTCAGTTGGTTAAGCGTCAGACTTTGGCTCAGGTCATGATCTCGTGGCTCATGAATTAGGGCCCCATGTCAGCTCTGTGCTAACAGCTTGAAGCCTGGAGCCTGCTTCAGATTCTATGTCTCCCTCTCTCTCTGTCCTTTCCCACTTTACATTCTGTCTCTCAAAAATAAATAAACATTTAAAAAAAATTGTTTTAAAGGCAAAAGGGAAGGAAAGAGGTGAAAAGAGAGGGAGGACACAGTAAATAAAATAGCTAACTTGTGTTATTCCGATTGATCAAACTATATCAACAGGTTCTTAGCATTTTACTCCCCCCCCCAAAAAAAAAGGATTGCATAAGTTGATTTAATTATTTTTGGAACTCTCCAGGCTTATGGGGTTTAATGGGCAAAAGATCCCACACCAAAAGTCGGCACTTGGTGCGCCAGAGGCTGTTTATCTGGCTGGGCTCCAGACTAAGGACTGGCCGCTGGTGCTGTTCTCTCAGACTGTATTATCCTGAGCTCAGTCACTTGCCCACTTCAGGACTGTACACAGAGGAAGCATGCTGGAGTCAGGTGCTCCTGTTGTAAAGCAAAACACTCATCCCCTAGGCCAACAGCAGCCAGGCGGGAAGGCCTTCTGGACTTGAAGAACGTAGCACTGATTATAGACAAGATTTCCTGCCACACCTGGGAGAGCAGTCCCACTTGTGTGCTAACTACCCCCATCAGCCCTGGGGATCTGGCTCTGAAGAGGGTCTCAAGATTTCAGACAGCTCAGAAAATAAGCACTTTTTCTGGGCCCAAAATATCAGTAAAAATGTATAAGCAGACCATCTTTGCTGAAGGGAATTGGGGAAATACCTTCCAGGCCATTGTCAATGACATTGTGTTGGTCTTCCACTGGCCCTCGCCTCAGTCTCCTTCTCCACAGCCCTGGCCTCACCCACAACTCTGCCTCACCTTTAACTTTTTCAACTGAAAATCTGACACAGATCATGAACATGCCCCACTTTTTCTTTCTCTGAAACACCAGTGGTTGCAGGAGGAAGCTACTCAGAGACCCAGGAACAAGTGAATGGAAAAAGACCACTGGCAAGGATGTGTTTTCAAATCTAGTCCCAGCTCAGTGCTGGCTGGTCCCCATTTATCTGCCTCCCTCATTCACTTATTGTTAAGGACCAAATGGTTGTGCCCTGTGGAAGCTCGTACTTTGGAGACCTAACCTCCCATGTGATGGTATTTGTATGTGAGACCTTTTGGAAGTGAGTAGGTTTAGATGGGGTCCCAAGAGTAGGATTCTCAAGATGGGATTGGTGCCCTTTTAAGAAACAGAAGACAGGGGCACTCGGGTGGCTCAGTCGGTTAGGTGTCCGACTTCGGTTCAGGTCATGATCTCATGGTTCATGAGTTCAAGCCCCATGTTGGGCTCTGTGCTGACAGCTTGGAGCCTGGAGCCTGCTTCAGATTCTGTCTCCCTCTCTCTCTCTGCCCCTCCCCAACTCTCTCTCAAAAATAAACATTTAAGGGGCACCTGGGTGGCTCAGTCAGTTGAGCTTCCTACTTCGCCTCAGGTCATGATCTCACGGTTCGTGGGTTCGAGCCCTGCATTGGGCTCTGTGCTGACAGCTAGCTCAGAGCCTGGAGCCTGTTTTGGATTCTGTGTCTACCTCTCTCTCTGTCCCTCCCCTGTTCATGCTGTCTCTCCCTCTCTCTCAGAAATAAATAAAACATTTAAAAATAAAAATAAACATTTAAAAAAATGTAAAAAAAAAAAAAAGCAGAAGACAGACCTCCACCTCTCTTCTCATGTACACACCGAGGAAAGGCCATGTGAGCACACAGCTAGAAGGTGTCTGTCTGTCTGAAAGCCAAGAAGCAGGCTATTACCCGGACCTGAATCTGCTGGCACCTTGATTTTGGACTGCCTAGCTTCTAGAACTGTAAGCAATAAGTGTCTGTACTGAAGCCACACAGTTTATGGTATTTTGTTATAGCAGCCTGAGCTAAGATACTTACTTACATTACGGCAATTATTATTATTATTTGTTATAATTTATTTATTAAAATATTTTAATGTTTATTTATTTTTGAGAGAGAGAGACACAGACAGAGCATAAGCGGGGAAGGGGCAGAGAGAAAGGGAGACACAGAATTTGAAGCAGGCTCCAGGCTCTGAGCTGTCAGCACAGAGCCCGATGCGGGGCTCAAACTCATGAGTTACAAGATCATGGCCTGAGATAAAATCAGACATTTAACTGACTGAGGTCCCTGTTATCATTTATTATTAATTACTTGTATTATGACAGATTCCCTCACTTTCCAGGATCATATCTTATTTCCCTTTGCCCCTATGGTGCCCACCCACAGGTATCTGACTATATAAAATCTTATTAAATGTTAAATCTTAAATTCTAAGGAGTTGGGACTTGGATAATGGGAGCCACTGACAGTTTTTGAATCAGGAGTGGTATTAGCTATGTATTCTCAAGCAAATAACTTGCCCTTTGGAACCTCAGGTAAGACAAATTCATTGCACAGGGACAAAAAGGTGTGAAAACTCTCTGGGCCAACAGCATAATTCATGGCATAAGTGTATGACAGCCAGAGAGGTTCATACTTGCCCCTGGTGCCCACCACACACTCCCTGCAAGGTGAGAGCATCTGCTGAAAGTCCAGTCGGCGAAGTGCTCCTCTTTGTTCTGTTTATTGAAGCTGGACTAACCTGGTGACTGAGGCGTTCTTTCTGACCCTGTGCTGTTGCTGTCTGGGCAGAGAAAGTGCCCACATGCGGAGGGGATTTGAAATCCTTTATTGTGGGAAAGATCTCCTATCATGGCTTGCAGCTTTACTTCTAGGCACTCAGTAGGCATGGCTTTCTTTCTTTTCTTAAATAGTTTGTTTATTTTTGAGACAGAGAGAGACAGAGCATGAGTGGAGGAGGGGCAGAGAGAGAGAAGGAGACACAGAATCTGAAACAGGCTCCAGGCTCTGAGCTGCCAGCACAGAGTCCAACGTGGGGCTTGAACCGATGAACCGCGAGATTATGACCTAAGCAGAAGTTGGACGCTTAACTGACTGAGCCACCCAGGCGCCCCTGTGGGCATGGCTTTCTAAATAGTTAAAATTTGCTTGGCTACCTGACAACTACTGAAAGGGATAAAACCTTGAGTTTAAATTTGTCACATATGTTCCAGCAGCAACCAGAGCTACTTAAACACACACACACACACACACACACACACACACACACACGCCTGTCACTGCTATTGCCATTCCATCCTTAGCATTGCTTTACTTCTAAAGACCACAACGTGCTGAACACTTCCTACAAAAATGTCCTAGGCGGCGAGTTAGCTATGTGATAAGGATTTCCGTATATGGGATTGTGACTAAGAGCCAAGAGAAAATGTGGCAGAGGCTGTTGGCTACAAATCTTGGATAATTCCCTGAGAAGGGGTGGGGTGGGGGGAGAAGGATAACAAACCCCGTGGCGCACAGGAAATGCCTGGCTAACATCACAGCTGAGCACATCTGTGTGGGAAAGTGCACGGGCTCATGGGCCCAGCTCCTGGCCGGGACGTGTCTTCAAAGTGTCCGCTCCCATTTTTCCCCTTTCAGACACCCAAGAGCTTCTTCTGGGACTTTTGGGACAGACCTTGGCATTTCAGGCCAGGACATTTGGAACAGCTTTTCTTGCAGGCTTCACTCTGTGTTTCCCTGCAAACTGTTAAATCCTTCAACCTCTAAATTTTGTTTTGAAGTCATCAATTTCTCTCCAGGCTTCTTGGTTTTCAGAAATCAGCGCAGCATGTTTCATTTGCGAACAACTGGAAGAAAGCACCTTTACTGCCAAATGGGAAAAAAAATGTTTTTCACATTTATTAGCTTTTAATTTTATATAAAGATATGCCCTGTCCCTCAGATGGAGGGAAGTCCACTAGAATTAAAGTAGCTTAATCCTCAGAATTGTCCTGGTGTGCTAGTCTAAAAATACCTCAACAGGCTAACGTGGTGGGCCGAATTAAAATATAAATGAGAAGAGATGGATGTGATATCTCTCACTTCGCTTCCACCGTTCAGCTGCACAAGCACATTTCGGAGGTTACCTGCCTGCAAGTCTGCTGGTCCCTGACCCAGTCTCCGTGGTGCTGTCTCCAGCCCACACCCAGACAGGGAGGTGGTGGGAGGTTCAGATGGACCCAGACGACAGTGCTAGCTCAGCCCCTTACATAGGCCTGTGTCTGGGGACAAGTCACCTCACTTCACTGAGCCTCACGGTTCTCACCTGAAAAGTAAGGAAAATAGGAAATCTCTCCCAAGAGATGGATCAGGATTAAATGAGATGACAGATGTGCAGCATTTATCACAGTGTCTGCTCCCTCTTAAGCTCCCACTAAATAAGAGCCTGTTGTTCTTAGGGTCGTCTGTCTCTGCCCAGGCACCACTTTGGAAGACAACTTAATTGGCAGGATCCACTCAACTTTGGGTATTTCTGATATAAACCAAATCTGTATAGTCATGACATTGAACATGTTAAAGCCAAAATGAATCTCTTTGGCATGAGAACGCAATCTAAAGAGCTTCAAAACCATTCACAGGGGCCCGGTACGTACATTTTTAAGGTGTCAGTCGATATCCTCGCATCAACCCTTCTTGGCAAGTCTCAGGTTGAATGATAGGACGTCCCCCCTCCCCACCCCACATGGTAGGTATGCGGCTGGAAGCAGCCCCCTGGCCCGGGGAGATTGCTGTCAGTCCTCTTCATGCCTGCTTTCTCCTTCCTGTTCATGTTAATTCACATTTCTTTCCTCCTGAGTTCTCCACACATTCTCTCTCTCTGTCTCCTTGGACCAGAGACATTAAGTGTTCAGACTAACGTTGCTACTGCTGTGTTTCTTTTTTATAATGACTGCTTGGGTCCTAATCCTCTGTTACTTAAGTCTCTTAGCATCTCTGTGCCTCCATTTCCCCATCTGTAAAATGGCTTGGAGTGAGAAAGTACCTGCTTCCAGGCAGTGTTAGGAAGGGAAATCCACTTGTGCCATGTTCTGGGGCCACGCGGCACAGTAGAAGGAACAAGAGCTCTGGCCGTGGAAGAGCCTGGCTTCAAATCTTGACTCAATCACCTTCTAACCATCTTAGCACGTGAACATGACACAGTCACTTTATGCCTTTGGGTCCAATTTCTCATTTGCAATCCAGCATGGTGGACTGTTGCTTATCCCTTAGTCATTTCCCATTTTTCTTTACCAATAAAACCCTGATTTTCTTTGGAGCTGAAATGTGTCCAGACAGAATTTTTCATCTTCTCGCTCTCCCATTTGATAAGCTGCGGCCCATGAGCTATAAGTAGAAATCACCAAGCACAGCTGATAGGAAGGTTGTTTCTTAAAAGGACAGCCTGGGCTGGCATGGACAGCCCTTGACTTTTCTGTTCCCCCTAGAATGTGGACATGATGCCCCAAAGGGACAGCAAGCCATCCTGTGTCCATGAGGTGACATATGAGGAGGCTGGTCTCTGATGGTCTCACAGGTTCTCCGCAAGCCCTGGGCTGACCACCCCAGTCCTGAAGAACCACAAGGCAAAAAGACCCTTATGTCTTCAGGTTTTCTTGATCAGTTTGTCTGTTATTTGCAGCCAAACTCCAAACAAATATTTAAATGAAGCTTGCTTCCTAGGTTCCCTGTGGGAATAAAAAGAGGTTAGGCTTGTGAAACATTTAGCACCACGCCTAGTACTGAGCTGACTTCCCCTCCATGTGTATTCCCTTCCTCCCTTTCGGTCTTCCCACTATGAATTCTCCCTGCTACCTGAAAAGATCAAGGGTGGTGGGGCCATCTCACTTTGCTTTTAATGTGCTCTTACATGTGGATTGCCCAACCGAAGGTGATCTTCCAGTCGGATGTGACTTCCCCAAGCAAATATGCTTCTCTTCTGCCTCAGCAGAGTCCCAGGAGAAAGGGAACTAACAGCCAGGCACTCCCTGCACCAGTACAGGGCATTTCAAGCTTTATGACAAATTCCAAGCCCCACACCTTAGGACAGACATTCCTATCTAGTGAAGGGTCTGAAAACCACTGTCCTTTTGGGTATCTTTGGATGTTTAGTTTAGAAAAGCAAAAGTTTAAGGGGAACATGGAAGCTCTCTTTAAATATCACTTGGGCTCCTAGGGAGCCTTGGCCAACTGTTAGCCATGTAGACATAGAAACAGCAGCTTCTAAAAACCTTTCCAGTTCTAGTTGAGATGCATTGCAGGTCATGGGCTTTGAAAGGATGACCATGATATATTCTCAGTAAATATTTAGTTAAATGATTAATTAATTAAAAAACCTTTTAAATGTTTATTTACTTTTGAGAGAGAGAGAGAGAGTGTGTGTGAGAAATGGAGGTGCAGCAAGAAAGGGAGACACAGAACTGGAAGCAGGCTCCAGGCTCTGCTCTGTCAGCACAGGGCCTGACTCGTGGCTCGAACACAGGAACTATGAGATCGTGCCCTGAGCCAAAGTTGGAGGCTTAACTGACTGAGCCACCCAGGTGCCCCTAATTAATTTAAAACTTAGGTATTTACCCGTTATACTTTGTGAGAAAATGCAGCCTGAGTGCACAATATCCAACTTAGTGATAACATGTCCTTGTGGAAAATGGGGTCACCTTGCTTTGGGGTCATCTGAAATCGAGCTTCACCTTTTTCTCCCTGATGAGTCTCTTTCTGGGAATATTCAGGGAAGACCACCTTGAAAGGCCAAGGCCTACAATCTGCCCCAGCCCATATTCAAAGGCAGTGGCAATAGAACTTGAATTGCTAAGGCCAGAAGGACCGGCTTAAGCAAAAATGATTTTCCTGGGCATCTTGTTTTATTGCAGCCAAATTAGCATCCCACATGTCTGGCATCTCTTCCAAGAAGTCTATTCAGTTGGCCACAAGCATATGAAATGAAGCCTGAGCTCTCAGAAACACTTTGTTGACTGTACTTGAAGTTATTAAATCTTGAATGCATGGAAAAGAAAGTCATAATGCTACCAGTGGAAAAGAGAAAGCATGCACAAGATCTACTAATGTGAAGACAGCATGTTGGGAAATGAAGCAAAAGGGAATTTTTCATTACTTGGATCTGGGTTTTATGTTATAGAAAAGTACCTGGCTACTACAGTTGGTTTTATGTATGCCTCATCTATAACTACCTAAGCACTCCACTGGGCTAAAATTTAATCAAATATCTTGGTTTCTAGTTAGTAGATTTGTGGCAAGCATCAGTGATAAAATAAAAAATAAAACCCACCTGAAGTATTCCCACCTTGGGCGTGATAAATGTTCTCTTCTCAAATTCAGGTTGAAAAGAAGGAATTCTCTGATGGAGACAAGTGGAAATGGATTCTCTCACTTTTTATTTTTTGACTTACTTAGACAACGCATTTGTTTTATCACAGACTCTTGGCACTAAGTTTGAGATTGCAAAGTGTATCATTTTTTTGAGGTGATATTGGAAAACAGCATCACATATATATATATTTTAAGTTTACTTATTTATGTTGAGGTGGGGAGGGGCAGAGAGAGAGAGGGAGAGAGAGAATCCCAAGTAAGCTCTGCACTGTCAGGGTGGAGCCTGGTGTGGGGCTCAAACCCACGAACTGTGAGATCATGACTGAGCTGCAGTTAGATGCTCAACCGACTGAGCCACCCAGGCACTGCAAACAGCATCACAACTTCTTAATGATCTTTTCCCCATGATCCATAAGAGTCAGCAGAAACTTTTCCCATCATCGTCCCTTCCTATACCCTGCCCCAAATTAACCTTTTTATTAAAACCTGTCAAATTTCAAGCAAAGTCTTCTTTCTCAAATTACAAGAAATTTTTAAAAATGAAGTTAATCCACACGACTTTGGAAATTAGGGAAAGGTCCACTTTGATACTTTCATTATGACTTCTTTTTTTTTTAATTTTTAAAAAAATGTTTATTTACTTAGAGAGAGAGAGAGAGAGCTGGGAAGGAGCAGAGAGAGAGGGAGATACAGAATCTGAAGCAGGCTCCAGGCTCTGAGCTGCCAGCAGAGAGTCTGATGTAGGGCTCAAACTCACAGACCGTGAGCTCATGACTTGAGCCGAAGTCAGATGCTTAACCAACTGAGCCACCCAGGTGCCCATCATTATGACTTCCTTGAGTTATCTAAAAAGCTCTGTATTTTTATTTATTTATTTTATTTTATAAAGTTTATTTATTTTGAGAGAGGCAGAGAATCAGTAGGCTCTACACTGCAAGCACAGAGCCTGATGTGAGGCTCAAACTCAACCAACCATGAAATCATGACCTCAGCGGAAACCAAGAGTCAGATCCTTAACTGACAGCTACTCAAGTGCCCCAAGGACTGTATTTTCATACATTTTTTTTCTTTCTTTAAGTCCTGTAACAGTAGGTAGCATGTATTTTTTAGGAAGGCAGGAAGAGGTCGTGTTAAAATATGCACATCTGGATCCCTCCACCAGTCCAGCAGACTGCATGCTCCTGGGAAAGACTAGGGAATTGAGATTGAGGATGAACCACGTCCACTGTATTTAGAGCTTGTCAGACAACGCCTGACGTCTTGTGTTCAGCTCTGTGGGCCACATTTTAACCCAGCTATGTTAATCCAGAGAACCTCCAGAGAGGCCGAAGGGCAGAATGCACACCAGCTGAGGTGTGCTTAAAAGATCTGCTGGTCGGGGCACCTGAGTGGCTTGGTTGAGTGTCCGACTTCGGCCCAAGTCATGATCTCACGGTTCGTGGGTTCAAGCCCCGCGTCGGGCTCTGTGCTGACAGCCAGCTCAGAGCCTGGAGCCTGCTTCAGAGTCTGTGTCTTCCTCTCTCTCTGACCCTCCCCTGCTCATGCTGTCTCTCTGTCTCATTCAGAAATATAGAAGACATTTTTAAAAATTAAAAAACAAAGATCTGCTGGTGTCCGGCACTGAGAGGCCGCTATGGGAGCTGGGCAGCGCCCCCTGATGCTTGAAGATGGAGAAGCAAGATGAGGCTTAGTGTCCAAAAGCCAAGATCAGAGTGGAAGGGAGATACGGGGACACCAGCATCAGATCAAAATGAAAAACACATTCTGACATGGAGAATTGCCCCGAACGAGTGGATTGCCTCATGAGAAGGAAATCCTAGTGATCACTGGTGTCTGTTAATCTCTTTAAAGATTGCAACACACTTCTCTAGGTATTCTCTCAGTTGAGAGGTATTATTCTAGTTTTACTGTGGAGAAAACAGAGATTCTTGAGAAATCAGATGACTTTCCCAAAGTCATGTGTATAATCATCCCAGAGTCTTAGAGGAGATGAAGGATGTCTTCCAAACAGAGAAGATGAGCAGATCACAGACTCACAACTCACTTCCCACTTCCTTTCAGCCTGTTCCTCTTACTAGGAGCTTTCACATTCTGTCTGGGGGTCTCACTGAGTCACCCTTCACCCCTCTTCTCCCACCCTCACACACAGCACTATGACATGGTAGTTGAGTCTTAACACCTGCCAGCTTTGAAGCCCCATGAGTTTATTTTCTTTTTATTTATTTTTTATTTTTTAACGTTTATTTATTTTTGAGAGAGAGAGAGAGACAGAGCATGAGTGAGGAAGAGGCAGAGGGAGAGGGAAACACAGAATCCAAAGCAGGCTCTAGGTTCTGAGCTGTTAGCACAGAGCCTGACGTGAGGCTCAAACTCACGAACTGTGAGATCATCACCTGAACTGAAGTAGGACTTAACAGTCCTACTGACTGAACCATCCAGGTGTCCCACCCAATGAGTTTCTTAACCTATCCAAGCCTCAGCCTCATCAGGCCCCCACCAAGGGTGACAGTAGTGGTTCTTATCTCATAGGCATATGCATCTCAAACAGAATTAACACCACTGGGTTTCCAGCTTGATTTTATTGCTACCATCACCTAGGCCAGGCCTGTTATTACTCACTGGGAGTTGCAATAGCCTCTTAAATAGTCTTCCCACATCCATTCATGCCCTGTCTGGTTTATTCTCCATCCTGTAAATTTGTGACCTTCCCCAAATGCAGATCTGATCATGTATACTTCCTGGCTTAAAACCCTTTAGAGGCTTCCATTAAAATCTTTTACGAAGCCCACAGCACCTTGCACAAACTAGCCCCTGTGCAACCCCTGGGGGGCTCTGACCACACTGGACTTCTTTCTCATACCATCCAAGCTCTTTTTTCACTTCAGGGCCTAGAATGTTCTACCACCCACTCAGGAAGTCAGGTTGCCCAACCCCATCCTACATATTCTCAGAGCCCTACGTATATAACCCTTAATGGCACTGTACTCACTCACAGTTATATATTTCTGTGATTATTCACTGTAGTCTGTCTCTGTAAACTGTAAGTGTCTTGAGGGTTATGCTGTTTCCTAACATCAATCATGGGGCCTGCCATTTAGTAAGTGCTCAAAGAATGTGTTGAATGAATAAATGGCTTCACAAGGGACACTTTCAGAGCAGATTTTTTGTGACATTTAGGGTGGAGGGGAGGACTAGAGGTACTCCAAGGCCCCCTCCTTCCCTGGGATTAGATGATTCTATGCTTCCTTTGTATATGCTCTCACCCTCCTCCGCAGACATTACAGCACTTAGATGAGCCCACAGGAATCTTTCAACAAATCCTTCAGATCTTACAAACAAATGATTCATAGAAAATGAAACTTGAACTGAATACCATGCAAATTCCTATCTTGATATTATCTCTACTCCCCCACAGAAAGGAAGATGCTTACTAGGTGTGTGCTGATTTGGGACAGATTAATTAATATCTCAGGGCCTATTTCTTCATTATAAAAATTATTAGAGCCAGTAAAGAGTTCAGCTAGATTGCAGGATGTAAGTCCAACATACAAAAAATAAAGCAGCATTCCTTTGAAATGTAACTTTTAATACATATTATTTATGATAGCAATGTGAAATGTAAGATATAAAGTATCTATGAATAAACATAACAAGAGTTATATACATTTTTGTGGAGAAACTTATAGAGCTTTATCAAAGAACATTAAAGAAGACCTAAATAATCAGAGAAACAGACCATATTCATGGATAAGAATACTTAATTTTCTTCAAATTAACCTATAAACTCAATAAAACTCCAGTCAAATTTCTGTAGGAGATTTTCATGGGTTTTGACAAGCTGGTTCTAGAATTTATGAAAAAGCAGTAAGCTAAGAATAACCAAGACAATTTTGAAAGAGAATCAGGTGGTGGAAGTACAGAGGAAATAAGGTGCCTTTAATTATCTGTAGCAAATAAGACAATGTAGTTTGGCACTGGGAGAGAAAAACAGATCAATACAAAAGAATAAAGAGCTCAGAAATAGATCCTTGCATATACAAAAATAATATTTGACAGAGTTAAAATTGAAGATCAGAGAGACAAGGACGATCTAACCAATAAAACTATGCTGGAACAGTCGGTTATCTGTGTGGAAAAAACTGGAAATAGATTTCTACTTCACTCAACTCCCTAAAATTAATTTCAGATGGATCAAGACATAAAAGTGAAGAGCAAATCCACAGAAGGAAATACAGAAGAATATTTTTATGAAGGATTTAAAAAACATACACAAGGTTCAACACATGAAAGAAAAGACTGATAAATTTGAATGCATCAAAATCTCAAGCATTATTAATGGGTACAGAGTTTCAGCTGGGAAAGATTAAAAAGTTCTGGAGGCAGATGGTGGTGATGGTTGTACAACAATGTGAATGTACTTGATGCCACAGAATTGTACTCTTAAAAGTGGTAAAAATGATACATTTTATGTTCTGTACATTTTACCACGACTTTACAAAATTCTCAAACACTATTTAATTTTTTTAATGTTTATTCTTGAGGGGGGTGGGAAATGAGTGGGGGAGGGGCAGTGCAAGAGAAGGACACAGCATCTGAAGCAGGCTCCAGGCTCCCAGCGGTCAGCATAGAGCCCATGCAGAGCTCAAACTCACAAGCTTCAAGATCATGACCTGAGCCAAAGTCAGATGCTTAACCCACTGAGCCACCCAGATGCCCCTCTCAAACACTATTTAAACATTAAAAGACAACTTGGGAACTGGAAGAAAATATTTTCAAAAGCGTCCACAATATGTAAGAAACTAGTACGAAAACACAAGTACAAAGAGACAAATGAGGAAATTAAAGAATGGGCAAGGGCAATGAACAGGCAATTTGCACAAGAGAAAATCCAAATGGTCAATAAGTATGTAAAAAGATGTCATATTTGCTAGTCATCAGGAAACTAAAAATTCATGCTTCAGTAAGATACCAGTTCCATCCCACCATATCAGCAAAAATTAAAACACCCGACAATATTGTATGTTGGCCTGAATATGAAAAATGCAACTCTCTTCACTGTTGGGAGTACCTATTCGCATCAACCACTTTTGAGGTATCTCTGGCAGTATGAAACTCAAGATGGCTGTAACTCAGAAATTCTATTCCTTGGTAGCCATCCCAGAGAAACTCTTGTACCTCTGCCCAGCACAAAGAAATGACTAGAAGGGCAAACAAGCAAAAACATAATAACCTATCCATCACCAGAAACAGAAATAAATAAGCAGTATGGTTATACAATGGAATATACTATAGCAATGAAATAGATAAAGAAATGAACCAGAATGTCATATATTAGCATAATGTATCTTTTTTTAAGTTTAAGACTAAAAGCGAGTCTCAGAAGGATATATACTACATAATCCTATTTAAATAATGTTTTTAAATAAATGAAAGCACAAAATTTGTTATATAGGGATTCTGATAGGTGTAACAAAAGTATAAAGACATTGACAGGAGCAGTAAACACCAAAGCCAGTTGAGTAAAAGGAAGTGAGTATAAACTGAGTATGGTACACAGGGAGCTTCAGCCATTTGGGAATATCTAGTTGCTTAAGATGGAAAGTTGGTAAACTGCTGTGCATTATAATAATCTCTCTGCCTTTTTGCGTATCTGAACTATTTCATAATTTTTTTAAATGTAATATATTTTTAATGATTGATCCGACTTAAAACAACAAGAGCAGCCACACAGAATTTTGTGTGGCTTCTAGGCATGTTCCCCACTTGTGTTAAATTGGGTTACCTCTCCCCTTTCTGGGCTTAGAGGTGCCAGGCGAATTTTGAGCATCTTTGCTGTGCCTCCAGGTCCCCTCTGTCCCTAGACAGACTCTCAGTGGACCCTAACAAGTACTCAAGCCAAAAGGTTTGAAAGAAGATGTTTTGCCTTTAGCCCTGGGCTCCAGGAACAGAAAACTATTCGCTTTTGCAGGCAGCAGGCAGGAAAAGGGGCTAAAAAGAGCAGAGGGGGCAAATAGATCTGAAGTTAGCTTGAAGGTAAGCATTTGTTATGGATTAACATTCTCCATTCTGGCCTGAAGGAACACAGGGCTTTAGGTCTTCACATCAGGTATGCAAATAAAAGCAATTTGCCTGTTGCACCCCTGAAGGCCCACAGGCAAAGGCTGCATCTCCTTCTATTTCCTCTCTATACCACACTACCCACCTGTCTTTCAGCTGCTGCCCAAGGGGAAAATGTCATCATAAATCAACAGGGCATTTTATTTGTCTCCGGATGATAATTTGTGTCGTAAGATGTCAACAGAGGTCTGCTTATGAAGTTTCCCATCCCATTGGCCCTATGCTCCTTCTAAGGAAGAACGTAGAGATCACAGACACCAGACAAAATGAACCTGAGCCCATGATGCCGGCAGGGCAAGTCTGGAGCCTCCAAACTAGCCCCATACGGTGCCGCTAGCAGGGAATTTCCTGAGCTTCTGTCAGCTTGAACCCCCCAGACCAAACCAACATCACTTATACATAAACCTCACACACTGCTCTCTGGTTTCCTCACCATCCTGACTTTAATACCTAAAGCAGATCAGATCTATTTCATTTTGCGAAAACACTTTATAGTTAAGCAAGCCCAAGGTTTGGGAAAGATGCTCTTAGCTTGGCTGATTTGTCCTTCAGTGCTAAGACTGCAGGGACCCTCTGTTAGGGTGGGCTTCCCTCCCATGGTGTGCTGGGCGATCCATCTTCTGCCTTCTGCCCTGAAGGTACTGTGACCTGTAAAAAATAATCTCCGTGAAAGTCACCAAAACTTTGTGTTAACGTGAGCTTTCTTCTCACAGTTCTGTCTCAGGGCAGCCCTAATGCAAAGGTGAGGATGTAGGAAGGAGTGTGATGGTCAAGGTGAAAGAGAAGAGGGGGGTGAATGGGTGGGGGAGGGAACAGCTGCTCTGCAGGGGGCAGAGAAGACTGTGGGACACAGTGGCCAAGCCCAAGGCTGGAAAGTCACCTGCCCTGCCACTCACAGAGTGAGGTGCTCCTGTAACAGGCTCACGATCTGCTGGCCCGCCCAACACATAAACGTGTGTGCACATGCACGCGCGCACATACGCAGGCCTGGTGGATAGGAGCGTGGGCTCTGGCACCACACTGGATTCAGATCCTGGCTCCACTGCTTACCAACTTGGTGACCTTAGCCAAGTTTTCATGCTTTTGAGTGCCTTGGTTTCCTCTTCTCTCTTAAACACATACAAGAAATGTTGGTATCTGTTTCACGCTCATTGCCAGGGGATGAAATGAGTACTGTGAGTTAAGTATTCAGTACTGGCATAGAACTGAGTCTGACGTCAGTGTTCCGTCGACCCAAATGCGAGGTTTCCCATTTCTCATCCTCTCCCCACTTGGCCTGCCTCAACCCGGCCCCAGTAAAACACTTGAACAGCCAGGTGCCTTCAGGCCATGCTACTTACCTTTCTCCTAGGCATAGAAAGGTTGGGGGGGGGGGCAGGGAGTCAACCACCCCCACTCTTCACCCCAGATTTGTAACAGTTGCCACCTGTGTCAGAAGGGGAAGGTTTGAAAGCCCCCTGACTTTAGTCACCGAGTGTTTTGAAATCTTCTCAGGGTGACTGAGTAGGGGTGGGCGCTCGGCAGCTCTTGACCACGGCTAGGTAACCCGTTCCCTCTTGTTTCATCTGCTCTGTTCTCCCTACAGAAACAAGGATTGTAGAAATGGCAGTGTCCCACACTCTTAATATCTCTACCTGCAGCCCGGATAGGGGCCCTTGCGCCATTTATCCAGAAATATTGCTCATGATTGTTAAGCGATTAACATGTGCCTGTTCCTTCGAGAAACAGCAAACATCTCTATTATCTCTTTAATCCTCTCAACAATCCCATGACAGGGGTGCTAACTAATACAAGTGAGGTTAAATATGGCTTAGGGAATTTAAGTGACATAGCAAGGTCTTATCTCCCCTCATAAGCTTCACATGCAGCCTGGAACTGGCTTTAATCTGTTGTCCCTTATTTTTTCTGCTGGCCTCTCCGGCAGGGGTTAAGAGAAGGGTGAGGGGGAAATGTTGCTCTTTTCCTTTTTTCTCCTATTTGTCTTGGTTTCCTGAAAGCACGTACAATTCTTAGCCCAGGGCTGAGTATATAGCAAACCGTTAATGAGTGTTAGCTAATATTATTATACAATATTTGTTGAATGCACAGTATCAGGCCCTGGGGAGTGGGCCGAGAATATAGGACTCAATTCCTGTCCTCCAAGCACTGACATCCTAGTGTGAAGATGCTCACGCCGGAGTAAATTGCAAATGCGTCCAATAACTGCTACACCAGAACAGCTGAAGGAGAGCTACTCTTGGGCTGAGGTCATTCGGGATGGTTCCTGGAGGCGGAGGAAGGCTGGGGAAGATTTCAGAGAGAATGGAGATTGTCTACAAACAGCATGAAAGGGAAGCAGGCATTTCCCATCGGGGCCTCCATTCTCAGAAACTCAGCAAGATGAGGGGCCGAGTGGGGAGGGCCTCTGAGGACAGGACACCCCGTGGTGACTGGAGATGCCCCTGCGTGCCCAAGCCTGGCCTATTGCTGTGCCAGGGAGCAGGGCCTTGCCGTCTCTGTGCCCAGTTTACAAATGTTGTATTTATTGGCTGTGTTTCATCATGCAGATGCACCATAGTTTATTTAACCATTCAAGGAGGCCTTTCGCAGACGCTTACTAGGAGTGTAACCACAGGCAAGTGGCTTAATCTTTCCAGGCCTCAGTTACATTATCTATAAAATTAGAGTGATAAAGCAACCTATCTCATTGAGTTGTTACAAGCGTCCAGGGAAAACACATTTAAGTTAAAAAATATTATCTACTATATATGACTGCTTATTATGTGCTTATTAGGTGTCAGGCTCTGTCCTAAGTGCATTGTATTTTAACACATATGAGCCTCGCGACTGCCTTATTAAGAAGATTCTGTTACTAATACCCTCATGTTCAATGTGAGTGAGAATCACAGGAAATTCTCAGAGGTCACTAGCCAGAATGAGACTGGTAGTGAATGTGGGTAATGGGTCCCAGAGCCCACATTCTTCACCACCCCTCTGCTCTCCTGCTCAGTGAGGGCTAGTTGTTGCTTTGTTATTACTATCCTGCTACTGTTGGTGTTGTGACAGGGTCTTTTGGAGGGTAAGGGAGGCTCTAAGTCACTTTCTGTCTTCTAAGCTTCTGGTGGAAATGAGGAATGCCAAAACAGGGTTTTTAAAAACATAGCATATTTTAAATGTTTATACTTAACGAATTCACACTAGGAGTTGTTTATTTTAAAACACAAAAATGCAAACGCTCTCAGGAACAACAGACTCAAGAGATAAGCCACCTGCTGAGTTTGCACTGTGAAGCACACGCCTCCCCCACACCCATACCAGGGTCTTACCCAGAGAAGCAGCTATGGAGTCTGGGGCTAGAATGAGAGAGAGTTGGGGGGAAATAACATGAAAGTGTCTGGTGGGGTCTTGGCATGAAAAGCAAATGCTGAACTTTCACTGTGTAAATATCAGCATTTTAAGATCCTGGAAATTATACCATCCATTTCCTTCCTCCCTGCCTTCCTTCTTTCCTTCTTTCCTCCCTCCCTCCCTCCCTCCCTCCCTCTCTCCCTCCCTCCTTCCTTCCTTCCTTCCTTCCTTCCTTCCTTCCTTCCTTCCTTCCTTTTTATTTTGAGAAAGAGAGAGAGCACATGTGCATGAGCGGGGGAGGGGCAAGGGAGAAAGGACAGGGAGAATCCCAACCAGGTTCCAAGGTCAGCACAAGGCCCAATGCGAGGCTTAATCTCACGAACCATGAGATCATGACCTGAGCTGAAATCAAGAGTCAGATGCTTAACCAACTGAGCCACCCAGGCGCCCCCATCCATTTCTTTATAAATGTATACTCCTGTAGCTTGCTGTTATTTTAGATTCCAAGTAGAACTTTAAATTTTTGAACAGCCGCAATCTTATTTGAACTTGGATATGGATACCAAAGTCACTACCACCTTCCCCTCCCTCTTTCCAAATGAAAATATAGAATAGAATTCAGCAAGTATTTATTAGACAAATCCTATGTGCAGAGTGCTGTGCTTGAGGAAAGACATTAGCAATAGCCATTTGGTGAGCACATCATACATACTCTGCACCAGCACAAGCTTGGTGCTTCCCATACATTATGATTATTTAAACCTTGTAACCACCCTGTAAGATCGGTGTATTCTTATCATCACTGTTATACTGATGAGAAAATTGAGGCTCACAGTGCGATCTACCAGATTTTAGGTCTGTTGGTCTACTGTTCAGACACTGCTCCCATTGAAAGGCCCAAGTTTAATAGACAGGTCAGACTGTCCCTTTATCATTAAGTTTTGTCATCTGTAAAACATGAAAATTGGACAAGATTATTTCTAAGGTCCCTCTAATTTGCTCTCCTCAGAAGGGTAGACATTTCATATAAACTGGAACTTTGTCTTTCAAATTGTGTGTTCCTATGGACTTCTACTTTTCTGCCTTTTTTTTTTTAAGTTTATAATCCATGTAGAGAAAACTTTATACATCTTGATGAATGAACAAAATAGACACTCACATGTAACCAGCATCCAGAACAGAATTATAGACTTCTATTTTAATTTCAGGGATAAAGTGCCATTAACAAATTTTTTCATACTAATATTCATTGAGTATCTATACCATGCTAAAACATGATACAGGGTCAAGAATATGAGAAGGCACTCCACAGATTGGGAGGAAATACCTGCCAAAGGCATATCTGATAAAGTGCCTGTATCCAGAATATGCAAACTCTTAAAAGTCAACAAGAAGGGGCACCTGAGTGGCTCAGTTGGTTAAGTGTCTGACCCTTAATTTTGGCTCAGGTCATGAGCTGTGAGATCAAGGCCCATGTTGGGCTCTGCACTAAGCTTGGAACCTGCTTGAAATTCTCTCTCCTTCTCTCTGCCCCTCCCCTGCTTGCGCTCTCTCAAAATAAAGAAATAAACATTAAAACAAATTTTAAGTGAACAATAAGAAAACAAACAACCTAGTTAAAAATATCCCAAAGACCTTAACAGACATCTCACCAGAGACTATATACAGATGGCAGATGGGCATATGAAAAGATGCTCCACATCATATGTCTTCAGGGAAATGCAAATTAAAATAGTGAGATACATGACACACCAGTTAGGACAGCTAAAATCCAGAACACTGGCACCACCAAATGCTGGTGAGGATGTGGAGCGATAGAATTCTCATTCGTTGCTGGTGGGAATGCAAAATACTACAGTCACCGTGAAAACTAGTTTGGCTGTTTCTTACAAAACTAAGCAAACACTTACCATATAACCTAGCAGTTATGTTCCTTAGTAGTCATCCAAAGGAGCTGCAAACTTTATATCAACACCAAAACCTGCACTGATGTTTGTGGCAGCAATTTAATCAGAATTGCCCCAACTTGGAAACAGCCAAGATGTCCTTCAGTATGTAAATGGATAAGTAAACTGGCACATCCAGACAAAAGAACATTAATCAGCACTAAAAATAAATAAGCCTTAAATCCATGAACAGATCTTGAGGAAACTTACATGTATATCACTATGAAAGAAGCCAATCTGAAAAAGCTATGTGTGGTATGATTCCAACTAAATGACATCTGCAAAAGGCAAAACTAGAGATAAAAAAAAGATCAGTGGTTGTGAGGGGTTAGGGGTAAGTTGGGGATGAATAGGTGGAACACAGAGGTTTTGCAGGGCAGTGAAACGATACTGTAATGGTGGGTCACATCATTATACGTTTGTCAGAACCCTTAGAATATACTCACCAAAAGTGAACCTGAAAGTCAACCATGGGCTTTGGGTGACAGTGATGTGTCAATGTAAGTTCGTGGGTCTTAACAAATGTACCACTCTGGTGGGGGATGTTGAAAATGAAGGAGGACTGGGGGCAGGGTGTATGTGAAATTCCATACTTTCGGTTCAGCTTTACTATGAACCTAAAACTGTGCCAAAAAATAGTTTATTTTTAAAAATGATGCAGAGTGGAAACTGACCTTAGGAGACCCTACTTCTAGGCTTGCCTCTCTTAGACCTGGGACACATTTCTCAATCCTTTCTGGAAAATGCAAAAATAAATCTTGGTAAGATCACACATACCTTTTAGCTCTAGATCCTGTGTAATGACAGTTATAGTCAGGAACTTAGATCATTCCACAAAGCATTTGCCTTTGCTTAACTGAATCGTCTTTATGTTGAATTTTCTCCTGTGACTCTTTCAAGGAAAATTCATCAGATTGTACTCATGTCTAAAACCTTTCCACAACTGTTAAGAGTACGAGAAGGTGCAGACTACAAACAAAGTTGTGAAGAAAGCAAACATGGCTTTGTTCCCTTTTGTCTTTCTCTTCCCTTAACACCACTTCTGTCTCCAGGGATCCTAGCACCTCTGGACTCTTCCTCTGCCTTCACAGAGATGTGCCATCAGGAAGGAGCTCTGTCATTCTCCACGACATACTTGCTTCACGGAGTTGGGGAAGATTCAATATGGTTCCTCTAGACATGCTCCAAGGTACTCAAACCAGCTCTGTAATGGTACTAGAGATGCAGGCATGTGTTCCTATGCCCCATTTGCTAACCACACTCAAGCTTCTTAACAATGAGAACCACATCTTCCTCTGAGCACAGTCTCAGTTTACAGTTTTGAAGAAGGTCACTTCACATTAAAGTGTCCATTGCTGGTAAAGCCTGCTTTGTTAGCTTACTGTGAACTTACATGATCCTTATTATTTACGGATTCTGTTTTTTGAATTTTCCTATTCACTGAACTTTATTTGTAACCTCACCAGCACTTTTGCCTTTATTCACAAATATGTGCAGAGACTCATAAAAGTTGAGTCACTGAAGCACATCTTCTCAGCTGGGGCCAAGCACATCAACCCTCTGTCTATTTGTTTTCACTATGTTTCAGCTTATTTCAATAGTGGAAACAAGTATCTCTTTGTGTGTGTGGTATATTTAGTGGCATGTTTTTTGCATTTTTGTGTCTTTTTTGGTGATTTTGCTGTTTAAAAAGGATTCAGGTACAGTGCAGAATGGCTGTCTAGTGCTTATTGGTACAGGAAGGCTGTGATATGTGTGATGGAGAAAACAGGTGTGCTAGATAAGCTTCGTTCAAGCATGAGCTCAAGTGCTGATGGTGGAGGTCAGTGTTAACAAATAAACAATATATACTCAGTGAGGTGGCCTTAAACAGAACACACATAAAATAAGGTTATGTACTGAGCAGTTGATAAAAATGTGACCAGAGGCTTGCAGGAACCTAACTGGACATTTCCTCTAGGAGTCAGGGTTCAGTATTTTCTAATTCAGTGTTTGTTCTGACTTTATAGAACATAAATACTATGAATAATGAAAATCAACTGCATGTGCATTTTTACAAGGAGAAAAGCCCTGAATCTCTTACAGGAATCCAATGACCATCACATACAAGTGAGTTTATTTGGTGGACAAAGAAGGCAGAGAGAGTGGCCAGTACGAGGGCCCCAAATCCACGTTCCTCCTCTGAGTGCACACAGTTTAAAAATTCTGCTCAGCTGTCCCCAAAAGCTTTTCCAGAAAAGTCAAAAGAGCAACCAGGTGTCTTACTGCTTTCCAGGATATGATTTTACTGTGATAAATCTAAACTTCATGGTAAAGTAAAAGCCAATTGCTTTCAACACTTAACTCTATTAGATCAGTAATAAGTAATTGGTTTTTTAAACAATTTATTATGAGGAAAACAAAATAACTCTTACCTAACCCTCAGATGTGCAATACTCTAAATTCAGATTCTTTATTAAAGACCAAAATACCAATTAAGTATTAAAATATAAATTGTTCTGAAGCATCAGAGAACTCATTAGATGATTAATATTGAGCAAAACAGCTCTTTACTGTTGAATAAATGTAAAGAAAAAGGCATCAAAATTTGCTATTTGTAACTTGAATCTTAGGTTCATTAATTTTGCATGCTTTTTTCCTCAAAATGACATAAAAGATGAGGGCAGTAACCTCAAAAACAAACAGCAAAAATAAAAATTGTAAACAGCTGTTGCAATACTTCAACCAAATAGTTAAGATAAGTGGCATATTAGTTTCCATGGCTACTGCAACAGATTACCACAACTTGGTGACGTACAACAATAGAAATGTATTCTCTGGAAGTTCTGGAGACCAGAAATTCAAAATCAGGGGCGCCTGAGTGGCTCAGTCAGTTAAGCATGTGACTCTTGGTTTCAACTCAGGTCATGATCTCACAGTTCATGGTATTGAGACCTGTGTGGGGCTTCGAAGCTTCGTGCTGACACACTGAGTCTGCTTAGGATTCTCTCTCCCTCTCTCCCTGCCCTTCCCCTGCTCACACACACACACACACACACACTCTCAAAATAAATAAATAAACTTTAAAAACAACAACAACAACAAAAAACAACCCAAAATCAGTCTCACTCGGCTGAAATCAAGGTGTCATCAGGGTCATGCTCTTTCCAGAGGTTCCAGAAGAGAAACTATTCTTGATCTCTTCCAACTTTTGGTGGCTTATGGCAGTCGTTGCCTTGTCACCTCATCACTCTGGGGTCACATTGGCTTCTCTTCTGTGTGTGCCAAATCTTCCTCCTCTTATCAGGATACGTGACTGCATTCATGGTCCATCTGGAATAGCCCAGGATGACCTCCCTATCTCAGCTTCCTTAACCAAATCACATCTTCAGAGTCCTTTTTTTGCCATTTATAGTGACTTTCCCAAGTCCCAAAGATTAGGATATGGGTATCTTTGGGGGTGGTGGTGGTATTATTCAGCCTACCACAAGTGGTAAACTTAATATTAACTATGTCTATGCATGAGTGACCTAACACAATGAAAAACTCAAGAGAAGTGCCTATAAGAACAGCTGCTTCTGTTCCTGAGCCCCCCATACTTCATGGTCAGTTATGATTCTTTTATAGGGATGATGACAATGAGGGGGAACATTTACTGCGCATCCGTCATGTGCCTGTTCCTGTCCTAAGTTCCCATACATTACCTCACAGAATCCTCAAAACTACTGTAGGAGGCAGGGGCATCATATTTCCTTATTCTACACACACAGAAGTAGAGGACACTAAATCCGTGTGAAGACAGAGGCAGAACCAGATTCAAAACCAAGGGTGTCCATCCCCGGACCCTGCCTCTGGTTCCCTGGGAGTGCGCCCTGGCTCCCTGGAAAAGAATGTCTCACAGGCAGAAGTGGGTGCCATCGCTGTAGGCATACTTTAAGGGGCCATTCCTACTAACGGATGTATGAACTCCAGCTCATGAGTTCCGTATTACCAATAAAATAAGTTACGGCAGTAACTCATAAATGAAATACGGTTATTTATTCTATTTTTAAATAAATAACTTTAAAATTTTTTAAGTTTTAAATAAAAATCTACTTTTAAGTTGCTCATGATAGCATAGCTGTTCAGGAGATCATTTCAGGTCTACATGAACATTCAGGCAAATCTCACCTTTCTGAAGGTGAATGAAGTCCATCTAACACATCAACTCCCTCCAATTTTGGGTCCCAGGAGTTTCTGTGACTAGCTATTGATGGCCATCAGTGTTGAGCCCATGGGGACCACTGATGTCCACAGAATAATGGGTGGCAGAAGCTGCAGATTCTTTTATATTTTGTTTTAACAGTGGAGGGGCAGGAGGGACTCGGGAAATGCCTGTGATTGAGATGCCCAGTGATATAAGCCAGACTTACTGCTCAAATGGAGTAAATGGCCTATAAAATGATTTTTCTTCTGAGCCACATGTTGCCCTCAGTATCCTGGAACACACTGTCTCCAAACCTGTGCTCATACTGCTCTTCTCATCTCAATTCCCACCTCACTCTAGCCATCCATCATCACATATTGAGCACCTAATGCATGCAGTGCATTGGGCTTGGTGCTGCCCATACCAAGACAATAGGGCAGGATTTCTCCCAATGGTGGACCCTAGAGTTAAGTAACAGACAAAGAACAGTAGCCAGCTTATCCCAACCAGTTTCTCCCAACACTGGTGAGAGTTAGTCATTTATTTATTCATTCATTCAACAAATATTTATTGGGCATCTCTGGATGCCAGGTACTAAGGAAATAAAAAAAAAAAAAAAGGCATCTAACCCAGACTGAGAGAGAGGGTAGGGAATGCTTTGAGGAGGAATTATAGACTTTGCTTCATCTGAAAGTTGGGTAGGAATTATCTAGACCCAGTTAGAGGAGGGTTTCTGGGCAGTAGAGTAGCTGTGTAAGGCTGGGTCTGGGGCAGCTGGGTAAGGAGTGCTGAAAGGTAAGGGTGGGGAGTTAGGGCCAGAACTGGGAGGGGCTCAAAGGCTGCATCAAGAATTCCAGACTTTATCCCAAGGAGGAAAAGGAGCTCTTGAAAAGTTTTAATTTTTTAAACAAAAGAAAGTTTATTTTCATCACAGGAAGCACCCAGACCCTATACAATACATACCATCAGCAGTAGAAAGAATATAATATGCATCTTCTACTGCAAGTTCACAGTACAAGAATTACTGCCTTTTATATAAATATACGATGTATCTAAAAAGAAGGGAAACAATAACATTTTAAAATACTGATGTGGATTATATAGATGTCATTTTCCTGGCTGTGATACTGTACGTAACTTAGGGCAAGATGTTATCATTGGGGGAGATTAGGTGATAGGGATGATGATGACATCTTACAACTGTATGTGAATCTACAGTGACCTCAGAACAGAAGTGTTTTTTTGTTTTTTTTTGTTTTTTTAATGTATGTACATAGAAAAATCAAGTCAAAGAGATCTTCAAGGAGGGGGAATGTTAATATAGTAACACAATACTGTGGAACCAACTGGTAACTTCTGAAAACCAAACCAAACCAAACCAAACCAAACCAAACCAAACCAAACCAAACCAAACCAAACAACTCCTTCTCAGGTGCTTTGGAAGTTTGGATGTGGCTAGAGGCTCATTGGTGGGTCTATAACCTGCTTTTCTTTTCTTTTTTTTTTTTAATGTTTATTTATATTTTGAGAGAGAGAGCACACAGGGGGAGGTGCAGAGAGAGAGAGGAAGAGAGAGAGTCCCAAGCAGGCTCCGTGCACTGTCAGCACAGAATCCCATACGGGGCTTGATTCACAAACTGCGAGATCATGACCTGAATTCCCCAGGCGCCCTGTAACCTGCATTTCCTTGCAAAGGAGTTGCACATGCTCAGGGCACTAATAGAGGAAGGGACAAAGGAATAGCTCAGGTGAAAATGAAATTCTATTAAAGCATAATATTGTGTAATTGGGAGAAGAGATGGCTGCTGGATTATGATTCAGAGGTAGGGCTAGATGCGCCTGACTCCCAGCTTATCTACAAATAAAATCATGTTCTTTCATTGGCTTGTATGGGATCTGGTGCACGTTGTTTCTAGCAACACTCCTAGAAGAGACTCACAAATATATGATATAAACTGCAGAGCAAAATAACCACAAATAGCAAGTAGGACATGCTCAGGTCATAATATTCAATTCGTAAGGCAAAAGTATGCAATCACAAACAAATTCGACTTCACAGTTTCTTTAAAGATTAACAATAGGACTGACAGAGTCAGATTTGTCCTTCACAAGATCATTCTGACAGTAACATAGACAATTTATCGGAGGGGGTGAAAGGAGAAACAATAAGGACTTCTACCCACATGGCAATGGCAATGGACAGAAGGTAGATTCCACAATTATGAAGGAAGTAAAAACCAGCATTTTAACCTCAAAACCCCGAAAAGAGCTTGGCCTTTGAATCTGGTAGGTTCAAATTTGGCTGCAAAACAGGAAACTCAAAATGACAGTGGTTTAAGTAGGATAGATGTTGGGGCACCTGGGTGGTGCAGTCTGTTGAGCGTTCGACCCTCAGTCTCAGCTGGGGTCATGGTCTCATGGATTTTTAGTTCGAGCCCCACCAGGGTATGTGCTGATGGCAGGGAACCTGCTTCGAATTCCATCTCTCCTTCTCTCTGCTCCTCCTCTGCGTGTGCTCTCTCTCTCTCTCTCAAATTAAGTAAATAAACTTAAAATAAATAAATAGGAAAGATGTTCATTGTTCCATAAAAAGAAGTCCAGTTCACGTGTGGTGTGGCAGTTCCAGAGCAACTGGTATTCCTTCTGATCCACCTTGCTAGTGCAGAGCTCCCTTTCCTCCAGCTACCCTGTGGTCTGAGGTCACCAGAGGTCATCTCTTATGACCACGTTATAGGTAGCAAAACAGCAGAATGGAGAAAAGAAGGGAGAAGGCTGAGTCAGCAACCTTACCAAATTCTTCTCAGATCTTCCACACAACGTTGTTGTTTATATCTCATTGGCCAAAGCACATGGATATACTTACTGACAAGGAAGAGAGGGAAATAATATATCCTAGAGGAGTACCTTGCTACCCTTACCCAAATATCTGGAATGGATATTTGGTGAATAATTAGCTGTCTCTGTCACAGCCATCAATCAAATGAGGCAGAGAAGGTCAGGATATTCTAATCCTCCAGGATGGTTGTCAAGGAACACAGTGGACACTGATGCGCCACCCAGGTCCCCCTCAATGAAAGACTTGCCTCAGCTGAAGGGAGTGTTATTGGCAGAGAGCCTTCATCTGTCAGCACCTTCAGAATAGCCTCTTCGTGGAAAGAACCCAGACAGCTTATATTCAATGACTGTTGATGCAGGAATATAAAGGCATGCCCATCTTGATCCAGCTGATGACAACTCAGAACTTTGACAATTCAGGATGAGCTTCAGTTCTTCCTGTGGAGTTGGCCAGGGCTCTTGTTAAACCACATGGTAGCCTGAACTTTCCCTCTGTCCACTCCAGCTTTCTTCTCTTCCCCTCCACAATGGGGCTGTCATGGTCACTCTTTAATAAACATCCTGTATGCCAAACTACACCTCAGAGTCTGCTTTCCAGGCAACCTAGCCTGTGGCAAGGAGGGAAGATACATCTACCTCAAGCCAGGTGTCAGAAACTGTAGGAGGCAAAACATTCCTATCTACTGAAAACAGAATGGCCGAAAAGATGGAGGAATGCCCCTGTATGCACATTTTCTTTATCGTGTCTTCTGCTTGCTTCCAATGGCTGTCAGTACGCAGTCTAGATCATCCTCCACATCCCTTCCACTGTGTAACTATCCATTTAGGTTTGGATAACCAGATTCTCAAACGTGCTCAAGTTTGAAGTTTTTGAAGAAGAGAAAATATTGGACGAAAGCTGGGTCTTCCCAGATACAAAGTGCTGGGGTGCCCTCATGGCAGAACTTCTATCGCCAGCTATGGTTAGAGCCCCTTTTTCGCTTCTTTCTTGGTTCTTGGGTAGACTCCAGAAGGTGAGATGTGACTCTAAATGCAGTAAGTTAGGGGCACCTGGGTGGCTCAATCGGTTAAGCACCCGGCTTTGGCTCAGGTCATGGTCTCTCAGTTCGTGGGTTCAAGCCCCACATCGGGCTCTGTGCTGACAGTTCAGAGCCTGGATCCGGCTTGGATTCTGTCTCTCTCATCCTCTGCCCCTCCTCCACTCATACCCTGTCTCTCAAAAATGAATAAACGTTAAAATTTCTTTTAAAAATCCAGTAAGTTAAGAGAGTAAAAAAAGAAACTACTCTGTGGCATTTGTTACTCTAACTCAAGCCAATTTTCCTTAGCCTTTTAGGTACTTGTGGAATTTTGTTTAAAAGGCAGCCCCTCTTCATAGACAGCCCTTCCTCCGTCATTCCATCTGCATGTTTCTGAGAGCTTGTCCACATAAATGTTCACTCAGCATGGACAGGGGTCACCTGGGCTCCTTGTTGTGTGTGAGGGGTGCTCATGACATGGGGAAAGAAATGGCCAAGAGGTGCCAGAACTTCATCAACCAGTTCTGGGGTTGGTAGTCTTCACCCCACCATGGTAATGCCTCCTAACCAGTGAGCATGTGTGATCGGCAAACATTAGACTGCACCAAAAAGTTAGTAGCTAGAAATGACTCAGAGTATGCATTATTCATATAGTACCTATGAATATACCCATCCCTGAAAAAAAAAGAGAGAGAAATTTATGGCAAGAAAAGGGAACTTTGCCATCCATTTTTAGGGGAGTTTAAATTCTAGGTTAGTAAGCCCCAGATGTTAGCAATACAAGTCTGCATGCTATGTGACTTTTGAAGCTTTCCTATTCACAGATCTTTCTGGCTCTTCCCATTTGTCTCTGTCAACAATTGACACTGCAGTCTTTTTTCATCTGGGGTTTTAAAAATTGAATTTGTGATAGCACCTTCTGTCACAAAAGCACTTTTCAGAGCTGGGTGGTTGAGCAGTCCATACCAATTTTTTCTCAGTACATTCAAGAGATGTGCAAGGAAAAGATCATTTTCACTTAAAAAACATTAACTGAACTCACAGAAAAGTGTAAATACATTTATATGAAGACTTTTCCTTGGAGCTCCTAGGTGCTCAGTTAGTTAAGCGTCCGACTGCAGCTCAGGTCATGATCTCATGGTTGGTGGGTTTGAGCCCTATATCGGGCTCTGTGCTGACAGCTTAGACCCTGGAGCCTCCTTCTGATTCTGTGTCCCCCTGTCTCTCTGCTCCTCTCCCACTTGCACCTGTCTGTGTCTCTCTCAAAAATAAATACACATTAAAAAAGAAAAGACTTTTATTCATCTTTGAGTCTTCTAGGGCTTGCCACCTGGAGTATGGTAGACAGTAAATCTTTGTTGAATGAATACATGAATGAGTGAAGTGAGGAAGTGAATGATTATTATTGAGCAAATAAGTGAACATAAGCTCAAGAAGCTTACTGGAAGGAGGATGCAATAGGTACACAAAAGGAAAAATGCAGAAAATATCAAATGCTTTAGTGAGAGGGAACAATCACATCAAGTGAAATCAGAGATACCCAGTCCTGGCTGCCATGGCAGAAAAGATCAAATGCTTTAGTGAGAGGGAACAATCACATCAAGTGAAATCAGAGATACCCAGTCCTGGCTGCCATGGTACAGTTCCCACAAGGGCTGGAGAGATCACAGAGCCCATCCTGTTAAATCAGAGACTTTGGGGATGGACCCAAGCGTTGGTAATTATTTAAGTTCTTCAGGAGATTCCAAGTTCAGCCAATTGAGACCCACTGGGATGGGAAGATCAGGAAGGAATTCATAGAGGAAGTGTTTTTTGTGAATACCATTTTACGGATGGATAGTGTTTTGACTTGTAAAAATCGGCAGGAATTGGGGAAGAGGTCTTGACTTTTCACGCTCCCAGCCACATTTCCAGCTGGTCTGTTTTACCTAATTAAGACAAATGTTAGCAACTGGTAAGGGTAAGGTAAGAAAAACCACAAAGCTGACACAAAGAGATGGCCACCATAAGGGAAAACAGCAATTCCAGAAGGAGAAACAGTTTCAAAACAGGCCAGGAGTAAATAATGAAGCAAGAAGGTTTCCTGCCAATGAGGAAAGAGCACTAACTGTCTTGCAAGTTTTAATGAATTCTACACCTAAGCATATCTTGGTAAATTTCTGAATCCTGGAAGTAAAGCAATAAATATTTCAGCCTCACAGTTAAAAAGAACAAGGAAGGAGAATCAGGTTGAGACTTCACTCAGCTGAATGGGAAGCTAGGGGCATAATGCGTATGGACCTTTGAGAACAAAGGATTGCAACCTAAAATTCTTATTTAAAGAATTAAAAAATTCAGCAAAACGGATAACCCCCTCTCAAGTCTGATTAAAGAAAAGAGAAAACAGAAAAGAAACAACATAGGGAATGAAAAAGAGCCATCATCACAGATACAGAAGAGATTGAAGTAATTATAATAATTGATTATATGCTAATTCTATGATAATAAATTTGAAGATCTAGAGGAAATTACCAAAATCAATCCAAGAAGTGAAAATCTGAATGACTAATTATAGTGAGAGAGAGAAGAAAGATATTAAGGTTTTCTACCATTTAAAAGGGTATCAGGCTGATGGTGCCACAGCTCGCAGTTTTCTAATCTTCAAAGAATAGATAATTTCAATATTAATTAACTTATTATAAACCATGGGGAAAAAATGAAAGCTTCCCTATTTTATGAAGCAGGCATAATTTTAATACTGAGATCTGATTAAGATAATACATAAAAGGAAACTATAGGCCAATCTTACAGCTATAGATGCCAAAATTCTAAATAAAATATTAACAAATAAAATCTAGCAACATGGCCAAATAATAATACACTGTAGCTAAGCAGAATTCAGTCTAGGATTACAAAACACAACATCAAGAAATCTATCAACATTAATATCTCCATCAGTAAATTAAAGGCAAAAAGCTTATCATGCTATCAATAGTTCCTGAAAAGGAATTTGATAAAATGCAACTGCCATACCTATTTAAGCTTTATGAAAAATAAGAATAAAATGACAGTTGTTAGATATAATAAAGTCTCTACCAAAAACCAATAGCCAATATCATTCTAATTGGCTAAATACCAAAAGCATTTCAATTAAAATCAAGAACCAGACAAGAATGCTCACTATTGCCATTTTAACTCAATATTTTCCTAGAGATTTTGAGAGTCACAAATCTAATAAGGTAAGAAAATGAAGTGATTAGTATAAATTTTGAAAAAAGAAATAACGTATTGGAATATTTCTTTTTGCTCATGGTTCTTTCTTTTTTTCCAGATTTACACCTACTATCACTGTTTAACTTTGCCTTGGATATGTTTAGGAAATGCAGTAAGAACATAAAGTTATGTAATTGATATGAATATTTGACAATATTTTCTTCCACCAATGACATGATTGCATTATTAGAAAACTTAGGACACTGGAGTTTAAAAAAAAATAAACAACCTCAAATTAATGAAGACCTACAAAAATGCGTACAAAAATCAGTCACCTCTCTATATTATAGCATGCTTATCAAAACCAGAAGTGAGAAAAAAAATTCAATTAATTTTGGTGGAAAAATCTTTAAACTATTAAAGGATGAATATAAAAGAAAGGTATAGAAATATGTGTAAAAAAAGAAACAAAATCTGAATAAATGTTAACATCATTTGTTCAGGAGAGTTAATATCACAAAAAATTTATTCTCCCCCAAAATATAAATATAATGCAATCTCAATTATAATCCCAGAAGGTTTTTGGATTGTAAGTAGATTTTATTTTGAGGTATAGTGTGCATACAGAAAGCACTCAAATCATAAATGTGCCCATGTAACCAGCATCTCCATAAAGAAATACAGTATAACCAGTACCCCATAACTCTGTCATCTTGCCTCCCCCTCGTCCATACCCCCCACCAAGGGGATCTACTGTCTTGACTCTTCATACCCTTGACTTATTTTGCTTCCCACAGGTTTTTCTTTTTAATTGGATAAATGCACTTAAAATTTACATGGAGGAACAGGTGTCCAGAAAAGAAGAAAAACAGGAAAAAGTATTAATGCTTTGGGAGGCTTAACTTTTTCAGATACCAGAGCACTCCAAAAATCCATTGTCATCACATCATTATGTGTTAGTATAGGAAGAGAACAACCAAGGAGACGTACTGGATAGGGGACTGAAAAAATTCAGTCCCAGGACAGGAGAGCATTTACATAACAAAGCTGATCCTTTAGGTCATCAGGGAAAATGATACTAGTTCAATTTACTACTCTCTAATAGAACAAACTGAATCCCATCTTATGCCCTAGACAAAAACACTTTTAGACACCTTAAGGGCTTTTTACATTTATATAAAATAAAATAATAAATAGCTTAGAAGGAAATCTAGGTAAATACATTGATTGGAGAGGGGACGGGAAACCCAGAACCTCTGATTTAAATTGGAAATGCTTAGCAAAGTATGATAGGCAAGTGATGATAGGTTGGGGGGAGGGGTTATACAGAAGACAGAGAAATGATAAATAACAATAAGATAAAAAGAGCTTACTTCCCTTATGTTTCTTGAAGAACATTAATGGATCCAATTCACAATCCATGTCAAGACATCTTAAACTACCCTTCTTCAAGGTTTAACTTCGGAGAAATGAGAATGTTTAGGAAAGAGATACAGATGGTGGTTACACAACACAGTGAATGAAAATGCCACTGAATTGTTACCTTTAAGTTGTCAATTTTAGGTTATGTGAATTTCACCTCAGTAAATTATTTAGAAAACAAATACCCTTTGTCTCCCAACCTGAAACTTTTGTATCTACCTCACTGTGAACTCTACCAAAAATGTACCTCCCGGAGCAGCCCAAAAACCTCTTCCACGTGTTCCCTCTCTCTTCCTTCCCGTATTTCTGGTCCCATGTCTCTGTACCCCCCTCTCCCTATTCCAGATCTCAGAATCCCGGGACACAGGCTGGTAAACACGGAATTCTCCACTCGGGTGAGGAAAGAGGGAAGCTCAGGGGGAGAAAGACACATTTTCCCTTAACAGGTGGTGGGAATCGGGGAGGGAAGGCTGGGATTACTCATTAGTAACTTCTGGTCACCTTCACATATGTGAGTCTAAGGTAATCTGGGGACAGGCCGCCTTCAGCAGTCTGCCTTCCCCCCACACCCTGAGCTGCTGCCCCCGTCTGTCACCACAGCTGTTCTCAGCCCTGCGAAGTCAATGTCCTGTGGCTGGGAGCCCCAGTCTAGGTTACTTTGGATGGGGACAGTGTTCCTCCAGCTCTCTCTGGGGGGAGGTAGGGAGCGACCAGAGCTCTGCATTTGGCAGCCACAGTCTTACAGAACAGGTGGTTTTGTTTATTTGTTTTTTCCATTTGATATACAAAATTGTACCCTTTACTGAAACAGCCCCAGAGCTCAAGCACAGCGAGTACGGGCTCAGTGAGATGGCGTTTAATTAAAATACAGAAATATAAGCAGTAGACATCATGAAGGAGCAGCAAATTGCCACAAAATAAACATTCAAGCAGCCACCGCCATTTGGCTGCTCAGTGACAAGAGAAGACAAGGAGACAGAAGTGTCCCTGCCTCAGCTGCTCCCCCTGCTCACCTACAGCAGGGCAGGAAGGCAGGAACGGGGCCAGTCTGCGGGGTGTAGGGCCCCAAGGCTCCAAAATGAACAACCCCACAGCTGCCTCTCCTCCTCTGACCTTAATGTGGCCGAGTTTCCCTGGGCTCTTTGCATAGGTCAACTGTGTTAGGGAATCACTCTACTTACAATATTACTAGTATCAAAGAACATTTCAGAAAGCCATCACGGCACCGTAAAAAGAATGTTCGACTCCCTGTCCCCCTCTTTTTAAGTCAAATGAACTTGGCTTCAGAGTCTGGCTCTGTCACCAACTGAGTTGAATGTGTGCAAATCACATGAATTTTCTAGGTTTCGTTTACTCATCTCTGGGGCAGGTAATTGGTTAGAATGATATAACAGGTTTATTGGGAGTTGTAATTCATTGGGGGCATAAATACGAAACGGTTGTATTTTTCCTAAAATTGCTCTCAAACTGTACTTAGGTCAACCCCCTCCCCCCACCTTTTCTGGCTGAGGACCAGCTACTTTGACAGATCAGCTCAATTCCCTAATGTTTCAGTCACATTTTTATTATTAAACAGTTACTTTTAGTCCATTTTGCCTTCTTCATTTTGTTTTATTTTTTTAAGGTCCTTTTTTTTTTTAATGTTTTATTTATTTCTGAGAGAGAGAGAGACAGCGTGAGCAGGGGAGGGTCAGAGAGAGAGGGAGACACAGAATGAGAAACGGGCTCCAGGCTCTGAGCCGGCTGTCAGCACAGAGCCCGACGCAGGGCTCAAATCCATGAACTGTGAGATCATGACCTGAGCCAAAGTCGGACGCTTAACCGACTGAGCCACCCAGGCGCCCCTGCCTTCTTCATTTTAAAACTTCAATTTTCTATGTACTTCAAATATTTTTTTCTTCCCTCTTAGGATTGTCAGATAAAATATAGAATGCCCAGTAAATTATAATTTTAGACAAATAATTTTTTTGTGTAAGGATACCTCATATAATACTTTTATTTTTCTTTCTTAAATCTGACAATCCTACTCTTTCTCCCAAACATAGTGTATACTTTGGCTTTAGAGAAGGGGTTCCCAATTAAGGGAACCACTCACTACTCATTAACAATTTCAGTGTCTAGAGGGTATATTGTCATTGATCTTGTAATGGCATTGTGTGATGGTAGCTACACTTGTGGAGAGCATAGCATAATGTAGAGGAAGTTGAATCACCATGTTGTACTATGGAAACTAATGCAAACTAGTGTGTCAACTGTACTCAAAATAGTCTTTTTTATTTTGTTTTAGAGTTTTAAAAATTATTCTAGAGAGAGAGCAGTGGAGGGGCAGAGAGAGCAAAAGAGAATCTTGAGTAGGCTTCGTGCTTAGCATGGAGCTCTACATGGGGCTTGATCCCACAACCCTGAGATCATGACCTGAGCCAAAGCCAAGAGTCAGATGCTTAACTGACTGAGCCATTCAGGTGCCCCTAAAATAGTTTTTTTTTTTTTTTAAAGAAGGAAAATAAATGAACTTTTTAAGACATAAGACAAATATAGGATAGGTGTTGCTATTCCCAAAGGGAGAAAATGGAAGAAAAAAATAATGTGCCAGTCCCAGCGAATTTTAAATTGAGCGGCGTGCACATTTCATCAAAAGTCAAAGCCTGAGGGGCGCCTGGGTGGCTTAGTCGGTTAAGTGTCCGACTTTCGCTTAGGTCATGATCTCGCGGTTCGTGGCTTCGAGCCCCGCGTCGGGCTCTGTGCTGACTGCCAGCTCAGAGCCTGGAGCCTGTTTCAGTCTGTGACTCCCTCTCTCTCTGACCCTCCCCTGCTCACGCTGTCTCTCTCTCTCTCTCCTAGAAATAAATAAAACATTAAAAAAAAAAGTCAAAGCCTGAAAATAAAAAAAAGATAAAACTTCAATACCTGGGTTCTACTCCAGATCAGATCTGTTATATCCGAATATCTTGGCTTACCAAGAATTTTATTTAAACTCCCCAAGTGATTTTATTGCACAAACAGGGTTGAAACTATCACTAGGGTGAGGCTGGTCCGGCTTCCCTCTTGTCCTCCCAATACCTCCTCCTTCCCAGAATGCATTTCTTCGGTGTTGCAGGGAGGACAAAGGGGAGTCGGGTCTCTTCTTACCAGACTGCCTGTTGTCAGCTAGTAACCTTCTCTGTTGGTCACCACAGCTCCTCCATTTGACACCCACAGGCCATTTGTTCCCTGTGTATGGCCAGTGTCCAATATGGATTTTCCTGGGGGTATATTTGTTTGTTCTTCAGTGGGCCCTGTGAGGGTCTTTCTCCTGCCTGGTCCCTGGTGTGGGGAGGAGATGTTAGGCTGCCCTCTCCAAATCAGCCCTCTGCTACAAGTAACCCCCCAACAGTCTCTCGCTGAGTCCCTTCCCTTGACTAGGCAGCCTTCCAAGAGGGAGGATACTGGCAAGATGGCGTAAACCACACTACCTGTCCAGCAGGGATGTCTCAGCTGGCCGCCGACACCAGTGTTCTCTGAACTTTTAGAAGTGGGATACTTAGGGGCACTGGGGTGGCTCAGTCATGTAAGCATCTGACCCTTGACCTCTGCTCAGGTCATGAGATTGAGCCCTGCATCGGGCTCTGTGTGGACAGCATGGAGCCTGCCTGGCAGTCTTTTTTTTTCTCTCTCTCTCTCAAAATAAACAAAGAAACTTAAAAAAAAGAAAACAGTGGGATACGTAGCACTTATTTTCAGGCGAGGGCCCTGGTTCCCAATTCCAGGACTCCCTCTGCACCCACCGCCATGTTACAGGCATAATAACTAATGTTTGTTGAGATTTTCCATGTGCCAGTGCTGTGCTCAGCTTCTTCAAACACGACTCTTTTAATATTCACAACGGGGCAGGGAGTTAGGAATCACTTCCTCACTCTTCAGATAAGTAAATTTTGGCTAAGAGAGTTTAAGTAATTTGCTGAAGGTCATCCAGCTAATAAGAATCAGAGCTCAAAGTTGACTCCAGAGACCTTGCTTTTGCCACTGTAATTTATAATACTTACTCCCACCGTGATATAATTTATGTGTGAAACTTATCTCAGTGTCCAGTACACAGCAGGCACTCAGCAAATATCAGTTCTCTTCCTAGATAACCCTTGAACTGTCACCAAGTGCACTTTTATAAGGTTCTATCGCTGTTACTGGGAAACAATTTAAAACTTTTTTTTTAAATCACCCCCATATATTAATCTATTAATTAATTCACTCATTTAAAACATATCACATGTGCCTGAATCTATGCTCCTACTTAGAAGATAAAAATAATTTCGTATTAGTGTTCTGTGGCTGCTACCACAAATTACCACAAACTCGGTCACTATTTTTTTTAAAGTTTTCATTTAGATTCCAGCTAGTTAACATACAGTGTTATATTAGTTTCAGGTGTAGAATTTAGTGATTCAACACTTCCATACACTATCCGGTGCTCATCACAACAAGCACATTCCTTAATCTCCATCATCTATTTACCCACTCACCCCCACCTCCCCTCTGGTAACCATCAGTTTGTTCTCTATAGTTGAGTCTGTTTCTTGGTTTGCCTCTCTCTTTTTCATTTCCCTTTGCTTGTTTGTTTTGTTTCTCAAGTTCCACACATAAGTGAGATCATATGGTATTTGTCTTTCTCTGACTGACTTATCTATCTTGGCATTATATTCTCCAGCTCCATCCATGTTGTTGTAAATGGCAAGATTTCATTCTTTTTTTTATGGCCGAATAATATTCCATTGTATAAATATACGGCTTCATTATCCATTCATCATTCAAACTTGGTCACTTTCAACAACAAAGATTTATTCTCTTATAGTTCTAGAGGCTGGAAGTCTGAAATCAAGATGTCAGGAGGGCCGCACACCGTCTCAAGGTTCCAGGGGAATATCTTTCTTTGACTCTTCACACCATCAGTGTGAGTAAAGGGGAGTTTCTGAAAGATTTGAAACAGGGAGGAGTGACATGATGAGATGTTAGAAATACCACTCTGGAGTGATGTTGGGGAGACAAGAAGAGAAATTAGCAGGTAGCCTGGAACTTCTAAGGTTTCATAGACTACTACTACTATTACTGCTAATAATATAATAATAGCAATAGCATTATTTAAATTTGTCACCTTTATTATTTTTGCTAAATAAGGATTAAAGGGAAAAAAGGTTAGTTAAGATTTTATTTATTTATTTTTATTTGTTTGTTTTGTTTCATTGCAAGATTTTATTTTTAATAAAACACATTTTCATACCAAAAAAGTATGAAGAACAATCTCAGATTAGAAGTGAGTTCTTTTTTTGTTTGTTTTTTTGCTTATAGCTTTTTTTCTGTGGTAAAATACACATGACATAAAGTTTACAATTTGACAATTTTTATGTGTATAGTTTGGTGGTATTAAGTACACTGACACATTGTACAACATTCTCCACCATCCCTCTCCGAAACTTTTTCATCTTCCCCAGCTGATACTCTGACCTCCTTAAATGTCGACTCTCCCATCCCACATCCCTCCAACTCCTAGAAGCCATCATTCCACTTTGTCTCTGTGAGTTGGACTATTCCAAGTACCTAATACAATTTTATGGATTCATAAAATATCTGTCCCTTTATGACTGGCATATTTCACTTAGCATAATGTTTTCAAGGTTCATGCATGTTGTAACGTGTCTGAATTTTCTTCTTTTTTAAGGCTGAATATATTCCATCGTATGTACATATTCCATGTTTTGTTTAGCCATTCATCTGCAGATAGACAGTTTGTTTCCACGTTTTGTTTCCACGTTTTGGCTATTGTGAATAATGCTGTTATGAATATGGATGTACAAATATCTATTTGAGTTCCTGCTTTCAGTTCTTTTGGGTATCTATTCAGATGTAGAATATCCATAGCTGGATCATATGGAAATTCTATGTTTATTTTTCTGAAAAGTCATCATACTGTTTATCACAGTGGCTGCACCATTTTACATTCCTTCCAACAATGCACGAGGGTTCCAACTTCCTCACCAATTTCCATATCCTCACCAGTACTCGTTATTTTTTAATAGTTGCCATCAGAAAGAATGTGAGTGGCATCTCATTGTGGTTTTGATTTGCATTTCTCTAATGAGGAGTGATGCCAAACTTTTTTTTTTTCATGTGTTTATTGGTCATTTGCACATCTTTGGAGAAATGCCTGTTCAAGTATTTACTCATTTTTTAATTGAGTTGTTTGTTTTGTTGTTGTTGAGCTACAGGACTTTTTCTCCAATTCTCTGGATTGCCTTTCATTCTGTTGATAGTGTCCTTTGACAGCACAAAAATTTTTCATTTTGAAGTGTGATTTTCATCTATTTTTTTTCTTTTGTTGTCTGTGCCTTTAGCATCATATCCAAAAAATATTTGTCAAATCTAATGTCATGAAGCTTTTCCCTATGTTTTCTTCCAAGAGTTTTATAGTTTTATTTTTATATTTAGGTCCTTAGTCCACTTTGAATTAACTTTGGTATATGGTGTAAGTTTAGGGTCCCACTTCATTTTTCAACATGCAGATATTCAGTTTTCAGTTCTCCATTATAAATAAAATTAGACTTATGGAGAAAATTACTCCATTGTCCTTAACTTTATTTGTCCCTTCAGATTGGTACAAATTTCACTAGGATCTGTGGAATGATACATGGCAACTCCAGTCTAGGAGAGAGGCAATGATGGCCTGAGTTAGACCTGCAGAGTGGGGTGGGATGGGGTAGGGTGGGAGAGGTGGAGCTCAATTTGAGACCTTTCTTGATGCTGAGTCAATAGGATGTCAAGGCTCATGGCATATGGAATGTGACAAAATCCAGGCAGAGGTCTGTTTGAGTGATGGGGCAAATCATATTGTGTTTAATAGTTGAACATAGATAAAATAAATCTTAAAACTGGCAGCCACATTATAATCCTTCTTGAGGAGCAAAGAAATTTTGGGGAGCCTGGGTGGCTCAGTTGGTTACACATCTGACCCTTGTTTTCAGCTTAGATCATAAACTCACAGTTTGTGAGATCAAGCCCCGTGTCGGGTTCTTCGCTGAGCACTAAGTGTGTGTGAAGCCTGCTTGGGATTATCTCTCACTCTCTCTGTGCCCCTTCTCCCCTCAAAATAAATAAATAAACTTAAAAAAAAGAGAGGGCAAAGAAATTTCTATTTAGGAAACATCCCTTGTCATTCATTGCAGGATGGAGGGAATAAACCTAGGCCTTGACATGAAGAAGAAGACCGGGCAAGAGAAGGCTGGACTCATTTGCAAAGGAAATGAGAATGTTTTAGTTTAACAGAGCAGGCACAGAGGGAGAGGTGAGGGACCTAGGAAGATGAGGGAGAATAAAGAAGATGCAAGGAAATTGGGGATAGGGGAAGGTGTTGAGTATGATGGCGGAAGTTGTGCCTAAGGGGGAAAGAGAGCCAGATTGGAAGGGTAGCACAGAGACTTGGAAGAGCAGGTTAATGTCTCATGTTGCTTGTTGTTCCTTGTGGTCTGTAACCACTTATATTAGCCTCAACTTCCAGTTACCATCTGCACAGACTCTGCCTCGTGATACTAGTTCTTTGGGAAGATAAGTCAAAGAAAAAGAGACTAGGTAACTTTAAAGATCCAAGATAGAGTGAAGAATGGTAAGTGAGGTGCAAAAACCAGCTCTTTTCTTCCCCAACTATTAACAAAATCTCGCCCCTTGCAAACCTGAACCAGTCCCTCTGGCAATCAGAATGCATAGCACTGATGAGCTTACATTGGTCACCCATCATCTCTGAAACAATCACTGAGACAAAGAGGTGAGGTTATGCTCGCATATGACATGACCTACCCTTGAGGTTAGGGGCAGGGCCGACCCATCTGCCACACCAGCTGGGAATGGTCCCTCCTTCAAGTAGGTGTACATGTTCTTGCTGTCACCATTTCCTTCCCCTACCAACCTGCTGAATAGTTTCTGGTTTATTCCAGTTAGTTCATGGATGTGAGCTTATGGTTCATGGATGTGAGCTTCTACAACTGGCTCCACCCTCACAGTCTTGTGCTTCCTAGGACACAGCTTTCTCCTCATGCCCATGGCACTGGGCTGCCTGCCTCTTGAATCTTCTTGTCACATGATCTGCAATGTAGAGTGACATCAGGGAGGCAAGATCCATTATAACGTACTGTGAAAAATATATGCAGGTGGCTTAAGCCACACTTCTTCTTTTTTTAATGTTTATTTTTGAGAGCGAGAAAGAGAGACAGAGGGAGAGAGACAGAGCATGAGCAGGGGAGGGGCAGAGAGAGACGGAGACACAGAATTTGAAGCAGGCTCCAGGCTCTGAGCTGTCAGCACAGAGCCCGACGGAAGGCTCAAACTCATGAACTGCATGTTCATGCCCTGAGCCAGTCAGAAGCTTAACCGACTGAGCCACCCAGGCGCCCCAAGCCACACTTCTTATGCAGCAAAATGTTGGTCTGATCATTTTTGAATTTTGTTCCTTAAAAATTTCTCTCTTAGAAACAATGAAATCTGGCCATGTGTAGCAACATGGATGGACCTTGAGGGTGTTATGCTGAGCGAAATAAGTCAGGCAGAGAAGGACAAATATCATATGTTTGCACGTATAGGAGGATTAGGAGGAACTTGACGGAGGAACAAGGGGGAGAAGAAGGGTGGAAATGGTGGGGGAAAGGGAGAGAGGCAAACCATGAGAGACTCTTGAATGCTGACAAAAACTGAGGACTGATGGATGTGGGGGGAGGGGGGGGATGGGCATGGAGGAGGACACTTGTGGGGATGAGCACTGAGTGTTATGTGGAAACTAATTTGACAATAAACTATTTGTAAAAAAAAAAAAATTCTCTCTTAATCTTATGCAAAGCTGAAGAACTCTTCAGGATGACAACATGAGTTTTTCTCTAAGGAGCTAATGTAGTGCTTCTAAAACCTCTCTTGTGTTTGTTGGAATGAACCAGGAAGCTACTCATTAGCTTGTTTTCCTCTTTTTACATGTCTATTTTACAGATCAAGAGCTGTCTAGATCCTAGAATAGGCTCTCATTAGTTCTTTGCACTTCCTTTACGACTAATAAACTCCTGGTGAGTGGGGACGAATTTGTGAGAGGCCAGCATATGACTGCCACTCCTTACCATCTTTGAAGTTTGGGAAGACCCAGCAGAAGAGAGAGGTGACAACAGCACTTCCCACCACCACTACCAAAAAAAGAGCAAGATACCAGAATGACAGAAAAGATTAGATGTTATTTGTCAAAATGCACAGTAAACAAAAGGGAATCCTGCAGTGAGAAATGTTCCTGGGCCGCCGGCTTTTGAGGACCATAAGGCTTACTTCTGCTGCAGATGGTATACCTCTGCATTGTTCAAGTGCAAGCTGGACAAAGGGGAGATGGCTCCAATGTAGGCTGACTTTGGAAGCAGAAACAGGAAAATCATGGATATTGGAAATCAAGGAATGAGGACATTGAATGATGACAGGATAGAGCATGCCTTTCCCAAACTGGAGACATTTCCAAGCAGTTGGCCACCTACAGATTTCTTGTAAAGTATCCTGGATCTTCAAGAAGATATTTTGTAAATAGAGACTAGGCTAAAATGGTACCACGGAATAGATTAGTGTATTCATTTTTTAAAGATAGATTTATCTGTCAAAAAGTGACAGATAGAAATAAAAAGTATAAAGACACAACTAATCTAACCCCATCACCTAGAGACCATAAGCTACTCTTTGGATCTCAAAGTCTTTGTTTCTTCTGTGCATATATAGAAACCCTCAAACTTTCCTTCCCCAAATTAGGAAATTATATGGCATATTTTATGTTATAACCTGCTTTTGTCAGTGAAAAACATATAATGATGTCATTCCATGTAAATACACAGTTTCATGCCACTTTTTAAAAAATTTCTTTTGTTTATTTATTTATTTTGAGAGAGACAGAGACAGCATGAGTGGGGGATGGGCAGAGAGAGAGAGAATCCCGAGCACGGCACATGAGCCCAACGTGGGGCTTGAACTCTCGAAACCGCAAGATCATGACCTGAGCTGAAACCAGGAGTCATAAGCTCAACTGATTGAGCCACACAGGCACCCCAGTTTCATATCACTTTTAATGAATAAATAGTTTTAAGTCATATGGATTTCAATTAATTAATGCCCTCTGGGTTAGAAAATGGTCTTTTTGCATTTTTTAATCATTATAAACAGTATTACAGTAAAGTCTTTGCTGATAAAACTCAGGACACAGCCATGATGATTATGTTAGGATAAATTCCTACAAGTAGAATCGCTGGAACAAAGGGCATGAATGTTTTTAAGAAGTTGAATAGTACTGCAAATCCCCTTTATGAAGGTCGTACTGATTATACTCCTGGGTCCTGCCGGCAGTGCGTACACACTCCTGTCTTCTTACATTCGTAATAAAGTGCACCTTACAAGATATTAATTCAGGAGAACACTGGCCACGCTAATTAGGCAGATTTGAAGGGAATCACACATCAAAACATTATTATTGCAGTTTGCTTCCGTCGTCAGCCCTTCACATCCCTGACTCTCTCTCTCCTTGCTTTCTCCTTGCCTTTATTTGGGTACCTATCTCTCTCTTGCATGAGGCTTAGCTAGTTTAAGGGTAAGGGACATGTCTGATGCGATTTATAGTCTATATCCCTGAGGGCCTAGCCCTGAGTTTTGCTTGTGATTGATTTGTTAGATATTTGTTAAAGTACCTGAACAGAATTCAGATATATAATTTAGATCCAAAGTAACTCAAGAGATAGAAAGTGACGGAGCATAGGGGAAAAAATAACATTCTATAATTATAAAGCAATGAAATGGATAGTTTTATTTTGAAGTCAAACGCTGCTTAGCAAGAATCCTTACCCTTGGGTTTCTAACAGAATCCTTGCCAATGTTGCCCATAATCAATGTACTCATTTAGTTCTTAATTCACTTGTTCAGACTCTTATGAGCAGCATATTGAGCACCTAGCACATTGGGGACATAAAACTCAGTCACTGCACACTCAGATTTTACAATGGATTTGGAGAGTGGAAGCATATGTATTGATGCATCAACAGTTATCTTGCACTCGTGATGTGCTCGTGGGATACAGAAATACATAATACTAGTCTGTGACTTCTTATAGTTTCTAATCCCATGGAGAAGAGAGACTGTGAACAAATAATTTCATCATTGTATGATTAGTGCTATTCATACACTAGCACTGTGTCAGCAGAAGGCACTGTGGTGTGTTTGGGGCAAAGCATCAGCTTCTGAATCAGGCAGACCTGCATTTGAATTTATGACGGTCTGCTTTCTAGCTCTGTGTCCCTGGGCAAGCCACTTTAGTCTTCACTTTTCTTACACTGGTCTGAATGCACAGATTGAATGAAATAATGTGTGTGAAGGGCCCTCAAAACCTGTAGATGGTAAATGATTGCTGTTAGCAGGACATGGTCAGGGAAGGATTCATAGAGGAAGGGTGCCAAGACTGGACCAAGAAAGCAGATGTGACATTATTGGGCACAAATTATGAAGAAAGGCATTCAAGCACAGGGAACAACTTGTATAAAGTGGAAGCATGGACACCACTGGTCTGTTTGGAAAGTTATCATAGTTTCACAGTATTATACCAAAAAATAAGAAATAAAGATGTTGGCAAAAAATAAGAAACAAGGCAGGAAGACGTTGGCAAAAGACCGATCACAGGAAGGCATTGTATGTCATGGTGAGAATGAGGTTGTTTCCTTCCACAGCTGTATTGTTAGCCACATGTGGCTATTTAAATTCATAGAACTAAAATCAAATAAAATTAAAAATTCAGTTTCTCAGTCACACAAGTCACATTTCAATGGCCAGTCTCAGTAGTCACATAAGGCTACCATATTGGACTGGCCAGATAGAGAACATGTCCATCATTGTAGAACGTTCTATTGGACGGCACTGCTCTGGAACCTTCCTCCTCAAAGTGGTCAGCAGATCAGAAGCGTTGGCCTCACCTGGAACTTGTTAAAAATGCAAAGTCTCAGCCTCTACCCCAGATCTAGTGAATTAGAATCTGCATTTTAACAAGCTCCACACCCTCCCCCCCAACCCCACCCTCGGCGATTCACCAGTAAGTACATGGAAGTTTGAGGCGCACTGCTCTCTGAAATGCGGTTGGGAATGAACCATTTAAGCAGAAGCAGCATGGTTAAACTCCCATCTTCTTTATTCTTTTCATTCACTATCTCCCCATTCTGCCCCACCCCCACCCCAACCACCACCATTCTGTTCTCTATCTCTGCAAGTAGAGAGAATTTTCTTCCTGTGCCTGTCTTGTTTCACTTATTAGCATAGTGTCCTCCAGGCTCATCCATGCTGTCACAAGTGATAGAATTTCCTTTTTTTTGAGTGCTCAGTAATATGTATATCACATTTTCTTTATCCATTCATCTATCAGTAAGCACTCAGGTTGTTTCCATACCGTGGCTATTGTGAGTAATGCTGCAATGAACATGGGAGTACAGATACCTCTTTAAAATACTGACTTTGTTTCCTTTGGATAAATACGCAGAGGTGGCATAGCTGGATCACACGGTTGTTCTATTTTTAATTTTTTGAGAAACCTCCATACTACTTTCCATAATAGTTACACCAATTTACATTTCCACCAACAGTGCACAAAGGTCTCTTTTCTCCACATCCTTGCCAACACTTATCTTTTGATAACAGCCACTCTAACAGGTGTGAGGTGACATCTCATTATGGTTTTGATTTGCATTTCTCTGATGATCTGTAATGTTGAACATTTTTCATATATTTCTGTATCTGCTGGCCATTTGTATGTCTTCTTTTGAGAAATATCTATTCAAGACATTTTTTAATGGGCTGTTGTTGTTGTTGTTGAGTTGTTTGAGTTCCTTATCTGTATTTTAAATTAAGCCTTTATCAAATCTGCAAGGTTTTTCTCTCATTCTGTAGTTCTCTTCACTCTTTCGGTTGTTTCCTTTGCTGTACTGAAGATTTTTAGCTTAACGCAGTTCCACTTGTCTATTTTTGTTCTGTGCTTTTGGGGTCATATCCAAAAAAATCATTGCCCAGACCATTGTCAAGAAGCTTTTCCCCTATTTTCTCTTCTAGGAGGTTTACAGTTTCTAGTCTTACATTTAAATCTTTAATCCACTTTGAGTTGTCTTTTGTATATGAAGTGAGGTAAGAATCCAATTTCATTCTTCTATATGTAGATATCTAATTTTCCCAGGGTTATTTATTAAAAAAACAAAATCTGTCCCTTTCCCCATTATATGGTCTTGTCACCCTTGTTGAAGATCATTTGACCATATACATAAGGGTTTATCTCTGGGTTTTCTATTCTCTTCCATAGGTCTATATGTGTGGCTTTATACCAGTAACCACATTGTTTTGATTACTGTATCTTCATAATAGAGTTTGAAATCAGGAAGTGTGATGCCTCCAGCTTTGTTCTCCTTTCGTAACACTGCTTTGGCTATTTAGGGTCTTCTGTGGTCCCCTATGCATTTTACGAATTTCTTTTCTATTTCTGTGAAAAATGTCACTAGAATTTTAATAGGGATGGCACTGAACGTGTAAAGATCCCTTAGGGCAGTATAGACATTTTAATAGTAGTAATTTTTCCAATTCATGAATGTAGGATATCTTTCCATTTTTGCCTCATCTCCAGTGTGCTTCAACAATGCTTTCAAAACCTGCATTTAAAAAATCTATCCTCATAGAAGGATAAATAAAAGGAGAGCAAGACTAGAGGAAGAGACACCAGTCCAGAGACACTAGCAATTGGGCTGCTGTTGCCACTTTTAAACAAATTAGAAAAAGTCACCTCTTCTTTGTAGAAGCAACCTACACAGGCTTGGTGAGCAGAGTGCCGGCTGATTTTAAGCCTTGCTCGGGCCCAGGCACGCTCTGCAGTGAACATTGTGCATGAGCACATGAGGATGCGTGGTGGCAATTGTCTAGGCATGTGATGAGGAGGGCCTGGGCTGCATAGCTTGAGGATTTTGATGAACAGTAACAAGGCACCACTCTAGAGAGCGCTATTTTGTAAAATGGCATGTGCTGTGGGCAGAAAAGGTAGCAGCAGTCATGAGAAAGTAAGGCTGCCTCCCACAAGCACCAACAAGGAGCACTGGCCTTTTCATGCAGCACGCTAATGGGCAACCCTGTTCGGTAGTGTCCCGGCTTCTTTTCACATCAGGAAAGTGATTAAACTAATTGCCTTAAACCAGTGCTGTATTTCATGTGTATAATACCCGTAATTTGGGGTTTGAATATAATTGTGGTAAATTATACTAATCACAGGAAAACTTCATTAAACTAATATAGGTTTATTCAAAAGAGTATAGTTTTAAGCAAATCAGTATTCCCTAGTTGAAATGGTGCCTTCTTGCTTTATAGTAAAAGATATTGAATACTTCAAAACTCTGTTAATTCAAAGTACATTTTTCCTACAATAATAGGAGTTTTAGAGAATATTAACCCATTTGGAGTACAGTCACCTTTAAAAGCATGAGACATGATGTTAACAAAGATTACAAACAAAACCAAACCCTCAAAATACCTAGAAGCAACCTTAAGTGGAAAGAGTCTTTAAAACTCAGTTCTCTCTTTTCTGAATTCTCCTGGATTTCTCAGACAGGCAAAATTTAATTTATGCACTTCCAATTGCCTTAGATAATGAGTTAGAGCAGAGAAAATGTCTACCATTTGCTACACAGGCTGTACACATGTACACACACACAGGAACACATCCTGTATTGGCTAGAACTCCTGCAGGAATTTGATGGTATACTCATTCATGGTCCTGGAGGACTGTTTAATAAAAGGCTCATGTCTAGCAGGTGGGTAGGGGCTCAATGGAATTAACAAGGACAGTAGCGCTCTGGGGCTAGCCACAGCTGACAGCTGTCACCACCCTAGGCCAGAAGGGGAATCAGGAGAAGGCACTTCCTCAAACTCTGTGCAGGTAGCTGCAAGAGAAGACTGACCACAAGAAGCTTTGACCTTTGGTGGAGAGATGCAACCAATTTACAGCGACCTGCTAGCAAGGCAGTTGAAGGGAAATGTATCCCAATCTCACTCTGTCCTCCTTGCCTTCTTCTCATGGCACCACCATTGGCCCAAACTAGTATATGTTGCCAAATGGTAAAGAAATCCATTGCTCAGTCCCTTCAAGGGAGGATCCCAAAACACAAAGCAAGGTGGAGAAGGGTGAAGAGTGAATAGACAGTATCCAGCACTCATTTCACAAATGCATGCATGCTTATACACAAACATACAGCTTACGTTTCCATAACACCCTACAGTAAGCAAGTACTTTCAAATATTTTTTAAATAGTCGCCTGACTTATAGCAGGTGACTATATCTATATCTATATCTATCTATATCTATATCTATATGTACACACACACACTATACACACACACACACACTATATATACACACACACTATATATATATAAATACACTGAATAAATAAATCAAACCTATGTTTTGCAACTGAACTAATTTTTTCTTATTTACAGCAATTAGGTTTTTAATATATTTTTTACTATTTAAAAATACATATGACATATAACTTACCATTTTAGTCATTTCAAAGTGTATAATTCAGTGGCATTAAGCACATTTGTGATGTTTTACAACCACCATTATTATCTAGTTCCATAACTTTTCCCATTAACCTCAAATGGAAACCCCATACTACAAATTTATTTTTTAAATGACTTGTTTTGCATGCAAATATTTGTGAAAGGCTAATGGCATATAAGATCTACTAAATGGTGTGACAATTTTCTTAGTAGTCAAGGATAAAAAAAAGCCCCCAAACTTCAAAATTCTCTTATCTATAGAAACATATTGAAATACACAGAGTAGTTACCCAGAGTCACATAGAATTAACACACCTAGAGTAGTTACTTCTAATATAGAACCTGGATAACTTCCAGTTGATTACTTTGATTGATCAAAGTGGCCAGAAAGTTGATCCATTTTTCACTTCAGGTTGACTGTAGAGATACTAATGCCTAAATGGTACCTCCTTCTTTCCTCTCCAAAGATGAAGTAACCATTTTCAATTCCCGGGCTTTGCTGATGAGGCCAAAATAAATTCCTGAAGCATTTTGAGCAATGTAACTTCAGTCTCAGTCAGCCTGTTGATGGCAGACAGGGTGTCTCGTCCCGGCTCTGCTGTTCACTAGCTGCCTGGATACAGGCTGGGGTCAATCTGGCCTCCCTTACCTCTAAAAAAAAATAATAATGGCTCTGGACTTTGATTCCTAATGCCCCTGACAGCTCTAACATCCCCGTTACTCTAGGCTCAGCCCCAAAATCTCCAGAGATTTCACTGGAGAACACTCTCAGTACATGCACTTCAAATATCTAAACACACAGTATTCACCCTTCTGATGAAACAGCCAGTGTGGAATTTGACCCTTTCAACAAATCGTGGATGTGAAAGCCAACGTTCCGTGCATATAAAGTCAGGTGGGGACAGGTTTAGCACTTAGAGAAACAAGGAAGCCAAATTCATCGACCAATAGAGTTTTGAATGGGTATTTTAATGATACAGAGATGCTAGCTCTGACCTTTATTCAGAAGCAGTTTTCCCAGTGGAGCTGGCAGACTACCCCTGATCCATCCCCACCTGGTCTCCTTGGTAACCAAGGGCCTAGATCTTCGAGGTGTTTCCAGAACATCTGGCCAGCGTTAAGGTGCAGACCACTGCTATCAGAGATCAAGCCCACAGCCTTGGCCTTTGAAGACCCTAATTTAATTAAAGACTTGGCAGCCACCGGCAGGGGTGTGGAGCACCCAGTAATGCTGGTGAATCAAGTTATCACAGTGGTTGAGAACATAAGCTCTGGAACCGCACTGGTTGGGACTAACTACCAATGTGTCTCTTACCGATGAAAGAACCTTGCACAAGTTTTAATTTGCCTTCCTGGGACTCAGTTGCCTCTTTTGTAAAATGAACTTCATAAAAGTAACTTCTTCATGCAGGTGTTGAAAGGATTAAATACACTTAAATGCTAAAAGTACCTAGAATCATATACAGCAAGAGCTCAATATGAATAGACCAGCAGTAGTAACAATGCGATAATTATGGGTAGATTATTTAAAAAATAGAGCTTTTCCAAGATGACCATATGCAGAATTGTTTTAGGGAGATCTACAGGAAAGATGGTAGGACTTCAGAACTGCAGTTGGAAAACCCTCTGCTATGTTCCCATAACAAATACGCAAGTTTAGACAAATAGGGCAGGGATTTGGAGAGCAGCAAAAAATTGAGAAGGTCAACATCAGTGGCTTTGGCATCAGACAGATCTAAGTTGGGATCCTAGCTCTGTAGATTAGTAGCTGTGTGGATTTGAGTAGCTCGGTCTAAGCCTTGCTTTCCTCAGGTTACAGTAGGGAGAATAGCAGACTTGCCCTATAGGGTTGTGCTGATGATTTAGGGCGAATGCATGAAAAATGCTCAGCACACTGCCCAGAACGAAGCAAGTGGTCAATAAATATGAATGACTATTATTACAAGGTCCAATTGTGTCCCATTAGGCCCCAGTTTTATCCCATATCCCTAAGTTTATATCTTTATTCATTCATTTCCTCTGTCAAATATTGGCCAGTGCTTGCTTTGTGTCTATCACTAAATGGACTCAATGAGCTTCAAAATAAGGACAAAGTGAAGTTCATGCTCCTGGTCTAGTCTGGAGGTGATTCATAGATCCACCAAGTAGCAGGAGAGCCACCTTGAGGCATTCCTCGCACAGGTGTGAGATTACAGAGAGGGGAGCAGCAGGGCGTGGTAGGGGTGGGGGTTGGCAGCGAGGTTGTTCAGGACTAAAGGGGGCACCTGGAAGATGGTCCTGCTGGCTGAGGAGAGGCAGTGGTGTCCAGCAGTGAGGAGCACAGACCTTCATCTCAGACAACCGATGCCCTCAATCCCAGATCTGCCTCCCTGTGCTCATGTGACCTTGCTTTAGTCACGTTATCTCTATTTGCCTCAGTTTCCTCAGTTGTAAAGTGGTGAAATGATAATACTTAGAGAAGTAAATGAGTTAAAAACCTGTGAGGCACTGAGGAGCACCTGGCTTGTAGTGAAAGTTACTGTTACAACATGAGTAAGAGAGAAGGAGAATTTTTTGGGCAGATAAGATATCAGGACCTTTGATTTTTGGCTTGTTTTGGTTTGCTTTTTAACTAGATATGACCATGGAATGCTGCCACGGGGCCCCTCAAAGTCTAGAAAGATGGATCCTCTTAATCTATCCCCAGTCTTATTTGTGGTTTATAAAAACCACAGGTGGCTCATAAAGGCTGGTGTAAATATTTATTTACCTTCTCTTTGGGCCACTTTTCAGCAAGTGCCGCGTCAGTACCGCATGGCCACATAGAAGCTCCTTCTCCTTGACCACCTACCCTTCCACTGCCTCCACCGCCTCCACGCTCTAGGGTTCCAGCCCCATCCTGTCATTGCCCCTGGGCAGTGGAGCTAGTGCGGTCCATCTCTCAGGGCTCCCACCGTTCCTTGACGGTGGTCCTGTTTGCCTGTGTTTATGTGGCACCCACCACATTAGCTAGCCTCTTTCAAGCTAAAACCAATCACCTCCCATAGAATAATTTGTATTTTATACTAAGAGAATCCCTTCCCACTAAGGGAGAATGAGGAGGGACAATGGGGGTGGACACAGTGTTGAATGTACAGAAAATATAGTAAAGAATTTCCTACTCAATTCCCCACTCTCCAGTCTGGCATAAAGAATATTTCATGGCTTTCTTTATAAGGTCACCCTACACCAAGCTTAAGCCCCAAAAGTGGAATTTAGGAGAGCTAAGGGTTTAGCAGAGGATTCGCATTGCTGAAGAGCAGCTGGATAGAAGCATCACCCACCGCCCCCATTGGGATTCTGATTCCAGTAGCATCAAAAGTCCTGTCATCCCAGCAACTCAGTGAGCAGCTCCGCACAGTGTGTCACCATGATGCTCATCACTGGATGCATTTTGCTTCGCCGGCCATATGGCAGTGCAGAAGAGCTCCTTTGTAGTTTGATGGGCTGGAAACAACTAAGTCTCTCCTCACATTCTGTGTTGCTGGCTCATTTCTGTTTGCGAAGAGCTAATGCTGCCAGGGCTTACCTTGCCCTTGACACTGCTGAAGGAGCCTTACGAATGGATACTTTTCATCTCTCAGGGACAAATATCTTCACTTATAAGGCAGATGGGTAAGGAGCAGTAGTTCAGAAGCACTTAACAATCAGCAAGCAGCGTTTCTTGGACAACAAATATAAAGACTCCAAATGGCTTGGTCTAGTGGGAGAGAGAGATGAGGAAAATGTCAATCACAGGAAAATGGGAAAAGACATAGTGGAGGGAGGCCATGGGAGCTAAGAGAGCCAGAAATAGTTTCCAAAAGCAAGCTCAAGTTGAGTTGTAAAAGAAGAGTATAATTTCTAGAGCACCTGCTAAAGCCAGGGCTTCTCCTGGTTATCCTACTTATGTTATTTTTTTAATTAATTCTCTCACCAAAATTGCAAATCTAATGATTATAGGAGCTGGGGTTTGAAACTATGTCCATGTGAACCCAAATCCATTCAGCTCCATCCCACTGCTAATGAACCAGGCAAACCTAGGCAGGGGGCTGGAGGATGGGATCCCGGGCCAAAGAGTGGGAATCCACCACGTACTTCAAGTCAGACGGAAGGGCAGATACAGGAATCCCTTCCCATGTCTGAGGCAGGTCCATTGCATTGTTGGTTTCTGAACCCTGAAGTGGCCTTAGAATCCTTCTCAGTCCATCACTCCAGGACCAGCGTGAGTCAGATTTGAAGCCTATTTGCCACAAAGAAGAAAAGAGTGGATCTGGAAAAGCCACAGGGGTTTCTAAAAGAATGTCATAGAACCAGAGGTTCCAGAAGGATGATTTGAATTTTCTCAAATTCTCAGTGGAGAACTTAGGGAGAACAAGTTATTAACCTGAAAATCCTACCGCTAAAAAGTTGAGGCTAATGTTTATCCAAGGGACAGGACCTGAGTTCAAGGTCAGAATTTTTTTTTTAAATTTATTTGGTTTTTTGGTCTTGTGCTAAAATCTCACCATTTGCCACTGGTAAACACTTGCTGACTACCCCAAATTGGACTCCAGAATGATACTGAAAACTTCGTAAGAAGTGCCCAAAATTGGGCCTTGGCATTGAAAACTTAATAGCCGAACAGATTCATACCAGCTGCTTGCTCTGCTTTCCACTAATTAAAGCACTCTGTAGTTAAGGAAAATGGTAAAGGTTGCCCAGCTCAGGCTGGGGCATTAATGTGAGGCTGAACTAACCTGGAATATCTCTCTGACCCAGCCAGAACTTTGATTAAAACCCTGCAATGTTTTCTGCCTCAATGGTTTTTGAGTACTTGGCTGATGTCTGATACCCAATTGGGATTAATCTCCACATCCTATTAAGAGGAACAACTATTTCTCAGGTAGTTGGGTTCTTTTCCTGGCTGCAATATCTTTGTAATATCCTTCCAGCGGCTCCTGTGGGATTAAATATACAACATTCAAAAAATGATATGTAAATGAATTTCTATCCATTTCATCAAGGGAGTTGTTTTCTCCATTTGTAATGTTTTTTTTTATGATTTTATTCTTCTTGCAGGAAACAGAAGTAGAGGTGCATTCAGGCCATGTGTGTAATTTTGGGATCAGCTTTCTGTAATGAAACTGGAAGTAAATCCCAGATAAGAGCCGCAACTCTTTCAGAAGAGCATTGCAAAGCCCAGTGGTCCTGACCAAGTTGTCACACGCAGAGCAGAACTATCGATGAGAGCCATACAACATCTGTTGCCCAGGTAACCATCAATCCACTAAGCCAGGCCTGAGTCATAAATGGCATGAGGAGGCCTGGAGCATAGAAGGCAGTACAAACTCTTCTCATGCTTTCCCCACCTCCAGATATGGCCCACGGCTGCCCTACAAGGTTAATAAAAACCTACTCTCAGACCCCTAAAGACCTAAAAGACTTCTTTTTTCCTAGCCCTCATTCAAAGATTCTTGGACCTCTATTAGTCTTATCACAAAACCTCCCCAGATTCTTTTCAGTGCCTAGGACATTACCAGTGCTAAGCAATACTACTCAAAATTCCAGCCTGCTGATTGGTACTCCATTGTTCACCCCCCCCCAACATCTGGTCCCCAGCCTGCATTTTGAACCAAAGCACCTATTCCTCAGGACTGCTGTGGCAGCCCGCCAGGGCTCACACACTTCTCGTGACTTTCACCTGGAACTGTTGGGTTGGCAGAACCAACCAGATGGGTCGCCTTTCACGTGTCCCATCACATCCAAGATGCTACACACAATCAGAGGGAAAAATGAATAAGTGTGCCTTTGCCAAGCAACTAGATCTGAGAGAGAGAGAGAACAAGCAGGGAAGGGACAGAGAGAAAGGGAAACACAGAATCTGAAGCAGGCTCCAGGCTCTGAGCTGTCAGCACAGAGCTTGATGCAGGGCTTTAACTAGTGAGCTGTAAGATCATGACCTGAGCCAAAGTCAGACACATAACCAGCTGAGCCAGCCAAGCACCCTAGTATGTAGTTTTTAAGTTGCTTCATAATATTATACTAATTTATACTGATACCACAATATATGAAAATCCTTGTTAGCACTAACATTGATTAGTCTCCCCCAAAAAGAAAAAAAGACACTATTACATGGGTGTTCTAATACTTTTTCATTTGATTGTTAGTAAGATTGTCGCCCTACAACTTTTTTCTGTTTTGAAATAATAAATAAATGTTTAGTAGATACTTCTGTATGCTTTGTCTTAATTAGACAGTAGCTAGTCATTATTTTGGGGGGGAGAATCCAATGGCAAATGCTTTAAAAGACTAGACTAGACACAGTTGTCCCTGAAGGAGGGACTGGAGAACTAGAAGGTTAATGAGACCAAATTACCTAGAATGCAATAGTGAGCAGAGATAGGAAATATGAAAGATGAACGATAAGAATATAAAAGGTAAAATTTTTAAATTCTGACAAAAATCAAATAGGTTGTATCAGTGAAGGATTTGACATTGCCCAGTAGTGGGAGGTGGCTAAATCCTCTAGAAGGCTGTTGCCTTCCTGTCTGATGCTGGAATAGGTACTAGCCTAGCCCCCATGGCCAGAATAGAGAGTCTCAGAAATACCAGACTGGCCCTGGTATATATCCTAAGACATAGGCTGTTCGGTCTCACACATGGTTCTCTTGTACTTCAAGGCATGGAGGGGGAAGAGAGACAACAGTAGCTGGTGGCCGAGGCCATGGAAGCCACTTAGTCTCTCTTCTCCAGGAACTAATAGAGATTGAATTCTGTATCTGAAACCTACAAATAATAGCACTGTAAATTTTAAAAATTTTAATCCATACCATTACTGTGTTGAGATGCTACTCATGTGGCAGTGTGGCAGAAAGCCACCAATGACATACTAAAATGCTGAAACTTGGCTTGTTCATGAGTTATTAGGGACAAAACATAGGACCACCATTATCAAGTGGCTTGGGGCTCTTGCCTATGACCTTTCTGCTTCTCAACTTTGTCTCCTTGTGAAAGCATCCTTTTTTTTTAGGAATGCCAAGAATGGCTGAAAAAAACAACAGAGAAACTTAGGAACACGATGAACATTGCCCAAGATTAATTTGGTCTCTGTTCTTTCGTAAATCGAGGTAAAAATCTCACAAATTAACAAAGACGGTAGAGGGTGGTAGTCTGTCAAGATGCAGGATGCCCCCACCTCTTTCCGATTTTAGAGTAAAAATACCAGAAAAAAATGGGTTCAGCAGCAATATGCAGAAGGGGAAGCTGTGACTGAACCGTGACGAAATGTACTGAACTAATGGATGCATGACAGATGGGCTGTACTTCTGGTGAGAACAGACTACATCCTCAGTGGTCAGTTTTCAGTCCTTCAGTGTCTACTTGTGATGCAGGGCAGTGGTTTTCACATTCTGCCATTCGGACCTTAATGTTCTAGAGGCCAATCCTGCCCTTCAACCAGAGCAACTCTGTTCACATCTGTATACGTATTGGAGTTTTATGAAGATGTTGCTTGAAAAGAGCCCTAATTTTAAAGTTCGCTTGTAATACCATTGGTATAAAATAAGGAACTGTGATATACACTATAATCAATTGATTTGAGTCCTGATTTTAATATCGATTAGCTTGTTATCTTAAGCTGGCTACTTATTTTTTTTAATGTGTATTTATTTTGAGAGAAAGAGAGCATGCATGAGCCAGGGAGGGGCAGAGAGAGAAAGAGAGAGAGAGAGTGAGTCCCAAGCAGGCTCCAAAGTGCTAGCACGGAGACTGATGTGGGGCTCGAACTCACGAACTGTGAGATCATGACCTGAGCCAAAATCAAGAGTCAGACACTTAACTGACTGAACCACCCAGGTGCCCATAGGCTGGCTTATTTTGCTTCTCAAACTCCATAACTATTGGGGGTAATGGGGATCACTAATGTGTGAAAAGACATTTTGTAAACTGTCACCATATAAATGTTAGGAATTGTCATCTAGCATCAGTGATTGCAAGATTGTGAGAAATGAATTTAGTTTCACTGCTGCCACAACAGACTGTAAAAGAAAACAACAAATGACTGAGTTAACCTTAGTGCAGTTTTTCTATTTGGAGGGATAATATTTCAGAAAGTAGCCAATGAAAAAAAATGAGAGAAAAGATTGAAAATAAAATGAACAGAACTTCAGGAATCTGTGGGACAATACCCAAAGGTCTGATGTTTTTGTCATCAGAGTCTCAGAAAGGAATGAGAAAGACATGTAGATTTAAAATACATACATACATTTGAAGATATAGTGGCTGAAAATATACCAAATTTGATTATTAAAGACATAAACTTATAGATTCAAGACTCTCCAAACAAGAGAAACTCTAGGAGATAAAATGCTGACACATATTAGAGCCAAACTTCAGAACACTAAAAATAGGGAAGAAAATATTGGAAGAAACCATAGAAAAAGGACTCTTGTAGGGGAACAATGATTTGAACAACTGTAGGTTTCTCCTCAGAAACTGTAGGGGCCAGGAGAAAGACACACAAGAATTTAAAGAAAAGAATGATCAACCTAGAGTTCTATACACAGTGAAAATATCGTTCGGGAATGAGTGCAAAATAAAGACATAAAAATCATTAAATTAAACCTCATTTAAAATGGAGCATGGAGCAGTACAGTGTGGAGGTTCCTCAGAAAATTAACAATAGAACTCCCCTGTGACCCAGCAATAGCACTGCTAGGAATTTACCCAAGGGATACAGGAGTGCTGATGCATAGGGGCACATGTACCCCAATGTTTATAGCAACACTTTCAACAATAGCCAAATCATGGAAAGAGCCTAAATGTCCATCAACGGACAAATAGATCAAGAAGATGTGGTTTATATAGACAATGGAATACTACATGGCAATGAGAAAGAATGAAAGCTGGCCATTTGTAGCAACGTGGATGGAACTCGAGGGTGTCATGCTAAGTGAAATAAACCAGGCATAGAAGGACAGATCCCATATGTTTCCACTCATATGTGGAACAGGAGAAACTTAACAGAAAACCATGGGGGAGGGAAAGGGGGAAAAATAGTTAAGGAGAGGGAGGGAGGCAAACCATAAGAGACTCTTAAATACTGAGAACAAACTGAGGGTTGATGGGGGTGGGGGAGAGGGGAAAAGGGGTGATTGGCATGAAGGAGGGCACTTGTTGGGATGAGCACTGGGTGTTATATGGAAACTAACTTGTAAAAGAAAAAAAAACATGAAATTAAATGGAGCCTGGAGGCAGCCGGGGAGCTCTCATGCTCTACCACCCCTTGTCAACTGCAGACCCCAAGAGAAAGAGACTACTTTGCATTCCCAACTGGATGAAGCCTATACTTTACTACCCCAGCAGGAGGTTTTCTCCTTGCCTGGCAACAGCTGGTCCCAACAAGAGACAGTCACAACTCAGCCAATGAAAAGCCACTATGCTTGGAACTCCCAATGACCAATGGACTTTTTCTTTAAAAGAGCTCCTCGCAGCTCCCCCTTTCCTCTATCAAAGAGCCTCTCTTTCTTTTGATCCCTGAATTTGCCCATGATTTTGCTGTAACTGCTATCCTAAGTGCTGCAAAAGTGATAGAAAACGCTCTGGGAGCTCAGATTGAAAAATTGACATTGCCTGGATCATGGTGAGTAGCTTCACAGAGGGATAAAGGATAAGCAAAAATTTGTCAGGTTGGGAAGGCACAGGGAGAAAGGTATTCAAGCATGGTTAACAATATGGGCAGGAGACACAGAAATGTGAAAACATATTCTGGAATGAAGTTCAATTGATAAGACATATCTGCTGTGCCACCTTACACACACACACACACACACACACACTCACATATGCTTGTATATATACATATACATATACATATACATATATCATAACTTAAATATGATTTTGTCTCCTACTGTTAGAGTGAAGCTTGCAAATGATCTAAATTTACCTAAAATGCTACATAAAGAAAGGGGAGAAAATATTTGGCGATACATGTTTACTAGGGAGAAGAAATCTCAGGAGTAAAAAAATCCTTGAAAATGTTTGTTTAAAGCTCAGTTTATATATAGGGGTTTTAATATTGTACAAAATTACAATAGCAGAAAACAGTCACTAGAGTAATATAGGCCACTAGAGTATAACACTCAGGCACCCTGGACCTGTTTGGTTTTTTTCCTCAGACATTTTGTTCCCTCCCTAAGCTTTTCAGTATCATTTATTCCCATTCTCCCTGTGCCCTTCACACCACCTTGTACTTTCTTTACAATACTCTTAAAGTATTCTTTAAGAGCAGAACACTGCAGCTTCACTTCCCTGCTTCTTGTTTCTCTGCCTTTGCTCATATCATACTTTGTACTAAGATGGTCCTGCTTTATGTCCCCACCCGACCCTGACTAACTCCTACTCATCCTTTATGCCGTGGCTCAAATACTACTTCTTCCAGGAAGCCTTCCCAAAAGGAGAATGCTTGGGTTGGGCATCGAAGTTCCTTTAAGATTCCTGTTTGTAAATTAAGGATGTTTCATATTTTTCTGCATTGCCTTTGGCTGTGCATTAATGTTTTATAATTTTATACTTCTTAATTCTAGAGCATAGGTCTAAGTAAGATTCAGAGAGGTTTATGGCGTTTCTGAGACTGTGGAGTGGCTGGAATCTTCTGTTGTCATGTTGCAGGAAGCAGATCTGAAAGATTGTAGCAAATGGGTGTTTGTTTTTCTTGGGTATTCTAAGAAACACCGAGGAGGGCTTTAGAAAGCAAAACTCTAAATGGGGGCAGGTGCTGTTATTCCAGAGAAGAAATTAGGCATTAATAAGGGTGTTAATACTAGAACCAAATGCATATCTCCTCTCTATGTTGGGAACTTGCTGGAAGGATGCCAGCATGTTGCATGGACACATCCTAGGCTCTCTAAGAAATACAGAATTGGATCCCAAGAGGACCTTCCAGGGAGGATAAAGTTTGTCAGCCATAAAGCTTTTAACCAGAAGTGCAAACCCCACAGAAACATTGATTCTCTCTCTCCCTGGAGCTCCCTATGGCAGGCGATAGAGAGAGAGGGAGAGAGAGAATACAAGTCTCAACAGAGTAAGGAAATGAACATGGCAGTGATGTGAATTTTTTATGACAAGGCATTACAACTATTATTTAGGACAAGAATTTTTGAACTGAGCACTGCCCTGCCTAAATGAAGTCAACATGTAGTTGCAGACAGGGAGCTGTGCTTGATAAGATGTTGTGTGAAAATGAAGTAAGCTATAGAATACTGTATATAATACCATCCTACCTCCATTTAAAAATAGGAACAAATGCTGCTTATTACAAACATTGTGAGGAATGTCATCAACACTTTAACAGTGGTTGTTTGGGGTATTGAGATTCCAGCTAATTGCTTCTGCTTGCTTGCCTTTTCTGATAGTTTTACATTGTCGGTACTGAGCACATATTGCTTTTATGATAGAAACGCAGCAAACTTAGTTAAATGATGGTAAATAAATAATGATAAATTAAAACATGAGGCTCTGTGTTATAGGGAGAGGGCATTGCCTGGACATGGGAATTTGACCAGTCAAGCCATGAACTTGCAGAATGAAAGCCTGGACAAGGTAATTTCTTACTCTTAGCCAATTTGACAAATAAAAAAGGTAACTCAGTGTTATTAATTTGTATTACTTTGGTACCAATGTTATTGAACATTTGTCTTTTGGAGAAAACACTGAGAAAGCACTTTGGGGATTTGCCATTCAGTATGATATCATCAAATGGGACATCCACAACTGTCCTCTGTACACACAAAAATCACACTTTTACCCTTGGTGAATTTGCCTTAACAACTGTGGATGAACTTCCAATGAATGGGTAAATAACATTGGTGGAATTCTACATTCCATTACAGAATCTTAGCCTTAGGTAGGAGCTCTGAACTCAGCGTGGGCCCATGGGTGGTAGGTGAGGTGAGTGGGCTCTGAAGAAAGGCTGATAATCCAGAGGGAAGAAGGTGGTCAACTGGCTACACTTTGCCACATACAACTGGTATACCAGGTGACTCCATCTCTGCCTTCATGTTCTGCCACTCCTCTACAAAGGCCAGCCGTGTGCCCTCCAGACACGCCTGGTAGACAACAGTGCCCAATTCTCAGAAGCTGACTCAGCCACTGATGAAGACTCGGGGCTTGATTAGAAAATGACAACGAAAACGAGATGAATCAAGCTTCATGGTTCTTTCTGCAGCTCCCACTCTCTGGTGTGGACCCACTGAGAGTTTTCCCAGGAAGTCAGAAGAATCCTTCAGTCCTTTAAAATCACACAGATGTGTCACTCTGGGCATCCCCCAGGAAGTCCTTACCACATTTTGAGCCATGACTCGCTGGCTTTCATGCCAATGGGGAAGAGTTATTGTCAATATCTGTTAGGCTCTTCCTACACCAATGAACCATTGAGAAAATGCTCCTGAGTCTCAGAACGCTGTTATCATAATCAGCGCAGCAGCAGCATAGTCAGCATTACTAACTTCAAGTAAATTGACTGTGCGATCTTCATGGCATTTGATAGCCGTCCCTTGCTGAATCAATTTTCTAAACAAAATCTCCCTAGTCTGACTGTAGGAGTTTTTTATAACACAGCACGAAGGCGTTGGCGTGAGCTTCGTGAAAGGTTTCTCAGGGTATGGAAGGGAAAACTAGCAATACTTAAAACAGTGAGATAGCGATCAATGGCAATTATTATTTACATCACCGACCCTCAATAATATCAATATTTATAACACCAATGACTCATTTGTAAATTAATTTTATTTTCTAAATTATCACACAGGAAAATCAATTCTGTTTTTTTGGTGTGCAGTGCTATGAATGTTAACATATGTCGGGATCCATATACCTACCACAATAATCAGGGTACAGAACAATTCTATTAACGCTAAAAACCACTCCTGCTGCCCCTTTGTAGTCACATTCCCCCGCCCCTGTCCCCTAACACACCGATCGGTTCTGTTATCACTATAGTTTTGTGTCTTAGAGACAGTGCTATACATGGGATCATATAGTACATAATCTTTTGAAACTGACTTCCTTCGCTCAGCATAATGCCTTTGAGATTCATCCAAGTTGTTGCCTGTATTAATAGTTTGCTCCTTGGCACATGTACCCCAATGTTCATAGCAGCACTCTCCACAATAGCTAAAACATGGAAAGAGCCTAAGTGTCCATCAACAGATGAATGGATCAAGAAGATGTGGTTTATCTATACCATGGAATACTACATGGCAATGAGAAACAATGAAATCTGGCCATGTGTAGCAACATGGATGGACCTTGAGGGTGTTATGCTGAGCGAAATAAGTCAGGCAGAGAAGGACAAATACCATATGTTTGCACGTATAGGAGGATTAGGAGGAACTTGACGGAGGACCAAGGGGGAGAAGAAGGGCGGAAATGGTGGGGGAAAGGGAGAGAGGCAAACCATGAGAGACTCTTGAATGCTGACAAAAACTGAGGACTGATGGATGTGGGGGGGAGGGGGGAATGGGCATGAAGGAGGGCACTTTGGGGATGAGCACTGAGTGTTATGTAGAAACTAATTTGACAATAAACTATTTGTAAAAAAAAAAAAAAAAATAGTTTGCTCCTTGGGACGTCTGGGTGGCTTAGTCGGTTAAGCGTCCGACTTTCGCTTAGGTCATGATCTCGTGGTTCGTGGGTTCGAGCCCCGCGTCGGGCTCTGTGCTGACTGCCAGCTCAGAGCCTGGAGTCTGTTTCAGAGTCTGTAACTCTCTCTCTGACCTCCCCCTGCTCACGCTCTCTCTCTCTCTCCTAGAAATAAATAAAACATTTTTTAAAAAATTAAAAAAAAAATAGTTTGCTCCTTGACGTTGCTGAGTAGTGTTTCAGTCTATGTATGCACCACAGTTTATGCGTCTTTTTTTTTGGAGGGCATTTGAGTTGTTTCCAGTTTTTAGCAATTAAGAATAGAGCTGCTATCGATATTTGTGTACAGATTTTTGTATAAATACAAGTTTTCATTCCCCTAAGATAAACACCTGGGAGTGGGATTGCTGGGTCATATGGCAATCCCATATTTAACTTTATAGGAAAGTTCTAGAGTGGCTGTACTATTTTGCATTCCCATCAGAGAGGGATGAGAGTTCCTGTTGCTTTGCATTCTTACCTGCACTTGGTATTGTCAATATATTTTTTATTTTAACCATCCACTGTGTAGCGATATCTCATTGTGGCCTCAATTTGAGTTTCCCTGATGGTCAGTGATGTTGAACATCTTTTCTTGTGCTTATTTGCTATCATTATATCCTTTCTGGTGAGGTATCTGTTTGTCTTTTGTCTGTGGTTGAACTGGTTTGTTTTCTGGCTGTTGAATTTTGTGGGTTCTTCTATATTCTGGATATGAATCATTTGTGGAAAATATTTGTCCACATTTTTTCCCAGGCTGCAGTTTGTCTTTTCATTCTCTTGACAGTGTATTTCACAGACAAAATTTTGAGGAAGTCTAACTTAGGATTGTATTCTTTCATGAATCATGCTTTTGTGTCATGTCTAAGCACTAACCCCAAGTTACAAATATGTTTACTTCTGTGTTTTCTTCTACAAGTTACATAGTTCTAGGTTTTACATATAGATCTATGATCTATTTTGAGTTAAGTTTTGTATAAGGTGTGAAGTTAGGGCAAGGTTCATGTTTTGCTATGAACGTCCAATTGTTCCAGCCTTATTTGTTGAAAAGACTGTCCTTTCTCCACTGAATTGCTTTGCACCTTTGTAAAAGTCAATTGGCTTTTGTATTTGTGTGGGGCTATTTCTGGACTCTATTCTGCTCTATTGATCTATATGTCTATATCCCTTCACCAATACTGCTGTCTTAATAACTGTAGCTTTATTTAAGTCTTAAAATCCAGTTCCTGCAACTTTACTTTTCTTTCTCAAAATTTCAATAACCAGTTGTCAGTGAGCTTTTTCTATGAATTCTATATCATGCCAAGCACCTTTAAAAAAGTTTATTTATTTATTTAAAGAGAGTTAAGAGAGAGACCAGGGGAGGGGCAGAGAGAGGGAGAGAGGAAGGGAGAAAATCCCAAGCAGGCTCCACACCGTCAGCACGGAGCTCACACATTGTGAGCCCAAGTCAAGAGTTGGACACTTAAAACCGATTAAGCCACCCGGGCGCCCCTACCATGCCAAGCACCTTACATGAATTATCTCATTTAACCTTCACATCAAACTTTTGAGGATGTGTGGCAGTTCAGGTTGCTAAGAAACAGATATCAGGGTGGATCTAGAAGTTCAGTAAAGGGGAGAGGGAACAGGAATAGCAGGGAAAGCCTTCATCGTGATTTGGTCTGACATCTGTGCAAGGGAGAGAGAAGGTAGGGGGCTTGAGGAGGAGGATACGCGGACTGTAGCACAGCTCTGAGAAAGTCTCAGCCAGGGTTATGGGGGAGGGAATCCAAAGCAAAACTCTCCCATTAGAGGAGTTCTGCTTTGGGCCCTTGCACCCCACCGTGGCCGGCCATTGGCTAGGAGCAGCCTTGGGCAAGTCTGGCCTTGGTGTGAATGCTGCAAGGGAATTAAAATCCAGAATGATCAAATCCTAACTCTTATTATTACCTCAAATGCAAATTTCATTTCACAGTTAAATTTCATGATAATATTACAAATGTGTAAAATAAATTGAACCCTCCCTTCCTCAAAAAGGGAGATCTCACAGTAAATGGAGTTAGACGTTTTACAGACGTTTTCTGCTCGGTCAAGATCCGAATATGAATAAAGTTTAATACTATGCTTTTTTTGGATGACATTTCCATCCATTTCCCTGGGCACAGCCAGGGGCCTGGGCTCAGATACTTTTTCTTGCTCGGGCTCCTTATTAATTGATGTTTCTTTCCTTAATACTGCTGCTGCTTCTCCTTCCCTGCTTATCCCTCTGTACAAATTTCTCCAGAGATCAAAGTCCCCATCCACTTGTATCCTCCTGTCTGGTTAGCAGAGGGCAGCTGTCTTCTGCTCCATTAAAACACCACATTTAGAATCTCTTGAATCAGTGCTCCCATTTAACATTAAAGTGCTGAAAGTGGAGGCGCTTGTGCGGCTCAGTCAGCTAAGCATCCATCTCCTGATTTCAGGTCAGGTCCAAAATGGTCCCATGATCTCACAGTTCATGGGCTCAAGCCCTGTGTTGGGCTCTGTGCTAACAGTACAGAGCCTGCTTGGGATTCTCTCTCTCCTTCTCTCTCTGACCCTCCCCTACTTGTGATCTCTCTCTCTCTCTTTCAAAATAAATAAATATTTTTTAAGTGCTAAAAATGATGTGGCCTCTTTGCCATGTCTATTATTGACTGTCAAAGCCATCACTGTACTTTGACATTCTACGTGCATGCCCTTGAACCTTTTAGAGCATTTCAGTTTGTACAAGATATTTGTAGTGTGTTTTAAATATGTAGACTGACCAGCAGCTAGCAAGTCAACACCCTCTCTCCACTGAGTTTTCACTGATTTTTCTATTCTTTAATAAAAGAAACAGTTACTCTTTTCAGTAACAGCAATGATAACGTCAACCTAAGTATGCACATTTCTTTTTATTTTGGAAGTGCTTCCTTCTCTTGATCCTAAAATGAGTCTGTGAGTCTGTGAGGGCCAGTGTTACCATCGCCATTTTGCATGTGAGGGAAGCATCGCTTAGAAAGTTACAGTGACATCCACAGCAGAACCGTGATGGGAATCTGAGTTTCGTGACTCAGATCATGTGCTCTCTTCGCTATACATGAAAGCCTGTATATAGCATCATAATATATAAACATAGAGGATATACAAACATTTTAAAAAGTAAATAGTTGACAGAGGGTTTTGAGTGTTTGTGAACGTGGAACATGCAAGGCATATACATGTTTATGTAGGAGCCTAACCACCCACACTAATGAGAGATTGACCCAGACAAGGTTCACAAACAATTGAGTGAATGAACAAATGAACGAATGAATGAATGAGTGCATGTGTGTGCATGAGAGCCTGCCCCAGATCTGGGCAAAGCAGCGACTGCCAGCATAGGGAGCCCGAGGGTAACCACAGAGCTCTGCCTGTTCCAGAACATGTCTTCCTGTGTCATGACATCACATTTTCTTCCCACTTGCCCTGAAAGCTTTCCTAGGTGGCCTCTGCTAAGAGTCCAGCAATGAAGGTAGAGTGTTTTCCCCAGCCCTGGACAAGCTGCACTTACAGGATGTGAGGACAAACTCAATGATGGATCAGCCTTTCCAATGAGCACATCTGTGCCCACTCACTTCATCCAGAAAACATATTGATTTCCTTCTATCCACCTCCCTGCCATCACCCTGCCATTTAACTCACCTTATTGTCTGCGTGTTTGTCTCCTTGTTCACTGAGTGAGCAACATGGCTTCAGGAGGACACGCATCCATTTTTATATTGTAAAGTATCCATTGCAGTTTGAGGTGTAGTTAGCATTCATTAGGCAATTGTCCAAATGAAGGAATGAGAGCTATATGTTCAGCATTAGGGTTGAGATTTCTAGAATTCAGATGAGGAGGAGGAGGAGGATGAAGAAGATGATGATACCAGCTAACATTTATCAGCACGTGTCCTATGCCTGGTTCTCTGCTATGTCTTTTACACACACAATCTTACAGAAGCCTCACACAACCTTATGAGGTAGGAATTTCTTTTTTTTTTTTTTAATATTTTATTTATTTTTGAAAGAGAGATAGAGACAGCATGAGCAGGGGAGGGTCAGAGAGAGAGGGAGGCACAGAATCTGAAACAGGCTTCAGGCTCTGAGCTAGCTGTCAGCACAGAGCCTGACGCGGGGCTCGAACCCACTAACTGTGAGATCATGAACTGAGCCGAAGTCGGACGCTCAACCGACTGAGCCACCCAGGCGCCCCGTGAGGTAGGAATTTCTATTAGCCATTTACACATGTTAGGAAACTGAGGCATATTGGGGTAAAATAACCTGCCTAAGGCTACAAATATTCGGCAGAGAGATATCTGTTGGATTCCAGGGAGCATAGTCTTAACTTCTGTGTTATTCTGCTGGCCATACCGTCCAACCCAGAATGCAGATTCACGGTCCAGACCATGGTCTTTCAAAGAAGACAGGAAAGATTACTTGCACAATCTAGGAACCAACTTAGCTATGGGAGAGAAAAGAAATTAAGTAGAAAACAAGGTCCTAAATTCAAGGAGACTAGTTATAACAAGGAGATGAGACAAACATGCATATTCCTGAGAGAGTGACCCAAACACATGAAACTGCCTGTCTAGATGCTCTCTTATTTATCTAGACAGCCACACCACTACCAGTTGGTGAGTGTACCCTATATGCCTCACCATACTATGCTAAGTGCTTTACATCATTTAATTAAAAAAAAAACTTTTTTAATGTTTATTTATTTTTGAGAGAGAGACAGAGTGTGAGTCAGAGAGAGACACACAGAATCCAAAGCTGGCTCTAGGCTCTGAGCTGTTAGCATAGAGCCCGACACAGGGCTTGAACTCATGAACTGTGAGATCGTGACCTGAGCCCAAGTCGGATGTCCGACCAACTGAGCCACCCAGGTGCCCCTATATCATTTTATTAATAATCCTTCCAATTATCTTTAAAAAGTATAGATTATCCTCAATTTGCAATTGAAGAAATTCTAACTAGAAAAAGTAGGTAATTTGTCCTAGATCACAGAGCTAAGAACAAATGGTGGATTTCGGTTTTCAAGACAGGTCACAGGACTTCGGAACCCAGAATAGAAACCCCATTCTCCACGTCCTCTGAACTAGGAGTGGTAGAGATCCGGCGGTTATGCCATAAGAGGTGAGATGGAGACATCTTATTTATAGAAATGAGAATCCTTAGCAAAAACTTACAGATCTGCTACAAACTAGTTCTTTCAGATTAGTAGTAATTCAGTCAGTATCTTACAGGCAGCAGACATAGGACAGATAAAGATTTCATCTTCTGCTCAAATATGGTGGGTCTGTATGAGGGCCACGTGGGCAATGGGACATAAGTCGATATAAGTAGTATAACCCAAGGACTCTGGAATTCTGCCAAATGGGTAATAGAATGATAAAGATCAAGTCCATGATTTCATCAGGGGCTGGCCCTGCTTACTAAAGTAAAAAATTGTGTTTTGGAGACTTATTCTTGGATCTCATTCTGCCTGTTTTGTTACAGCAAAAGAATATCTAGTAAAGTAACTAAGATTTCGGAGCACTTAGTACGTGTGTCAAGCTGCATTCTAAATAAGTTCTGCATGAGTTATATCTCATTAACTTCTCACAGCTAGCTAGGAGGTAGTTGGCTGTCAACAAGTATGCACTGAATAAATGAATCCTATATGGAGTAATCTGTCACTTGCTTTTATTGTATGTAACAGTATGTTTGGAGCTATTTCTAGGTCAGGTTCTTAGAAACTGCTACATTCTTTTAAATGGACATACATTATTCTGTAGTGTTGACCCACCATTCCATATATAACCATTCTTCTGTGTTTGGATATTTAGGACATTTCTATTGTCTTTATACAAACAATAATTCAGTGACTGTTTCTGTTCACACCACCTGGCGTGCTTTTGTCAATGTTGCTGTAGGAGGGACATCAAAAGTAGAGTGTCATAGTTTAAAAAAAATAAAACTAAAAATCCAAGCTTTATTAATTATTGAGTTGCTAAAACAACTCTAACTTCTGACCTAAATGGATTTTTGGAACATTCTTCATCTGTTTTAATGTAAAGCCGAAAAACATCTTTTTGGAAGATAGGAGGTATAAATTATAGGCCTTCTATTTTAGATAATAGACCAAAAAGCTATGTGTAATCATAACAAAGCTATAAAATTCTACTTTGTTTTTCAGCATGAGGCAAATAAAAAATTTCAGAGTAATGAATATAATTTGGGGTGTGTTGATGTCAAAGTCAGGCAATTCAGGCTTTATATCTTACAGTAATGCCCTTCATTACTTATATTTTCAACAGACTTTTTTTGTAGATTTATTTTTAATGCATGGAACACCAATACATGGTGGAGGGGATGTACTAGTGAACCCTTGAGTGCTTTTTTTCTTACTTTATTCTGCAACTGTGCATATTTGGGTTTCAACTATTTTCTAAGCAATTTAATTAGAATGCAGGTGGAGGGCGCCTGGGTGACTCAGTTGGCTAAGTGTCCGGCTTTGGCTCAGGTTATGATCTCACAGTTTGTGGGTTCGAGCCCCGCGTTGGGCTTTGTGATGACAGCTAGCTCAGAGCCTAGAGCCTGCTTCTGATTCTGTGTCTCCCTCTTTCTCTGACCCTCCCCTGCTCACGCTGCCTTTCTCTCTCTCAGAAATAAATAAAACATTAAAAAAAAATTTAGAATGCAGTTGGTAGGGAAGGGTCAATAGGAGGTGAGAAAATACAGAGCCAAACTAAAATGTTACCTGTGGATCCAGGTGCCTGAGTGGCTGGGTCAGTTGAGCCTCCAACTCTTGATTTCAGCTCAGGTCATGATCTCATGGTCGTGGGATCCAGCCCCATGTTGGGGTCTGTGCTGGGTGTGGAGCCTGCTTGGGATTCTCTCTCTGCCCCTCCCCCACTCATTTTCTCTCTCTCTCTTAAATAAATAAATAAATAAACAAACAAACAAATAAATAAAATGTTACCAGTGGGGCACTCCTCCTATAGACAAAGCTCCTAGACTCTGAAAGATTTACAGATAAGCAACTCAAATGTCCATCGACAGATGAATGAATAAACAAAATGCAGTCTACCTGTACAATGGAATATTACTCAGCCTTAAAAGGGAAGGGCATTCTGTCACGTGCTACAACATAGATGACCTTGAAGGACATCATGTGAAGTGAAATAAGCCAGTCACAAAAAACAAATTTTGTCTGATTCTACTTGTATGAGGTATCAGGAAGTAGTGAAACTCATAGCATCAGAGTATAGAATGGTGGCTGCCAGGGGCCACAGGAAGGAGGTAATGGAGAGTTTTTGTTTTAATAGACACAGAATTGATTTCACAAGATGAAAACATTCTGAAATCTGTTTCACAACAATGTGACTATACTCAACACCAAAGAGTAAATGTTATGTGTATTTTACCAGTTCAAAAAAATTACAGGGGCACCTGGGTGGCTCAGTCGGTTGAGTGTCTGACTTTGGCTCAGGTCAAGATCTCACGGTTCATGAGTTTGAGCCCCAAGTTGGGCTCTGGGCTGACAGCTCAGAGCCTGGAGCCTACTTTGGATTCTGTGTCTCCCTCTCTCTCTCTGTCCCTCCCCCCCTCTCAAAAATAAATAAATAAATATATTTTTTTAAATTACAAATGATCTAACCCAGACAAGAAGGAATCTGCTAGACTTTGCATAATTTTGACTTTGAGTAATCTACCTTCTAGTGCTCATATTTATAGATGCATTCTCAAAATTAGTTGTTTTATCTGGGATAGACTAGACCCCAACAAGTTTACCTCAAAATATAAAATGGCTAAAATATAATAGAAGATCATTTCTCTCTCATGTAACAGTCCACAGCAGGTGGTAAATAAGTATTTGTTAAATGAATGAATAAACATATGTGGGTTATAAGATATGTATGGAAGCCATAGTACCAGATATGAATTCAGTTTATAAACTCAGACGTGGAAAAATGTGATTTTCTTCTTCCAGAATTAAAGTTAAGATATACTTTGAACCTCCCTTCTGCTGGGTTGGGTGGCCAAAACTAAATCTGAGATAGTTCCTTGCTGCCCTGTGGTAGACAGAATAATGGTCCCCTAACGATGCCCACATCCTAATCCTCAGAACCTATGACTATACTACCTTATGTGGCAAAGGGACTCAGCAGATGTTATTAGAGTAAGACTCTTGGGATAGGGAGACCATCTTGGATTATCTGGGTGGCCCTATATAATCACCAATGCCCTTATAAATGAAAGAGGGAGGCTGGAGAGTCAAAGTAAGAGAGAAGTTTGCAGATGCTACATTGAGTGCTTTGAAGAAAGAGGTAGGGGCCATGAACCAAAGACTGTGGGAGGTTTCTAGAAGATGGAAAAGGCAAGGAGATAGATGATTCCCTAAAGCCTCCAGAAGGAACCCTGCCTACCTAACACCTTGAGTTTAGTCCAATGAAACCCATTCATACTTCTGACCTCCAGAACTTATAAAGTCATGAATTTGTGTTGTTTTAAACAACTAAGTTTGTGGTAATTCATGACAGCAGCAATAAACACGCCCCATCCCCCACCTTGCTGGCAGTGGTATCTAAATTCTGGATTCAGGAGACAACAGTGACACAGGAACTCAGAGTGGAGACCACTTGGATTTGAAACTCAGCTCCATCACCTGCTTACTTTGCAACTTCGGTGAAGTCATGTAACTTCTTTGTGAATGGCTACTTCATCTGTAGATTAATGTCCTCATCTGTAAACTGGGAGTAAGATCAATACTTCTTTCAGTGGGTTATTGTGAGGAATAAACATGTTCATTTAAATAAAGAGCTTATAGGGGGCTCCTGAGTGGCTTAGTCGGTTGAGCGTCCGACCTTCGCTTAGGTCATGGTCTCGCGGTTCGTGGGTTCGAGCCCCGCGTCGGGCTCTGTGCTGACTGCCAGCTCAGAGCCTGGAGCCTATTTCGGAGTCTGTGTCTCCCTCTCTCTCTGACCCTCCCCTGCTCACGCTGTCTCTCTCTCTCCTAAAAATAATAAAATAAAAATATAAAAAAAAATAAAGAGCTTATAATAGTGCCTGGCATGCAGTAAACTCTATAGAGGAATTAACTCTTACCGTGGTTACTCTTTTTATTTATCATTTGGCTCTAGGCCTTGATTAGTCCATGCTGGTTCCTGCCAGGTAGGCCCCCACTGCAGACCATAGGCTGTCCTAGCTCTGCTTGTATTTCAACTAACTCTGCTCCAAAATGCTCCCATGGCTGGAAGCATGATGCCGATTCCCATGCCAGTCTGAAACAGAAGACATTGGTGCCTCACCCCAATTCTTTGGAAACCCTTTTATTTGTTGGTTGGCGTGTTTGTCTCCAACCACCCCACCCCAGCTTCTGCCGGTGCTTTGGCTGAAGGGTCACCCCTGCAACCCTGTCTAGAGAATTGCCCTTGGGCAAGGGAAATCACCTTGCCCAGAGTTAAAATGGCCTCTTTCGAGGTCAGGAATCCTGGGGAAGGGTATAAAAGTCTCCCTTGACAGACTCTGCAGCATGATTCATGCTCTGGAGCCTGAAAGGATATGGTGGAAGCCACGTTCTTGCCCTTCCCTAGCCTGCTGTCCCTACTACATGACAGATGCTTCCTGAGAGAACTCCCTCCATATATCCCATGCAAGCAAAGTTCTATTGTGAACTCTGTTTCTAGGGAACTTGACACTCAGACACTCAATAGGAGCTGTTTTCCACCTGGGAGGTTGTAACAAAGAGCTGTGGGATTTCAGGGGCAGGAGAGCTTCGGGCTAATGGAGCAGGGAACGGCCTGCCCACTGAATGGCCTGAGCCCACACTGGGCCTGGACACACCGAATCCAAAACACATACTTTTAAACTAGGATTTGTTCTATCGGCCACCTTCAGATGTCATTGTGGCCCACGCACACAGAATGTGTAATGCTATTTTAGATCCAACCTTAATTGTCACAAAGTCAATTTGTGTTTCAAAAGAAGTAACACTTCTACCCCTTAAGGCCTCCTTATGTCCTAGATGTTAAAAGTAATACTTAAGAACTCAAATTTTGGCTGTACCTAGAAACCAAATAAAAAGTTTCTAAGACAAGTAAAATTATGTTTATAGTTTTTCCTGAATAGACTTAAAAAGAAAGAAAAAGGACCAAATTAAGTCATTAAATTTTGAAACATCTCAGCAATTCATACTATTACCTTTTTGTTTTATTTTCCCTTTAGGTGATATGCTGCTTAATATGTAAACATTTATTGCCATAGTGTCTCAGTACTTTATGATTTTACTTCATTACATTTTCTGTAGTTTACATGTTTATGTTCCTTCCTGACTTTCCCCACTATCCAAGACAACTCCTGCTGCCATTTAAACTCTCCTCTCTCACATCATCCATACAAATGGTTCTTGAAGCACCTTAAAAAAAAAAAAAGAGCTATGGTCATTGGCAGGCTATTCTGGGAGTTGTAAGAATATCATGTGGGTTCACTGAAAAAGGCACTCACTATATGTTCCACTGGAGGCGTGGACAGCATGGGTATTCCCCTGCTTTTCAAAAGTTCTTGTTACACTACTGTACTTGCTTTAGTATCTGTTTCTGCTAACTGAAAGAAACCTGAAGAAGATTTTCACTTTTATGAAGAAGGTTGAAAAGCAAAAACAGCGTTCAGGGTTTCTGTTTTTGTTTTTTGTTTGTTTGTTTGTTACAGGAAGCCCTTACAGAGGCAGCATGCACCCCGAACAGGGAGAGGGTCCCCACCGAGCTCCTTCCCCAAGAACCACACTCAGCATCTCAGCATCAAGCTGCCATAGCTTTGAACTGTGTCTGTGGTCATCTGTGCTTTATCTTGATTTGTTTTGTGCATCCATTAGCAAGACGTGCCCTAATGTATCAGAATAGCCTAAGAGAGGTTATTTTTGGGGTCTGGGGATGCTAAAAAAATTTTCCATGTAAATGGATGATAATTGCTTCCTCACTTTATGCCATTTTGGCTTACAGAAGCTTTCATAGGAATGCTCTACTTTTACACAACAGGGGAATCCTGTAAATCTAAAGGACAGTGTCTTCTTCCCAGGACATGAACCTGTTCAATGAAAGGAGCATCCAGCAAGGACCAATACTTTGCCACTGAAAAAGATGAGAAAAATGGTAATTAGTGACTCTACACCACCCATTTGCTTTTGTATTTCCTTCTTTCTAACCCACCACCTTCTTAGCCTTTCTGGACAATGGCCAGAAACCAAATGAACCAAACTGAAGTGTGGGAACTACCTCCAAGCTTACTCGATGAGAGAACAAGCCCCTTCCAGGCTGCCAGACGGACCTGCAGAGGCTGGTCCCCGAACAGCCCCTCAAAGGCTGCACATCCTCTCCCAGGACCAGGGGTGTTTACACCTCAGAAGGGGGCCTGAGAAGTGCTAAAGAGAGGGTTTCCCTCCCTTGCCCCTCTCTGTCTACTTCTTTTAAAAAAATTTTTTTTTAATGTTTTATTTATTTCTGAGAGAGAGAAACAGACAGCGTGAGCAGGGGAGGGTCAGAGAGAGAGAGAGAGACATAGAATCTGAAACAGGCTCCAGGCCCTGAGCTGGCTGTCAGCACAGAGCCAGACACGGGGCTTGAACCCACAAATGGTGAGATCATGACCTGAGCTGAAGTGGACACTCAACCGACTGAGCCACCCAGGCACCCCTCTACTTCTCTCTTAAAAACACACTGGCATGCACATGTTTTGATACTTTCACACTGAGAGTCTCCAGTGTAATTCTTCGCTTTTTGCTATTTTAGGGTTTAAGTTGAAACTTGAAAGGACAGAAAAGATACTTTACTCCTTCCTCTCATTTCCCTCTTAAAAATATACAGTAATATGTGCTTTGAGACTTTTGTATGGTCTTTTCTCTAAGTTTCTGCTTCACCCGTTTTAGTTCTAAACCAAGAATGGAGATAGACCAGAATCCAGATGCCTTACAAATTACTTCAAGGGGAAATGAGGAATTGTGCTAGTAAATATAGCATGTAGTAGTTAATCATACTGAACTATTTTTATTTCCAACAAAAGCCTTATAAAATGTGCTGGTCATCTCCATTTAATACAGCAACAAAAACAGATGAAAAATGGAGTGATTTGTTAAAAACTCATCACATTCATGGCAGAGGCAGAGCAAGAAAGCAATAACTCTTTGATCTGAACCCAGAGAGCTTATATAGCTTCCAATTTAATGGGGGAAAAAGTTGAGTACTCGTCTTTGAACATAAAATAAAAACAAATATAACTTCTAGTGCATGTACTAATTCTCAGAGAACACAGCCTCCAGTTTTAGAGTTTTAAAGTCTTTCCCAACATTTGAATGGTTTTAGCACCAGCCTTAAGTAAGCCTTCATTTAGATGGCTATTAGTAACATTCGTATACAAGAGATTGTTCTAACTAAAAAGAAATTAAATGCTTATATATCTTTTCCCTGTCCCCACCCCTAAATGCACATTGCTATTTCCTATTGTCTAGAAAGGCAATAAAAACATCATGAACAACTTCCATCTAACACTGATGTGAGCCTTTATGACTCACTTCTTGGATACTTACTTTCAGAGCACTAAAGCTGTACAGGAGAACCATAACTCAAACCGTGTCCTTAAAAGACAAGTGTCCTTTAGCCTATGACAAAGGATCTACAATGGGAATGTTAAAGGCAAGCAAATTAACAGGTATCAAGAAGAAAATGTCACCAGAGAAAAAGAGCATCAGAATATAGTGGGAAGAGATGAAATAATTCATGGTCATTCTTGGAATTTTCAGGTTTGGATAGGTTTTCTGGATTATTTTTATTCTAATTCTTTACAAACATGAAGACAACTACTACTTTTATTACTAGATAAAATATCTACCAAAGAGGGTGATCTTGTATTTGAATTATAGGAAGAGCTTTCTTGGTGTTCTATTTTCATCTTATAATTATCTAAAGCAGAACCACAGCCTACTTAATTATTTTTGCTTTCTGTTTCCCTGTTATCTTAAAGAAATTTTAAAAACCTAGGAGTTAGACTTAAATTCATTATTTCTAATTCATTCTTTGATTGTTGCTGCTGTTGTTATTATTTAAAACAATCACAACTCTTGACTCCATCCATATATTTATTCCTTCTCTTAGGCTCATTAGGGCTAAAAATAGATTGGGTTAGACTTAATTAATGCAATAATTTCTCAACTGAGAAAAGGAATCATCAATATTCTCTATGCTCTTAATGGCCCCTGGCATTACCACATCAGGGCTCTGACATGGTCCAAAAGATAGGCAAATGTTTTCTAGGCTGATAAAACTTTTTATAGACTTAGGTTCAAAACTTTGATCTGCAACACTAATTTAAACTACTTTGAATTTATGATCTTTGGGGAAATTTGTGATCCACATGCAAACTGTTATTACAATAAATTAGCTCCCGGTAGGGGTCGATATAAGGAAATGAGTATGATTCTATGACTAGGCAGAGGGAAAGTCTAACAAAAATAGTCAAGGGTTGGAAAGAGAAATGTTTTCCCAGAGATATCTTAAAATGAGTCAGATATTTATTTGTCCTGAGTGGTTTAGTTGAAACATCTCCGGACGCTGAGTGATGTATTATATAACTCTGAAGTTTATTCCCATTTCTGCAATCTGGTGATAAATCTCAGAGCAGTACCTTAGATTTGTGTTCTCACAAGTGGGGGATATGGACCTCTCCCCTTTGACTCCAGTGAGAAAAATATATGTTCAGAAATTGTCTTCTTAGACTTCTCTGTCACTCTTCCTGCCTAAAGACCCTGAAGACAGATGTAATTACATATAAAGGCAAAAAGAAAGGAAAGAAGGAAGGAAGGAAGAAAGGAAGGGAGGAAGGAAGGAAGAAATTGGATCCCTACCTCATACAAACACAAAAATTAAATCTATGTGGATTAAGGATTTATTTATATGTCAAATGCAAAACTTTAAAACTTTCAGAGTTCTGTAGGTGAGTATCTTTCTGACCATGGATCCTTTAAACAATGCATCAGATTGTGCTGGCCATAAAATAAAAGCTTGAGAAATTCAACTATGTTAAACAAAGAACTTCTGCTCATCAAAAGAAACCTTTCAAAATTGAAAAGATAAGCCACAGACCGAGAGAAGGTATTTATAACACACATAACAGACAATATTGTTATTAGGGCACATAAAGAACTCCTTCAAGTGAATAAGAAAAAGGCAAAAAGTCCAATAATATAAGAGGCAAAAGAAATGAAGAGGCATTTCATGGAAGAGGTAACATACATGACCAAAAAAAAAAAAAAAAAACATTTGAGGAGATAGACACACATGCTTATTAGTAAGAAGGGAAATGCAAATCCAGACTAGGAAGTACCATTTTATACCCAATTAATTGACAAAAATTCAGAAATATGACAGTAGCAAGTATTGGAAGAGATAGGCGTCAACAGAATCACTTGTACATTTCAGGTAGGAGTATAAATTGGTACATGCATTTAGGAAGATAATTTAGCATTGTCTTGTAAAGTCATATCTCATGACCTGGTAATTCTATTCTTACGCATATACTTGTCTACCACCCAAACATTCTTATTTTTAAGAATACCAAAAAAAGAAAAAAAAGATGTTCACACCAGTAGAATAGATACTATATGTATATATATTATATATATATGTAAAATATATATGTATATATATTTTACATATATATATAAAATATATATGTATATATATTTTACATATATATATAATATGATATGATGTGATATGATATAGCAGAAATCATTCTATTGGGTATTTACCCAATAGATTGAGTGAACTATAACTACCCACAATACAGATGAATTTTAGTAACATAATATTGAATGAGAAAAGCATGTCCAAGATATAAAATGAAGCAAACTAAGTAGCATATTATTCATGCATATATAAAAATAATAAAGACAAAATGCAGGATACTGGATGTTTCTGGAGTTGAGGTTGATAACTCATTGGTTAAGTTTAATTTTGGGGATAGGTATTCTTAGATTGGGATGGCAGAGTCATCCAATCATTTAGTTAAAAGTCACTTAATGGTTTTCATTAAATAACTAAACAAAAACAAATGAAAAAAGAATAAATGAATGAAAAGATAGCTAACTCCAGACCAAAGATGAAAGTGTTCATTAACCAAATTTTGTATGTATGAGATCTCCCCAAAAGAGAATAAAAAATAAATAAAACGTGATTTCATAATTGGTTTTATTTGTGCATTATAGTCTTTCAAGGATTACAAAATCTCTGACAAGTTTCAATCCATAGATTCTATACTACATAACAGTATTTTACCTACCTCCTCTGACTTCGTCTCTTCTTAGTGTTTCATTTTTGACTTCCAGTTGGAGAAATGGGCAAAAGAGAAAATACTTAAATGTTTTTCTCAAAACTCAGTAGTGAATCTAGATAAATGACTTCCTAGCTTTTATCTCTATATCCAACAGAACACTGGTATATACTTCACCCTAATTAACAGCAATGACATGCATAGTTCTTGTGAGTTTTTCATTTTTGCTTATTGGGCTTATTTTTAAATCAATTTTGCCAGCGGGTTAATATTTTCATTAATCTTTTCAAAGAACTGACTGTTTGCTTTGTTAGTTTTCTCTACTGGTTGTCTATTTTCTGTATTATTAATCTTTATTTTCCTTCCTTCTACATATTTGTGTTTAGTTTGTTTATATTTTATACTTTTTTTTTGAGAGAGAGAGAGGGTGCAAGTGAGCATGGGGTGGGGGGGAGACAGAGAGAGAGAGAGAGAGAAGTAGGGCACACCCAAGGTGTGGCTCTAGCTCACTCAATGTGGGACTCAAATTCACAAACCCTGAGGTCATGACCTGAGCTGAAGTCAGATGCTTAAGGACTAAGCCACCCAGACGCCCACTTTTAGATCTTTTTAAGATTGGAAATTTAGGGGGTTGGTTTTAAGACTTTCTTTGTTTCTAATGTAATCATTTAAAGCTAGACATTTCTCTCTAAATACTGCTTTAGTTACATTTCACAAACTTAATACATTATTTTCATTTTAATTCAATTAAAAATCTTTGTAAAATATCTTGTGATTCCTTCTTTGGTCCACTGGTTATTTAGAAGTATGTTATTTAATTTCCAAATGTCTAGGCCTTTTCTAAGTATCTTATTATTATTACTTTCTAATTTGTTATTTATTTTATTTATTATTTTAACTCATTTCTACTGTAGACAGAAAACCTATTCTGTAAGATTTAAATCTGAAATTTACAGAAACTTACTTTATGGCTTGGTTTATGGTGTACCTTGGTGAATGTCTTACGTGCACTTGAAAGTATATTCTGCAGTTGGTGGGTATAGTGTTCTGCAAATGCCAATAAGGCTAAGCTGATTGGTAGTTTTGTTTATATCTTCTACATCCTTACTGATTTTTAAATCGATTTATTATATCAGTTACTGAAAAGAGAGTGTTAAAATATCTAACTATGATTGTCTTCCTTAAGTTCTGTCAGTTTTTGCTTTCTATCTTTTGAAGCTCTTAGTTCATATATATTTATGTATTCCTGATGAATTGACACTTTAACATTTTTCAGTCTTTTGTAACATTGTTTAAAGCCCACTTTGTCTGATATTAATATAGTTATATCAAGTCAAGTTTCTTAGGTTTACTGTTTACCAAGTATATTTATTCCCTACTTTTAATTACAACCTATTTGAGTTTTTACATATAAAAGTGCATTTCTTATAAAGTACCTATAGTTCAGCCTTACTTTTTAAATTTTTTTATGTTTATTTATTTGTGAGAGACAGAGAGAGAGAGAGAGAGACCAGGGGAGGGGCAGAAAGAGGAAGACACAGAATCCATAGCAGGCTTCAGACCCTGAGCTGTCAGCACAGGGCTTGATACCGGGCTCGAACTCCCTAATGTGAGATCATGACCTGAGCCCAAATCGGACATTTAACTGACTGAGCCACCCTGGCGCCCCAACCTTACTTTTTAAAATCCAGACTGACTTTTTTTTTTTGCTTTTAATGGGTGTGTGTAATCCATTTGATTTTACTGTAAGTATTGCTATAGTTGGGTTTAAGTCTGCCATCTTACAATTTTATTTTATCTGCCACACGTGTGAGATAGGATGACTTACCAGCCCAGGAGACACATCAACCCCAGGCATACTATAATAGTTGGCTACTCTCGGATCACAAGATGCATCTTTACCTTATCAATTTCTAATTCAAATTAATATCGTACGTCTTCATATAAAATGTAAGAACCTTACTATAATTCCATTTACTACCTCTCTTTCCTTCTTTTTGCTATTGCTTTCATGGATTTTACTTACATATACATTATAAACTCCAAACTAAATAATAATTACTTTTGCTTTAAGCAGTCAAGTATATTTTTAAAAACTTAGAAGAAAAAAAGTTTTTTTTAGAAACATATGGTACATTTATTTACCGCTCCTGGTGCTCTGCATTCTTGCCTGGAGATTTAGTTTCCATTTGGTATCATTTTCCTTCAACGTGCAAAACGTCCTTTAATACTTCTTACAGTGTACGTCTGCTGACAATGAATTCTCTCGGCCTTTGCTTGTTTGAAAATGCCTATTGCATTCTCATTTCTCAAAGGCAGTTTTACTAGCTATAGAATTCCGGGTTGACAATTGTCTTAAGCCCCTCTAGCACATTAAAGATAATCTCCCACTGTCTTCTGGTCACCAAAGTTACAGAAAAGAAATCATATTACATTCTTATTATTATTCCTCTGTGCCTAATGGGTCTTTTATTTTTGTCTTTTTTTTTTTAAGTTTATTTCTTTATTTTGAGAGAGAGGGAGAGAGAGAGAACATGCATAGTTGGGGAGGGGCAGAGAGAACGAGCGAGAATCCCAAGCAGGCTCCCCACTGTCAGCATGCAGCCTGACATGGCACTCTATCCCATGAACCAGAAGATCATGACCTGTGCCAAAGTTGGGCACTTAAGTGACTGAGCCACCCAGGAGGTACCCCTTATTTTGACTATTTAAAGTTTTTTTCTTTATCTTTGTTTTCCATCAATTTGACCATAATGTGTCTTGGTGTGGTTTTCTTTGTATTCATCCCACACACTATTTGTTGTGGTTCTTTTATCCAATTTTGGAAAAATTTCAGCCACAGTTTGTTCAAATATTTTTTTTCTATACCCCTCTGTTCTCTCGCTCAATCTCTCTCTTTCCATCCGTCCCCATTGCTTCCTCTCCCCTCCACTCTAGTCTCTTCTCTTCTCCTTTTCTCCTCTTTTTGGGCAGTAAAAGATGTATTTTATTATTTTATTTCTTAAAAACATTTATTTTGAAATAGAGACAGTGTGCAAGCAGGGGGAGGGGCAGAGAGAAAGGAGAGAGAGAATCCCAAGCAGACTCTAAGCTGTCACCATGGATTCGACCTGGGGCTCGGTCCTACGAACCATAAGATCATGACTTGAACTAAAATCAAGAGTTGGTCACTTAACCTACTGAGCCACCCAGGTGCTCATACTACATATATTTTAGATCACTTGATATTGTCCCACAAGTTCCTGAGGCTTTGTTCACTTTCACTTGATTTTTATTTTTCTGATATTTTACTTTTCCGTTAAAGATTTTCATCAGACTCTTTCTTACAATTTTCATTTATGTGCTAATATTCCTTACTTACTTATTCATTATGTCCATCTTTTCCTTCAAGTCCTTGAAATATGTATATTAGCTATTTTCAAGCCCTTGTTGGCTAAATCTAACATCTTGGTCACCTTAGGGTCTACTTTTTATTAACTCCATATTTTTTTCTTAATCATTGATTCACATTTTTCTATTTCTTTGCATGTCTAGTCATTATTGACAGTATTCCGGGTATTATGGGTGATATGTTATAGGGATTATTTTGCCTTCCTTCAAAGAGTGCTGAAGTTTGTTCTGACAGGCAGTTATAATATTGTTAGATCTTCATTTTCCTGTCAAGCTTGATTTTATGCGCTGTTAGAGTGATTCTATTTTGATTTTATCCTTAGCCCTAGGAAATGGCTAGTTTACTCTGAAGGTATGGTATTTCTCTGGTTTTAACTGATTGCAATGACATCTCTACTCTGGCTGGGCCAGGACTCCAACATCTTCCAGAGCTGTAGGATGTCTAGTATCTTGGTTCTGATTTTAGCTTCACACTAGCTGTCTTCTACCAGGCTGCTAGCCTGCACCAAGGATCCATGATGAATCTCCACACACACTTCTGGGGTTGTCCTCTGTGTAGCTGTATCCTTTCCAGTACCCTGCTCACACATCTCAGCCTTTTGCAGCCCCACCTCTCATCTCGTCTCCTCAAAAAAAGCAACACTACTCTTTGGGCTTTCCCTTCCTGAGTTATGATCCAGAAATTTCTCCGACACAGAAAGCTAGGGTAGCCATGAGTGTCCCTTTGTCTATCTTCTTCCTCCCAAGGATCACAATCCTGCACTGCCTGTTATGCAATACTTTAAAACAGCTAGTTACCTCATATATTTTGTTCAATTTTATAGTGGCTTATGATAGTTGGGCAAATTCAGTAGCAATTATTCCATTCTGGACAGAAGAAGAAGTGACATTACTTGATTTTATAAGCTTTCATTTTGTTTTAATAAAAATTTTGAATTTTTATGGTGTTGCAAAGCAAATTGAATTATGACTAACATCCACAGTTCAGAGATCTAATTTCTCATGTTTTTGCAGAGCTGTCACATCTCCAACTGCTACAAGTTTTTTCCCTTTCATATGTCAGAATATTTCTCTGGAACTTTTGTACTTTCTTCCACCCCCACTCCCAGTGTTCCCCTCCTCATGCCAGTTTAAGGACCCTACCCCAAAATGGCTTACCATCCACATCTTCTGAAAGATTCATCTCAAAACTTGAATCCCCTAAATCTTTAAGAACTTTTAAAAGTCCAGGGTCCTGGGGCACCTGGGTGGCTCAGTTAGTTAAGCTCCGACTTCAGCTCTGGTCATGATTTCACGGCTTGTGGGTTTGAGCTCTGTGTTGAGCTTTGTGCTGTGACAGCTCACAGCCTGTAGTCTGTTTCTGATTCCATGTCTCCCTTTCTATCTGCCCCTCTCCCGCTTATGCTCTGTCTCTCTATCTAATAAGCATTAAAAAAAAAAAAAGTCCAGGGTCCAGTCACCATTTGTGCATTATGAAAATGCTTCTTGAATCTGTTCATATTTTCATTCTAAGCTCTATTTAGACAAAAGATCTCCAGTATGCAATTCTTTATACTTTTATGTATGTGTAGAATTTTTTACAATAAAATATAGCAAAAACAAAAAGAAATCTCTAAAAGTTCACAGTTAATTCTCCCTCATTAATTTGTTCTCTCAGAGTCAAAAAACTATCCTTCAAGAACTAAACAATGCCCTTTGTTTCCAAATCCAGAATTTAATGAACAAGTCTGACTTCTCTCCAAGATTACTTTCATTACTGTATAAACATAAGTCACCTTCCTAGTTTTCTTTATCCTTTTTAAAAATTGTTTATTTATTTTTGAGAGAGAGAGAGAGCATGCACATGAGTAAGGAAGGGGCCGAGAGAGAAAGAAAGAGAGAATCTCAAGCAGGTTCCACAATGTCAGTTCCGAGCTGATGAGGGGCTCAAACTCATGAACTATGAGATCATGACCTGAGCTGAAATCAAGTTGGACACTCAACCGACTGAGCCACCAAGGTGTGCCCCCTCCTCCTTCCTTTATTTTGTCTGAACTCTACTATTTCCTTTAGTCTCTCTTCATTGGATAGCTCTTAAATCTGTGGTCATTTTTGTTGTTTTTCTATAGAACTTTCAAATATCCTTTATGCTTCTTTCTCAAGTATAGCAATGCTAGCTGTATCTGATACTCTAGGCAAGCATCCACGATGGATATGGACAAGAAGAAAATGACCATCACCCAGCAAGGAGGTTCTGAGCTTACGTTGAGGTCCTCTTTGGCTTGAGACACATAGCAATGACAGATAAAAAATATCCCAATTATGTTCTCTGATGACAATACTGTTCATTTGGCAGTTGGTTATAAAAAGATAGATTTTAAAAACTACAAATGTGCAAAGTAAAAAACACATTAAAAACAAAACTGGAAACTCCCTCAGTGAAATATTTATAAATTTTGCATAAGCCTTTAAAAAAAAGCTAACAGGTAACTAATGGAAACATTTCAGAAGACTTTTAAAACTTCCAGAGTCACTGGGTTGGGAATCCTGGCTCTCAGACTCACAAGTTGGATCAATTTGGGCAAATGATGGAAACTCCTAGAGCCACAGTTTCTAGTCTGTGATACACAGACATTCCTTGGTTTCCATGATGTTTTCCCAGAAATGCCCACCTTGCAAATAACTCCTGTTCCTTAAACCCTTTTCTGTTCTCACTTAAATGGGCAACGAAACCTAGATCTGTCAGTCTGATGCCACAGCCCAGTCCAGCCACTCTGTTATAATTTATATAATTTTTATAATATATATAAGTATATATTATATTATATATTTATATAATTTTTTATAGTTTAGAAAATATAAAAGATAGCTTAGGAGAGGCCACCAAAGTGGTAGTCCTTAACACACACTCCCATTTATACCCGTGATTCCCCCAAGGAGAATCCAAAAGAAAATGGGCCGTAGAGTGTCTATAGGGAGAAGACACTTTCTGCTCCATGTTGGTGGGCTAAGTCTGGCTGATCCCTTCTACAGAGGCCCAGGAGGGGTGAATCTCTCCTGACCTTGAGGCTGAGGACCAAGGAAGAGAGAAGCTTCCTTCAGTTGGCCTGGCAGGGAGGCAAGAGAGCTGATGGTGTGCTTGGCTGTCAGCGCAGGGACACATGGGCAGACACCTTTGCCTTCCACTACCTGTGATCTCCATTAGAAGGAAATTCTCTGATCAGCTACATCTGAGACCAAAGTAGCCAACAAAGAAATAAAACGCCCCATCAAAGCAGTAGGTATCCAGCAGCCACAGAGACGAAAAACTATTAGATCATATACCTAAGGAAATAATCTGTTTTCCTAGAGGAAACAGATGAAAACATTATTTTTTTTAAACATGCACTTTAAGAACACAATTGCATCTGCAAATAAATAATATTAGTTAATAATAAAACACAAGATTTCCTAATAAAAAATTCTGAAGGTAAATTAAAGGAGAAATGTTTACTGCTGTAAAGATTTGAATATCAGTCTGGAAGTTCCTGAACATGAGCAAGCAAAAACATGAGAAGATGGAAATCATGTCAGAAAAGATAAGAGATCTGGAGAATATATTTAGGACATGTAGCAAACAAATACTAGGAATAACATACAAATAATAGGAGTTCCAGAAAGAAAAAAAGTGAGGAAAATTTAATAATAAACCTACCAAAATAAAACAAAGAAAACCTCACAATTAAACAAACAAACAAGGAAACTTTAACTTGAGTAGAAAGACGGGAGTCTGAAAACTGAAAGGCACGTTGATGAAAAATCACAAGGATGTAGGTATATCCCATTAAAAATGCTCAATTCTAAGGACAATGGGAAAAATCTTAAAAGCTCTTAAGCTGAAAGAGCAAATTACCTAAGGGGAAAATGCATAGTCTCAAGTGCTTTTATAATTACAAAAAAGACAAAAAATAAAAGAACTTAGAATTCCATTCAAGAAATTTAAAGAGATCAACTTTTTAAACAAAAGAAAAGAATGAGAGAATATACATAAAAGAGAATGCAAATAAACACAAAGAGAGTAAGGATAAGTAAATGTAAAAGTTACTCTAAAGAAGATGAGTAACAGAAGAGAGAAATCTCCAGAGCCAGATGAGAAAGAATTGTCAGAGACAAGGCAAAGAATGAAAGAAAGGATGCAAGAGAAATTTTAAGAATCACAAGAGAATGCTCATCTCTCTAGAAGCACATATATGGCAACGAATTTTAAGACCTAGAAGATAATAATTACTTTCTGGAGAAATGCAAATGGTGAACTGGCCCAAGAAGAAATAGTAATCTTAGGGGCACCTGGGTGGCTCGGTCAGTTAAGCATCTGACTTCAGCTCAGGTCATGATCTCGTGGTTCGTGGGTTTGAGCCCTGTGTCAGGCTCTGTGCTGACAGCTCAGAGCTTGGAGCCTGCCTCAGAATTTGTGTCTCCTACTCTCTCTGCACCTCCCCTGCTCATGCTCTGTCTCTCTTTCTCTCAAAAATAAAATAAACATTAAATTTTTTTTTTAAAGACTAATTATGGCAGAAGAAATGGTGGTAATAGGGCTAACATCTAAACAGGTACCAAGATTAAGTGGATTCCTGGAGTGGTGCTATCTAATCTCTAAAGAACTGATTTTTTTTTTCAATGCTGTTTAAATTATCCCAGGAATGAGAGGAAATATAGTCAGCCCAACTTTAATGCCAAAATCTGATCAAGTAGAAAATGGGATGAAAAAGTTACGGAGCTAATATCACTTTCAAATAAGATGCACAAAATTCTAAGCAAAATACTAGCAATTATTAGCAAATTCTCAAAAATAGATGCACTAAGATCAAGCGTTATTAAAGGAACATGAAAGTGGATTGCTATTAGAAAATCACCCTCGGGGAACATCAACACAATCTAGTACATCAATCAAGTAAAGGATAAAACCCACAGAATCATATTAATAAGTCTTGGGAAAGCTTTGATAAAATTCGACAACTATTTCTTTAAAAATTTTTTTTTAATATTTATTTATTTTTGAGAGAGAGAGAGAGAGAGAGACAGAGTGCGAGCAGGGGAGGGACAGAGAGAGATGGAAACACAGAATCCGAAGCAGGCTCAGAGCTGTCAGCACAGAGCCTGACACAGGGCTCAAACCCACGAACCACGAGATCATGACCTGAGCTGAAGTCAGATGCTTAACTGACTGAGCCACCCAGGTGCCCCAACAACTATTTCTAATAAAAACTCATTATAAGTAACAAAAATTCTGATCTATTGAAGACCACTCCAAACCAACCACAGCTGTCCTTTGAAATGATAAAACACAGTACACTAAATTGTTTTCATTAAAATCAGAAGCTAGAGAGAGATACCTTGTTATCACCATTATTGTGTATAACACTTCTGTGGTTAAATAGTTGGCAGGCACATGCATTAGAGAAGATATTAAAACCACACTTTTTGCGGATGATACAATTGTACACATGGAAATCCAAGAGACTCTAGTAAAAAAATGTACTAGATCGATTAAAGAATTTTTCAAGATGATAGCATACAAGGTAAATATTAAAAGATAAGACAGTTTTCCTCTAGCAACGTGTTCCTAAATGAAAACAAGGGGAATCCTACTTGTAATAGTAACATAGTATATATAAATAATGGAAATATATATATACATGTATATAAAGTCACAGGATCTATAAGAATTGATAAAACCTTATTAAGTAATAAAGATGTGAACAAAGTTGAATATAACCTTTTCGGGTTTGAGAGGCCATACTATCCTGAAAAATGTGAATTGTTGCAAAACCAAAATACAAGCTCAGGTGAATTTCAAATGGAATTCTAAAATGGTTTATTGCATCTAACATATCCTAAAATTTGTATGGATCAAAAGATGCCCCCAAAATAGTCAAGAAAAACATGAAAAGAAAAAGAAAACAGTGTGTGGTTAGGAAGAATAAGGAGATTGGAAATATCACAGGATTTTTATATCATCAAGGTAATCAAATGAATATGGCATGGCATGAGATTAGACACAAAGATCACTGGGTAGAATAGAGAATTGGAAGACTACACTATATATAAGAACACATGTAAGATGGCTTAATACCATAGTTGTCGATGGATATATTAATAGCAGTCATACAAGAGCTCTGACAAGGGGGCATATTATCATGTAGAAAAATGAGAAGAAAATAAGAACAGTTTCCAGAAGACCAACTCCAAGTGTAACAAACACATGAAAAGATGCTTTAAAGTACTAGTAGGCAGGGAAATTTAAATAGCACTAGCTACGAGCTGTCACTTCTTACTTACCAAACTGACCCCAATGAATATTAGCACCAATTGCTGGCCGAGGAGTGGAAAAAAGAAAAAGATACTCTCAAACGTCACTAGTGGGAGTATGAGAATTTTTTTTGTTGTTGTAAAACTGTCAAACAGCATCTCATAAAATTAAACACATTTATAGTCTCCAACTCAACATCCTACTCTTGGGAATCCAGCCCACAGAAAGAAAATCACCATTAATTGAGGAAATATATAAAAGGTATTTCCTGCAAGATTGTTTGTAGGAAATAACTGGAAACAGAAAGAATGCCTTTTGCAGGGATACGGCTGGCTGAAGTATGAAATGCCCACGCCAACGGGAAATAAGAAGCCATTAAAAAAATAAATACAGGTTTCTGTCAAGTGACTTGGAGGAATTTCTACAAGATGAAGAAAGTGTTTGATGGTAAAACATGCAAGAACAAAACAAAAATACTCGTGTATCATGGATGTGTGTGTATGTCTATTTGGGTTCTGTGAGAAGGGAAAGGGGATGATTTATTCACGTAGGTCACAGTGGGTGTGCCTGGGGTTAACAGGGGTCAAGGCAGGGGGTTGGGGGGAAGGACCAGCTGCTTTTACAGTGCAGCACTGGGATGAATTCTGCAGAGAAGTTGCCATCCTCTATCCTTGCATCACTAATAGCTATAAGAAGAAAGCATTTTTCTTTTCTTGTTTTTAATGTTTATTTATTTTTGAGAGAGAGAGAGACCAAGAGAGACTGAGCATGAACCAGGAAGGGCAGAGAGAGAAGGAGACACAGAATCCGAAGTAGGCTCCAGGTTCTCAGATGTCAGTACAAAGTCCGACGCAGGGCTCGAACTCTTGGACCTGAGCCTGTCGGATGCTTAACCAATTGAGCCACCCAGGTGCCCCAGCATTTTTCTTATTTCTATCTGAATTCGAAGGGATGTTTTTTTGTTTGGTTGTTTTCACAATTTAATTTTCTTTACTTCTATTTGAGAATTTGCAATGTTGGAATTTTATACTCTCTCTAGGTTTTTATTTGGGTTTAAACTGGTGATGGTGCACATTTCTTTGTCAAAGACAGAATGATGGGTACTTTTATTTCCTACGTCCTCTTAATGCTATTCAGTCTTTTTTGTTTGTATATTTTTTAGCCACACAACATAACACGTTTCTACAAGCAAGTTTTTCCAATGCTCAAATATTCTATCCTAGATCATAATTCATAGGTGAGCATTAATTATCCTACAGGTCTGTTATTCAGTCTAGGAGACTCAGGGAAGGCTACCTGGAGGAGGTGTGTGACACACGGTAGGCACACAGATATTTATTAGCAAGGACATTTCTAAATTGACACTGAAGGGATAGGTAGGAATTAGCCAGGCAGAGAACTGGGAGAACATTTAGGTTATTACAGGCAGAGGAAATACTACCAATGACAGCTGGCACTTACAACAATTGGCACTTATTGAGACAACTGCCATTTATTGTGAGTTCACTAATGTAACTTGCTAAATACTTCATATGAATGAGTTCACACACTCCACGCATTCACCCTATTATCTCCAATCGATAGGTGAAGAAACTGAGGCTTGCTCAGGTATCAAGGCCTCGTCGAACACGGTGGGAGGTACAACTGGGATTCAAACCCCAGTCTGTCTGTCCGCAAAGCCTGAGCTATTATGGGTTGTGGTGTATGGACGCCAGGAACAGCAGGTATAAGAGGATGCATTATGTCTCCTTCATGGATGGGGTTACTTAACAACTTACCAGGCATCTTACCTGTTTCACATTTCATTACCTGAAAGAATGTGGTAACATTTTCACACCTGGACATTTGTGCACTTTGTCGTCTAGATATTTTAGAAAAATATTCAATGAAATAATTCCCTGCATTAACCTGTAGGTGATCCCAGTATTAATACTATTTTATTCAGAGAAATATCAATGTATTCTATGCTGCTTTTAGAGTTTTTAAGATACGTTGCTCTCCTGGACATGGGAAGCATTTCCCCTAAGGTAATTCAATAATTAAAACATCTTTTCTTTAAAAATGCTTTTCCCTACCAATCTAGTTTTTTAAAAACAATTCTTATAGTAGTTTGCCTTCATTAGGACTGTTAAAAAAAAAGGAAAAAAAAAAAAGACTGTTCTTTACACATATGGGCCTTATAGGGTGAGCACTAAATGGTGAGGATTTCATTTTACTCAGGGTGAAGAGTGTCCAAACTCTCATCTATTTTCATCTCTGTCTTTGCCTGGGATCATTTGTTGTCCAGGAACAGAAGTCCTCTTAAACTAGTTAGAGTAAAAATAAAAAAATTTACCTTAAGGGAAATATCTCACAGATCGTAAAAGAATAAATCTGATTGGAGTCTCAAAAGAGCTAGAAAAGGAACAGAACAAAAAAAGTCAGGGACCTCCATTTCTCTGGAACCATGTACCCTCTATTTTTACTTCTGTTTACCCGCTTTATTCTTTCCACTGCACACCAACCAGTCTTTTCTATTTCATCGCACGGGACCCCTTGACAGTTTTGGATGATTCTCAGGTCAATGTACAGTTGAGTTCGACTCTCGGCTCCATGGATCTGAAGGGTGGATCTAATTGGTCAGTGGTCACTAACCTCTCCCCACACTGGGCCCTGGTTCACACAACTGTGATCAAGGAGGTGTAGGACCATTTAGTATATAGGATACAGGGCTCTCCTTCAGGGCCTTGGGGAGAGTGGCTCTCTAAGAACAGTGAGTGGGGTTAGAGCTAGCTGCCATCAAAGTCATAGCCAACAGACAGTCATAACAAGAGTAGTACCATTTTACATAAAATCATCCAGGATTATATTTTCATGTTCAACTGGATATATGCAAATGCAATGCAAGTAACTTGAAGATATCTTTGTGGAACCTTCCCGAATTCATATATCCAAGTTCAGCTCTCAGGTAAATGTCTGATGCCCCAAAATAATGTAGTCTATAAATAATGTTTTCTTTAAAATTTCCATTTCTGGATTTCAGGATACAATTTGACATGTACCTTAGTCAAAGACTTGTAATTCGAGGGCAACTCTTAAGTTAAAAATAAGCCAACGTCCCTGGCAAAAGAGTGATGCAAGTGAATGGAGAGAAAAGTGGAAAGGCTGAGGGTAAGAAGAGATTTTTTTTTTTTTTTTGGATTGCCTGTAGGTTTTCATCATGGCCTCGGTTCACTTGCCATTATTAGCCTGGGTAATTAATAGCTGGCTGGCTGGATTTCCTGTTATTTTCAGGTTCTATCATCTTTCAAGTGAATTTAGTCAGGGCTGATCTTACTGAATAGGTTTCTAGCCTAGACCCCTGGTGACATTCCAGGGAATGGCAAGTGAAAAACAACCGAAGACAACAAAGTAGCATCTTTCTCCCTTTGCAGTGTCCTACTCTGACAGCTCACCTTGGGCCACAGCACCTGCTTGTCCATGGTGATAACGTGACGTCATTAGGTTCCTAATGACAAGAGCCTACTGTGTCAGCTTAGGTTAAAAATATGTCTCTAGTAGCTTTCATTTCTATCATCTCCTGTGTTCTGTTTCTGTTAATTCACAGTGCCCTTTCCCCCATTGTTTACATGTCTGCCTCTCCTTAAAAATTTTTTAAAATATTTATTTATTTTTGAGAGACAGAGAGACATTAGAACACACACACACACAAACACACGCACACACACACACACACACACCTGTGCAGGGGAGGGACAGAGGATCTAAAGCAGACTCTGCTTTGACCAGCAGAGCACCGCATGTGGGGCTCGAACTCATGAACCTTGAGATCATGACTGGAGCTGAAGTCTTAACACTTAACTGGCTGAGCCACCCAGGCACCCCTGCATCTCTGTCTTTATATTCTGTTCATCTCCTATATTTTCTTCCAAGATTCTTGAGATAGGTTGTTTATTCTTTCAGCAATCAATGAGCTATTTGGGAAGTGATTAGTTTTGCTATTTTATTTGCTGTGCCCCTGAAAGCATAGCCCTCAAAAGGAGGGCCTGAAAACATACATGAGGGAGGAGCCTTTGACTTTAGCCACTTGCTATGTATATTAGATATATGTCATGAGATTCCCACTGAATTTTATTTAGTTAAAAAAAAATCACAATTAGCAAGACACACAAACAGGCTACTGTAGATTGAATGTTTGTGTCCTGGCCCCACCCTCCCACCCCCATACCTTTGTTGAAATCCTGATCTCCAAGGTGATGGTATTTGGTGATAGGACTTTGGGAGGTGATTAGGTCATTAGAGTATAGCCTTCCTGGATGGCTCTAATGCCCTGATCAAAGATGCTCCAGAGAACTCCCTCACCCCTTCCACCGTGTGAGGACACAGCAAAGAGAGCCATCTGTGAACCGGGAAGCCTGCTCTCACCAGACACCGAATTTGCCAGTGCCTTGATCTTGGACTTCTCACGTTCCAGAACTGTGAGAAATGTTTGTTGTTTATAAGCCGGTCAATGATATCTTCCTTATTAGCAGCCCAGACTAAGACATGGACCTTTATCATTTCCAAGTTTAGACATGTTCCTAACACCATCAGACAGCCTTTGTCCCCCTCCCACCACCACCCACTCCGCATGAGGCAACTTTTCTGTCCCCAGCCCTCGTGTAGGTGGTTTTCCTTTTAGGGCCTTTTGTACCTCCAGGTTATCCTTCTGGCCACACCTGGTAATGCATTTGAACACAGGATTTGAATATTTATTTGTTATCAAATACCTGATACTGTGTGACTCTCAAAATGCTACCATTCCCTTTATCACACATACTCTCAATGCTTCCGTACCATTTATAAAAAACAAATCACCAAGAGTCTCATAAACACCAAGAGCTTAGGTGTATATGTCCCTCGAACAGATGCATGTGCTTATTTATTTTTATCACTGTCTGCCCAAGCTGAATCAGAGAGCAGCCACCATGCTTCTTGTTAGGTAGATGCCCCGATAAACAGCAATAGCTCAGAGAGTCAGCAGATGAGTGCATTTCCCCCTTTCATTAGAGTTCTGATTTATCTGATGTTTGTAACTGTTGGGGAGAGAGGAGGTGTGGCCCTGCCCGAAGACTGAAGAGCAGACTAGATCTCTTTTGGGGGGAGAGGTAACATGTTGTGGCTCTTTGTATTTCTCTCACACTGCTCATTTTCCTTTTGAAACTCCTTCCAGAAGTCCCTCTCTCCTCCATCCCATGAACTTCTTCAAACCACAAAGAATCCGTCTTAGAAATATGGTTGTAGTTCATTCTTCTAAAAACCAAGCTGGACCCACATTGACCCGCAGTTGCCAGCTCAGTTCCTATGGAATCAGAAGCATCTGATGAAATAACTTCTGGTCTCCTGATTTTTTTTCTTTTTCTCCTTTGCCCGCTCTTCTATTTCTCTACATTACCTTTTTCGACTGCCAGTGCCCATGGGGAGGTTCATGGATGGCACTCAAACAGCCAAGGGCTGGATGTACTTGAGCTATAACTCTCCAGTTTTCCAATGTCTTTTTCTTTGAGATTTATTGCAGTGAAAGGTTACTAGGATACTATAATTCTCAGAGTATGAATGTATTTTATTCTAAGTTCAAAAATTACCATGGCCTTGTATCTATATATCCACATCTATGTATCCTAAAAGTTCACAATTCTTATGCAGTATAGATTGAGTTTTAGATAAAAATTTATTCAATAAATATTTATTGTGTGTCTTTATGTATCAGGAAGGAAATACAGTGGTGAAAAACAGAGAGGTCCCTGGTCTCCTGGAGTGGGCGTTCGAGGAGAATAGGTTCTACAAGTTTTACTCCAGAAGTCAGAGAGAAAAATAGTGTTAGAAACTGGAAGGGAATAGGTATTTGGCATGTTCTGTAGTATACATACGATAGATACAGAGTTGAAAAAAGTTTTCATCACAAAATATTTCAGTTACTTCTATTCAGGAAGTACATGCTCATTATTTTCTTCGAACCAAAAATTACTTTATCTCTCTTTTCTTTGAAGTTCTCTTAAATCTGTTATTATTCAGTGTCTCTATCCAATTTCTCATCAAATTGCCCTATTTGTAGCTTCCAAACGTTAACACCTCAATGCTGAAATGAAGCCTGTAAAATGACTTAGTGGCTTAAACTGTGTGTGAGGCAGAACTGGTATTTAAGTCCTTAATGAAATTATGAGCTTTGAAAGCGTTTCATTTTGGGTTTACTGGGGGTCACTCCTTTTTTCTTTCAGAAGGCGGTTTAGGAAGGGTGGGGAATACTCCTACTACACATTTATGACATTGCCTTCTCTTTTAAAATATAGTTTTCATGAACTTGTGATTTATGACCAGTTCACACTGCTTGAAGGCATCTGTAAAGTTTGTGTATGTTTTTCCAACTCCCAAAGCAGTTTCTTTCTACTGGTCTAATTCTCGCGGGCAGAAAAGCTAAAATATGTCTCCTGTTGCTTCACCGATCGCTTGCCAGAAAAGTGAAAGTGGGGAGACAAGAAAATAGAGAAGAAAAGAGCACGAAGGTGGAGAGAGGAAAAGAGGAGAGGGAGGGAGAAAACGAAGGAGCATTGGAGCGCTGGAGCACTGATTGCGGACCAGCAGATCCAGAGCGGCCACAGCGCGGAGCCACCGGCGCCCACTGGTCCCCAAAGCTGCCAATCGAGGCGTAATCCTGTAGGAATTTCTCCTGGGTTTAGCTGGGAGTCACATTGCCGCCTCCTCTCCCCCAGACGCCCGGAGGAGCTGGGAGAAGGCAGGCGAGGGAGGGAGGGAGGGAGGGAGCGGGAGGAGGAGAGGAGGAGGAGGGGGAGGGGGAGGAGGAGGAGGATCAGGGAAGGGAGGCGGTGGCGGGAGAGGAGGAGGGGCGCAGCCGCTGAGCCACTAGCCCCGCTCGGACGCGCTTCTCTCCATATACTCCCGGAGCTCCAGCCGCGCGGACCGCCCGCCCGCCCTGACCGCTGTGCCCCCAAACTTCAGCTGCAGCCACATTCCAAGCCATCTAATTTATTCCTCAAAACCAGCAACTGAGCCGCGACACGGGGACGGAGTCCGCGGAGGAGTAAAGCAGCCGCAGAACGAGACGAGCTCTAGAGAACAGCCTCCCCCGAGCAACAACTCGGCTTCGGAGTGCAGGAACCAGCAAGTGAGAAGGCGCCGCATTCCCGGGGCGCAGCCGCGGGCGGCGAGAGCAGGCGCAGGAGCAGCCAGCTCGCGCCCCCGAGCCGGGAGCCCCAGTGCCCGAGCCCGAGCCGCGGTCGCTGCGGCTCTGCCCCGGATCCCTCTGCACCGGCCGCGCCGGGCGCTGGGCAGCAGGCTTCGTTTCGCCCTCGGTGCAAGCCGCGGCTGGGAGCAGCCGGTCCCCGGGGAATATGCGGCGCGCTTGGATCCTGCTCACCTTGGGCTTGGTGGCCTGCGTGTCGGCGGAGTCGGTGAGTGGCCCAGGACGGGGAAGCGCGCGCCGTTTCGGGTGCTCCGGGCCGAGGGGAGTCCGCAGCTCCCACGGGCGGTCGGGCAGCGCCTCCCGGGGGATCCCTACCCCCGCCCCCCACCCCGACCTGGCGCCTGGCCCCCGGGAATCTAGTGGGACAAATGCGCTCGCCCCTCCACCACTTTCCCCCTCGCCTTCCTTTCCCGCAGAAAAGCGCCGCTCGCCGGGGTTGCCGCGAGGTCCCCGGGGGTGAGGGCGCGAGGATCGCAGTTTTGTCTACCCGCAGAGGCCCCTGGACTCTCTCCCAACATCGCCCTCGGAGGGGTCTTGCTGCGTGGCCCGAGAAGCACCTAGAGGAAAGGGGGGCCAGGACAGCCGGAGGAGGGCCAGCGAGGGAACCCGCCCCCTCCGCGCGCTCGGCGAGACCCAGGGACAACCTGGAAACTTGGGGATCCTGTCTTCCACACACCACCCCCCACGCTTAGCTAGCTTTCCTCCTCGGTGGAATGCAAGTCCTGGGGAGATGGGGTCCCGATTTAAGAAACCCGAGAGTGTCCGGAGAGGAAAGTTTGCAAAAGTTCTTTTGTTCGGTGTTCTCTGTGGCTGGGGCGAGGTAGCAGACACTTCGTGGAAAGGCTACCCCCTGAGGCCCAGTCCCGGGTCCCGCGGGGTGCGCGGAAGGCGCCGGAAAATACTGGGGCCCCGGGCTCTGGAATCCCAGCCCTCGAGGGGCGGGGGGGCAGCCCCGCGGGCCCTTAGGGGCAGGAGGACATTTTAATACGGATTACCCTGGAATGGAGCGTGCAGGGCAAGGCGGGGTGACACCAGGCTCGGCCTCGGGTCGCCTGGCCGTTCGGGGACCGAGGCTTGCAGCCTGCCACGCTTCTCCTGGCGGGCCCTGGCAGGGGTGCTTCCGAGGCCCTGAGCAGGCTCTTCTCCCGCCGGGGCCGGCTGCGTGCAGCCAGCCTCCCTCCCCGGCCGCGGCAGTGGGAACTTGGATTCTCCTCCTTTGGGTCGAGTTTCTGGGGCTGGAGTTTGTTTCCCTACGTCGCCCGATGAGCGCCCTCTAAAGGGATCTGCCTCCCTGGGTTTTTCAGGTCGGTGGCGGCCCCTACCTGGGCGCCCCCAGCTTTGCCAGGCTAGGTGGAAGCCTGAGCACCCCAATACTGTCCGCAGCCTCAGTGCTTTCCGGGACGGAGTGCAGCTGTTTGACTCCTTTTTAGCCCCTCATACCTCCTCCCTTTGCCACCTAGTAACTTGTCCCGGGATGGTTTTGTGAGTTTCCCTCCCCCTTCTCCCTCGTTTTGGAGTTGAAGCGGTTTAAAGAGTGGAAAACCTCTCGGGCACTGAACAGCAGATGGACATTTTCCATCAGCGTGGGAGCCGCTGTGTGTACTAGCAGGTCCCCAAACGTTATTTGGGATTGAAAAGCAGACCTGTACACTGTAGACAGAAGAGATGAGTGCTTGGGTGCTTGGGCTGTAAAATAGAACTGCGAGCCTTATCAGTACTTCTCTTTGGCAAACGATGGGCAAATCCTTTGGGACTGGTTAACTCCCAGCCAGTTATGAACTTTGACTCATTGTACACAAAAAGGGAGAGATTCTCTGTTTATTTCAGGAAAAACGTTATTGCTCATCTTGTTGCAAAACAGGGCAAAGGGAGAACTCCCTCTAAAGGTTTTCAAGAGAAGCCTAAAAGGCTGTATAGGGTTAAGGAAGTCCTTTTTTTGGACAAATCCTGTTCAGGATTTGCCAGGAACTGTTACTGTTTTGGGGTTCTCCAGACAGAATGCTTCTGTCTTCTGGTTCTCTGGATTTTTGCATAAATCTGACATTGCTTCTTAAGGAAGCTTTGTGGCTGAACTATTCTCCTGTCTGGTGACACTTTTCTCCTGAACTCTGTCTTTTTGGTTCTAATATTTCTCATTTCTGACCAGGATTAGATGCTTTCCCGGTGAGCTCCTTCCCTGAGGTTGATACTCTTTTCAGTAATTGGACTAGCATCCAAGAGGGTGATTAGATATTTTTAAAATGTCAACTTGGAGACTCTAGTAGACAGTCTTGATTATTAGGCTGTTTCAAAGCTCGGATGGCTACTAGTTCATTTCAAATTACTTTTTAGTCTCTGTTTGAGGTATAGCAGCAACCACATAGGCGAAGTTGAAAGGCTTAATTTTTCAACAATTAGCTATCATAGCACATTATTTCCAGTAGCTCGTATTTTAATTTGGAAACTGTAGCAGTTTCCTGGAGTTAGAGGTAGTTAGTGGTCTTCCGAGCTTTAAGTCTGTCTTTATAAGGAGGAAAGGAAAAATGTGTGCGGTTATTGAATTACTGAGTTTTATACTAAGCACAAGGGAAGGTGAGGGGGGAAGGAGGTTCTTAGGAATGAAGGCTCAAAGCTGTGAGAAGAAACTTGTTGGCTCTTCCTTTCTGAATGCTGGAGACAGCAAGGACTGTTTGTGGTGATGCGTCCGTTCATTGCACCAGCAGCAGGTTAGGGCTTTCTCTGCGGGAACACCATGTGAGGGGAAAGACTGAGTGTGGCGGTAGTGATATGCTGCTGTTTTTCTATCCATTTTTTTTTTAACTCGACTGTTTATCTTTAGAAATAATATATTGCAGACTGCTATAAACATGTAATTGGAACTGGAAATATGTCTAAGAAGAGGAAATGTTTTGAACTAGTGGAATTTTATACACATGTTTCAGTGTGTGTAAATTAAAGGAAACTGTCAAGTCATTTGGACCCATGCGTTACCTCTCTGCATTATAAAAGGCAGGCTTTGGAAAGTTTGCATTAGAAAGAAAAATATAAATTGGAACCATATAACCTTTTTCAGTTCTTTAAAAAAATATATTTTGGCTGCTCCAGTAATGAAACAAATTATTTCTGCTAGGGAATTTTATAGAATTCCTGTTTCTCTTTTAGTTGGTTATTAGAAGTAGGTAGACATCATTTAAGAAATAAATATTTTGTAAGATCAGGCTTGTGAAGGATGCATGTCCTAAAAGGAATTAGAGTTTGCTCTCCAGTTCCTGCTTCTGGGACCTGGTACATCTAGTTTTGAAGGACTGCGTAACATGATTACTCACAAGACACCTTGAATAATCATTAGTTTGGAAAGGATTTCAAAAGATTACCTAGTTTTTTTCCCGGGCAGGACTAATTCTCAAGTCTTCAGGAGATCTGCCTGGTCAGCCACAGGTGGCCTGGAGTGTCCTCAGGTTGGCAAAGCCCCGAGGATCCAGCCACCCAGAATCCGGGCAGCTCTGTCATTAAGGTTTATAGGGAGTCTGGTCAAGCCACCGTGCTATTTGGCATGTCAGCTGGCAGTGATCCAATAGGTGGTGTAAGGAATGTCATCTGGGTTTAGCTCCTCACAACACTGCCCCTTTTCAGCACTGCCAAAAATCAAACTAAATGATCTCTCTCATCATTTCTTTCTTTTTTTATATTAAAATTTTTTAAACGTTTATTTACTTTTGAGAGAGAGAGAGAGACAGAGCATGAGCAGGGGAGGGGCAGAGAGAGAGAGAGGGAGACACAGAATCCGAGCCAGGCTCCAGGCTCTGAGCTGTTAGCCCAGAGCCTGACATGGGGTTTGAACTCACCAACGGTGAGATCATGACCTGAGCCCAAGTCATACGTTTAACCGATTGAGCCATGCAGGCGCCTCTCATCATTTCATTCCCACCATGGAAGAAGACTTGCTGTTTCTGCCACCATCAACAGTACATTCCAGGTTCTCAAAAATCACCTAATTCTTTCATGGCCCAGAAGCCAAAATAAAGTTTTAGAGAAAAAAAAGCAAGAAGGAATGAAGAAGAGCCTTTGCTGAAAATAAGCTACTGTTATTTACTTTGTTTAGTTGTGCCAGTAACATCATCTTCATTCTAGTCTTTGGGATTTGAATTTTGAAGGTGTCCTTGAGTCATTCCACTTTGTTGACATCCATGTCCAGTTGGACGTTAAATCCACCTATGTGGTCATTCCACAAACACAGTTCAGCACCTACCGAGTGCTGGGGATAAAGCACTGAGCAAACCAGGCAAACTCTGTGTTCTCGCAGCTCACATTCTAGTGATCCAGGTAGCTTTTCCTTTAGTTTTGTCTTTCTTGAGACGTGTGCCTTTATGTGAGCAGCTTTTTAGTGGTTCTTCCTGGCCCAGATGCTCACCTGCTGTTTGATTTATCCTGTACCATTCAGATGGGGCTCCCATGGTCCACAAACCTCTGTGTTTCCTTGTTATCATGGCATGGACTCTAACTAAACACCTCTGCCAGGTTTAGAAGATGCTCATAATATTGCTCCTTTCTACTTCTTCTCCCTTAATCACTCTCCATCATGTCTCCCCGGCGCCTGCCCGCTGGCCTCACTCTCATGAACACTCCTGGGACATAGCCACCGCTTTAGTGTTTCTCCCTTAACATTCTGTTGATTCAGACCCAGCCTCCAGATGGCCTTTCATGTTTGACTGAGCCCTTGTTTTTATTTTTCTGTAAACGGTACAGCAGACTCATGATGAGAATCATTGGAGGTGTGTAAAAATACAGGTTTCAGGGCTTCATCTCAGACTTACATGATCAGTAGCCTGAAAGGGGGTGGGATATTTTTATGAAGCATCTCAGATGATTTTAATGAATCAGCCACATTTGGGAACTGCTGGTCTGCTCACGTACTTTACCTCTTCTTATGTGCTATTTTGGGTTGGTTGGTAGGCTCCTGGCAGTATATAGCTGTGTGACCTTGGGGAGCACTGTAGAACACTAAGGGTTCGACATGGGAGGTAGGTAAGTTGGGTTCAGATGCTGATACTTTGCCACTTACTGTAGTATGTGGACAAGATACTGCAACTCCAAGTCACTTGAAAAAATACATATGTACATGTGTGTCATTTGGACCTGAATGGCTTTATGACATGATTATAGTGAGCCTAAAATGAGGGTGTGTAGGAATGGTGCTTGAGAGGTGCCTGGGTGGCTCACTCAGTTGGTTAAGCATCCGACTTTGGCTCAGGTCATGATATCACGGTTCATGGGTTCGAGCCCCTCGTCGGGCTCTGTGCTGGCAGCTAGCTCAGAGCCTGGAGCCTGTTTCAGATTCTGTGTCTCCCTCTCTCTCTGACCCTCCCCTGCTCACGCTGTCTCTGTCTCTCAGAAATAAATAAAACATTAAAAAAAAAAAAAGGAATGGTGCTTGAGGCACAGAAGGTAACAATTGGTTCTTCTCTTCCTTTCTTGGCCTCTGTTTTCTTGTCTATGAAATGTGGGAGCTGTATAAGATGTTCTTAAGCCCTCTGACATTCTAATAGGTGAATTTTCTGTTCCATCGAGATTGGTGTCCTATAAGGGGAGGGCCTTCCTTTTCACACATTTCCTCCCCGCACAGTGCTGAGCTTGGTAAACAACTGTTAATGATCCATATTTAAGTGCTGGTGCCCGTGGCAAAGGCAGCTGGGATCCATCAGTTCCCCTGAAGCTCAGCTTTGCTCTGGCCACTGAAAGCCGTGTGGTCTGGGATCAACGGAATCCACCAACCCATGGGTGTACCTGGGCTAGTTTGTCAGTTTTGACTCATTAGACCTCAGTTTCATCAACATTGCAATATTGGCATGAAGAATAAACAAGACATTGCAGGCAAGTCCTGCAATCATTGGTGTGCATCCATGCTTCCTCCTGTTTGCTTCCATTGACATTCTAGCAGACTGGAAGGAGAGAGTCATGTCTGTATTGCATGCTGGGGTGTAGTAGCTGGTCACCTGAAAGGAGGTAGCAAGGCTGGTGAGGGAATGTCGGGCCGGGGGGAGGGGTGGGTGCGTGGAGAGAGTATTTTTTTAAGAGTAGAAATGCATAAAATTTCTCCTTTTAGCAATTTGAGTTTTGGTTCCTACTATCAAAAATCTCGCTGTGTTTTGACAACTCTGTTTCTGGGGCCGCATTAGTTTTAGCAACAAGGGCTAGAGGGGTGACTGCCTCTGAATAGGAAAGAACTCTGTTGAAATAGAATCATGAATGTTTTTCTTGGATATCTCAAAGTATTGGTAGGACTGGGAGAAGGGGAGAAACCTTGAAGTCTTTGGAGATTTCCCATTTGAATTTCATATCAGCAGAGAGAGGCCAACTTGTGTGCACTCGGTGATGTGAGAGCCAGCTCATGGTCTTGGACTCCAAGCTACCGTTAATGTTAAAGACAAGATATGTTTTCACATTTTTTCCCTCTGCTGTTCAGTTTGTTCTGTTGAAAATGTCACAAAGATGCAGAGAATGTGCCCTTTACAAAGCATTTGGATGTTTATTTTCTTTGCTGATTATACAGGTATATTAAATACAAATAGTACTGATATTTAAGGAGTATGTGCAATTAATAGAGTTAGTCTCAAGATAGGATGACACATGGAATGAGATATCCAATTATTAAGGGAAGATTTTTTTTTCTAGTTCTTACCAAGAAAGAGTAAAAGTCAAATATTAGTTTCAGAGGCTATATTATTAAATATAAAGACACTAAAAGTAGATGTACAATATTTAGGGCAAAAGTGAGGTTTTGCATACATGTAGTTAATTATCTTAATCCTTGTGGGACCTACCTTAGCTTCCCCATGTATAAAATGATGGCATGAACTCAAGAATTTTCTGTCTTTAACATTTAGTTTTTCTATATGCTTCAGGGTAAGATTGGGGAAATGTTCAGATTAACCTAATCAATAAGTAATTATTAAGCTCCTGCCAAATACTTACTATTTTATCACCGAAGGAGGGAATTCATTCACATTACTAAAAGGTACGTCATTTCTAAGAGCTGATGGTAATCAGTTAACTCGAATGGAGTGTTCATCATGTATTTGCATTAGATATGTTGTTCTGAATGTTCATGATCTAGTATTTTGTCATATATTTTCTGACATAAGCCGCTGTAGCATCAGCACCAGTTGATGTGATGATCAACACCAGTTGATGTGATGGAATTCACTTTCATTTTGGACAGAAGACAACATAACTTGTTATAATTTGGGGGGCTTTTTTAAAAAGTTTATTTATTTTGAGAGAGAACAAGAGTACGTGAGTGGGGGAGTGAGAGAGAGAGAGAGAGAGAGAGAGAGAGAGATCCCCACGCCTTCCCACGTGGGGCTCGAACTAAGAAACCATGAGATCATGACTTGAGCCGAAATCCAGAGTTGGACGCTTAGCCAGCTGAGCCACCCAAGCACCCCAGCGGAGGCACCCAGTCATCCCTAATTCAGAGGGCTTTTTAAGGCATAAGTCACTGAGGGGTCTCAGGCTCTTCATTTGGTTTCTGGCCTAGATGCCCATTTCTAGAGAGGGGCCTTTAACTGGTGCCTTGCCCTTGCTCCTCTCTGTAGCACCAGAACCCAGTGTAAGTGCTGTGGGCACCACAAGCGAGAATCTAAATGAGCAGGCAGTGTGGTAGACTGGCTCAGAGCCTGGTCATTGGAGGTAAGACTTGCTTGGGTTTGAATCCCCTTCACTGTGTAACTTGGGACAAGATTTTTAGTCACTCTGCGCTCAGTTTTCTCTATAAAATGGAATATTCTAAACAAGGTGTTTAGGATTATGCGAGACAGAATATATAGGAGCTTTTAACACAGTGACATATTCATGTTTTACGTCATGTGTTAATTACTATTATTCTGATTCATGGTTTTCTGATTTGTGGGGGCTTTGTACGCTACATGGGCTTATCCCATCAGCTCCAGCCCAAAGAGTGGCCTGGGAGATGCACGATTGAGCCTGCTCTTTTTTCTTTCTTTCTTTTTTTAATGTTTATTTATTTCTGAGAAAGAGAGAGAGAGAGAGAGAGAGACAGAGCACTAGTGGTGGAGGGGCTGAGAGAGAGGGAGACACAGAATCCAAAGCAGGCTCCAGGCTCTTAGCGGTCAGCACAGAGCTGGACGCGGGGGCTTGAACTCATGAACCGCGAGATCATGACCTGAGCTGAAGTCGGACGATCAACCGACTGAGCCACCCAGGTGCCCCGAGCCTGATTTTTCATAGCTGGGGTGCTCTTTCCTCATTTGGGGAGACCTAGCTCTATGTTGAGATATTGGGTATATGTTTGTATTCAGCTTTTCTCTAAACATGGGTGATGTTAGAGGATGTGTCATTGGTTATTACTGAAAGAGTCCTTGTAGGAACTAGATGAATCTCTGAGTGTTAAGGTGTAAAAAGCCCATTTTTTCCAGTAATTTTACCTTTCCAAATCTATCCAAAGGAAATAGTTATAGCTGGGTAAAATGTGTTTATTGAAGATTTATTAATAATAATTAAAAAAAGGAAACAACCTGAGTGTACAGTAGATTAAAGATTCTAAATTATACACTAAATATCATGCAGTCATTAATAATATATTTGAAGAATATTTATAACTTTGAAACTTTATAATAGACAAAAAGTTTGATATAAAACTATATATAGTGAAACTAAGGTTATATTAAATAAATTTACATATGTGTGTGCATAGACCTGTACATGTGATAAAATGCACAGAACTAAATGTACCCATACACACACACACAAGAGTACAGGTAAAATTTAGGAACTCTGAATAGGATTAGTGGATTTTGTCAATGTCAATATCCTTCCTGCGATATTCACTATAGTTTTATAAAATGTTACCAATGAGGGAAACTGGTTAAGGGGTAGAAGAGATCTCTGTATTATTTCTTTATAAAAAATTGTTTTAATATTTTATTTATTTCTGAGAGAGAGACAGAGACAGAGAGACAGCATGAGCAGGGAAGGATCAGAGATAGAGGGAGATACAGAATCTGAAACAGGCTCCAGGCTCTGAGCTGGCTGTCAGTACAGGGCCCGATGCAGGGCTTGAACCCACGAACCATGAGATCATGACTTGAGCTGAAGTCAGACGCTTAACCTGACTGAGCCACCCAGGTGCCCCTGTATTATTTCTTACAATTGCAGGTGAATCTGTAATTATCTCAACAAAAAAATCAATAAAATAATGGCAACAGATGTAGAGAGTTTTTCAAGTATGTTCTGCTGATCCTTGAAGGAACAGATAGTAATTGTTATAGAGTTTAAAGAATGAGAGAGGCCATTCTTTTTTCATTTTGTCAGGTTAGCAGTACTCTAAAATCAGACAGGGAAGATATAGGAAACAAATCTATAGGCCAGCTTCACTTATGATGCCAAAAATTTAAATATAATATTATCAAACTGAAAACAGCCCCTTAGTAAGAAAACTAATGATGGATCCAAATAGAGTTTATACAAGGCATGTTTCAACAGCAGAAAAGCATTGTAGTCAACAGTTTAAGGGAAATAACAATACGATCATCTCAATAGATGCAGAAAACATCTGAGAAAAGATTATAAAAGTGTTAATACAAGGGTCTCTAATTTCTGGTTAACTGAAGGTTTACTATTTAGGGTTAGTGCATCTGTGCTGATGGCTCAATACACTTGACATGTTTAGCCACCAAAAGATCACTGTTTACTGAGTTGTGAGGCAACAACAGTCTCTAGTTGCTGGGGTGACAGGTGTGTGACAGTGCAATAAAGTATGGGTCATAACATATATAGATTCTAATCCATATGAACTTGTAGCTCTAGCATTGCCAAGTTTCAATTTTGTGCTCTCCCAAATGAAAATGACACACAGTGGATGACCTCAAGAGTTTTGGAATCCCATGTTGGGGTCTGGTTTTTGGTATTGCCACTTGAAATCCACGTGACCTCAAGGAAGTTTCTGACCTTGTTTTTCAGTGTAACACTGAGCATTATAATATTGTGCTTTTTGGTTATTTTGAAGATTAGCTTCTGACTTTGTTTTTTCAGTGAAACACTGAGAGTTATAATAATTTGCTTTTTGGTTATTTTGAAGATTAGCTTCAATAATAATGGAAAACTTCTAACACAAACCTGACCGATAATAATGTGTTTTAAACACATCTGATTCTCTTTCCTTCTCGCTTTAAATTTTCTGATTCTGGAATACATTATACATTCATAAATGTGTGTATATATATGTTTTGTTTGTTTGTTTGTTTCTCACTTGCATTCTGACCCCTGACCCCATGGGACATCTAGTTTCACAAATTTATGACCAGCTTATTTTTTACCAGGCAGGGTGTGATGCTGAATTATACTTTCTTTCCGCCGTCATCTGTTTCCTGAATTACATTCAGCTAAAGCTCAAAATAGACTTGCATACAAGTTGAAAATTTAGTTAAGACTTCATGAAAACTTCATAAAACCTGACATAGTACTTGGGATTACCATTGTAAATGCTTAAAGAAGGTCAATATTGGAATATTATGTTTGTAAACACGGATTTATCTGTTAGGTTTGCCAGTGAACTAAAATCTTAATTTTATTTCTGTCCCCCTTTTGAACTCATTTAGATAAGAGTGGTGAGTATTTTTATTTCATAATTCAGGCATCCCCCTGCTTTTTGAAAGTTCACATTAGGCCATTGCACTTTTATGTAAGACCTATCTTAGTACCTGTTTTCACTAACTGAAAGAAATCTGAAGAGAATTTTAGCTTTTATGGAAAAAGGCAAGAGGTGAAAATATGTTCCTTGTTTGTTTTGCGGTGAGCCATTCTGGAGGCGGCATACACCCCAAGCATCAAGAGGGGCACCACCAAATCCTTTCTGCAGAACTACACACGGCATCTTTGCCTGAAACCACCACAACTGGGAACTGTGTCTCTGAGCATCTGTGCTTTATCTTGATTTATTTTGTGCATCCATTAGCAAGATGTGTCCTAAGATATCAGAAAAGCCTAAGGGAGGTTATTTTTTGGGTCTGGGAATGCTTCAAAATTTTCCCATATAAATTACTGGCAATTGCTTCTTCGCTTTCTGCCACTTGGGCTTATTAAAGGTTTCATGGGAATTCTCTGCTTTTGGATAGCGGAGGAAGCTGTATTAGATTTGATTAGATTTTGTGATGGTTCTGATTGGTTATTGAACGAGGTTTTATGTCTGGTAAGTCAGTCAGTTAAGACTTAAATCATGTTACTGCACATCAACCAAGAGCAAAACTCTTTGCTGGTCTTGCAAGTTAAAAAAAGAGATTATGACATGATACCTACCTTTAAGCAATTATCATCTACTTTTTGATTATTTAGGGTAGTTGAAGATGGGTTGGGCCCATAAGCAACACATGCATTATATGTAAAATATGTATCAGTCTGAATCTAGTCAGACATACCTAGCAATCAAAACTGCCAAAGAACTACATCTACAATTGAGAGGGATAAGAAGAACCCCTTGTAGAAGAGAAGTCACTACTTTCCCAGAAAAGCAAAAACAAAACCATCTTTGAAGTGGCATGGTGTGTTGGAGAAAAAGAATTCTATTCATGACCTGAAGTCATTTGATGTTCAGTTTTTTTTCTCTTTCCCCAAGTGTTCTCTGAGGAAAGACATCTGAGTATTAAAATGTATGAAAGACACGAAGATTAAGAGATTGTTTAGAACCTGTATAATTTTTTTTTTTATGTTTTTATTTATTTCTGAGAGTGAGAGACAGACAGCGTGAGCAGGGGAGGGTCAGAGAGAGAGGGAGACACAGAATCTGAAGCAGGCTCCGGGCTCTGAGCTGTCAGCACAGAGCCCTATGCGGGGCTCGAACCCACGGACCGCGAAGTCATGACCTGAGCCGAAGTCGGACGCTTAACCGACTGAGCCACCCAGGTGCCCCAGAACCTGGATAATTTATTGGTGTTTATATCCGAGGAGAAAGAAACCTTACATTTCGTATAGTCTAATTCTTGATGCTCCATAAACTTTGGGCTCTGACAGGTGAGAACTAGACTTTAAATGTTTGGCTAAGATCACATAGTCTTAGCTGATGAATGAAAGAGGTATAAAAGTGTTGGGATGATTTTCATTTTAGTCTTTTGGAGTCTGCCTTTTTATTATGTAACAACAGATTTAGAGATGGAATTGACTTTTAAAGGGAAACCCATCTAGAGAGATAAAGTGATTTGCCTAATATCACATAGTTAGTGGTAGAGCTATTTGTTGGATCTAGGCCATCTGATGTATTAGTAATTTTTTCTTACCATGAAACATTCTGGCTCCTTCTTCATTGCTCACATTAATGAGTAACACCTAATATTCTTACTTCTGGCCCATGTTTGATGGGTAAATGAAATATCAAATGGAACATATATGTTATATGCTCTGGATCAGTGAGGTTAGTGTGTTCCGTGCAAAATGAGTAATTTAAAATGATGTTTAGATAATGTCTCGGTTTGCAGCAAAACTTGTACTCTCGGGCGGACTCCATTATTATCTACAAACATTTTGGCTAATTTGGGGAGGAGAACAGAAAAGCAGTGGAATTTGGAGATACCAGGGGCTGAAGTCCAGTTGGGAGATTGTGGAGACTTGTAGACAGAAAGGGAGATGAAAGGTTCTTGGAGATAAGAATCAAAACTAGAAGCAAAGTCCTCGTGAATTAATACCACATTTTATGGGATTAGAAAAAAGCTGCTGTGGTAGGTTGAGGGAAGAAGAGCATTCCTTAGATTTTTATACTAAAAATATGTCAGTGTCTTCCAGGAAAAGAGGCCGAGGCACTTCTGGTCCAGGTAAAAGCACTTTTTCGCTCAGTTCCTTTTGCTGGTGTTGGATGTAGGGTCATCTTTTCTCCCAATGTTTTTCTCTTAAATACACTTTTGGTAAATCTTAGTGTAATAACATAGATATATTTGCATCATAGTTTTTCAGAAAATAAGTCTGTGGGGTGATATTTTTAAGAAATGAATTTTATTAAAGGACACTAACATTGAAAATTACTACACAGACGTCCTACTTAGAGCTGTGATAGGCACTTTCCATTCTTGTCTGTAATTGTCTCACAACTGCCAGGTGGGGCTTGCCACGACTGCATTTGATGTGACCTAGCAGAAGTTAGATCCTCGGGTTTTTTGTTTTTTTTTTTTAACTTTCAATAACCCTGACATGATACCATTATCTTTTTTTTTAAAGTTTATTTATTTATTTTGAGAGAGAGAGCAGAGGAGGGACAGGGAGAGGGAGAGAGAGAATCCCAAGCTTGCTCCACACTGTCAGCACAGACCCCTCCCTGCCTGAGGCTGGAACTCATGAACTGTGAGATCATGACCTGAGCTGAAATCAAGAGCCAGACGCTTAACTGACTGAGCCACCCAGGTGCCTTGATACTATTATCTTTCAAGAAAGCAGTGCAACTGTTTAAATGTATAACCAGTTTTTAATATGGTCTAATAGGTACAGCTCTGAACAGTGAGGTATCACACCCTTCATTTGCATTGGTTGGCCAAATACTCCAGATCTCCCATATTCTGATTTTTTTTTAAAGTTTATTTATTTATTTTGAGACAGTGACCAGGGGAAGGGCAGAGAGAGAATCTCAAGCAGGCTCTGCACCAGTAACGCTGAGCCCCACGTGGGGCTCGACCCTACCAAACCCATGAATAGTGAGATCATGATGTTAGCCTAAACCAAGAGTTGGACACTTAACTCACTGAGCCATATTCTGGTTTCTTTACCAACACGGAGCCTATTAGTTTGATGGCTTCTCTCCACAAGCCTGTGTCTGATAATGGGGGAACCAAGGAGTAGAATTCATAGGGTCTCTTTAAATTCCCAGCTCTGCCAGTATCTGGCTGTGTGACCTTGGGTAGGTTACTTAGTCTCTGTCTGCCTCAGTTTCTCATCTGTATAAAGGCGATTCGTCACAGTAGCCACCTGATGGTGATGCTGTGAGGATTAGTGAGTTCCTGCATGTCAAGCATTTAGAAGCGTGCCCCGTGTGGAGTCAGCACTGGCCTCTGTGTTGATGCTGATTGAAATGGACAGCTGATTAGATGTGCTGATCAAAGAAGAAAGGACTCTCTTCGGAGGTTTTGAACCTGAGACTAGGAAAAATGATGGTGCCGTGGATCAGATGGGAAAGACAGGAGATGGGAAAGAAAGGAGAGGCTGAATTCTTTCTTCTTTTTTCTTTTCTCGATGTGGCTATTGTATTTTATTGAAAAGAGGTGTTTTAGCCTCTCTAGCTCTTAGTTCTGGAGAATGAGGAACATGTTCTAGATCACTGACTCTCACCCCTTACTGCACATTAAACTCATCTGGGGAACTCTGACAAGCTCTCTGTGCCTGGGCTCCACCTGGGACATCAGACTCCTTGTGGGTGGGGCCTAGCTGGCTATAAAACCTTCCCAGGTAATTCTAGCTTCCAGAAGGTTTGAGAACCACTGCTCTGGGTGTCTTCTTGGGCTCCTCCAGCTTAGAGGGAAGGCTAGCAGGTAAGATTTTGTCTTCTTCTTAAGTTTATTTATTTTGAAAGAGAGAACAAGTGGGGGAGGGGCAGAGAGAGGGAGAGAGAGAATCCCAAGGAGGTTCTTTGCTGTCTGCGCAGAGCCCAGTGTGGGGCTCTAACCCACGAACTGTGAGATCATGCGCTGAGCCGAAGTCAGATGCTTCACCGACTGAGCCTCCCAGGTGCCCCAAGATTTTGTCTTCTTAAACCATGTTTCCTACTGCTTGTGACCAAGCCCGACAGATTGCAGTGGCTTCCCGGGACTGCCCTGCTGCTCGTCACAGACCACGGCTGTAGAGAAGAGGACATGCTTGTTCCCTTCTGGCTTCTTCCTTTTCTACCCTTCTCTTCAACATCTTTTCCTGTTGGCTCATACTTCTCTGATAATTTATGTTGGTGGATTATGATACATGCTCTTTACACAGATTATATACGTATAAATTAAGTCTTTCTGAGGATGTCTTAAAAAAAATGGAAACGTTTCCTTTCCCTTTCAAAAACTTTCCTTAGTGGAACAAAGGATGCTTGTCCTCCTGGCCTGGCTGCAGAAAAGCATGTTTGGTCAGCTTATTAGATTTGCCTGAGTTCATGCTTTGAACGGAGAGATTGTGTTTTACTGATTGGGAATGTGTCCTAGAACTTGTCTGAAGTTACTGATCATGTATAAGCCCTACACACGTGTCTTAATGATGGTCCTTTTCTTCAGTTTATACTTTATTACTTCAGCTGAGCTACTTGGATCTTGTTCCAGTTGAATTAATTCCATGGAACTCTACTGTTTCTGGCGTTGAAGTAGGGAAGAGCGAGCGCTTTAGGCTATCCTCTGAATAAGACAGCTGAGTTGTCTTTCGTTCTTAAGTAAAAAAGCAGCAGCCCATTATCTCTTTTCATAGTTTACTTCGTTCAGATATCTAATTTGGGAGCATGTTTGCCCTTCGTTCTGAAACACAGTTTTCCATCCCTTGAATAAAGGGGGCTGTCTTTAATTGACTCCAAAAAAAACCACCTTTGCTTAAGAATTCTAGAGTTTTCAGAGCTTTTAAAAATTGCTCTGTGGGATAACATTAAAGTGCTGACCCTTTAGAAACTGCCGCTCAACATGTATCGGTCCCACAATAGAGTTGGAAGGAGGATTATTCTGAGCAAGCTGTTAAAATAAACCGTTTGCTAGGTTTCGTACGCCTTTAAACCTAGTCGCTCTGTAATATCTAGAATGAAATTCAACATTGCTGGGTTTTTTGGAGGGGGGACAGCAGGTGTAAGTGTCTTTCCAAAGTATGAAGTAAACATGTAGACTAACTTTAGAAATTGAGGGAGTGGAAATGTGAATTCTGCCCTCCCCCTCTTAGCGTGTCCCTGACACATAGATGTTGCAGAGCACTGATATAATACAGTTTGCACATAGAAGTGTGTGTTCTCATGGGGAGGTCTGGGTGGCTTAGTTGGTTAAGCGTCGGACTTCAGCTAAGATCATGATCTCCTGGCTTGTGGATTCAAGCCCTGCGTCGGGCTCTGCTGACCGCTCAGAACCTGGAGCCTGCTTCAGATTCTGTGTCTCCCTCTCTGCCTGTCCCCCCCACCCCCTCTCTCTCTCTCTCTCTCTCAAGAATAAACATTTAAAAAAAATAGTGGAACTTGAAGTCTATTAGGAGAATTGTTAACCCTCGCATTAGGTCAGTTCTCTAAGTGTGGATGGGTCAGCAGTACCTGCATCACCTTGGAACTTGTCAGAAATGCAGCTTCGGGGCCTGATTCCAGACCAGCTGAATCAGAAACTTGAGAATAGGACCCTGCTTCAAGAAGCCCTCAAGGTGATTCTGTGACATGCTGCTAGAGATTAAGAGCTATGGAGAGTGGCTCTTCCCTGCTGTCCCAGACACTATTGAATGAGAGCCCCTGGCTGTGGAGCCTGGCTATCAGCGTTTTGGTTTTGTTTCCAAGCTGCCTTGGTGATTCTAGTGTGCAGCCATGCTTGCGGGGCCACTGCGGTAGGGCCCCGCTACTCAAAATGTGGACGCCAGACCAGCATGAGCATCACCTGGGAGCTCATTAGAACTACAAAATCCCAGCCCCACCTGAGACTCCTGAATTGTAATTTGCATTTTAACAAGGCTCCCAGTAACTCCTAAGCACATGAAAGTTAGCGAAACAATATAGAGTGAGTTTTCTTTATAGAAGTGGGTTCTAGAATGCCCTTCATTTAAAAGTTTTGTGAGTAGGCAGCGTGGCAGCTTTGTTTGGCTTCTACCCGGTGTTGACTCAGGGAAGCTGGCATTGATCGGGGGAGATGGTTGGAACGGTAGCTATTGCTAGAAGGACCTGGGACCCTCAGGTGTAACAACAGCCCTTACGCCGACATCAAGTGAGTGATGGCAGTTAAGACGCTTGCAGGTGCTAGCAGCAAAAATCCCAACGCAGACTGGCACTAAGAAATCAAAAGGAACGTTGTGGCTCCGGTAATGGGGGAAGTCCAGGAATATGAATAAAGGAAAAAGATAAATTTGTTTATCTTTGGCTGATTGGTAAGTGCTTTTTAAAAATGTTTTCAGTGAAGTGGTTTGCATCTTTAACTGCTAAAGATTGTATAAATAGGGGCCGTTAGCACATCAAACAGTGGTGAGTGTTCCATAAATGATGAATTGCCATGTTTACCCTCTCATTTGCAAGATTTTGTTTCCTTTATAAAAATACATACACACACACACACATATATATTTGTATCTTACTCATTAGAGAGAATTTGAGGTGATTTCCAAGACTGCATACCTTTTCCACAACCTTTAGAAGAAGTTATATAAATGGTTGGATTATACTCCTGAAACCAGAGCTTTCTAAAAGCTTACTGTGTAATGTTTTTCAAAAAAAGTTTAGCAACCTTAAATGATAGAAAAAGAAATAACACGATATTCAAAATATCCTGCTATTTCCATGCTTCTCAACTGAATGCTTATTGTCCTTTTAATAAAAATGTGGATTGCAGGCACATTTGATGTAGATGAATTAAAATTTCATTTGCCTAGAACTTTGTGTATTACGTTTAATAAGATTTACCCAAAACGCTATTGTTGGTTTAATAAATATTAAGAGAACATTTGTGAGCTGCCTCCTGGTGTTTGCTGTTTCTCTCCTTGGGCATTAACTACTCTTGTGAGTCTTTACCAGGCTGCTTTTGTTGTTTTGTGCCTTGAGGTATAAATAGAGGCAGAGAACCCAGAAGATTCAAATAAATTCCATACCATAAACTGTTTGCAGATGTGTTTAGTATTCAGGAAAACCTTTTAGTCTATTTAATATAAAGTTACTTTCTTTTAGCATTCTAGATGTGCAAGAGGTTCAGTTTTTATTTTACTGGAAATTTCAAAAACCGGAGTAAAAGGATTTTCTGGGGGGCGCCTCGGTGGCTTACTTGGTTAAGCATCTGACTTTGGCTCAAGTCATGATCTCAAGCCCCGCATCGGGCTCTCTGCTGTCAGCATGGAGTCTGCTTTGGATCCTTGTCTCTACCTTCTCTGTGCCCCTTCCCCACTTGTTCTCTCTCTTTCTCTAAATTAAAATTAAAAATTTCAGGAAAGTATCATCAACGAAGGACCAGGAAGATACAATGTAATGACTTACATCTGACCCTTTGTCTTCCTGGATCTTCTATTATTTTGGACAATCAGGAATAAAAGATCTGGAAGCTTTTAAGGGGGCAGATGTTGATTGAATGAAAGACCTTTCTAAAAGGCGGTCACAGAAGCAATAGACCACTTCAGAAGTAGCGAGGCCCTATACCTAGAGATAATATGCAAGCATGTGTTTGGCCATTTATTTGGGATCTTCAAAACCTCAGCTGGCTGGGAGGTTAGCTCACATTTACAGCTTCCTACTAACCTTAGATTCTTTCATTCATACCATATTTTGAACCACTTAAAATACCATTCTGTTTCCTTCCCTGATAACTTGGCCTGACTGAAACTAGACATCAGTGTTGGCCCTTGGTTGAAGGAGTATGGCATTCTAGGACAAACTTTCTGTTAAACTAACGGCAAAGCCTCTCTTTGCCACATTCAAGGCTCTGTAATTATTAAAATCTGGTGTCATCCAAACTTCAAGTGGCCCTGACAGGTACTTAATCAGGTGGAATAGCCAGCCTGACTTACGTGAGCCAGAGAGATGTGTACCTGGGAGATAAAGTCACAGTGGGTGGCCTTGAGGGGGAAGGGAGAGAGCTTCTAGAGGTGGAGAGGCAGAGGGTCCCTACTGTAGCATAAAGAGTATCCAGGGTAAGGGGCCCCTAGCAAGGGTTTGGAGGGTACCTTGGGCCTCCTAAGCATGCATCCTTCTATCGTTTTTGCCAGACCTCACGGACCAACTGGTCGAGGGCGATCATGTCATGCCATGAGCATACGTGACCCATGGGTCCTAGTGAAAAACACCACTGAAACAAACGATGCACAAGGACTCTGGGTTAGGAGCCATTCCTTTACCTCTTCTGCCCAAATAGCACGCACTTTGTATTTCCTTCCTTATCCTGGTGAGGCAAGACCGTAGTGGACAGGTAGCCAGAAGACCTGGATGCTTGTAGCTGGCCTTCCTCCACCAGCAACCAGCTGTGACTTCTGGCAAATCATTCCACCTCTTTAGTCTCAGTTTCCCCATTTATAAAGCTCCTTGATTTTTGTAGCCAAACATGCTGGAGTTCTCTATTGGCTGCACTTTCTTTTTTAAAGGAAATCATGTTTTCTTCCCTTCTACCTACTGCCATGGAATAAAGCTTCAAAAATGCCAGCCCAGACTTTCACATTGTGCCCTCGCCTCCTCTCTTCTCCTTTGCTAGCTGAGCAAACGTTACAGTCGTCATTTGGAAGGCAGTAATCTTTCATGACTGACCGTTTTCTCGACCGTTTCCTTTCAGAGACGCCTCCTGCAACTAGCTGCTGTAGCTCCAGTTTCCTCTCCCAGAGAGGAGGGTGGAAGTTGCCTATAGAAGCTGGAGTAGGAGGGAAAACTCTCACAGTAGGGGAAGAATGGTGTGCACCTGTCAGACAGGAAACAACTGGGGTGTGAAGGTGGCCCTCCTTATTCAGTGGGTGATTCCCAGCAGATTTATTTCCCCCCTTTCATTTGAGGCTCTGAATATTACACGCTGGATATGTGATCTCGTCCTGAAATCTAGTAGTTCTGTTACAAACTGGGCGAAAGAATACACTCCAAAGATCATGAGGCTGCAGTAGCTCCCGTTTTGTATTCTGGGGGCCCCAGGGAATTGGGGACCTTCTCTTCCAAAGGCTAACATTGCACCCAGCATGTTCTATCCACAAGTTTTCAAATTTAAAAATCTCTAGGGGCACCTGGGTGGCTGTCAGTTGAGCATCTGACTTGATTTCAGTTCAGGTCATGCATGATCTCTTGATTTGTGGGTTCCAGCCCCTAGTCGGGCTCTGCGCTGGCAGCACCGAGCCTGCTTGGGATTCTTTCTCTCTACCCCTTTTCCCCCTCCTCATGCACGTGCATGTGCTCTTTCTCTCAAAATATTAAAAGAAAGAAAATTTCCCAAATGCCTGTAAAATTGATGGCAAGAGTTACTGCGAAGCAGGTGAAAAATGCTGCCCACCTGTGCTCATGACATCCGCCATTCCCCCCACCCCCCAGTTTCCAGTTCATTAGCCCCAGGCTGCCGGAGGAAAGGAACCTTTCCAGGCTGATGGGCCTAGTACAAAGCGCTGTCCTCACCCTGCCTGGATTTGGATTTTCTGGGTGGCGATGGGATGGATTTGTTAAAAAGGCACATTCTTGGTTCTGACCCTAGTCTCTGTATTTGAATGTGGTCAAAACGTACTGAAGTTAGAGAATAACTGCTCTGGCAAAGCGACCAGAAAGCTTGGACTGAGTTTCTGTGGACCCCACTTCTATGCTCCTCTTCTGGTGCTTTTCGTTCCAGCTCTAAGGTCCTCTACAAAATGGCAAAATTTGACCCCGAGCTATGGATCAAGACATACCTAACATTATTGGGAAAGTGGTCCTTTCAAAAAAACTGTAGTTTATCTAGTCATGCGATAGGATGAATGTCAAACAATATCTTCTCTGCTACTTGCAGTTAATGTACATGATATTTAACAGCTCTCTTGAGATTTAACTCCCATGCTACAAAAAGTCACCCGCTTAAAGTGTACAGTTGAGTGGTTTTTACTATTATCACAGTGGCCTCAGTCACCACAGTCTAATTTTACAGCATTTTCATCCTCCCCAAAAGAATCCCAGTATTCGTTAGTAGTTGCTTCTCATTCCAGTCCCCAGCAAGTCCTAGGCAACCTCCCATTTACCTGCCGTTTTTTTTTCCCCCCCACGTTTTAATGTTTAGTTTTGAAGGAGAGAGAGAGGCAGAATGTGAGTGGCAGAGGGGCAGAGAGACAGGGAGACACAGAATCTGAAATGGGCTCCAGGCTCTGAGCTGTCAGCACGGGTCCTGATGTGGGGCTCAAACTCAAGAACCGTGAGATCATGACCTGAGCCGAAGTTGGGTGCTTAACTGACTGAGCCACCCAGGCACCCCTACCTTCTGTTTCTATAGACCTGCTTATTCTGGATATTTGGTGTGAGTGGAATCCTACAGTGGGTGGTCTCTGTGCCTGACTCTCTTCATTTAACATAACGTTTTCAGGGTTCACCCATGTCTTGCACATGTATCAGGACTGCGTTGCCCCTTATTGCTAAATCACACCCCATTGGATGGATATACCAAATTTTGTTTATCCATTTGTCAGTTGATGGACATTTTGGTGGTTTCAACATTTGGCTATTAGGAGTAATGCTGCTTTGATCATTCATGTACACGTTTTTTCTGTGGACATATGTTTTCGTTTCCCTTGGGTCATGTGGTAACTCCATGTTGAACATTTTGAAGAGCTGCCAAATGTTTCCAAAGTGTCTGTAACATTTTACATTCCCACCACGGCGGACAAGGGTTCCGGTCTCTCTACACCCTTGCTAACACTTGTTACTGTCCTTTTTCTTATAGTCATTTTGGAGGGCGTGAGGTGACCTCTCATTGTGGTTTTGCACTTAACCTAATGACTAATGATGTTGAGCATCTTTTTGTGTTCCTATTACCCATTAGTGTTTCCTTTTTGGAGAAATGTCTTTTTAAATCCTTTGTCTGTCTTAAAATTGGGTTATTTATCTTATTGAATTTTAAGAGTTCGTCATATTGTCTTAATACAAGTCCCTGATCAGACAATTCATTAATATTTTCTCCCATTCTGTGGGTTGTGTTTTCATCCTTTTGATCATGTCTTTTGAAGCACAAAAGTTTTTGATTCCTATCAAGTCCTCTTATCAATTTTTTTTCTTGTGTTGCTTTTGGTGTTCTTATGCAAGAAACCATTGTCTAACTGAAGGTTGCAAAGGGTTATTCCTGTGTGTTCTAAGAGTTTTATGATTTTTAGCTATTGCGTTTAGGCTTATAATTCAGTTTGAATTTTTGCATCTGTTGTGGAGTGAGCGTACATTCTTTTTTTAATGTGTTATTTAATTGTCCCAACACATTTTGTTAAAAACATTGTTCTTTCCCCTGATTGTATTGTTTTTGCACCCTTGTTGAAAATCAGTTAACTATAAATGTAAGGATTTATTTCTGGGTTCTCAATTCTATTCCACTTAAATGATCTGTGTGTAGTACCATACGCACTTATTTGCGCGCGAGCGTGTGTGTATATGCACACAAACACAAGGGCATCTTAAACTTGGTTGTGAATGCTCTTTCCTTTGGCTTTAATTTAGGCTGTTAGGAAATGAACAAAATAAAAAAGTAGGAATTTCAGACATTGACTACATCAGGAGACTTGGCCATGAGGTCCCTTAAGCCTCTGTTGAGTCCACTTGCCAGGGATACAAAGAGTTGGTAGCTGGGTGGTTGGTTTGCTTCTGTTTTTATTCCTCCCCCCACCTCCTGAGGTGGAATAATGCTGTGGAATGTTTTGGAGTGGGGCATGTTTTAGATTGCTGGTCTTGGCTTAGCCTTGCCGGTAAGTACTTGGTTAAGTGACCTTCAGGAGATCTGAATCCCTGCATACAGATTCCTGGGCCGGAGGTCTTTGGCTATGAAATGAAGGAGCTTGACTAGATTCAAGGAGATGCTTCTCCCCCAATCAACTTGAAATTCTGTGATTTGTATGCATGGCCATCTCTTAAAAAGTGGTACATTTCATCATTGTCATCTGTACATAAAACCAAAGGAATCAAGACCTCTGATTACCTTTACTCCTATTTTTCTACTGATTCTGTTAGGAAGATACTGGGAAGCAAACAAATGGTAGGGATGCATGACTAGCTCTCCTGTTATTTAGTTTAATGGTATAAAAAGCCTAGTTGTGCTCTTAATGTTTCTTGTTATCTTAATGTTTAAAGATGAAATGCATGACCTAGAGAAAGGAAAACATGAGACTTTGCTGTGATGTAGTATGCTTCTGCCTTGTGGATAACAGGTGGAGAGACTGCCTTACCTTGAGAACAGTTAACTACAGGTAAAGAGCTGAAACTTACTTCAGAAATGTCTTAATTTTATTCTTGGGTTCCTGGGAACTTAGAAATATAGGCTTCTAATTATTCACAGCTGGTGTATGAAGAGAGTGGTAGTAATAATTAGGAATAATATGGCTCACCTCTTAAGCTGTTAGTTTTAATCCCCTAAATTTTTTTGATCTGAAGTCTGGCAAAGTCTTCAAGTGGAACATTTAGAGGAGGTCCATCCTAGGTTTTGGTCAGGAAGTATGCGAGCGAATCTGCCTTGTCTCTCTAATTTGTTACAAGGATTTTGATGGTTTGATTTCCATGCCTCCCAACGAAAAGCTTATGTTACACAAAGCTAACCCACACTTAATGGAACTCTTCTGGACATCTCACTGCAGCCACCTTGGGTGGAAACCAGAAGTACCATCCGAGCCTGCATCGAAGTATATGTGGCGCTTGCCGCTTCACACGTGGCCTTCTGCAGCCAGACCATTTCTGCTAGAGGAACTTAGGGGGCTTGTTAGGGGAGGCAGCCTTCGCTTTAAAGGTTCTTGTGAATGGAGGCTGAACCAGGTGCAGCCCTCACAACTTCCTGGGGATAAGAAGAACTCTTTCAATTCTGATAGTAGTCTTAAAAATCATAAAGCTGATAAAACAAAAAAATTACAACCCTTTTTTATAAAATCCTCAAATTCCAAAGTACTAATATAGTTTATTGGAAGAGTCATGGTTTCTTAATGTTTCATCAGAGACATGTTTCAAAATGATCAATATTTATTAGAGAGTAGGTATAAAAAATAGAATGTGTTCTTGAAGAATGATTTGGATTGAAGTTGTATTCCGAATAACTTTAAAACAGAGTAGATGTCTTTTTTTTTTAAATGTTTATTTATTTTGAGAGAGAACAGGAGAGAAAACAAGCGGTGGAGGGGAGCAGGGAAGGGGAGACACCTGATCTGAAGCAAGCACCAGGCTCTGAGCGGTTACCACAGAGCCTAACACAGGGCTCGAACTCCTGAACCATAGGGTCATGACCTGAGCCAAAGTCAGACACTTAACTGACTGCGCCACCCAGGCACCCCAATAGGATAGATGTCTTATGAGAACATGTAATTGTATCAAATTTTTACCTTGGCTACGTGGGGAGATAAAAGCTCAACTTTGTATTTTGTATATTAAATTTTTGATTGCAATTAACTTTGCATTATGTTTAGAAGTAGTTGTATAACCTTAGTTACTTGCACAAATTGGTAGCTTTCCTAACTGATGCTGGCCACTAATTTGGCTGTTAGTAAATAGTTATTAACTGAAACTAAGTGATTTATCCAAATTCATCATCTTTACTTTTCTCCCCGGACTTCCTGGGACAAGATGACTTTTGCCAGGTATAGCCGATAGAAGAATCCTGCCAAGAAGACTTTGCAGTGACCACCTTTTTACGTTCGGAAAAGTACACCTTGTAAAAAGCTCTCTTGAATTTACAGATGGAACCCATTTTACGAGGTTAAGTTGTTTAAGTCACCTTATATTTCCAGGAAAACAGGATAGAATTATTTTTACTTTAGGGCCATAGCACTTCAGTGAAGAGAAGCTGTGACTTCATGGAAACATGAATCAGTGTTAGAAATTGGTGTGAGGTCTAGAAATTTCAGCAGTTTCTAAATGGGTGATTTTTGCTACTTTCCTCACTTTTACTATTTCATGAAAACTTGTTTGTCAGAGTGAACAGAGGAGCAGTAATAATTCCACTAATAAGGAGTTCTCTATCCTGCCCCTCAAAGAGCCTCTTTTCCCTTCACAGACTGTTTATATATGATCAGCATGTGGACACCGTGCACGCGTATGTTTTAAGTATTTGCTTCTGGAGAGCCAGCTTGAAAAAGCAAAACAGAAAAATCCATTGGCATTTTGAGAGTTGAATCCACAGAAGATGTTGTTTGCAATGTGCCGAAAACATAAGGTCCAAGCAGCCGGAACAGGCCTGGTGCCAGGCAATTTCACTGTGAGAGAAAGAGGAGGTCTGAAGCAGTTCTTTTAGGATTATCTCCAACTCAGCAGCTGCTGTCTGAGTTTGATTATGCACATCCTGCTCTGGGAGACCTGCATTAACCCGCGGGCCCCTGGGGAACATCAGGGCTGTCTTTTCAACAAAAGACTCTTACCCTGGACACCCAAGGGCAAAAGCCAAAATGGTATGGAGGTTAAAAGAAGGTGGAGCTTTTGAAGATTGTATTTGAGAGAACAATCTAGGAAGAAAGCTGTAGAATTTTGGGCTTGCAAATGGCTCTTAAGTAAGACCCTTTAATTGTACTGATGAGGAAGCAAAGGTGAAGTGATTTGCCCAAAGAGAACCAGTGAGAACTAAAATTCAGGACTCCTCATTCTCCGGTTAGAGCTGTTTTATATCGTACCACATTCTTGATGACGTAAGTCTCATGTCAGTTCAAATCCTGTCCTTCTGAAAACTGAGATGAAAGGGAAGAAACTTTTAAGAAAGCATTTTGGAATTCTGTATTAACCACCTCTGATAGACTGTCCAGGCATATTCAGATTTTATTTTCGAGCAGTAGCGTTTTTATCATTTTGTAAATCTTAAGTGAAGAGCGAATACATTATTCCAGTAAATTCTGTGCATGATTCTTAAAGGCAGAACAAGCGTATTGGAGAGAAGTGTTGGGAGGGAAAAGTGGAAATGGGAAGACTGCTCTGGAAACTAGGAAGGATGTTGATGTCAGGAATCTTTTGTTCAACGATGGCGGTCTGGAGCTGGGCTGCAGCCTCTGAAGATTTACAGCCTCCAGTCTGGAGAAGGTAGGTGGGCTCACATTATCTGTGTTGAGGAACATGTGTGGGGTCTATGAGCCTAAGGTTGTCCAGGTAACAGAAGGCTTTGTCAAAGAAGATGGCGATCTCACGTTCTTTTGAGAGTAATGTGTTGCTGTTTATTCCACATCTGTGTTGGGAATGGAAAATTTTCCCTGCTTTGTGGTCAACAGGATCCCCAGTTTTCTTCCTTTCAAAGGTTGGGAAGCTAATTTCTCTTAAGAAAGAATGCATTAAATCCAAGGATATCACCAAAATAGGGTCAGTTCTCTTCCCAGTTGAGCTGAGTTTGATATAATGGAATTATTTAACGTTGTGGACCTAAAAGGTATTGATTAAACAAGATAGAAAAAATCATGATGCTCTTTCTCGCTCAAATTCCAAGTGTATCTGGAATCTACTGTTATATTTTTTAAAAGTGGGATTTTTTCCCCTTTAATATTGGGTTTTATAATTGCTTTATTCATCTTTAAAGGTGACTGTGAGCTGAGTATCCTTCTGTGTCTGGCATCCTTTTCGCAAAGCTTAAAAGAAAATGTTACTTTTAGGATACTCTGAATGTCTTTCTCTGCATTTATTCCTCTTCTAAGATTTTTGGTGACCTCTGTAGCTATAAATAAAGGGAAAAAGAGGTCTGGAGCACACAGAAGAACCTCTCAAAGAGGCAGTTGCAAGAGTTCTTTCAGAGCTATGCTTTGGGTAATATTTTTCATTTGGTGGTCTAATTAGGACATACTTATGTCTGCTTAGTGATTGAGCTTTTTGAAGTCCTGTTGCCTGGAAGTGAGTTTTTCAAGTGTTTACTTGATACTTTTATCCCCTCCTCTGGCCAGAGAAAAGTTAGGGCAGCAGGGGAAGCTACTGTTGTTTTTGTTGTTCTTCACCAAAGACAAACCTTTTGATACCTTTGGAGAAGGTATCTAAAGGTGATTGGTTAGTCCTTTCCTCCTTTGTTTCCCTTAATTGATGATAGGAGGGGCTCTTTGCCCCCATTGAGAAATACTGTCTCAAGGCTGTTATAATGCTGTAATGATGTCAAAGGAGGTAACTAAAATGATTTTTCTCTGTAAGAAGTTATTCCAATTTATATGACATATTATAAAACTTTTTGGAGAACTCTTTGGACTTCTGTGGTTGGGAAAATAGATTAAGGATCCGGGATCGATATTTCATAGTTATTAAGGTATGCAGTTGGACGTTTAGCAGAAGGAGCAGTTTTGGGACATAGGGTGTTAAGATAAATCCTGTGTGGCAGAGAAGGACAAATATCATATGTTTGCACGTACAGGAGGATTAGGAGGAACTTGACGGAGGAACAAGGGGGAGAAGAAGGGCGGAAATGGTGGGGAAAAGGGAGAGAGGCAAACCATGAGAGACTCTTGAATGCTGACAAAAACTGAGGACTGATGGATGTGGGGGGGAGGGGGGGATGGGCATGGAGGAGGGCACTTTGGGGATGAGCACTGAGTGTTATGTGGAAACTAATTTGACAATAAACTATTTGTAAAAAATAAAAAAAAAAAAGATAAATTCTGTGTATGTACTGTTTCCAAATCCTCACCTTGACCAGAAGTAACAGTCTTCAGGTGGTAGCTGTCTCTAGGAAGAGGGTCTATAGGTCTGTTTCTGGATTAGTTTTACACAAATGAAGTATATTTCCCTCCTGCTGTTCTTGCCTGGGGTTGGAATTTTCCCTTTTCACTGCTTGTCACTTGGCATTTCAATGGAAATATATCGTTCCTTTCATAGCCAGAAGATTCTGGTTAATTCATCAGGAAAAATTTCTTCGTGGAGTTATTAATTCAGCTGCCCCATAGTATAGGGCTCACACTACAGTGATAGACCTCTGAATTAGAAATCTCTTCTGAAAATCTTCCCTTCAAAAAAGAAAAAAAGAAAGCAAGCATACAATGGATTTCTGAGCTGCTAAAAATCCCACATTGTATAGCACTGTCATTCTCTATAATCTCTTTTTAGAAGATTTGGTGGTGGTTTGCTGCTTGAGCTCAACTACGTTAACATGAAGTTTTAGGCTTTTGAAGTGTAGAAGTGGTTCAGGATTAATAACCGGAAGACCCTTTAGATTCTCTTGAAGAAGAAAGATGAATGTCTGGTGAATATACATGAATATCATCACATGTTTGAAAAATGTTATTTATGAATGTGGGTTGTGAGTTCAGCTTCCCCTGGTGGGCTGGGCCTCTTCCAGGGGGAGTGTATGGACCCCTAGTTGCTTTGAGAGAGGAGTCTTTCATTCTTGGCATTCTGGGGGAGATTTACAACTGTAAGCCGGATAAAAATACGCGGAAAGGTGATTAGTTTAATTGGCCCACTGTTATAATTATCCAGTAGGAGGTGACTGTGGGATGGCTATTATAGTCCAAAATGCCTGGTAGGAAGGGGAGGAGACTCATTGAGAGAACAGCAGCAACATTACAGACGCGGGTGAAACGCGCACTCAGTAACAAATTACCGCGGCACGAGGAGTTCTTCACTATTGGGGACAAGAATCCATCCCCACAAAGAGGTGGGCTTTTTTCAAGGATAATTGTGGGGGCATTCTAGCGACTTCTCTTTACTTAAAATAGTAACAGGATTTAGCGCTGTAAACTCACTCGAAGGGTTTGTAACATTAAGACCGTCATTCTCCAGTTGTCGCCTCACTCAGGGTGGCCACGGTGGTGGTGGTGGTTTAGCCTCTTTCAGAATAAAAAAAAGCATGGTGCAGGGTCATGTTATAAAGTGGAGTATTTTTCTTTGACATCAAAGGGCGGGGAATGTTCTACAGACAGTGAGCTAAGAAGTAGGGAGCAGGCATTCAGTACTTGTGTTGGGAAACTATGTGTGGAATGTCATAGTTCATGGACCAGGGACCCTGAAGTGAATCCAGGTGCCTGCACGGTGCCGTTTTCCTGGAGCAAAATGGCTGTGGGCAGAAATTGCAGCCAGATGAACCAAAAATAAAATGGATGGCTTTATTGGACATTCTTTTCATGAAATCTAACTTTCTAATGTGCACATATATCACTCCGGAGATGTCATTACAAATGGCTGACCTTTTGTTTGGGGGAGCTGCTGTTCACTGTGTGTGCGGCTCCACTCAGCTCAGCTTTGATTCTGGCCCACATCTGTTGAACATGTGTGTGTGTGTGTGTGTGTGTGTGTATATAAAAATCCCCCCCTCCCCCCCCCCGCCGAAGCACACTGACAACTGACTAAAAAGATTTAATGAAAACCAGTCAGAACTAATTTCAGTTATATATTCCAGTTCGGGATATTAGCTCTTTTGGTTTCAGATGGAGAAGTTATAGCTTCCTTAAAAGTCATGGTTGAAGGCAGCCTCAGGATGTCTCCTTGGGCAGGGAACTGGGTTTCTTTGTCTTAGCTCACCCCGCTGCTGCCCCGGGTTAATGATTGCAGGGTGTCTGGGAATAATGAGCCAGTGCTGCAAAGCTTGTTATCAGTATGCTTGAGTGATATTTAAAAATCTTTCCTCTTCCATCTTCCCCCTTTCTGATAGAAGTCAGAGCACTGCTGTGGTTCTACCTAATACTTCAGACTCCATTGGGCAAATGGGACCTAATGTAGTGTCATTTCTGCACTCTGGTGGGTGTGGTTCTTATTTTTGTGTGGTTTACTGCTCGACCTTGCAACCAGGTGATGTTTGAGAGCCTTCTAACAATTATTGTCTTTTATGGAACCAGAGTTTGAGTGAGACGAGACTTTGACCATTCTTTAACAGGCCACCTGGATTTCCATATGACTTTAGAGGACATGTCTAAGACTGTACCCTGCTGGATTCCCAGATCTGTTTGTGTGGGGTTTTTTTGTTTGTTTGTTTGTTTGTTTTTAATCTGAGAGTACTCCCAAGCCTTCTGGATCTGCTGGGACTGCCCGCAGGCCTGGAGGGGAGAGACAGGTATCCTTTGAGAAGGTGGTGGCTGCATACAACAGTATTTCCCCAAAGTTTGGGTGACTGCAGTTCTAATACTTGGATCTGTCTTTGGATGCCAGAGTCCTATTCTTCATTTGTGGTGAATGCTGCTGATTTTTGGCACCAACCCATCCACGATTTATTTTAACAGCTAATATGATGCCTGACCTAATAGTAGGTGCTCAGTAAATACTGGTTGACTGAATGTAACCTCCAGGGGTAGAGAGGGAGGCCTGTTGACATGTGGGGAGAGTGACCTTGCTTGGGGATAGGTTCACGAGCTTCATTATTTCTGCTTCTGGCATGTTGGAACCCCGTCTCTACAGCAACAGAGGCAATACTCTAACAGCATAAATACCACTGGAGTCATTCTGGTTTCCATTACTATCGTCCCTGTCACTGCTTGTCTAGAACAGGTACCACAGGAGCGTCCTAACTGTTCTCTCTGCCTGTCAGTGCTTTAACAGTAAGCCAGCTGTCCAGCTTTCCTCGTCTTTATCCTTCTAAAGCAGAAATCTGATCACGGTACTCTCCTACTTAACCGCCCTGCCACGGCTCCCTGTGGCCTCCAATAAAATCCATACTTTGTTAGTGGGTCACACAGGGCCCTACGTGATCTGGCCTGTGTGCCTCTGTAACCTCAAACCCCGAAACCTCTCCGCGCCCTGCATGGTAGTGTGTGCAGCCCTGCTGGCTGGTTAAGTTGGGGCTCTAATCTACACGTGGAGTTAGAGTTCTGAGGTGTTAAAACCAGGGGATTTTAGAACCTGCATTGAATGTTTGTAACAGGAGTGAAATAATTGATGGTAAGTAGCCAGGGAAAATTGAGATGTTAAGAGATCTTTGCAGGTAGCCTTCAAAAATCAGTTTAATAAAAAATTTAGTTTTCAACTGATTCTGCAGTTCATCTGGAAAATATATGTGTGTGTATAGGTGGACACACATATATACACATATATATACATTTTAATTTGGAGAAAGAATGAGGCCAAGATTTGTACTACTGGAGATTAAAACATACTTTGAAGCCATGATAATAAAAGATGATGGGAGCGTGAAAAGTATGCAGTCAGACAAAATAGCACCTTTCAGATCTTCACTGTGTAGAATAATAATTAGGTGATAAGTCATCAGGGGGAAGATACAGATTATTTGGTAACGGAAGTTATAAAATTGAATACCTAAAAAGAAAAAAAAAAAAAAGACCTTGCCTTAGGTTATATACCAAAATATGAGTCATGTGAATTGGAGTTAAATATATATTTTTAAAACCTTAAACTAAAAAAAAGAAAGATATTTGATCTCTGGAAGAGGATATCTTTTTAAGCCTAGAAGCAAGAAATGATCGCTGATTGCTCAACTTCAGTACATAAAATTATCCCTTTTATTGAGGAATTACAAGTAATAGTGATCACTAGGACCAGAACAGTCAAAACAAGTAGTCATTGTTTTCCCTCATATTAAGAAAGATTTAGAAAATGTAAGCAGTTAGGATATTCCTTGATACCCTTTCTAGAAAGAAATGCCATTTAAAAATAAATTTTAAAGTATTTAAAAATAATTTGCATTAAAAAAATTGGTTTGGATTTTACATGTGGTAGGAAATATGACTATTTAAAAACTGTAAATAACCTTAATATTTCTAATTTTAGTTTTTCATAACCTTTTTTAGTCCTGGTTTTGCCATTTTTTTCAACAACCCTTTGGTCTTTAGGTTGTCCGAAAGAAAGCTTTCTATAATTTACTTCTCATAATTATACACATCTCCATATATAGTAATGGCAGAGATAAGCCATTGGGGAAAACATGCCTTATGAAAGGGATTTATGGTCCTTCATATCTTAGACCATATGAGGTATTCTGTGTAAGACCCATGTCATGTTAGATTCCAGTTTCTGAAATGCTCAAATTATAATTCACAATGTGACTTTGAACAAGACACTCTACCTCTCTGGGCCTGGATGTCCTCATCTGTAAAAGGAGAGGGTTGGGTTAGATCAGTTTACTCACTGGGACACCCTTGCATGGTTGTGCAAAGATTCAGATGCTCCTTGGCCGTTAGGGAAGCCAGGGGTAGCTGGACAGAGCATGGGGAGGAGGCCCCAGATCGATCCCCTCCGGCCAAGAGCAGGCATTCATTTCCCCCAGTGAGTTGTGCAGATAGTACCACAAATCACTCTTAATGCATGAAGCCTGTGTGAGGTGAGTTGCTTTAAATTCAAGAGGTGGAAACTAGGTGGAAAAGGAGATAATTTAAAATATAATGGACCACTCATCTTTCCCACTCAATATTCACTAGCCATATTAAAAAATGAATAGAAGAAAATACACCATAATGTTATCAGTAAGGGGCACCTGACTGGTTCCTTGGATTGAGCATCTTGAGCATTGGACTCGGCTTGGGCTCATGGGGTTGGACTCTGTGCTGAGCTTGGAGCCTGCTTAAGAATCTCCCCTTCTCCCCTGTTCACATTTTCTCTTTCTCTCTCTTTCTCTCTCTTTCTCTCTCTTTCTCTCTCTCTTTCTCTTTCTCTTTCTCTTTCTCTTTCTCTTTCTCTCTCTCTCTCTCTTTCTCAAAAAAAGATATCAGTAATTACAGTAATCTGGTAATTTATGGGTAATTTGTTTTCTTATTATAATCTGTATCTTTCAGATTTACTAGGTTAAGAGTAGGTTAAGTTGAAACTAAGACTAGATACTGAAAACCTCCCTTGCAGCCATATTCCAAAACTCTGTGAGTGACCACGGCTGCTGTCAGTGTTAAGATTCTAACAAAAATAAAATGCCAAACCTGGACTTCTTTCCCATTACGTAAATATCCTGTGGCACTGTTATCCCCTGGTGTCTTGCTCAGTGCTTATTTTCAAGGCTGCTTTAAGATGAGCAGTAACATTTGAGCAATAAGCCTGTCTGTAGAGTGTGTTAGAAGCTATTCCTTACTCAGAATCGCTTAGCCCCAACATCTTCCTCCCCATTTTTCTTCCCAAATGCTTTCTTCCGTCTTTTTCCTTTCCCAGTGATCTCTAGAATCAGGGAATAATTCTTCTTTCTTTGTTCTCCTTGATCCCCAGGGTGTATATAGTTAGATGCCCCTTGTGCTCTCCTAGCTAAGCGACAGAGATTCTGTTTTTAGCTTGTCCCTTATGTACCAGCCCTTCTATTTCCAGTATTGTTTTTCCTCTCCCAGATCCCCTAGGCTTATTCACATCTTTCTGGTAATGAGTTGCCTACAACTTTTGGACTTAAAAGGGGAAGGGGGTGGAGGGTTTGAGGGCAGGGAGCGTGGGCTTTTTTCCCTCCCTTTTGTTGATTTTGCTTTACTTTGAGGAGAAACATTATACAAATTAAAGATGTTTAAACCCTATTTTTTCTGGCTTCCAAAACCGGCACTTTTCATTGACTGTAAACATTTTAAGTGTTGAAAAACTATGATTGTTTTGTCTAAATGATGGGGGTAGTGGACACATGGGAATTAGAAGTGCCATTATAATTCTTTAGCAGAATTTTAGAATCATTAATAGTGAGGCCAGCATAAATAATGGTATATAGTCATTATTTATAAAAGTTAAAATATATTATAATGTTTGTATTAAAATTATGCTAAATACAGTTAACTTTTTAAAATAAAATACTTTAGGATTTTGTAGTGTGCCTTGATATTCTGAATATCGACAGTAACTAAATTATTAAGTAATAAAAATTAATTGTTAGAATGCTAGTAAACAACATTGTAATTCTAGATTTAATTTTTATATTAATGTTGATTTCTTATAGTGGTGCCAGGGCAATTTGAGCCATTGTAACAAATTTGTTGAGTGCCTCCTAATTATAAAGTATGCTCTGCAGTGTAGATGATAGAATCGCATAGTTGGCCCAGGCAGTAGCTCAGACTTAAAATTACAGAGTTACTGAATGTGTCTGGGTTAGCATGAATCTTATGTCCATCTAATCCCATGCTTCCCACCCATTTTTCCATCATGGTGCACCTTGAAAAGGTTTGCATAGCTAACTGTGGGGAAAACAAATGGCCTCTTTTGGCTGAAGGTGACGGATCTGGGGCCTCCATTGTGGGCTCTGCCCAGCTGCCTTGAGGGCCAAGGGCCATCAGAATCTTGGTGCAGTTGGGAAACTGTAATCTAATCTAAACCTCCCAATTTATAAGTGAGACACATCTGTATTTACACAGGAGACCCAGAGAGATAAAGTAGCTTGTTCAAGGTTACACGATGAATTAGTGATGTTATAGTAGTTAGAATTTGAGCATTTTAGACACTAGAGTCTGATAGGACTTTCTTTTACATAGGATGCCTCATTATGGTCTTCTTCCACAACATTAAGAACCATAAGAAACATTTTATAGGGCATATTCTCCCAGAAGGTTTATCTATTTGCCATGTTTTATACGGAGAAGTATATGATTAAGAGTCATAAATTATATTTTTCTTTCACACAACCTAAAGAATAAATGGTTGTTTTTAAACAACAACAAAATTAAGGTCATGAAACTAAAAACAGCCTAGTATATGTAAAAACAACCAACTATTTACACAAATCAGAGTTAGTTGCCTTGCTTTTCAAACTCAAGAGAGGAAAGTAGGTTGGAAAAGGAGCCTAAAAATTTAAATATCATAATGAACTACCAGCCCCTCCATCCTCCTATTTACCAACCATCAACTATTTAAACTCTTTAAGAACACGAGGAAACTGGTTGTCTGGCATGGTTTTATCATTCAATTCTCCTAAGTTCTCTCTCTACCCCATGACAGGATTCACCAGTTCTAGTGTAATGGTAGCCTGGTTCGGCCTTGATGTACGTCCATGGGTTACCAGCCAAGAAGCATACTAGCACATGGCATCTTGTCTTTAGTTCCTTGACTGAACTACAGACTGTACCAGGTAAGAGTTGCATTTAGGCAGCTCTATGAAACCTAGGAATGGCTTTTTCATGCCGCTTAAAGGCATGATGTTGAATGGCAAAATGCAAACAGGAATGACTTGTGTTTGTCAACTAGGAACATTTATGGAAATGTCCATGGGGAGTACCGAAGTAATCCGATGATATGGACTTGCCCCTTGAGAAATTGAATTTATGGGTGAGAAATTTGAAAATAGAATGGCTTATTCTAACTTCTTCTTTTTGTTTCTTCATTTAATTTCCCTTGGCAGAACTAGGTCTGCCAAGCTATGGATAGGAATGATCAAGTGAAGGATAATTCTTCACTGAACTATGAAAGTCCATGGATGCTCCCAGCTAGAGGTTGCATTACTGACTCCGTGCTGTTTCTTAAGTATCTGCAGGATGGGGGATATCCTCATCTTTAAGTGCCTTGTGTATGCCTGGCAGGGCTTTAGATGATGTGTATGCAGCAGTGACATAGGTACAGTCCTGGCTTCATGAAGCTTGGGCTCAATCATTGTGGATACTCTGAGAAATATAAAGATGTACCAAGTCAGGTAGGAACCCTGGCCTCTAGGGGCTTGCTTGAAGATTGATTACCTATGAGCTTTCCTTCTGTGGTGATTAGCCAAAGAGTCCGCTATTGGTCAGAAATGTTGGAAACCTGGTTGTGTGTAGTGGTTTTGAAAAGCTCTTAAGACCTCAGGTCCCTCACTGAAGAATTTTATGCCAGAATCTTCAATAGCCAGTCCAAGCTGACTGTGGCAGTCTGTAATAAAAGAACTTAGTTAATCAAATATAATGCTTTATGAAATAACAAAAGTATCCTCCATCTCGTGTCAGATGCCTCCAAATAGTGTTTACATCATCAGTACCTTTGTGGGGTTCTATTATGAAAAATAATAACAGTGTGATTAATTCTAGTGACACTTTGTTAAATTTTAGGGGGCTGAAAAGATTGTGACAGGAAGATTTTTTTTTCCTCATTATCAAAGAATTTATAAATGGCACAGAATAAGAAAGAAGACTAGTGGCCTGGCAGTTCTAATTTTTTTTTAAGGTAAGAGGAAAAAAATAAATCTGATCTTAAACCCCTTGGAATTTGAAATCTTGCCTGTGTTCTAGAAGCTTCTTAGGTTGCTTGGGATCCCCAGCTTAAAGTTTCTAGGATGTCATAGTGTGTAGGTATTTCAGAGCTGTTACACAGTTCTCAGAAAATTCTGAAAAGGGTCTACTTAAGGAGCAAATGCATGCAGTGGGATATGCTTTAGGGCTAGCAGGGTTCTCTACTGGGGGAAATAACAAATCAGGCAGTCACAGTGTCCTGTCAAAAAGACTGCATAGGAGTCAGTGGCTTTATGTTCAGGGATGTTAAAAAAAAATACTGACTTCAAGATTTTTCTTTGGAACATTTTGGTTATTTTTTCTGGTTTCAAATGCTATTTTAATGAGCCCAGTACTTTCTAGTGGGACTATATAACCTATAGCCATGAATTTTAAGGATAAGTTGGGGGGGGAAGTCATTCTTTCATTCCTTGAGGGCTAATGCACTTAAAAATATCTGTCAGCTTTGTCTTTAAACTCTTTTTATTTAAAGCGACCCCCGACTTCAAGCCTAATTGGTTCCTGAACGTTTAGTCTTGAGGCATGGCCATAACACAAGCTCTTATTTCCTGTAGGCTGTGTTAAATGTAAAGCTTATGTTTTATATTGGGCCTCCATTCTTGGAAGTTTGTTTTATGATATAAAAATATATATGAAAAATACAAATGCACTCTTTTTTAAACAAATACTCATTAAATATTTCAAGCCAAAGATACTAGAGATCATAAAACATTCTGTAAATGTTACTTTTGGGGAATTTTTGTCTGTTTAGGCTGAATTGACTGAAGCTTGTTAGAGTCCGAGGTTAAATCTCCCTAAAGCAAATGGAGGTATTTTTCCATTGCTTCGAGGATCTTTAAATTTTGTCACATAATGGGTTATCTGCCTCAAACTGTGTTGCGCATGAAAAGTGTAGAAATGCAGCTAAGTTTCTTAATTACTAGAAGTTGAAGGAGGGACAGTTGCCATGGCAACCTCTTCAGCCACCCATGCTCTGATGTTTCAGAAGGATCTTCTTAGCTGAGCTGTGAATGAAATATTAAGAATTCAATCAAGTCTTCAGGATGCAAAGAGCAGTGGCTGAAGCAAATGATTTGCCAAAAGTACAGTTAGATCAGACATCTGGGTCTGTACCATCCCCAGCCGAGTCAGCCTTGCCAGCCCACTGACCAAAGCATTGACCTTGGATGTAGTCCTTTGTGGGTCTGATTGCCATCTATTTGCTTATCCCTTTGTGGCTCTCATGAGAGGCAGTTGCAAGTTGAGTTGTGTTTGGAAGAATTTGCTGTCCAAACATCATTAGGGTGTCCTCCTTGAATCTATAGGTGTTTGTGTTATAAGAAAGAATGCAAAATATAAATTTTGACTAAAAGATCATTTTCTGGTTTTTCTTCTACATAAGAGGTAGGGCCTGCTGCTATCTCATAATAACCAGTACTGACCATAGAATAGCATGTGTCTGTATCTACATGAGCTGTTAGAGTTCCTACAGAAAAGACATTAAAGGAAGATCTTTTATCTCCCATCTTTTCAAAGATGAAACACATCTAAATGTGAATGACAGGATATGAAAGTATTTTCTTCAAACATTTTAGGGTACTTACTTTTGCTTACCGATCTCAACTAGATTTTGTGCTCTGTAGGGTGGCATACGTGGTAAAGTATGCATTTGTGGATTCATACTATGTTGACTCTGAACTTGTATTTAAAAAATTACTGAGTTAGGTTGAGAAAGGAAGAGAAACAACAATCTTGTTTTATTGCTTATTATCAGGTACACATCAATCTATAAATCAGTATGTGTTAAGTATAATAGGTATTTACCCAGCATTATATACCACGGGGATCAAAAAGAAATATGAGGGATGATCCCTGTTCCCTTTAGTTGCCTGGTCTGATTTCCTGGCCAGTTATTAGTGATTAAAAAGCAATAGAACATGAATTAGATTTTCACTACAGTGCTTTCTGCTCCCATTCTTTTCATTCATTCAGTTTTCCAATTTTAGATAACATTCCTGGATATCATAGTCTGGTGGGTCATTGCCCAAGTTTTCTAATTTTCTAAGGTGTTGTATGTGGATCAAGGTATAATTTAACCCTTTCCTACCTTTAGGACATCCTGTGATAGAAACTAACAGAAGCAATTATAACCGGTTGATGTGGTTGGGGAAAATGGGGCCATGTTGACAAGAAGAGTTGACGGAAGACATGCTTTTAAAACAAGTCATTATATTCAGCTTTATTGAGGTAATTAGATTAAGCCCTTAAGAAGTTTTAGGGAGTAAAAAGAGCATAGTTTTTACTGTGGAAATCATGCATGGTTCTGCATTTCTGATGTTCAGAATCTCAAGATGGCGGGAGGAAGGAAAATGGAAACTTCTATGAAGACTATCAGAATTGTACACAGTGGTGGCCTCCTGTGCCCACCAGCCCATCTTGGAGGTCACCTTGTGGTGACAGTTGTTGCCCAGAGGCCTCCACCCCCTTCTTTTTTTTAAGTCTCTGTGGTTTTGGAAGCCAGGATTTGAAAAGATTCAGCAATGTGTGTTCATTCTGTAGTGACTTTCTCTTTCCAGATAAAGAGGCTATCTTCCTTGCCTTTATGAAACTAGAGTTTACTCATGCACTGAAACTGTAGTGTTAAAATATAAGCTGATAAAAGCAAGGTAGTTTAGGGTGGGAAATCCCAGTTCATCAAGTGAGCTATCAAGTTATGCATTCTCCTTGAGTGGTAGGAAGTTGAACAGAGCCTTGGAAAGTGTTTTCGTACCTGATTTTTTTTTAAATTGCCAATTTGTCTGTTTTTCGTATGACATTTTAAATATTATAGCCCCCAAAAGAGATTGAAGTTATATCAAATTTGAAGAGACTTTGTTCTAGTCTCTGAAGTATAGTTAGTTCATTAATTCAAAAGATATTCTGGAAAAACAATACGGGATGTATCCATACAGTGGGGTATTACAGTCTTTAAAAAGAAGGAAACTGACACACATTACAGCATTGGATGAACCTTGAGGGCATTATGCTAAGTGAAATAACCAGTCTCTAAAGAGAAATATTGCATGATTCTAGTAATGTGAGGTGCCTAAGTAGTCAAAGTCCCAGAGACAGAAAGTAGAAGGGGGGTTGCTGGCGGCTGAGGGAGGGAAAAAAAATGGGAAGCTCTTTAATGGGTGCAGAGCTTCAGTTTTACAGGAAGAAAAATGTTTTGGAGATGGATGGTGTTGATGGTTGTAGTCTTTTCGAATGTATCTAACACTACTCAATTATACATGTAAAAATGGCTGAGGTGGTAAGTTTTCTGTAGATTTTACTACAGTTTTAAAAAGGTATTTATGAGCATCTGATTTGGAGGGGCTGATTATACTCACGACTGACACGAAAGCCTCCAGCCTTGAGGGGGCTCACAAGTCAATGAGAGGTGAGGTGCAAAGCTGCTGGGAAGATGAATCCAAAGTCGTGTCACAGTTAAGGATGCTTTGGTCCTGAAGTCGGGTGACCCTCACCCAAGCCATGCAAATGCACGTGAAATGGTCCTCTTTAGAATTCCCCCTTCTGCCCAGCTTCTCTTCACACATGTAGTGCTGCCTCCTATGCGGTATCCCCAAATCAAGACCTTGGATCCTTTAACTAGCTACTGCTTTAACCGGATTGCTTTCTGCTCTGCTCTCCTGTCCAGCTTGGCTCTTCCTCATTGGCCTGCACTTTTAAATCCCCTATTTGATGTGCGTGTTATCTCCCACTTACAGCCCACATCGTTTTCTTTCTTGGACTATAAATGCAGAGAGGACGTGGGCTGTGCACTTTGACCTTTGCAGCACCCAGCACAGTAAACCGTACTTAATGAATGTTTTGGATGAGGACCTACCCCTGAAGTTGGAAGCTGACATTGCATTATAATGCCTATTTAATTGAAGGTTATTAATGCCTCTTTAGCAGTGAAGGATAGTTCTTTTTCCAGCAGAGAACAAACGAGCCTTCCAGCTTTTTCCAATGGTCCCAAAGAATTCACAGTCAGGTATTCCCCCAGTACATGCTGGTCTGGACTCCTCATCCCAGAGAGGGGCGATGGGGCAGTGGGACAGCTTCTATTTCTTGTGTGGGGCTCAAGGATGGGAACTCAGGGCTGGGATAGGTGTGAACATTTATATACTCGCTCAACCTATTAAATATGAGCTTTTCCTTCTCTTCCTCAGTGAATAGGTTTTTCCTTCTCCTCAGAATAATAGTTGTAAGTAGAGTCACCATATATCCCAGCTCTTGCTTTAATTATGAATATCTCCTCTGTCTCATTCTCAAAAATGCCCTGGTTTGGATGGTTCATATTAGCACTATCAGAAGGAATAATGTAGAAAGAGGCAGTTATTAGGGAAAGGTGGGGAGAAGAAACTTGGGCTGCCAGACACTCAGGAGGTGAGGACTTTAAGATAGAACAGTGTAGTCAGGCACATTGGATATTCTTCAGATGGGAAAAAGTATTTGGCTTTTAAATTACATACATGGTAGTGTAATATGAATTTGAAAGTCTTGAGGGCAGCATGGGATCAAAGGATTTATTTTAGTCATACTATAGAATCCTTCAGTGCAGGTTAACAGGTTAATGTGTTTCCTTAGAGCTTCAAACATTTTTGTGGCTAATGGCAGAAGAGTTCACTTGCCATGTACAAATGTGAGCATATACCTTGCATTCATTTCCTTAACTATGAAAATGAATTCTAGTCTGCTGAAATTCTGTTTTCTCTGTGTATGTATTTAACTTAGGTAATTGTATAGTGGATAGTTAATATTGAATGACCTTAGCTATTAAGAAAAGCAAAACTGGTCATTAAGGAAATTAGGTAGGACCATATTAATAATATCTTTATATTTGTTAAGGGAACACCATGTAAATGGAACAAAACAAGTATTTTTTTTTAATGTTTTTTATTTATTTTGAGAGCGTGAGAAGAAGGCAAGCCAGCAGGGGAAGAGCAGGGGTTGGGGGTGTGGAGAGAATTCCAAGCAGGTTCTATGCTTGCCAGCACAGAGCCCAATGTGGGGCTTGAACCCACGACCCGTGAGATCATGACTTAAGCCAGAATCCAGAGTCGGACGCTTAACCAGCTGAACCACTCAGAGGCTCCCCAAATAAGTGTTTTTTAAACAAGTATCATTTAGGAACTTTTTACGTTGCAAGTTTCAGTTTAAAGAGGTTTGAGCTGATTTTCTTTAAGGAGATGTACCTTTTTAAGTAAATGGAAAGCCTCGCTGCCAGGTGCATTCAGGGCTGTTGATCCCGAAGCTCAACTGCCTTAGGACCGGTCTGTTTATGTCCTTTCTCTGCTCTGGCAACTTCGGCGTCTGCTTCAGCCCGAGCCTGACACTCCCCTCGTGGACAGTCATCGTAATGAATTTCATTTAATCATGATGGAGAATGAACTTGGACTTCAACCCAGGTCTTCTGACTTTATGTCCATTGCTCTAGCCAGGACGTTCCCTCTCACTTCTTGCCCAGTTTATTTCAGAAAGAAGATTTTTGTTTGTTTATTTGTTTCCAGTTGCCTTTCTATTCAGGCCTAGTTTGAGGTTGTGCTGCACTGCTCCTTTTTAGGAAAGAAATAATCTGGGTGCCTTTGGGCTGATTGGATGTGGTCTACCCATCAGCAAAATTGTGGTACTAATGTAAAATTACCCCCATCCTTTGGGCATACCCAGGAGAGGCCAGGGGGCCTCAGTTCAAATACCCTCTTGATGGCTCTGTCTCCAATGCCATCCCATTCCCGAGACTTGGAGTGTACGGATTTTTTTTTCTTTTTTTTTTTTTTTTGGGTCATCTCTGTTCTTTGGCTCTTGTCCTTCCAGCTGGACTGCTGGACTGGCCTGTCAATTCTCATCTCCATTTCACAGACTTACCGTCATCCCGCAGGAACCTGTTGAAATAAATGCCACTGCCTCAATGCTGTTTTCTCTATTCTAGTAATCCCTCTCCTGAGCTCCTGTTGTAGCGCCTTGACGACTTTCTCTTGTGACACTCCCCCTCCCCCCCACTGTTTTGCACTCTAGCTGTCTTTCATTACATTCCCTCCCTCAAGCCTGTGCTGAGCTCTCAAGGGCAATGACCATTTCTCATTCATCTTGGTGTCCCCACAGCACTTAGCTCTTAGTTGTTTTGTTTTGAATAAAGGAGTAGTTCTAGAAATGGTTATGCCCACTGATAAGATTTGAGGATTGCAGAAATTTAAAACATTACGTGGAGCCTTATTATCAGTATAATTATCACCTGGTTTGTGCATAATTTGAAAAAGTAATTGCGTGTTTTTATGCAGTAGGTTATCACGTACAGTTTTTAGTCTGCCCTAGTTTTTATGGGCCTGTTATTTCATTACATTGCAGAGGTGTATTTCAGAATGCTGCTGTGAAGGGAGAGAGAGGTGGAGTAGAGGTCCTTTGCAGAAGCCGGGTGAGCTGACCCCCTCAAGCTGCTGCATATCCTGTTAGGCTAAGCCGGGCCACAGCTGTCCCCGCCTGGCCAGCTTTTCTTTTATAGCTTGCATTCACAGCACTGGCTCAGAGAACAAGCTTGAAGATTTTAACTCTCCTCTGCCTGGCCTCGGATTCAGAAGTGTTTCAGAGGATTTTTGGAAAACTCCCGTGGACAACCTTTGGGTGGTTTTGGGAGTCCCTGCTGTTTTATGTATACTTTGTTTTTTTAAATGTTTACATACATGCATTTCATGCCACCTTCTAATTCAGTAGAACTTGGATGGGTCTAATAACTGGCGTTTTTAAAAACTAGGCGATTCTGATCTGAGGTCAGAAGAACCCCCCTTGGGAGATAGCAGAATTGATCAGCATTGGGGAGAGTATTGAGATAGACCTTTTAAAATGTGTCAGATTTAGGTGGATGGAGAGGTGGGTATTTCCATGTACAGGTAAGAAATAGGACAATGTCTGGGTGAGAATGAGTGTGTCCTCTCAGGGAGGGTGGGCACGGAGGACCCTAACCAGGCCTCCATGGAAGACGCTGGAGAGCAGTGGTTCTCAGACTGTGAGTTCGTAAGTGTCCAGAGAGCTTCTGAAATGTTCACATCCCTGCTTTCCACCCCACCCTGAAATCCTGTCAATTCGGGGTGTTCTGAGGATTAGGGTGTGGCCTGGGCATCTGCATTTCTAAAATCCCATTGATCTTGAACGCCCCGAGGGAAGGAACCCTTGCTTTATGGAGTAGAAGAGCAGAAGCTGGCAGGGTGGTGGGGACTGCGTTTGGACAGTCCTTCCATTTTGGGATTTCTGGTGGGCAGAGTAGAGCTCCAGCTGCAAGGTCAGTCCAAGACTGCAGGTCACCAGTGCTCCTGGTGTGGTGACACATGCCTGAGGGGACGGGGAGAAGGGAGGATCGGGAATTAAAGGGTAGAACTTTTCTTGCAAGAAGGTACAGACAGCCGAAAAAGGAGTTTCCTCTTCTGTAAACTGCTGAGAGATGGCAGAGAAAATTTCCAGTTATATAGTCTTGAAATTTTTTTTAGAAAGTTCGCCTTTTTAATCCGCCCCTCTAAGCAGTTCCTCGTAATCATTCAAAATAGCCCAAAGTCAAAGACTGGTATAGTCTTGGGGTTTGACTTGGAATCCAAAACCCTGAATGGCCCCAAGGACTTTGCAAATAACTCCCAGAGACTGCAGGGTTTTGTGTGGACACCCATTTTCTGGAGAGAGAGCCTGTAGTTTTGATCACAATCTCAAAGGAGCCTTTACTGGGATTTTTGGGTAAGATAATTTAATATTTGGCTGACTGGTTGGCTTGCTTTCTCTCTCCTGTCTCTTTTTAAAAATCTAAAATCAATTCCCGGTAGTGGAAAAATTAGCCAGAACAAAGAAGACTCCAGTCCATTGGATGGAGTGATAGTGGAGCCCTAGATTTACCTACAGAAGCCCTTCCAGTTGTGTTTGTGTGGGTGGGCGTGCCATCATTAATAATCAGAGGAAGAAGGGAACAGGGAGCTTTCTGTAGAATGTGCGATGACTTTTTCTGTTCCTCACGGAGCAATTTCAGTGGTGTCCTCTGAAGTACAAAGAAAGGGCTATTTTAACAGCAAGGAGGCGAATTACTGGTTATTACTATCAAGTTTGGAGCTGAGGAAAAAAAGCTGGTGTGTGAAACAGAGCTATGTGTGAATGGATTTCTCGAGTGTTTCATTAAAGATTCATCAGAATGGTTAGTCCTCTAACCATCCTAGAATCTCTTCTTCCTTTGGATTCCTTTGTGGAATTAAGAAATGCTTTTGGCAAGAAGGACTAAACAAGCCTTTTGTTTGAATTTCCGCATATTGATTAATGGGCTCAGCAAAGCATCCTGCTGTGAATTCCCTCTGCTGATAATGGTAACCATCACAAAGAGTAACGCTTTCTCTGAACTGGCACTTTCCACGCAACCTGTAGGCTGCTATATTGGGTGTGACCATTTTTAAAAAGCCATAGTGCCATAATGAAAATGGGCCATTTCTAAATGGCCTTTTGATTTGCAAAACCTTTTTGTGTCAGATTGAATGGTCTCACATCCGAGTTGAGGGGAAAATGCAGGCTATTTTCAATTTATTATTGTGTCTTAAAGGTTTGAGTTGACAATGTCTCAGTGGCCCTAGAAGGTCTACTGGCATCGTATGCCTTGGCTAGACATGTAAAAATCTGGTTCATTAGCTTACCCTGTAAAAGACTTCTACAGCCCCACTTATACAGTGTGAGTCAGTCAGTACATATGGATCTAGAATTCCTAATTATGACTCAAGCTCGCCCATAAACTTGGGGACCACCTCCCCACCAACGCTCTCCACTGAGAGCGTAATCAGTCCTGAGGCAGTCTTAGGAAGACTTGCAGATGGTAATAAACCATGTCAGGTGTATCTGGGTAGAGTATGGTTTTTGCCTGCTGATTCAGTGTATCAGGGTGACTGTTATGTAAAAGTGTGGAATCTGGGCTTAAAAGATGCTTTCTTTTCTTAATAACCAAGTGGACTTGGTGTGGGTCCTGGTTTGACTTCCTATGGAAACTTTTAATACAGCTTTTAAGGATGTTTATTACTAACAATGATAATAAAGATAGTTGAGATATGCAGTATTTGTGTTTCCCCAAACATGAAAGTTCAAGAAGGAAGAAAGTTCCAAGAGTCACAAGTGCTTTTTGTTGCAGATTTGCGATGTGATTCATCCTGACAGAGGAATTCTTCTCACCTTAGGGCATTTTTGACCTCTGTTTTACCCCCTCATGTTAGGGCTTCCTTTTTTAGTTTTTTTTTTTTTTTAATTTTTTTTTAGGTCTTTATTTTATTTTGAGAGACAGAGAGAGTGAGCAGGAGAGGGGCAGAGAGAGAGGGAGACACAGAATCTGAAGCAGGCTCCTGGCTCTGAGTTGTCAGCACAGAGCCTGATGAGGGGCTCGAACCCACGGACTGTGAGATCATGACCTGAGCCGAAGTCAGATGCTTAACCGACTGAGACACCCAGGCACCCCACCTTTTTTAGTTCTTGAAGTTGCCGGGATATCCCTGAATATTGAGGACCTCTGGAAGTAGGTAGGACTAGAAATTGATGAATGAAATTCCTGGTCTGAGCCTTTAACATTGAGAATCAGCTTTGCAGTGAACACAAAACAAGGAATTTGCAGCCTTGAAGGCTGTACATTTCACTGTCTTGATGCCCATTTGGGTTGTAAGTAAGTCCGTTTGAGTGGTAAGTAGGACCATGGCAATAAAAGAGCTCTGACCTCAACTCCACGTGGGAGACATAACTTCCTAGAATGTCCTAGAAAGCAATGCACATGCGAAGCAAGCATCCTGTTTAATGAGTTTTTGCAGCATATCGTGTTTGTGTAAAATTTTCTCTTATCACCATTCTGGCAGATAGAAATCAAATGTGCCTATGTATCTTTTACCTCCTATATAGCAAATTACATCTGTCAGAAACATTTCTTGGGTAGTCTGAGTATAGAAATCTAAAATCTGAGTGTTTAACAGAACACCCTGATACTGAAATTGAGATACATAGTTTCTTAAGCAAATTTTAGGAAAATGTGTCATTTACAAACAATTTGGAGAATTACCAAACTTTTCTCCTCTTTTTCTCCTTCGCATTACTCACCCCCCTTCTCCAACTGGAGGACTTGACCCAGGGATGTGGGGGGGGGTTGGGTTGGGTTTTTGGGGGGGGAAACAGACACCCTTTTTCCCTTAGGTTTGCCTGTGTTTCCTACTCCTGAATTACAGGCCCCCTGAGAAGCTCTGAGGCCTCTGACTTTGAGTCTGTCTTGCAGGATACGGGAGAGGTTGATGTGAATAACAACAGTCGTACCCCTTGGTAACTCTGAAAATGGGACTGAAGCCCTTGATCTTGGAGAACTGTCCAGCAGCTGCCATGAACTGAGCAGCTTTTAGAGAAACGAGTGGCCTATCAGCTATTGAGAGTGAAAGTTTCTTCCTAGTAACAGGGACACCGAGAAGCATTAATATAGCTTAATATAGCTGGAATACACAACCAGTCATAGGCATGAAACAGAACCAATTATAGGTATATAACTATGATAGCTGGTAGATAGAACCAGTTGCCCTTCACTTAGTAGGTCTTTGAAGCCAGTAATTTGGGGGATGTTTATTATTGGCCTTTGGCTCCTCCTTGTATCTTATTGGGCTGATCTTTGTGCCTCCCGTCAAAGAAAATAAGGCTTTATAGAAGTCCTATCAGTTTCTCTTCTGAGAGCTGGAGCAATAACTCACATATGTTTGCACACCCCAAAATGCCTTTCTGTAGGGATTCAGTAAGTATTCATCACTGAATTTTGTTTCTTAAAATTTAATGAGCATTGTTAGAAACAAGATCTATTTCTTTATGGGGAACCAGAGCCTAGAAACCTTTGTAAGTGTAGTGACATGTATTCCCTCCCTTCAGCCAAAAAACAGAATAACTTCTAATTCATCAGTTTTGAAATCCAGCTACCCTTTTGAGACTGTTTTCTTTTTTAGGTTTGAAACTTGGGCTTTCTGGGTCTCCCTAGTGTGGTGCTTTCAGATACAGGCAGCATAGTGTGGGGGCCTCTCTGTTTATATGAAAATGGGAACCTAAAAAGTTCAGCAAAGACCACATATTTATGAGTAAGCATGCTGTATGATGTAAAAGTTGAAATAAAAGTGGAAGTTTGGATGGCCGTCCCAGTCTGAGTCTAGGATTTTGGATAGGAGATAGTTATACTTCAAGCACTTGATGGATGGAGAATGCTGACCATCATTCCCAGAAAGAGAAAAATTCCACTGACAACGAAAGTTTAATGCTGACAGTTCATCGTTACTGACACGAAAGTTTAATGCTGACAGTTCATCGTTACTGACACAACACTTGTGTCAAAGGTGCTCATGAGAAAGGAGTTTCGATACTCCTGTTATGTATGTGTCACACATCCATCGACTTGGGCTGATTCCCACCTAACACTCAGGCCCTGGGGAACTAACTTAGTAAGACAGCCTGAAACAAGACCCCCGACCTCACTTTTCTAGGCACATTTTATTAGAAAATAAAAAATGTTCTGTTGAAGTATGCCGCAGTGATTCTTACTTAAAGTGGCCAATTGTGACCATCTAGTGCCCTTCTGTGATTATTCCTCTTCAGCCTCAAGCCCCTAGGAGCCTCCTATGTAGCTTTCACTCCTGGGGTGAGAAGAGTCCAATTGCCCCCTGTTGATGAGTGCCCTGATCTTTTTTCTAGTCCTAATATTGTCAGCTCTTGGTTCCTACCTATAGTCTCCATGATCCTCTGTCTGACAAGGCCCCCAGGTGTACACAGCTCACAAGTCCCTGTTGAGGAAGACTTGGAATTTGCTTACCCAGTGATTGCCATGCTCGCCCAAGTCCTTCTGGTGAGCAGGCCTGCTGGAATGGTGGATGACTGTCCCTAGGGAGCTTCTACTTCATTCAGGCCCCTTCTCCCAGGGGAAGGTGTCTTTGGTCCATACCTAGCCAAGGCAGGTGGTGTAGATGCAGAAGAGCCCTATCGTACCCTTGCTCTGGGCTGTATCACCTTCTTCCTACAAGCCCCAAGAAATACACATCTCACCCTCTAATTGGGATGAAGTGAGAAAATCTGCCCGTGGTTATAATTTTCCTAATCAAACCCATCTCTTCTTCATAGGACAATATAAAACAGTTTAAAATGGACTATTTCCTCAGTAAGTAATTACTAATAACTGACACGACGTATTGCTTACTTTGTGCCAAGCTGCTGTCCTGAGCAATCTGTGTATGTTAAGTCATGGAGTCCTCACTGCCAGCTTAGAAGGCAGGTATACTATTATTAGCCTCAGTTTATAGACAAATTAACCAGAGATACAGAGTAGTTAAGTAACTCGCCCAGGGTCCCCGGGTCTGCTGGAACCAGGAATTAACCCATCTAGCTCCAAATTCTGGCCCTTAACCTCATTAGCAAGTGTAGGCTAGTTTCAGGGAGCTTAATTTTGGATTCTGATGGGCTTTTCAGGTGACTGAATTTGATCATTTATGAGAGCAGGCAGGTCATTTTCTGAATCTGCAGAGGAGAGCTTCCAGGAAAGAGACTTGCACGGTGTGTATGGTGGGCCCCGAGGCTCTGGGACTTTCTCTCCTTGCCATCAGACTCCAACGCTGTGAGCTCAGATGCCAAGTCCTCTTGTGACCATTTCCTTTTTCTTGGAATAGATTTTTCTCAGATATCTTCATCTTCGTTCAGATCTTCTCTTCCTCTTTCCTTTTTCTTGAACAAGATCAGCCTGTGCTCATTCTCAGGGTACAGGGTATATGCCCCGTGAGTCATGACTTGATTGGCAGGAAGAGATGCAGTTCTTGCTGTCTCTCTGGAGGGTTTAGGTGTCTTCTGATTTGGGGAAAGTAAAAAATTACATACAGCATTCTTCTGAAGCTGGGCCACAATCGGTGTGTACTTTTGGCTTGTTTCTGAGTGGATGTTGCTCTTCTCCCACTGGGCTTGGCCCAAACCCCTGCTTTAGCCAGACCCTGTTCCAGTTAATGTTTGAGGCTCTGGGTGAAATGAGGCATGAGATACAGATTCTAGGATCTCCTACGTAACTCTGTCTTGCTTTTACTCTGAGCTCCGTCTTGAGATTATACTCTCTCCAGGAGCCCTGAGGAACTTTCCTTCTTTTGTTTTAATATATTAAAGTTCTTGAATTATATTCCATATTATTGATCTTGGCAAATGTGGGTTTCGAAATTGAGAGAGAAGTAAGTGGTGCTTTGTTGTTAACTGTACATTTGTTTGAATTCTATCCAGCGTCTCCAAGAAAGGAATCCTATCAAGCTGGTCTTCTGACATAAAATCAGTTTGCACTTTGCCTTTTTAAAAAATTGATTCATTCAATCCATTTGGTGTGTGCCATATCTGAGTTTATTCGATTCAGTATTACTGTCAAGTTGTAAGTTTCACTTGAACAGGCTTTTCTAGTAGTTCCACTTACAGACTGTCTTCATCTTCATTCAAGATTGAAAAGGACAAAGTAGGGGCGCCTGGGTGGCTTAGTTGGTTAAGCGTCCGACTTTCGCTTAGGTCATGATCTCGCGGTTCGTGGGTTCGAGCCCCACGTCGGGCTCTGTGCTGACTGCCAGCTCAGAGCCTGGAGCCTGTTTCAGTCTGTGACTCCCTCTCTCTCTGACCCTCCCCTGCTCATGCTGTCTCTCTCTCTCTCTCCTAGAAATAAATAAAAAAACATTAAAAAAAAAGAAAGAAAAGGACAAAGGAGTTTTTAGGTTTTTGTCACTAAATTCTAATGGGATTAAAAATAATGTTTCACTGTTTTGAACCCTCTCCATTTGTTTTTCTTGGTTCTGTTGCTCTTTAGAAGAGACACTTTACGGTTGTTCAGTGTATTTGGTTAACTTTTCATAGAGCATGGTGTCCCCTCCCTGCCACGTTCAGGGAATCCAGAATGATGAAATTCCTGTGGAGTCTTGAAGCATCTTGCCTTTGTTACGGAGTAATGCTTCTCTAGTCATTAAGCTTATAAGCGTTTTCTGGCATTGAATGAAAAGGAATTGTAGGTATTTCAGGAATTCCTGATTAGCTTTTTTTATAATCAGACTGATGAAAAGAAAGCAGTTTTCATCTTGGGGGATTGGATATACTACAAATTTCAGATTTTAAAATGATGCAAACATCTGATGGCCTTATTTTACAAAATGCTCTTTTACATCGAGGGGGAATTTGCCAAAAGACCTAAAATAAGTTTCATTTTAGTATTTGGGAGAAAAATGTGTTTTGTGAGACATACTCTTAAAATAGACTCAAGCCCTACAAACCAGGATGAATTTCATAAAATATTACAGGCATTTGATTTTGATATAACTAATCTATAAATAAACGTATCCATACAGGTTGTAGAGGAGAATGCATTTTTATAAAATTGTATACTGTTTTGTTATTTTGATTTTAAAAATGTTTTGAAGATAACCCACAGCAATTGTAACTATATATGACCTGGAAGGTATATGTTTTAATATTACTAATAGCTTAGCCAGTTCTTGCTTTTGTTTGTTTTTGTTTTTTGTTTTTGAGTCATTACTCTTGCCAAGTTTGATTGCTTTAGTAACTTCCTTTTCAGAAGAGATAAGGGTAATAGGAAGTTGTAGAGATAAGCTACACTTATACCAACATCAGTTTTAAAGCACCTTCCTCTTTTTTTTTTTTCTTGGTATTTTTTTGGAAGCAAGAACTGCACACACCAGTAACAGTAGATAATACAGCCGTTCATCCATCATAAAGAGTCACAAATGCTATTTTTTTTCTTTGTGCTTTATTGCTCTACTTTAGAATATTGCCTTCAGACCATGAGAGCTACTTGTATTTTCAACTTATTTGCATTTAATTTTATACAAAGATTCATAATCTGTCTTGTTTGGCTCCAGGCTCTCTATATAATGAGGTAATTGATTGATGACCTACAATTCTGGATTTTTACCAGGGATATTTTTTTCTAAGGAGCTTTACGTGATGATTATTTAAGATACAAGATTCTGGTGTACTGAAATATAATATATATAAGCATCTGAGCAGCCTATCCTCCATTTGTTGAGGGTCATCATGCAGATTAAAATCCAAACTTTATTGAAGTCTTGAGTTTTGTGAATATCACTGCCTTCATTGAAGCACAAATATGAGAGCATTACTCTTAAAATATCATCTTTGGGGACATGTTTCCTAATTAAAAGGGAAAAGTAGACTTTGCGCAGATCGTGGTTTATGTTCCAGCACTTAATTAAAAATAATCTTTAATCTTACAATGCTGTTAATTTTCCAGATACTTTACAAAGCATTTTCACATACTTTTACCTAGTTCATTCCTCACAGGGGTGCTCAGAGATGGGCGCTAGTGTCTTCAGCTGACACCCTGAGTGGGACAGAGGCCAGGTTGAATGCCACCAGCCTATTTTTGAACTGAAACTTGGGCCTTGGGTTCACTTGTCTGATTTGGGAGCCAGTCCACTCTCTAATGTACCCTACAAAGCTCCATGGTTTTGATTTTCCTCTTTCTTATGTTGAGATATGACCTATCCTCAAGGTACTTTAGGTCTGGCCTCTACCCTCCCACCCTGTGTGTTCCCTGCTCTCTCGCCATTCAGCGGCCACCAGCAGTGTGCCAGCTTTTGTCAGCTTCTCCTGCAGATTCCACTTCCTCCCGTGGGTCGAGGTGGGGTGTGGGGGAGGTTGCATAAGAGCCTCTGTCTGCCTGGAGCTCTCCTCTCTCTTTGCACATCCTTTTCCCTTTCCTTCCTCCCCTAGTGAAGGCTGGTTGTCCTTCAGGCCTCTGCAAATGTTTCTTTGACCAACCCGCCAACCCCCCATCCCCACTCTACATATCTTCACTCCTCTCTTCTTGGAAGTAGTGACCTCTGTGGGTTATTTTTATGGCACTTGGTTACCTGTCTGATTAGACCAAGCTTGAGAAGCATGAGGACTTTGTCCCATTTTGCACCCTGTGTGGTAAATGGGATTCATTCTAACATGACTACCGAAATTACACTCGGAGACGCATGTGCAGTTAAAGGAGTTGTTACACTCACAGGTCCTAGAAGAGGGTGGCAAGACGTGCCGTGCAGGGGGCCACGTGAGTGCCCAGGAAGCACGCTCAGCCAAGCAGGTGGAGGGCTGGAGAGAGCGAGGTGCCCTAAGCGAGCACCTTCATTGGATGGAGTGCACAAGCAAAGGCTTGAGGAGATTTCCATTGGTGTGTTTGGATGTCACTAGGTCACAGTTAGTGGAATGAATGCAAGAAGGAGAACTTGTGGCAGGGACCAGCTTCATCACACGCTTACTGGCCACCTGAGCCAGGATACCGACAGCCTGTTTGTAGGGATGCGGAAGCATGAGGAAAACATGATGTTTTAAAAATTTACAGTGCACACCTATTCTGATCTCAACCCTGGCACTGTGCCTGGCACAGAAGAGGTCTCGTGTCTGGATGCATGGACGGATGAATGAATGATACAGACTTTGTTTTGTCTCCTTTCTTAAGCCATTAGAATAATGGGGAGCCTGTGAGGTACAGTTAAGGTCCCTTAAGAGTAGCTGGTAGAACACCCAGATTTGACCAAATTAGGACTCCTTTGTTTTGTTTAGTCCTCATTCCAATCAATAAACCAATATTTATTGAGTTAGGGGGGCAGGGCGTGAAGTGCTGTGGCTCTTGCTTCTCCATCTTATCATTGCTTCATGTTTACAGAGCAACAAGGGTGATTTAGTTAGTTACTGGAAGCTACTAGGTAAAAGCACACAGATCAAATACTAGTATTTATTTAGGGCAGCTGCATAAACATTGCAACACGAATGTGTGTCACTGGTGGAATTTAATAAAGTAGGCTATATTTAAAATTGTTCTCTTTGGTGTATAATACTTTACAGTCTTAGAAGTCTTCATAAAATGAGGACAGTTCTTAGTTACTCCTGACAAAACTTACTCTTCAGATTTAATAGCATTTTCTGCAACAGTCACCTTCCTTTGTTCATCTTTCAAACTCCCTTTATGGACCCTACAAGTTGAGGCATCTGTACAAATCCACGTACTTCTTTGCTGCAAAGAAAGGGTTGAGATGGTATAAATTTTCTCTTGGTTCTAAGAATAGTGTATTTCCAGGATGAGCTATAATAAATCGTCAAACCTAGTGAAAGCTAGACCTCTCAACTTCCTCCTGGACTTGATTGTTAAAATATAGTTTGTTTGGAGTGACTTCTCAGGCTATCACACACATCTATTCAAATGTGATCAAGTGACATGCATGGATATCCAACTTGAACTAGAAAGCTTATGATGTGGGTTATTTTTGTGATGTTATTTCTGATTTCTCGCCATTATGTTCCCTTCTTCGGGGCTGATAATTTGAGAAGTTAACTATATATAAACCAGCTGTGGTAAGACATTTTATTATGCTTAAAAGAAAAATGCTCCTTCCTGTTTGGTTATGCAGTGCCCTCCCCCTGTGCACACAAACTTTTAAGCAATTTTAGGATTATATTAGTATCAGTTTTGCCACATGTCTGGTCAGTTGGTGTCTTCATATAAGAACAGTGCTGTTTCTTCTTGCATGGTATTTTTATCTGTTTGATCCTTGCCCCAAACCCAAGAACAGGATAGTTGTGTTGTGTAGTAACAAGGTCCTGAAATGCCAGGCTGGGTTTTTTTTTTTTTTTTTTTTAAAGAAGATGCATAAGAACAGGAAGAACACAAGTACATCAAACTGATCCTGCGGATAGATGTTGGGGCATGTCTAAACTTTGTCTACACTCCATGTACTTTGTAAATAAAGCCCATAATTGGTATGCATGAGTAGTTAGAGCAGTTCTAATTGCGTGAAACCCATCTGAGAGAAGGACCCATTCTGTTCTTGGCGGTTGAGGAGATTATAAGTGTAGGGTAGAGCTGTGTGTCATTTAGAAATGGTTTGCTAGGGTTCAGACGTGCTGCTTTTCTGGTGGGTGGAGATGGGGTTGAGAGGAAAATAACTAGATTTTGGCCCTGGTTCTTGGGAAGGGAGATGGGAATCTGTGACTGCAGCTCAAGATTTGGGTAAGTGGGAACAATGCTCAGGCTGAAGAGATGGCTAGTGGTCTTGTGGAGGCAACTGATGGGCCTTGAGTGGGTAGGTATCATTGCCTCTGTGAATGCTTGAGTTGGTCTTGGTCTTCACCTACATCCTTGACGTGTGTGGGAGAGCTCTTTGCAAAGTAAACATGACAAAGAATTTCTGAATTTTATCTCCTGACGTGGGCTTAGGGTTTGTTGGGGAACAATTCCTGACACTTAGTGGGTGCTCTGAAATATTTAGCGACTGAATGTAATTTTTAAACGGGTTAAGTCCGTTGAAATCAAATACCCATTTTTGAAGCATTTACCCAAATCAAATGAAACTTCTTACTGTGTGATAAACTAAGTGATATAAATTAGTCAAGCACTTCAATGGAAAACTCTGAAATCAGTGCTTTACCTTAAAAGTCCCATATAAAGGTAACGTCTGGATTATTTTATGAATTGGTAGTGGGGGAGCTGATTTATTTTTTAGACTGTTTCTCCATGAATTCTTGGAACTGGGGAGTACATCTACTCATGGTAATCTAGTGGCTAAAGTTATCTACTTTATACTCAGTCTGGGGCTGCTATGGGCGATCTCTCCAAGGAATCATGGTGGACACAAGGTTGCATCATTTGGCACAAAGACCAGTGGGGACCAGGCAGGATATGACAACAGGAGAGGGGAGTCCAGGCTGAACGACCAAGGAGGAGGGGAAATCTGAGGTGAGGCTTAAGAGATCTAGGATTTTGACAGCTAGAGGGGAGAAAGGAAGGGACTGATGGAGAATCTCTATGAACTTGTAGATGCAGTTGTGTGTGGACAGTGAGGGTGGGTGACCACCTTGTGGAGCTGTTGGTAGGAGGTGGGAAATGAGGTGGTGTATGGGGCCAGGCAGGGGATTTTGGATTTAATAAGATAAATAATAAAGAGGCCATTGAAGATCTCTGAAGAGAGAAGTGGAAGAATGAAACCATGGTTTAAAGATAAGCTTGATTTTTTTTCCAGTGTTCATGAGTGCTTCTCATAAGTGCTTCTCATAATTTGCTATTCTGTAGCCATATACCAGGTATTGTCTCCGGTTGGTTTTGCCCCTACCTTTTTTAGTTTAAAGGGAATGACCAGTAATGATTTAGTGATCAAAGCTTTTTCAGTGTTAGGTTTTTGTCTCTGCTTTCATACTTCTCTAAGTTAGAGTGCAAAGAAGCAGGGCAGTCGTCCCTGTTTTATAGGAAGGGAGATTGATGAAACTCAAGAGTTCTTCAGCTGCATTCTAACCAGGCTGGCCCTAATCCAGGATTACTAAACCAACTTTTCTCTTCCAGTTATTACCAAACTTTCCAGTGTGAAATGAATCAAATACTTGGGGGAAACAAACACCTGGACTTATATGAAGTCTTTATAGCTTCACATAGGACCAAATGCGAGTTTTTGAGTTGGTATTAGCCTTCATCTTTAAGATGACAAAGTATCATTCATCCCCCCCTCAATTTCAGTTGGTTTAACAGCCTCCTTGAGATATAATTCACATACCATACAATTTAGCCATTCAAAAAGTATACAACTCAGTAGTTTTTAATATATTCAGAGCTATGCAGCCATCACCACAATCTAATTTTAGAATTTTTCCATCAAAGTTCCCCTCCCTGCCCCTCCAAAATCCCCGTGTCCATTAGCAGTCACTGCCCTCCCCTGATCCTGCAGTTTTCACCTCCTTTCTCCCCGACCCCTCCAGCTCTAGACAACCACTAATACAATTTCTGTTTCCATAGTCCCAGCTGATTTTTTTTTTTTTTTTTTAAGTAGTCTACCAAATGTTACTATGGACTTTTACATCAGGCAACTTAGGTTCAAACCCGTTTACTAGTACTGTGACCTTGAGAAAATTTCTTAACTTTGTAAAGTCTGCTTGCATCTCTTTAAAACATGGATAATATCTACTTCACAATTGGTGGAGACTAAAGGATATTTATGTAGATGTGTTTTGTGAAGTGCTGTAGGAGTTAATTGCTCCACAGTTAATTGTTCCACTGAATTATTAAAGGATATCAAATATTAATCCTTTAAAATAGTTGGTGGAACGTAATAGAATGCACAACAAATGTTTGGATATGATGGGACAGATTTTGTGCTTTTAAGACGATGGATTTTTTTTTTTTGTGCCTACGACTTTAGGGTTTGATTTTCAGGACAGAAGACGTGTTTGTGTTTCCCGGTATAACCCAGGATGGTAGTGCTTCTCCTATTTTTGGATCACAAGCCCCTTTGAGGATCTGATGAAAGCTATGCACGTACACTTGATTTTATTTTTAAAAAATCAGAAGGTTCGTGGTTCCCTTAAAACCATCCCTACACTCCCTGCATACCAGCTTAAGAGCCCTTGGTCTTTTAAAGGAGAGATAAAATAGCGCTTCAAAGCTGGAGTGAGCAGTCCGGCACGCAGACAGGAGAACACAGCCATCAACCAGAAGTGTGTGTGTTTACTCTCCAGTTTATAACATCCACGTAAAAGTGTGCCCAGCGTGTATTTGGCCAAGCAAGGTGGGCTTTGTCCTCGGCACGGAAATCACCCCCATCTCACACCGAGAGGTGATCCCTAGAAGAGCTGGCAAGAGGAAGGACAGGCGACCAGAGTATCTTTCATATTGTAAGCAATGTCCCTCCAGCCTGCACTTGTTATTTCCCTTGTATAAACTAGCATCACGTTCCGACCAGTGGGAAGTAGGAATTCACAACAGCCTTAACTGTACAAGGTGAGTGGGATGGCCTTGATTGAGTTATTCCCCAGGTAAGTGTTACTCACAGGCCGCTTGATAGCACTGTTGTGTATTTCATAGCCGTTAAATGGCCTGACAGTGTAGCCTCCCTCAATAGATTTTTTTAAAAAAATTTTAATGTTTTTATATATTTTTGAGAGAGAGAGGGAGACACGGACTCTGAAGCAGGCTTCGTGCCCTGAGCTGTGAGCACAGAGCCCAACTCAGGGCTCCAACCTATGAACCGTGAGATCATGACCTGAGCTGAAGTCGGACGCTCAACTGACTGAGCCACCCAGGAGTCCCTTCTCAATAGATTTAATAGAGAAGTTCTTACCGTGTCTACAGAGCAGATTTCTTCCTTACCAGTTCTGGTTTCTGCTTACTCTCCTTAATTTGAAACGCATTGTTGTGGGAAGTTATTTGGACACCCGTGGTAAAAGGATCGAACTAAGAACAGATCTCAGAGGGTTGGGACACGGAGGAAAGGTGGGGTGAAAGCCAAACGGTAAACGAAGAGTGGCCACCCTGTCAAATAAGAAGGCAGGTCCTACATGCTACATGGCCTTGAGAGAACAGCCCTTTGTCAGGTATGTCTTCTGCAAATATTTTCTTTCAGTATGTGGCTGGTTTTCTTATTTTGCTGGCAGTGTCTTTTGCAGAACAGCAGTTTTTAATTTTAATGAAGCCTGGCTTATCAGTTATCCCTTCTGTGGATCCTGCTTTCAGTGTTGTATCTAAAAAGTCATCGTCCTAAACCGTATGAGTTCACTCGTGTGGAATCTGAAAAAACAAATGAATAAACAAAAATCAGAATCAGACCTATAAATACAGAGAACAAACTGATGGTTGTCAGAAGAAAAGGGGCTGGAGGGTTGGGCAAAATGGGTGAAGGGGAGAGGCTGAGGCTTTGAGTTGTGGAATGACTGAGTCATGGGAATAAAGGGCACAGTATAGGGAATATAGTCAGTGATATTGTAAGGGCATTGCATGGTGACAGACTGCAGCTACACTTGAGGTGAGCATAGTATAACATTATAGATGTGTCACATCACTATGTGGTACACCTAAAACTGATATAAATTGTGTGTTTATGATGCTCAAATAAAAAATGAAAAATAAAATGTCATTGTCATGCCCAGGGTCATTTAGATCTTGTCCTATGTTATTTTCTAGTTTTATAGTTTTGTGTTTTACATTTAGGTCTATGATCCATTTTTAAAAAAAACTGTTTATTGAGAGAGAGAGAGAGACAGAGAGATAGAATGAGCACAGAGCCTGAAGTGGGCTTGATATCGTGAATGTGAGATCATGACCTGAGCCAAAATCGAGAGATGGATGCTTAACCGACTGAGCCACCTAGGCATCCCGATCCATTTTTCTTTAATGCTTATTTATTTATGCGAGAGATAGGGTGCAAGCAGGGGAGGGGCAGAGAGAGAAAGGGAGACAGAGAATCGCAAGCAGGCTCAGCACTGTCGGCTGAGAGCCTGACCTGGGGAGCTTGAACTCATGAATGTTGAGATCATAACCTGAGCTGAAATCCAGAGTCAGGTGCTTAACCGCCTGAGCCACCCAGGCGCCCCTAGCTCTTTGACCCTTTTTGAGTTAATTTTTGTAAAGCGTGTAAAGTCTATCTGGAGTTTTTTTTTGTTCTCCTTTGGTATGTGTGGGTGTCCAGCTGTTCTAGCCCCATTTGTCCAAAACACCACTTTTTCTCCTTTATATTGCCTTTAGCCCTCCGTCAAAGATAGGTGTTTATGTAGGTTCATTCTTGGGCCGAGGTGTTTTCGTGACGTGAAGATGACTAACTGTTCAGAGGCAGCATCTCCAATCCAGCTGCTGCCTTGCTTGCCCTTGGCAGGGTTTCCCAAGGTGACGGTCAGCCTGGGGAGCCCGGATGGTGGGGGGCTGGTACAGATGGCACTCCCTGTGGGTGTCAGTAGCTCTGCAAGTTTGAGGAGAGGAGTCCTTGTTATCAGAGTGAAAGTGAGAGGCGCTGCATTACTGGAATAATGGTGAGTCCAGTCCTCACTTCCTCCTCGTCTGCAGGCTCCTGAGCCCTAACACACTCATTCTAACTGATAAGATAATTAGAGCAAAATTTTGTGTAACTACTGCAACCAGGACTTCCATTGAAACAAATATAATTGGTAATCCTCACCTTCAACTCTTCGTTTTAGTGAAACCTACAATAAAATTAAGGATGTTTTCAAGCAGAGCTTTTGTGCTTAAATTACCCCATTTCTCTTTCCTTAGCTGCAGGCTAACCGAAATTCCCTCTTTCCCAGTGGGGGACTTGGGTGGTTCTCCTGTAGAGGCCAAGGTTAATTTAGTGATGTGTTAGTGACTGGGAGAGGGGACATGTTCACAGTAGAGTTCCATTCCTTTCTTTCTTTATATTTCCCCCCAGTAATAACACCTAGCTTTGTGGCTTCAGACTATCGTTTTCACACCTGTCACCCCTAATTTGTTTTTCTGGCTCTGTGTTCTTTTCTCTTGCACCATTTAAGCCACGACATTTTCCCTTGGACATCCTGTGGGTACCTCAAATACCAAATGCAAAATCTGCCCATCTTCTCCCAAGCTTACATTTCCATTGCTGTTTCTGTAAATGGTATCAGTAAGATGTCTCTGTTGCCAAGTCTCATTGGAGTTTCCAGTGCTGAAATTTTATAACTCTCTCCCTTGGCCATATTCTGTTACCTTGCTCTAGATTAGCCTTCTTGATAGTGTTCCATGTGGCCTGCCAAACCCAACCTTCTAGGGTCTCCGTCTTGTCCCCCAGATTTTCAAGAGCTCAGAATTTCCAGTTAAAGTTTGGGCTTCCTGAGCTTTCACTCAATCTCCTGGCTTTCGGCAGCCTTTGTCTTTTCTAGTACACCCCTTCATGCTCTTGGCTTCCTAACTAAGCTGAGTGTTCTCTTAGTCCTTCAGTTTCCTGTAAATATCTTCTGTGTTTTCACTCTTATATCTTGGTTTTCAGACTTCTAAGCTAGTGGTCCTCAAACTTTAGTGTACATCAGACCCACGTGGAAGGCTTGTGACCACACAGATGGCTGGTCCCATCCCTCCAGGTCTAGAGTGGTGTCTGAGAATTGAGTCCTTAACAGGTGTGTGCGTGATGCTGGTGGCCTAGGAACCCTACCTTGCCTCTTGAGAACGGCTGTTCTAAGCAATTTTGCAAAAGCTGGATGCAAAGGCACTGTAGTTCATGTTTAATACATATGGACTAGGAGATAAATTTAATTTATAAGGAGTGACATCAGTTATTCAGATCTGTGCACAAGAGTTTATGTACGAAAGTGCTAAAATTATGTTTTGAACTCAAAAATATCTAAATTCTTTAAGCTCTTAATCTATGCCAGCTGACAGGCCCTTTGCCTGTAAAAGCACTGTTAAATTGAGGGGTATACTTGCACTTCCTCTCTACATATTGGATGAGGATACTTGCCATATTTATCCATGAGCCACCGATGGCTACACTCTGTCATTACAGACCAATGGGCCGTACATCCAGTCAACTGCCAATTACCAAACTACAGGCCTGTGTTTCAAATGCGGTTTAGCCAACCTATGCCAGCATCTCGGTCATTCCTTCTGTGACCAGCCTAGGCATAGTCCTGTAGCATGTTGCAGCTTGAGGACTCGGTAATTACAACCTTTTATAAAGACTCAGGTGTCCCCAGTTGTCCTGGTGAGAAGGCTTACATTGTAGTTTTATTGTTAAATGTAGGCATCATTTCCCAGTCTCATTCAAAATGGAAATGTAAGCCACCTGTTCCCCCCCCCCCCCCCCCCCCGGTGGGGTTAGGAAAGGAGGGCCCAGAAGGGCACTGTGGCCATAGGTCCGTGGCTCCTGCCTAGGCCTATAGGCTATTAGAGGCACTTTTGTCACTTTTGTGCTGTTAACATTGCAAGGGCATGTGCAAGCATGAATGTGACTTGAGTAGGGCATTTGGGACTCTTAGAAGGTAATCAGTACCGCCTAGAAGATCACTTCTGTGCTCATTCCAGTTGTATTCTGCGGGCCTCGACTACAGCCCCTTGCACACAGGACTGTATCGTGGTTGCCTATGGCCTAGCCTCATAGGAAGAAGGAAAGGACCTGTAACTTAACAGGGCTTCTTTCGTGAAGGATTCTGAACTGAAAGCAGGAAGACTGCTCTCCGATTGGTGAATGTGCCTAAGGTGTTTCCCTTCTATCTCTGGACTTTTGATATCTAACTGAAATAACACTTTCCAAGGAAATACCTTGCGATTCTACATTTTTTCCCCCAGTGGTTCATCTTACAAGTTTTATTATCGCTGGCAGTTAAGTGACGAAATTAGCTCTGCCAGCACTTTGGAGGAAGTACCTCACCCCGCGTTTTTGGAGTTGAATTTTGTGGTCCTTTGGAACACTGACTTAATTGTCTGTTGTTGTATCTTAGTTCATTCTCTGTACATTCTCCACTTTGCGTCCTACACTTTGATAAGTTAGCAATAGGATATCCTTTTCTGCCCAGGCATATTTATTACTTCTTTTAAAATTGTGCGTTGATGAAAGGAATTTTTAGAAAAATTGTAATGCGTTAAGCATGTGCACTAAAGGTGTGAGATGTATCAGGTATTTTAGTATCGCTCATTATGAACAAATACCGTATGAACAAATTATATGAGTATTATGCATGAATACACTAAGCCCTCATTTCTGGTTTGGTTTAGAATTGAGATATCCATTTAGAATTAGTCTGGTTAGGTGAGTCAATATTTGCCATTTGTGAACTATCAATTTTTAAAAACTGTTTTCATTTTTTTTTTTTAGAGGTGAAAGTTTTATTAGAGATGTTCCGATCCAATCTCTCATTTTATAGGTGAGAGCAGTGAGGTCCTGATAAGTCACACCGACCCCCAGAACCACCTTGAATCTGACTTAATCTTTGATTTAGAGGAGATCTTGGGGTGTCGTGAGATTATCGAATTTTCATTGCTTTTCTGTGCTGAAGAAAGAAATATGTTAAGTCTTAGTTTAGTAAGTTTTGGGTAGATATACATATATATGAATGGAACATATATAAATTTCAATAAGTACATGCACATGTGGTCTTGTGTGTGAGGGTAGAGACGAGGTGGGACATTGGGTTGGGAGGGTAGAGAATTGAATGTCTGTGACACTGGCGCAGTCTCTTCCGTGACTGCAGTGTTGAGTCTTGCCTCGTGGCTGTGTCTCAGTGTTCCCTGACTCCAGTCATACCTACATCACACATAGATTGGGAAAGATGGCATTTTCTCCAACAAGGGGTAGAAATAACTGATAGGGAAGGCCACATAGCCAACTACTATGAAGAGTTTGTAGACATTTGAAATGTAATGGTGTTTCCCCTGCAGGTGGGAGGGAAGGGCCCAGGGATGGATAATTGAGGAATTGATGACTTGGAAGTTTTGGAGTTGAAATTCTGCAACTGGTTGTAATGCCTGAGCTGTTACCTCCCAGAAGAATCATCCTGTTAGTGAAAAATGTGGTGGGCATGCCCACCACAGGAACTGAGCCTCAGTGTTCTTTTCTGCCCCTTATGCCACTTATTAGCTGTGTCACCTTGAGTAGGACCCTCGATTCACATCCTTTTTGATATTGATGATGTCGACTGCCTGGTCTACCTTCCCTGGGTGCAGTGAGCATCCACTTTCACTGGATGACATGAAAGTGTCATAGACATAAAGCAGCAAAAGGGAATGTCTGGGGTGTTAGCATGATCATTATCATGGTTATATTATTTTGACTGTTGATTAATTTTTATTGTGGGTTTCTTAGATGCTTCTCTTAAAAATATATGGAATTCTAATTTGAAAACATATTTCGTGTCAGAACATTGGAGTTGACTTTGGTAAATGAACTTAAACATGTAAACTCTCTCATGGCTTTTAAATATTTGGAGCAACTTGTCCAAATGCTATGGAGTTATGAAACCATTAATGTATTGTGTAGCTCTGGAAGCAAAAGCCACAGCTAATTCATTAGAATGGTAAGGATTCGCGTGAAAGGGTTTTCAAGCGTTGTAGTCACAATATTTCTGGGGAAATAACGAAATGTGAATCATAACAGATTTTTTTTTTCCTTTTGAGAGAGAGCGAGCGGGGGAGAGAAGGAGAGAGAATATCTCAAGCAGGCTCCACTTTGAGCATGGGGCTAGATCCCATGACCCTGGGATCATGACCTGAGCTAAAATCAAGAGTCAGATGCTCAACCAGCTGAGCCACTCGGGTGGTTCCATGTTTTACCTGTCTGAAGAAGTTCCTATAATAACTATTGTACTTCTATTTTTGTATGAGATGCAACTAACAAACATATATACTGCACCAAAAAGTGTTTTTGCTGGTTGTGCTTTGTTTCCTTGAATTTGGTGGCTCTCTCTTTTTTTTTTTCTTAAGTCATTCTGACCTTGTAGTACGAGAAGAATGTTCATAATTTTCATACTTTAATCCCATTGTGAGTATTTATATTTTGGGAGGGCTGAGTGTGTGTGTGTGTGTGTGTGTGTGTGTGTGTGTGTGTCTTTATTTATTTTCTAAAGTTTACTGAGAATGTTTCAGTAATGTCTTTATTTTCTAAAGTTTACACTACTGAGAATGTTTCAGTAAAATCTCATGACTATAACACTTGGTATCGGATGTCATCAAAGTCTGACTTCCCAGAATTCTGGTAGCAGGAAGATCGGGAAGGATTCTCATTTCTCAATTGCAATTTGAAGAGAAAATGGAGCCTTATGAAAGTCTTAAGTTTCAGGATGTTCTGTCATCTTTAATGTAAGAGTATTCAGAGTAATTTAGTTGTCATAGATCTTTTTTCCTAAACTTATTTTTACCAAAAAGCCTCGTTACCCAACTGTATTCTGAGAAGTGGAGTGGGAATAACATCCATTGAGCACCTACTGTGTGCTGGGCACTGTTATTTCAGGGGCGGGTGGTCATGGTAACCAACGGAGTGGTGATCTAATCTTTGCTTTTTAGAAGAAGAAACTCCTATAAGGTGGTGTAGTTGTTCGAACCTAACTAAATCTGCTGCACATTGCAAAGTCCATGGTTTTCCCACCTGGTGCCTTATAAAGGCGTAATTACTGACTCTTACCTAACCTGCCAGTAGAGCTTATTCTAAACTTAGGATTGCCTCCATTTTCTTTGCTTTTTCTTACAGCATTACTGAGGGAGGAGCCAGGTAAACCCCTCTGTCTGCAGCGAAATGTGTGGTTTTTCCTGTCTTCCTCAGAAGTTCTTAATTACTCTTGGCACATCTTGTGGTGAAAGAATACATCTTGTGGGGGTGGAAAATGAAACGTTAACTGTAATGAATAAAATTGTTTGCCAGCCCAAAGAGTTGGTTTTTAAACAAAAGGCGGAGAAACGCGAATGAATTTGTTTCTCATAACAGCCCTCTAAAACCTAGCCAGAACCTCTTGGACATACTAAACAATTGTCCAGTTGCTGAAATGGTGGGATTAGTACTTGGTGATAGAGCTCTGAAGCTCAGCATGTGTTAGCTAGGCAGGTAAGGTGACTGGAGGGGTGGGTAACATGTGGGTCAGAAAGTTCAATGCCTTGCATAAGGGAAAACCTGGAGGCGGGACTTGTACTTGCAGTTCCTGGGTCATAGATGGGAAATAAATTCCATAGAGACAGAATTAGAGCCCTCTTTTCTTGTATCTGCAAGTTTGTAGAATGTAATGATCAGATACTATAAATTGAGCCTGGCTATGCCAGAGCCAGGAGCTGGTTTGTACAGCCCTGGTCTAGGACCATAGCTCAAGTCACCATTTTGAAAATGTGGGTCTTTAGTCACACGAGAAAGTAGAAGAGAAGCAAATTCATTTCATAAACATTTATTGAACATTTTCTGGGCTCAGTAGAGAAACAGGTGACATGGGGAACTCTTCATCTGTTTGGAGTAGGCAGATCTAAATCAGAGTGTAAAACAACAGAGGCGTGAAGAGAAATGAAAAGTCCTTATGTGATCACAAAAGGGTGAGAAGTTTCATGTGCCTCGTGCTTGGGTAAGAATGCTAGAATGTTCTTTCATGCCCATTCCCCCTTCTTACAGTCTCAGCCTAGATAGTCTTTCTTCCATGAAGCCCTTTCCCTGAGCTCTGCCCCAAGACTGGGGTAGGTTTCCTAGTTGTGGGTCCGAGCATACAGTGTGTCACCCTTGGCAGGTCCTCTGCCCCCTTGATTGTCACTGTCTCTTACCTGGCTCCTAACCTGACTGTAAGTTCCCATGAGTGGAAGAGCCATGTTGACAAAGCACCCAGCACTTAATAGGTGCTTAACATATTTGCTAAATGAGATAAAGCTCTTAAGGGTGGAGTCCAGTTGTGGAGGGCCCCTGTAATAATAATAGATATTTATTGATGGTTTACCAGGAGCCAGACACTGTAAAGGGTGCTTGGCAGGTATTAACTCATTTAACAAACTGGAAAAGTATGTGTTGTCATTCCATTCTATGGATGAAGAACCCGAGGCACAGAAAGTTGAACGTGTTCTCACTCAGCCTGTAAGTGCGGGGCCTGGCTCACCCCTCACCATTTGGATCTGGAATCTGGCTCTTCTCCCTTCCCTGTCTGTCTCAGGCTTGCCCTGCAGGGAGATTTAGGCTGGTTCCTGGAGGTGTTGGGGCTGTTTGTGTTGTAAGCAGGAGAATGTGCGAGCACATGCGCCCCATGGTAAAGTAATCCTGGCATCGCTGTGTAGACGAACTGTTCACAGAAGAGAGATGCCTGGAGCAGCGAAATCACTCCTAAAATGGCAACGGCAAGACCTACCGTGTGATTTATGGGCCTAACGACCAGAGCACTTGCTATGTATCTGACACTGTTCCAAGTACTTTACAGATAGTAACTGATTGAATGTTCACGGCAGGTCCCTGGGGTGGGCACAGTTAATGTCATTGCCCTTTTGTAGATGAGGAGGTTCTGGGGGGGGGGGGGGGTCAGAGACCTCCCACAGCTGGCCGGTGAGGTAGCAGGGCCAGGTGAGTCCACTTCCAGGCTCTACTCACTTTCTCATGCTGCCACTGAGTCTTCTTGTTACAGGGAATGATTACTAAGTAGTCACTGGTGATGTTTCTGTCACAGATAGTACAGGATCTCAGTGATATTTTGGACAGATCTTTCCATTCCTAGAAGTATCTGCTCTAAAGATCTTGGTCTAGAAATATTTATGTGATTATGTTCTGTTTAATCTATGCTTGATTTAGAGGGAAAACATGCACGTACTTGCGCGCACACACACACACACACACACACACACACACACACACCCCGGTCTCAAGTCCTTAAGGAACTTATATTCTGGTAAGGGGACACAGGAAAACAGATATATAAAATTTTTTTTCGTGTAGAGAAAGATAAGTGAAAAGCATAAAACAAAGTAACATGATAGTTACATATCCTGTTATATAATGCTTTCCACTATGGTAGCCACTAGCCACACATGTCCATTGAACATTGGAAAATTGGCCAGTCCATATTGAAAAGCTTTGTCAGTGTAAAAATTACACAGGCATTCAAAGCCTTAGTATGAAAAGAAAGTTATAAATCTCTCAATTTTTACATTGATCATGTCTTAAAATAAATTTTTATATATTGGATTAAATGAAACTCATATGTAAGTGAAGTAAGCTAGGCACAAAGAGACAAATATTGTATGATTACACTTAAGGAATTTTCAAATTGCTAGAGACAGGAAGTAGAATGGTGGCTCTCAGGTGCCGGGGGTTGGGGGCAGGGAGCAGAGAGTTTTTGTTTGATGGGTAGAGTTTCAGTCTGGGATGATGAAAACGGTCCCGGAGATGGACGGTGGTTATGGTTACACAATAAGAATGTACTTCATGTTACTGAATTGTGAACTTTAAAACTGTTAAAATGGTAAAATTCATGTATGTGTTACTACGATTCTTAAAGACAAGAAATGAATTTAACCTAAAATTTGACTACTAGAAAACTCAAAATTACAGATGTGGTTTGTGTTTGTATTTTTATGAGACTGTGCTGAGATCGAGGGATGGGTAAGATGGTCAGGAAAGGCTTTCTTGAGGATATCCTCAAAAAGAGAACTGAGTCCTCTGAACTGAGAAGGAATTGAGCACAGAGAAGCTTGTGGGAAGTTTTAGGTAGATGAAGAGCTGGTGCCAAGGCCCTGGGGTGGGAACAAGTTTGTATGTTTGGGGTGATGGGGTGAGATACAGATGGAAAGTGGGGAGTTCCAGATAATACAGACTTACAGGCCATCGTGAAGAGTTCAGATGCTACTTCAGCTCAGCTTGAGAACAAAGCAATGAAAACACACACACACGAATTCTGTAAAAACTAAATCATACAGAATTGCTTATGTTTTTGACCTACAAAAAATGGCCGTTTCATCTGATTAAACCTGATATTGTGTTTGTAGTTTGGGGATTTGATCTTTTCATCAGTGTTATGCCTGGTCCACTAGCAAAGAACACGCTTTATTGTTTTCTAATAATTTTTGCATTGCTAGGCATCTCGGAAGACAGTACTCCCCACCCTACCTCCCCGTTGGCTTGCGGATCACAATGCCTGGCAACAAATCTGTGTTGAAATAGAAGAAAACCTAGCTGACCACAAACTAAAACTGTCAAAATTGATAAAAAAAAAAAAAAAAAAAAATCTTGTAGTACCTTGAACATTTCCTAGCTCATAAACCTCCTTCTTTGTCAGCTTGGTGGTATTTGGAACCCAGAGGGAGAAAGAATAGTGTTGTTAGCACCTTTGGATCTTGGCTCTGTCGAGTCATGGGGGCATTTATTATTACTGCACAGGTGAACTTTTTCTTCTGGAAAGGTTTTGGCTCAAGACAAGTAAATGGGAGAGTTAGCATTCTCAGTAGAAGAGGGTTGTTAGGAAGGTAAGTTGGGGGTTGTCCTTGTATTAAAGGCCACACGGTGTGGCTGTGTTGTTTTCCGGGCCCACCTTGGCCACCTCATTGTGTGTTATTACTGCCTTTTCCAGAGCAGGGGGCCTGAGACCGTGAGAAGTGACCCCATAGGAAGTGTGTAGAATGAATCTTTTTCTTAATAGTCTTTGACTCCAGAGCCCCTGGAGGGAAATGTTTGTTCCTATTAAAGGGGAAGGTGGTTAATGCCTAAAATCTTTCATGGAAGCATTTTCTGAGCTTTGAAACCTCTCTGGCCACCTGCTGGGGAGTGAGTCCAGCCAGTGATAATGATTAATCACCTTGTGCTCTGTTCTTTGGTGGAGGAGTTCTGTGTCATAGAACACAGTTCTGTGGGGAGTTTGCTCCCCAATGAAACAGTCCTAGTGGCTCTGGGCATCTCAGGTGGCATGAGGTGGAGAGGTCATGACTGTGGCTTCCCAAGGCTGTTTGTAGTTTAAAAGTTGACGGGTACTTTGTGCTCCCCTGAGATGAGTGCTCCCCTGAGATGACTAGACCTTATTTCTCAATAGCCTAGGTGCTATGTGGGCTGATTTTCTAAAATCAATAGAGGTGTGTTCTGTCCCCTTATTGTGTAATTATTGATATCTGAGCCACAAATCAGACCTCTGTCTAGATTTTTTTAGCTCTGCATATATTGTGTTCCATTTCTGTGGGATTACTGTTGTGTTATCTGTTTACTGTCAAAAGGTCAATTGATAGAAGTCATTAACTACATTAATTCAACACTTCCTAATCTGGTGAAGAACTCCTTATTCGGAGAGGTTTATGTAGAGGTGGAGTGAGGTTAAGGCTTAATTACAAATCCTTTCTTCATTTATTCCTCAGCCCTGATCAGCTTCATTTGTTTTTGTTTGGTTTTCTCCTGCGAAGGTTTGCTGGGTCATCGTGACCACTGGCTTAGCTGTGACCCAGACTAACAAAGTTGTGTGACCTTCCTGCAGGTGGCTTGAGTTTGAGGAACAGTCAGTGGCTTTTTCAACATGGCACCTGACCTGCCTGAAAGAGCAAATGCATCTACACAAGTATAAATAATCGTTTGTGTTAGGTTTTTAGTTGTCAGTTTACCCTGGCTATTTCACACAGTGCATCTCCTTAGCCTTCCCGTGAAACCTGGCACTGGTGGCATGATTATTTTCTCCTTTTACGCACAAGGAAACTTGTCTTCAGAGTTTCAGTCCACATGGATTCTCTTCACAGTGACACCTCCCAGCTGCTACCACGTTGCTGAACTTTCTGGCATGTGGCCAAAGGGCTACACAAACCCAGTCATTCAACAGTAGTGGAGAAAACTATCATCTCTCAAATGTCCTTTCTAGTTCTTTCTTTAGTAACCCCCACTAGCACATCCTCCTTGCTCAGTCTCCAAACTCCTCATGTCTCACACACAACTTAATGTCCGACCATACCCCTGCTTCTTCCTACATTCCTGACTCCGCGAAGGATGTACCCCTTACTTGGGAGCCCAAATCAGAAACCTGGGTGTTCTTCTCAGATGTACTTAGGTGGATGCCGTTGGGCAAACCATGTGATCCCCAAGACTCAGGTATCTGTAAAATGGGGATATTATTATTGTCCTGCCATGTTGGATGTTGAGAGTATATCGGGGTCTCATCAACACCCAGGTACTCTATAAGGACAATAGCTCTTGTTGTCCTAAAAAGAAGAAAACCAACCTTATACCCTCTCCCCCCTTATTCTTTCTGCCAGTTTGGAGACCCTGTAGGTTTTATCCACATTAATACTGTTGACTTCATCCTCTCCTTTGCAGTCCCTCTGCCTTAGATCTCTTCCCTAATGATTGTCATAACCGGACTCATCACGCTGACTGAAATCCAGGCCCTCCAATGCATCGTCTGTGATACACCCAGGCAGATCTTTCCAAAAGCACAAATTTGAACTTCTTGAGGTCCCTCATTTGCTTTACAGAATAATTAGAAATCCCCTAGTTTTCCCCCAGAGGCCCTTCACGATCAACCCTTTCTACAGCCTCTCCTCACATGATCATTTCTGTTCCAGGACACATACTCTCCCCTCCACAGTGCAGGACTAGGACTCCCCTGGGTCCTCCATCCTGTCTGGGACCCTACATGCCAGCGTTTCCTGTGCCTGTTTCTCCTGTCTTCCTCCTTCCCTCTACACCGCCCCCTCCTGCCTGGCTAGATCGGCTCGCCTTCAGCTCTGTGCTCTTAGTACCTGGCACAGCACCCTGCATGTAGTAGGTGTTCAGTGAGCAAATGGGTTAACTCTTGGCTTAGGTAGATACAGGGTGGCCAACATCTTTAACCTCATGGGCCCTGTCTCCCAAGTCTCTAGCCTTTCTGGAGGGTTGGCTAGGCTGGACATAGGTTGGTGGCTGAGCCACCAGATGTGGAATGTGCACCCAGGAACTTGAGGTGAAGAGAAATGAGATCACTGTCCCCACACTTTGCTTTATCAGGAGCAACTGTCCCATCAGGGATTTATCTCGAGTTGCCATGTGGCTATTCAGAATTTAAACCATAATGACCCCTAACTGCCCCATGCAAAAGCACTCATCGTTTCCCCCAAGCAACATCCAGCTAAGAGTGGTTATCTGTGGTTAGTGGGTGCAAAAGCTCTAGTAGCTGAAAAGTAGCAAAGCCAGACTTACTGTCCACCAGGCTGTAGGGTCCTATCTTGTTGTGATAGGAGCCGCACCTGTCTCTACTCATCTGACAGCTTTCTGTGGAAGGTTCTGAGGCACCAGTCTGGTCTTACTGTTGTTCTGTGAGAAAGACATTTAACACCTCCCATCTCCATGTTACACTTTACTTCTTTGGGAAACTCAAGAACCACGGGAAAATTATAGAATTACATGTATGTTCTAAGCAACTCGAAATCCAAACCTGGGGGGGATTTGCTTTGCTCTCGTGAGATACAAAGCGTGCTAAATATGTTTCCTGCGGGAGTGCTGACGTGTCTGACTTTACTGCTCAGATGATAGGTGTGCCTGAAAAAGAGCCACGTGATCTACCGGCTTTGTGTCTTGTAAACGTATGTAAAGGCAAACCTGTATTATAGAGAATGCTGTACCAGGGAAAAGGGTTCTGTAAGACTCCAGTTGCTCTCTTTATGTTTGTTTGAGTCAACTTTTTACTGCAGTAGGACATAATTAGAAAAGTACACAGATCAGGAGTGTATAGCTTGAATTTTCAAGTAGCCTTTTAATATATAAATATATAATAATACATTAATCATTTAGTGTTTGGCACTTCCACCAATTTCTTGTTTGATTAATAAGGGGCTGGTGAGAATGGAAAGAGGAAGGAAGTTCTGAATTCTGTTCTTCTGACACAGCTGCTCAACAACTTTCCTGTTATTCACATGCTCAAGGAGGCAAACTTTTGTTTTCCTGGTGGTAATATCTGAGTTACTCACAGCCTATGCTTTTTACCTCCAATTCTGTTTTCTGAATGAATTCTATTAGAGCTTCACTCATAAAAGTGGTCTGTTCCCATCTCTGTGTGTCGGATGCTTATCTGTCCAGGGACGGATCACCTAGGAGTATAGCTGTACATGGCTGTTCTGGTAAATCCCTTACCTTGATTGGTTTTGTTTTTACCCCTTACTCTTATGTCTTCAAGGATGGAAACCTTTTCCCCGTTGGGACTGTAGCTTATCTTTCAAGTTCATAACCTCCTTTTCTGCTAGAAGACTGGTCACCTCCCTTCCTGTGCAGTCTTTTTTGGATCCAGGTAGTTTAAACCACCTAAAAACAGGCCGGTTTAATTTTCAGTGAAGTTCAGATCACTCTTCCGTCTGGCATGAAAAGCATGTTCTCTTGGCCCATTAGTGAAGAATTGTCTTATGATCAGCCTTGGTGTCCCCTGGAGGTTTTTTCAACTGGTGTTCCCTCTCCTCCCCAACTTTTTCGTTACAAAAATTCTAAAATACACAGAAGACTTGAAAGAGTAGGACAGCCTCTTCCACCAACATTCAATAATTGGTAGTAGAGATTTTCTGAGTTGTGCTGTTGATAGCAGATGTTGGTCATCAGGATACTTTACCCTGAATACAAGGCATTCAGCCCCTGTAAGTAAGAACAGTATCTTCTCTAAGAAAGTTAATGATGAGTCAAGGTTGTTTTCTAATAGCCAGGCTGGGTTCAGATTTCCCCAGGTGCCCGAAGTATGTCTCTTTCAGTTCTTGCTTTCAAACCAGAATGCATTGGAGTTTTTTTTTTTTTTTTGAATATTTTTATTTATTCCTAGGAGAGAGAGAGAGAGAGAGACAGACAGACAGACAGCGTGAGCAGGGGAGGGTCAGAGAGAGAGGGAGTCACAGACTGAAACAGGCTCCAGGCTCTGAGCCGGCAGTCAGCACAGAGCCCGACGCGGGGCTCGAACCCACGAACTGCGAGATCATGACCTAAGCGAAAGTCGGACGCCTAACCGACTAAGCCACCCAGGCGCCCCTGGAGTTTTTATCCCCTTCAGTTTATTAATGTATCAGAGAATACCCCAACAATTTTGACCGCAAAGTGAGGGGGATGGTGCAGCCCATTACTTAACACATGAACACAAACAAGCCATCCTCCCAGGAGAGGACTGCACTTGGCTGCCTGTTCTTGGCAGTTCGCTTCCTCGCTTGATGGAGCAGAGTAGGCAAGAATGAACGGATGGGAACAAATTCATAAGACTGTCAGTACTGTGAATGGGCCTTATAACTTCTAGAAATCTGGGAATGTCTCATTGGTCTGGTGAAGCTAATTGAGTTTGATGCCGTGGGGGTGAGGCAGCCAGGTACACACATTGTTAGCAACCAGGAGCCATCTCTTGTGTGCTGCTTTGCCAGAAACCTGTTGTCGCTGTAGCAGGAGGCCTAGCTCAGGGTGGAATATTTGGGGCGGCTTCAGGAGTTCTCCAGGGATATGGACGTCATGATAACTAATAGACTTTCTTATTTAGGGGGAGGGGGCAGGGGAGGACTTTCTAAAATTTGTAGAATAATTCTGGTGCACAGACTCCTCCAGCCTTCCCTTTTATCTTATTATTGGGTACATTTGTGTACTCTGCGATCATTGAGCTGGTGTTGGTACATTATTGTCAGCCATAGTCCACAGTTTATGTTAAAGTTCACACTTTATGTTGTCCAGTTCTGTGGGGCTTTGACAAATACACAATGTTATCATGTATCTACAGTACAGTTTCATGCCGCGTAGTTTCACTGCCCTGCAAATCCCCTGTGTCCTCCCTCCTTCCCTGGCAACTCCTGATCGTTTTACTGTTTCCACAGGTTTGCCTTTTCCAGAATGTTCTGTAGTTGAAATCCTATAGTATGTAGCCCTTTCATATTGGCTTCTTTCCCTTAGTAATGTGCTTGTGAGCTTCCTCCATGTCTTTTGGTGGCTTCACAGCTCATTTTGTTATTCAGCCATACCATATTTTGTTTTTCCATTCACAAGCCTTGCTGGTTTATTTTTAAACAAATGATAAAACATTTCCATGCATAGTAGGTATTTGATAAATAGTCATTAAATGACCTAGTTAGATTGAACTCTGAATTCTTCTGACAGGTGTACAGTGCCAAGGGAGAGTCGTGATGGAAAAGGCAATTACGTTGTTAGGCGCTGGCTTCTGCTAATGTGCAGTGATTGTTCAAGGAGAGCACTTGTCCCTTAGTGGCTTGGCCTGGCAGCAGTAGACGGCTTCCAACGTCAGCTTAAAAATTCTCTAGAACTGCACTCTCCAGTATGGTAGCCATTAGCCACATGTGGCTATTTGAATTTAGATTGATTAAAAGTAAATAAAATAAACCGCTCAGTGCCTCTGTTGCACTGGCCATGCTTCGACTGCCTGACAGCCGTGTGTGGCTAGTGGCTACCATTTTGGACAAGGCATGTATAGAACATTTCTGTTTACCATAGTAAATTTCGTCAGCTAGCCCTGATCTAGGGCATCCAAATAAAAGGATGGACTTGGCATTAGTTGACCAGGAGGCTGACTCTAATTCTGGTTTCTGTTTAATGCCTGGGTGTTTTGTGCTGCAGCAGTTTTACAATGGAGGAGAAGAAGGCCAGAGCTGTGTTTGCTAGAGGAAAGTTGCTCTAAATAATGTACTGGGGTTAAAGAGGCTGCCCAGGCCAGTGAAGCTGTGAGACCCTCCTTGTGTGGCAGGCCTAGGAGGTACGGCTTGACAAAGGTTTAGGCCCTTGATCAGCTAGTGTTAAGGGGTTATACAGAACCCTCAGCTCTCGCTTATTTAGCTTGGTGAAAAAGCAGGGGCCTTCTCTAATTTTTGATGGGTTGGGGTGGGTGTGGAGAAGGGAGTTAACTTCTCAACTAATAAATCTGCAAATCGTATACCATCCCTTCAGTAAGCCCCTGTGGTCATTGGATGCTGGGAACAGGAAACCTGAATGAAGATCAGACGCTTACCACAGAAATCATGGTTCACTCCCTTGAAATTAAAATTGTACTTCCTTGGGAGCAAAGCAAAGGGCAGCTAAGTTTTCTTCTTTTTTTGGCTTTATTGCCAGCTCTTTGGGTTTGACCAGATCTCATTTCATTCACGTGGTAAGTGCCACGCTGACACAGTGCTAAGGGCTGTCTGCTCAGATTCCCGTGCACTATTCATTTTACGTAAGGCGTTTCATAAGGGGTTTTTTCCCCTTCTCAACAGAAGTACAGTTAACAGACATTACATTAATTCCTTAATTTCCCAAATTTCCTTAATCTGGAAATTTGCCGTTGAGGCTGGTGAGGACTTTTAATTGAAAATGCCAAACTGCCCTATCTGCACATTATAGTTTTAAACATTGACTTTTCGCCTTTTGGAAAATCTGAGTTTCTAAGAGGCCTCATGTGGAAAGGCAGATTTGACAGAATAATAGATCTACCATAATTCCTGGGAAAAGACTTCAAATATTCCGCTATTTGGAAGTTCAGTCAGGATGTGATCACTTTGGAATCATGACTGTCTATAAACACAGGCTTAGAATTGATAGTTTTCTCTAAGAATAGGCACAGGGAAAATAGCATATATTGTCTTGCAAATGAAGAATTGGAAAATGCTAGATCTCAAATGAAGACAGATTTCCCTTTAATCTTTAAGTTAATGTCACCTGCTAAAAGACTCTTCATTCCTGAGATTTAATCAGTATTTAATAATTATCAAATTTGTTCAACTGACTTTCCTTTCCAAAAACAGGAAACATGTTTGCCCTAGAATGAAAGGCAGGATAACAGATGGGTTTCTTATATCTGCTATGGTTTTTATTTAATTTGAAAAAATGTAATTTAGATACTGTTTCATGTTAGCCAAGTCTAGAGAAATTGATTAGGGGTTCTTCGCATGGGATTGTTTTCTTAAAAGCCGTGAAAGGGGAAGGAATCAATATTAGTGCTTTCCGAGTGGCAGCTTTTTGCAGAGCCCCCCTCCCCTCCAAAGCACGATTGATTACAGCTGCTTTTGTAAGAGATTTAAAAAGAACAATCTGTATTAAAAACATCATCTTTGGTACGAGCTTGAACAGTTCCAAATGGGTTTCCATGGGGCCCGCACTGCAATGTGACCGCTTGAAGGGATTGTGGCCGTCCCCGGCGGGCCAGGGCAGCGAGGCAGAGGAAGGCTATTAGGTGAGGAGTTGCTGGCACGCATGCCAAAGAGGTTGCCCCGGCAGCTGTAATCATTCAGGCCTGCGTTCCTCAGGGCAGGAGGGGCAAGAAGTGAGTAATTTTTCTACAACCGGTGCGTAAGGTTAAGCATCAGGAAAAGAGAATCAGGAGGTCTGCTTTTATTCCAGAACACTGGCCAAAGGCAGGTATGTCCAGCTGAAGTTGGGAATCCTAGAAACCTAGAGCTCCCCAGCCTCTGTATCCCCAACTGTTTCCCTGAGGCCCATGGACATGGCTTCATTGGGCACCTACACACAATGTGCCACGTGTAGTGCCAATGGTACACGTATGTGCCATGACTGAGTTATTCTAGGGCTACACGCGGATCTTCTACCAATTAAATAATAAACACTCCACAGGCAGAGGTATGGGTCCAGAGGGAGGGTGCCTGGAGCAGTTCAATCTATTAGAAATCTGCCCCATCTCAAAAGGCTTGTGATGGAACCCAGGTGAGAGACCATTAGTGTGGATGGGGCTCCCAGCGTTTTTTCATAGTCAGTGAGACTGCCGCTCTCTAGGAAAGGAAGAGGTGCAGGTAGCCCTGGGGGTTTGCATTCTAAAAGGAGTGGGAGGGACTTTTTATATAGACTTGATCATTGGTTATTTCACGGGGGCATTTGTGGGAAGGGGGAGGTCCATTAATTTGGGAAGAATTGAAGTTCCTGGGGAATGTGGGAATTTTTAGAAACTACTGTTAGGTTTAGCATCATCAAGTTTTATTTAGCACTCTTGGGTGCTAACTCACCCCAGAGGCCTTTGGTATGGCTTGCTTCGGAACGGATGGAATTGGCTGGTATGCTGCTTTTATTACTGGCTTCACTTGGAGAAAAACAAATTTTCTTGAGATGGTCTGATGTATTTTCACTCATAACGATTTCTTTGTCATATTTTTAGGAAACTAAGTGCTCTATCTCTTATGAAATGGTGCTTATGAGTATGTGTTCCAACTGAGACTTTTAATCACTAGTGAATCAGCCTCCTATGGGGGCAAAAAATAATAACAGTATGCTTTTTTAAAATAGATTCCAAAAGCACTTCTTAAATATTATTTTTTAATTGAGCAGGTAATTTAACTGTCCTGCAGGCTCTGTCTTCTGCCTTATCTTCCACGCCTCTCCTAAGAGTGTACAGTTCCATCAGCAAAATGTCAGAATGTCTTTTCCCATCTAGATTCGGATAGAGGTAGACCAGAAGGACAGAAGGCAGCTCTAGGTTGTTACCCTTTGGAATTTTGGAAGTTTTGGTCCAGTGTCCGTTTACAAAGCCAATAAAGTGTTTATTGTTGGTGAGGAAAAGTATTAATCTTTTTCCCTCTTCATTTGGCAAGTCCGCAAATGTCATCTTCACGCAAGTGACTTAACTACAATACTTCAGCATACCAACAGGAGCACTTTCTAAATTGTGTGTGCTTAGAGGTGGTGCTGGTCATGTGACATAAATGCACTCCGTGAGGCACATGCTTGTGTCCAAGAGCTCATGCTCCTAAGTGCTGTGGTGTAGCCTGGGGAGACTCCATTTCTTGGGAAATTTTATCCAGTATCTATGATGGATTTCATAATAGACTCTCATGGTATCCTTAAATCTTTTTTTAAATTTACTTTAACATTTATTTATTTTTGAGAGAGAGAGTGAGAGCAAGGGAGGAGCAGAGAAAGAGGGAGACATAGAATCCAAAGCAGGCTCCAGGCTCTGGGTTCGAACTCACAAACTGCAAGATCATGACCTGAGCCGAAGTCTGACGCTTACCTGACTGAGCCACCCAGGCATCCTGATACCTTTAAACCTTAGCCTGGTTTCTCTATCAAGGAAACCATTTCTTTAAAAGCTGCTGGGCCCTCAGTTTCTTTTTTTCTCCCCCCCCCCCCCACTTGGTTAAAAAGTTTGGTCAAGAACAATTCCTTTATATAATAAAAAGAAATATGGGGCCTGGGACTGTGAGTCTTGGGTAGAGTCAGGGTGTTTTTGTTTCCAGCAGGTATCAGGAATGTGAATAATCCCTTGGGCATACAGTACATCTGCTGCTTTGAACTGGCCCTGAGTCTTAAAAGCCAACTATTCAGAACAGCTTGGCTCTAATGTGAAATCAGTGGTCTTATTGCCTTTGGATTTATCCCCTTCTTTCTGGTTTTGTTACCTTTTATTTATAAGCGTGGACACACTTTCAGTCTTCCAGGATGAGGAACCAGCAACAAATGTCATCGTTACTGAGAAAGCCCTCATAGATCAAGTAGTCATTGTGTCAACCCAAAGGTTTCTGGAATTAGCAGGAGAGACAGAATGTGAGGCTTCCCTTACAGGCAGACAGATAAGTGTGGTAGAACAGACTCTGAAGTCTAGGAACGATGTGGAACATCTGGGGGTGCACTTGGCATGTCAGCCCTGTAGGCATGTCAGGGCACAGTGTTCCTAAGTTCCAAGTTCAGGTTTTGGCCTCCATAGGGAGAGCCTAGGCTGGAATGGAGGCTTGTGCACTGGGAAGCCGGGCAACCTCACTTGGACATGGAGTGGCTTCTTGCTTTAAATAACCCAGGAGCAAGGAGTAGCTAATGAGATGGGTAATTAAACCCAGGAAACTTTAAAACCTGGAATCTTGTGATGGAATATCCATTGTGCTAGACCTTTTGCTAGTGTGACCTCCAATGAAGTGAATCAGGTGTAGACCAAGCACTGTTGTGTCATTCTGTGGCACTTTTCTGAAGTGTGAAGGTTTCTTCTTAATGTTTGTCACTTATACAACTATATAATTCCATGTTGCTTTCTTTTATTCTAAATATACGTATACAGCTACACACAACACACACACAGACACACACACACACACACGTCCATATGCACTTGTCCATGTTTGAATGCATGAACTGTTAAGTAAGAAGTTTATTATCAGAAGTTCATTTATAGTGTTGATGTTAGAAGCTGGCCCCTGGTTCTTTGTGACTGTGACTCAGTGGTTTTGTGCTTTCTGAGCACTTAGCACCATACATATATATGTAAAAATGCACCATAATATCAATTAGGAAAGAAATCACCCAGAAGCCATCACCCTCACCAAAGAACTCTCTCCATTTTCCATTTGCCTGCCAGCGTTTGGCCAGATGATACGAAATTTTAATGGAGTTGTAATATTAGGAAAAATTAAAACAATATGTGCTTTTGAAATTTAATGTGTTGTCTAAACATTTGTCTTTGTGGCTCTGTGGCATATCATTTTTAATGGCCGTGTTGAGAAAGTTCATCTAGCACATGTAATTTACACACCTCCCCCACTACAGTTGGCATTTAGGTTGTCTCCATGATTTTGTCTTTAATGTTAATGTTAATGTCTTTAAGTTAGGGTAAACACCCTAACTTTTTTTCTTCTTAGGATATTTCCTTAGGGTGATGCCTGAGGGTAGATATGTCGAGTCAGATGGCATAAAAAATTTTGTATCTTTGTTTAATGTTTATTTGAGAGAGAGACAGACAGACAGTGAGGGGCAGAGTGAAAAGGGGACAGAGGATCTCAAGTAGGCTTTGTGCTGACAGCAGAGAGCCTGACAAGGGGCTCAAACTTAGATACTATGAGATCATGACCTGAGCCAAAACCAAGAGTTGGACACTTAACCGACTGAGCCACCCAGGCGCCCCAGGATTTTGTATCTTCTTAAACAGTGTGCTTCCCAAAGGGCGTGTGTCGATTTCTATTAGTTGGCATCTTTTAAATTGTCAAAGCATCTCTTTACAGGCCGGTAGTAAAGTGTCCTGTATTCCTAATAGCATTCAAACTCTGTGCTAGGTGAGCCCTCAGAAGTGCAGGCTGAGCTGGAAATTCTATGCGTCAGCTGTTGCTAGGCCTCAAGGAGGTTGGTCCTGGGCATCAGCTGGAGCCTGGGAGGGTGTGGTTTGCCCTCTGGACCAAAGGTCTTTCCCAATTTCCCGTTCCATAGGCTTCCTGTGACATTCTGTCAGCCCCTGGGTAGGGTGGAGAATATATGTGTTTGTGCCTTGGGACCTAAAATTCTAACAGCTGAAAACCCTTAGACTGAATTATTAAATCTAAACCAGAGCCTGTTGTCATCTTGTGCTCAACTTGGAGTCTGTTTCCTTATGGTAGTTTTGACAAAACACTTCTGAGTACAAAATAAATTCCAAATCTTTTTTCCCCCCTCTCCTGCCAAACTCCACCAGGAAACAGAATCTCGTTATTTCAGTTAGAATATATTAATACTGACCCTCTCCAGCACTTGGGACTTTTCAGGTTAGGCTCACACGGCTTCTATTTTTACTCCAGTCTAAACTGTGGTCATATGGATAACAAAATAAATACTGGAATATTCTAGTTTGGAGGGGGAGAGGCGGCAATGCTTATAATAACACGGCTACAAACCTCTTGCTTTCCTCTGTTTGATATTCCAAAAAAGGAAGAAAGCACAACTTGGACCACATCTGTAAGTAATGAACATTTTCCTTCTGTGTGTCATGCATATTCAACATAATCCCACTCAAAATCCCAGCCACTGCTTTAATATACATTGCTTCATGGAGCCCTATTTTTGTTGCCAACAGATTTAATTCAAGACAAAGGTTCTTCCTTTCTCTCTCTGGATTAGGAATATGAACCCTTTACTGCACATAGAAGTAAGAATTGGTGTGCAAATTAATATAAAAATTAAAAAAAAAAAGCATTGTTGGTGTGTCCAGCGTCCCTCCCCTCCTCCGCCGTGCCCCCCTTGACTTCCTTGTTACCTAAGAGGAAGACTCGTTTTTGTTTAGCATTAGCAGTAAACCAATTTCAGCAAGAGTCTTTTTAAAAGACATATTGATTAAATTTTATAATTCAAATGTTTCAAAATTCAAAAGCTAGAAAATCTAACTCCTTTGAACCACTTTGGGTTTTTTTAAAGAGGAACTTGAGGGTGTTATGCCGAGCCAAATAAGTCAGGCGGAGAGAAGGACAGATACCATATGTTTGCTCCTATAGAAGGATTAGGAGGAACTTAACGGAGGACCAAGGGGGAGAAGAAGGAAGATAGTGGGGGAGAGGGAGGGAGGCAAACCATGAGAGACTCGAATGCTGAGAACAAACTGAGGGCTGATGGGATGGGGGAAAGGGGAAGGGGGGTGATGGGCATGGAGGAGGGCATTTGTGGGGATGAGCACTGGGTGTTATATGGAAACCAACTTGACAATAAAGTATTTTTTTAAAAAAAAATTTCTACCATTAAGTACATTAATTCAGTGTTACTTTTTATTTTTTTAATTTTTTAATGTTTATTTTTGAGGGAGAGAGAGCGCAACAGTGAGCAAGCATGGGGGAGGGGCAAAGAGAGAGAGGGAGACACAGAATCCTAAGCAAGCTCCAGGCTCTGAGCTGTCAGCACAGAGCCTGATGTGGGGCTTGAACCCATGAACTGTGAGATCACGACCTGAGCCAAAGTCCGAAGCTTAACCAATTGAGCCACCCAGGCACCCCACTCAGTGTTACTTTTTAAATGCTCTTCCGCCATTTAAATGTTCTCCACAGACCAGCACTGTCTCTGCCCCATTGGAGGCCTCCTTAAAAGGAGTTGGCAGTTTCTTCTAAGGTCTTACTTATCTTTATAACTCTTCTTCTCACAGTATAAGGCAGAATTGCTGAATACCCTTTTCAAAGAGACCAGATAAGAGAACATTGATCGAGTTTTCCCAGAGGAGAGGCAACCAGGTAGTGTCATTAAAAAGCATGGTTATTTCCTTTCCCCAAGTGGCTTTAAGCTTGGGTTCAGCCTTTCTTAAAATGTGACCTCTTCTTCTCTTTGTTGAGCTGTTATTATGTGCTATCTCTTGGAGCACAATGATAGATCTTGTAGGGGATGCGGAAAACAGCAGACCCCGTCCTGGTTCTTAGGAATGTCCATTCTAAGTAGTGAGATCAGATTCCCACTCTGTGTGAGGCAGCCAACAGGAAAATCCCAACCTGAGTGGTAATTCCAAATGAGTGGTTCAGACTTGAAGAACTGGAACTAGATACTGTAGGAATTCTGTCCTATACTGTGGCTTGGTTTGGTTCAGAAGGTTCCTGGAACAAGTTGATTTCTCCATAGTTGCTTATGATTTTACATTAATTTTTTTTAATATGCCATTTTTATGAGCAACCCTGACTAGTCATCCTGCCTCACACTTCATACCTTCATGTGATTCTTCCTTCATAGAACCTAATGTTTTTTTTTCCTCCAGAATTTGGGTTTATTTTCCTAATATGCACAAGTAAATAATTTACAGGCATACCTTGTTTTATTGTGCCCTGCAGATATTACAGGGTTTTTGTTGGTTTTTGTTTTTTTGTTTTTTACGAATTGAAGTTTTATGGCAGCCCTGCGTTGAGTAAATATATCAGCACCATTTTTCTAATAGCATTTGCTTACTTTGTGTTCCCGTCACATTTTGGTACTTCTTAACAATATTTCACACTTTTCATTATTATACTTGTTATGGTGGACTGTGATCAGTGATTACAATTCATTGAAAACTCAGATGATGGTTAGGATTCTTTTTAGTAATCAAGTACTTTGTAATTAAGGTACGTACATTGTTTTGGACATAATGTTACTGCACACTTAATAGACTATAGTGTAAACCTAACCTTCATATGCACTGGGAAACCAAAAAATTCATTTGTCTCTCTTCATTGTGATATTTGCTTTATTGTGGTACTCTGGAACCGACCCTACAATATTTCTGAAGCAGGTCTGTAAATTCATTCCTCTCTTTATGGAAGGTACCCTAAAGTTTTTCTTAAAGTAAAAGGCATTAGCTTTCTGTGTAATTAATTAAGGACTAGTGTAGGTGTTTGAAGCAGTTCAAAACTAAAGACCTTTCACCAACTTGACAATAAACTATTTTTTAAAAAAAGAAACTATCAACTGCATATGAATAAAAATTGTAACTTCCTCTTGAATTAAAAAAACAAACTGTAACTATGTGAGGTGATCTAGGCATTAACTAAACTTATTGTGGTAATTATCTTTGCAATATGTACATATATCAATCATCATATACATCCTAATCTTACACAGTGTTATATAGGCAGACATTGTGGATTTAGTTCCACACAATCACAATAAAGTAAATATCACAATAAATAAGTAAATTTTTGCTTTCCCAGCGTGGGGAAAAAAAACAAAACTAAAGACCTTTCTTAAGGACTTCTTAAGTAGAGATTTACGAATTTTCTTTCATGTGTGACCTCACCTTTGACCTTGGCTTTTGTATGTATTATACAGGATGGTAGAGTAAGCATTGGACCTGATTGGGTACCAGGTAGTTAGTTGTCTGTAAACAAACCCTTAAAACAAGTGCTTATAAATACAACAGTATTTGCTTATAAGGTTATGTAAGAAGCAAAGGTCACATATTTGAGGACAGCAGTATCTTTTTCCAACAATAAACATAGAGTTCTTTCCTTCTGTTACATCTTTGGTTTGGATCGAACACTTGAGAGAGATGAAGGTATTACTGAAAATGAATGGCAATGATGGTCATGACTCCAGACATCCTTCATATGGGAAACTTACAGAGAAGAAACCATTAAGCTGGAACTCTAAGTTAACATAGAATTTTTCCCCTATCTATGATGTCAAGAATACTAGTAGTTCTGAAAGATGTTAAATAGATATCCTGGAGGGAGAATTTCCATGGCCAAAGTTTGTAAGTGCTAGATAAAGCAAGGTTCATCGTGACTCTGTTGGAGTTCTCTCACGACCTTTATTATGATTAGGTGTGAATCACAAGAATAGCAAGTGGGAAGTTAGGCACAGCATGGCCAGCACTCTCAGTGAGCATACAATTTGAAGTCCATAGTTGGATATGAATTCTGCTCCCCACTTCTGAGCTGGAGGTCTTTGGGCAAGCTCGGGTTCCTTGGTCTGTAGTGGAGATTGTTGAGATGATTAAATTTGCCAATGCTTATAAAACACTTAGCACAAAATGCCTAGCACATAATAAACACTTAACAGTCAGTTACAGCTAATCATTTTTGAACCCCAGGCTGAATGGCTCTGATATCTTCATGTTCTGGGGAATTACAGTTTAATAGAAAGAACCCAGAATTAGGCGTCCGAAGTCTTGGAGTTCTCTTTGGCCACCAAGTACATTGGTTGATTTTAAGCTACTTTCTCACTGTGGTACTCTGTTTTGTCACTTTTGAAATGAATAGATGAACTTGATGCCTTTGGTGTCCAGTCATGCTCTAAGATTAATGTCCCTTTGGGCTTTACCTAAGCCAGCATTGGCAAGTTCATCTTAAGGACAAATATACCATCTCTGAGTGACTATATGGGAGAAAATTTTAATTATTATTTATAGTGTATGTTAGCTATTAATAAAATAGCTTATTGAGTCATCTCTAGAAAGATAAGCTAAAGTTACAGCCAGTTTGGCACTTTGTAATCATCATAAAAATTAATATACATTTCAGTTTAAGTCGGGACAAATGTGCCTTTATCCTAAAACTAAGAGAAGAGTATTATCTAAGTGTTTGTTTTCTATATTATGATACAGAATGCACTATTAGGCCACATGAATATTTTATTTTTATATCCAAAGGCTAATTTTCTGAAGGTCAGTTCCAGGGATGTCTGGTATCCAAAAATACTTAGGCTTTCTACTTTCTGACTTTGTTGTTAACCTCAGTTTAAACCATAAAGTGAATTTAACACCTGCTGCTTTGAGCTTTAATTATCTTGACCACTGTTTATCGCTTGCACTAGTTTAAGGCACTTAGAGAACATTCATCTAGTAGATAAGGCCGTGTATCTTTCAAGGAAGACCTCAGATTTCCAAATAACTGATTTCCACACTGGCAGTTTGAAACATAATATTTGGTCAAGGTAGGCTTTATCTATGTGAGAAAATCCAATGCATAGATTTGTTCCGTTGCTATCTCACAAATTTTCTTGCTGAGAAAGTAGACAGGTTGGTGATATTACTAAAACCAAGACTGGTCCACTAGACAGTATTTTATGCGTTGAATTAACATTTCTCTGTTCATTTATATTCTGGATTACGGTATAAGTTTTAGCTGAATCATCTTCTCAAAATACTAATTTTCACCATCCTCAAGCATGTAAGACATAGATCACCATTGCTTTCCTCAATTTTCCATCCTGAAAGGAGCTTATTTCCTCTTAGAGGCGTTACATAAGGGAAATCGGTGTGACCGTGTCTCTTGAGCGTGTCTGGGGTTGGGTAGAGGAAGCGGCAGCAGCCAATACTGAAGTGCAGGTGAGGCCATATGGTGAAAGCACTTCCTTCAAGGCTAAGGAGTGTTTTATTTCATCCTGTAGGTGATGAACCAATAAAAGATTTTTAGCTGCGAGTGATACAGTCGCATTTAAGGATGGTCCCTCTGTAGGGAATGGGTTCAAACACAAAGACTTAGGCAGTGGCCACAGAAGGAGGCCTTCGCAGTTAATGGTCCAGGCCTGGTATGAGGTTGCTGCAATTTGGGGGCTAGAGGCGTGATAGAGTTAGGGTGGAGGCGGGCAAGTATCTTGCCTTCCTTGAGGGGTTTTGGGGAGAAAACTGAGTCAGACGGGCATTCTCCCCTGGGAAGAGCTGCCTTCTCTATGGAGTCCATTCGGTGCTCCAGGTTTGGTGGCTGAAGGTGGCATGAGGTATTAACCTCTGTCTTCTTGTGCAATAGATTTTCCCCCTCGCTATACTAGGTGGCTTTCCACAACTCCCCTTGGCTCGCCTGTGTTCACATCTTGCATCAGCCGAGGCGGGGAAAGGTCTGAAAGACCAGCTCTATTTGTCTTGCAGCTCGAACTCTGAGCCTCTTAGCCAACAGCATTGGCACAGCCTCACAGAAATGGTCAGTCCCAACTTAAACAACCTCGTTACGAAATCCTCTGGTTGGCCTGCTGCTCCGAGCTGCTGGGCTGTGCCTGCGTACATTTTCGCCCCATTCCTTCTGTCCGGTGGCTCTGTCTTGTTGAGCAAGAAAGTGTTCAGAGCGTGTCCTGGGGTTTTCTGCTTAGTGAGGCAGACCACATTTGGCAAGGTGTAAAAAGAAATCCTCTTGAGTCGCCCTTTCCCTGGCTTTCAAGAGATGCACATCTTCTTGCCCCAGGGGAGTGGTTGTGCATAATCCGTTTCTCTCCCCAGGCATGTTGACTGCAGAAACCTTCTCAGCACAGAGTGTGCAGTCTTCACAAAAGGCACTTGTCATGTTAGGGAAGGTGTCCTTTATTTAAAGGAAAGACAATGGAGGTATTCTTTGAGCATCATCTGCTACAGAGTGAAAAGGGCCCTGCTTGTGATTAAATGGACTCTATGCAAGGATTTTGGTAATTCCTCCTATGTGCCTGGCGCCCCTGACATCAGGGCAGGTGATAACTTTTAGTTTGGTATCCCAATTAAGTGCATCCCGCTGGAGGATGGAGGAGCAGATTCACGTAGCTGCCCTCGAGCATGCTAAACATCCCACTGCCCCCCCACCCCACCCCCCACCATGCTGGAGCCCTGCAGACCCCGAGTGGCCCAGGGCAAGCCAGCTTCTCCAAAAGCGTCCAGACTTCTGCCCCAAGTCCTGTGGTGATTCAGGCCTGACAGCTTCCTGGTAAGGGTTGGCCTGGGCCAGTCTGTTGCTTGTCAGGGTACCCAGTGTGGTGGAACTGTGAAGTGGCCAGAATTCCCTGGAGGCATTTTTGGCCCTTCTGCCTGTTTGTTGGGACAGATATGTCAGTCCGGACAGCCAGCTCACCTAATGAATAAAAATGCAATTTACCCACAGGGGTTAAATACCTTGGTGCGACCCATGCCACATCAGACTTCTTTGACAGAGCCAAGAGGAAAATGAAATCAGTACTAATAAAAGACAAATAGGTTTTGAAGATGTTAAAAGATACTTTTACTTACTTTTCAGACTGTGGGTTACTTAAGTAGGTGCAACGCAACATGTATGGGGGGCTTGGGGGCAGATGATCTCCCAGGCTTAGAATTGAGAGATTTTTTTTTTTTTTAAACTGTAGGAATCCTGGAGGTCTTGTGACATGTGTTAACTCTGAAACCCGAGTCAAAGGCCAGTTTGTTTTAGGTAATCTCAACGGACAAATATTTATTGAGTGCCCACGTACTTTGAGAGAGGCAGGGGGCATGCTAGGTCATTGAAGGTCAGCAAGTTGGACCAGCTGAGGGGCAAGCGAAAGTGCACATGAAACCAGGAAAAATGACAGTAAGAGTTCAGGGCTTAACTGTTCATCTGCTATAAAAGCCTCTAGCAGCTTCTAGCTAGATGACACGCAGGGACTGGGGAAGTCAGAACCTTTTTCATAGGCAGGATTTGAGAGAAAGAATGAGAGGGTCCCCCAGATGATGTTCACGGGACAGAGTTCAATATAAGCAGGGCTAAATACTGCTTTTTGTCACGAGCACAAACAGCCTAAGCAACATTTACTGAGCACCTAGTATATGCCAGAAGCTGTGATTACGGGGAGCTGGGGTGGATTAAAGATGAGTGTGGTACTGTCCTTGCCCTCAAAGCCGCCAGAGACCCTGATAGGGGTCACTTAAGTTGATTGTAGAGCCGAGGAATTCAGGGCCCCTGACACGCTTCACCAGCTTTGGGAATTACTGCCTGGAAGGGTGATGATGGCCTTGGAAACCCTTGTGATGCAGGATGGCCTCAGATTGCAGAGTTCAGCCCTGACCATTCTACCAGCAAAATTCCAGCACGGTCTTGGCTCCGGGTGGTGGGTCACTCGATGCCCGGGAGCCAGCCCGCTGGAAAACCAGTCCCCACGATTTTAGTTCACAACCTGCCAGTGTGGTCGCTCACACAAAACGAGTCCCCCCATACTTTCCCGTCAGTTGGCACTGACTCCTGGTGGAGAATGTGGGCTCAGGTTTAAAATGCTTCAGCTTCTCGAGGCAGCAGCTGAAACCCGAGAGAATACAGTTGGTCCTGTTACGGAAGGCTGGACCCGTCTGCCCTTTTAGGAAGGTTCCTGTCTCAGCGACCACTGGAACACAAAGTTTTATTTTAAGAGGAAATCTAACAAGAGCCAGTGTAGTAAGGGAAACATTTTTTTATAATTCCTGTTGGGAACAAACATTCAATCTATATTTAAAAATAGGACAATAATGAGTGTTGCCTGTTTCTAAACACAAATGTTGTTTGGAATCTGGCGGTCTGCTTTGTTTCTGGGTTTTCATGAGATACTGATGGTAAAATATCAGTTTCAGTAGAAACCATTTTAAAACCATTTAAAAAAATTATACGTCTACCCTGCCTCCCAGTTATGAGTTACTCCTCTGGCAGGATTAAGTTGAATTTTAATACTGAAACTCTTACTGAAGAGCTGAGAGGCTATGGAGCGGGTATACTTAGCGAACGATCCCTCTCCTTATGAAGTGTGTGATTTGCTGTTTCCAACTGCCAGTAATATAAAAAGAATGTGCTTGTGTGGGTTTATCTGCATTTGTCATTAAGGCTCTGCTAAGCCAGTGAGCCCTTGAAGTAGGTTTGTGGGGGCTTTCGCCCTTGTCAGATGAACCCCGCAGGCACTGCTGTTCTCAGGGTGCCCTGCCTGGCATCGATCAGTGTGGATCTGGACTGCCCAGATGACTGGGGGGGCTCTTGGGTGTAGTGATAAAGGTCTGAGTGTGGCCAGGCCTGCAAACATGTGCTGGTCCTTGATGGGTCCTTGGGTCATGATTTGGCATAAGTGTGATCATACTATTGTATTCATCCCCGAGAAATAATTTGAATGTTTGGGAATTTTCCAAGTGAGGGAGCCTCACAGTGACTCTGTGGCAAAGAGAATGCCTGAGCTGGCTTCTAACTAGCACTGAGACCACCACATTCAGACAGCTCTAATGGAATAGAAATGAAATAAGCCCCTGGTAGGTGCTTAGGTCTCTGAGCGGTTTGGTTCTCCTAGATTTTAGGCTAATAGGCTTCCTTGGGGGGCTTTCGCCTCTGGTCAGCCTGTGACTTAATCCAGGTTGTCAGGATGTCCTGAGGAAGGGGAGGGTTGGAAATGTGGGGTCAGAGGATTGGAGGAGAGAGAGGCAGTCACCGTGGTGTAAACCTCAACAGTAAGATGAATGAGCATGTTTCTTGATCTCTCACCATCCTGAATCCCTTCTCATTGTTTTCTCAGAGAGCAGAGCCGACATCTGATAAAGACATGTACCTTGACAACAGCTCCGTCGAAGAAGCTTCAGGAGTGTATCCCATTGATGATGACGATTATGCTTCTGCATCAGGCTCGGGTAAGGCTGGCTTACTTCCATGCGCACCTCCATCCTTTGTGTTTGCACATGCACCCACACACATGCACAGGTGCGTGCGCGCACACACATACACACACACACACACACACACACACACACACCTTCTATTGAAACTCACTTCAAGGAGGCAGGCAGGATGCATGGTGATTAAAAAGTCAAAATGCCTGGCAATATATTCTAGCTCTCCGCCACTTACACTGTGAGATCTTGGGAATGCATTTGACTTGGCCTAGCCTCAGTTTTCTCATTCATAAAATGGAGGGTAGTAGTAGTATCTTCCACATAGGTTGTTGTGAGGATTAACATATCTGCGGCTCTTAGAGTTTGGTGCTTGGCAAGTAGTCAGTGTTCTGTTAACATTAGTTTTGATTTTATTATGAAGGCTTTCAGAGTGATTAAAGTGGAATCCACCCTTTATTCCCTCAAACATTAGTTTCCTGAAACTGCCAACCCTGTGTTATAGATTATGAGTGGAGCCAAGAAGAGTTATGCCTTCTTACTCAACAGTGGGAGGGAGAATGTAGCAGCCAAATAAAATCATGATACAGTGATATTCTTATTCCTCTGGTGTATCAGTTATCTAGTACTTCAGTAACGCTGCATAACAAACCACCCCAAAGTGTAGTGGCTAAAACCAGCAACCATTGATTTAGCTCATTATTCTGCAGGATGGCAATTTAGGCTGGGCTAACTGTGTTCCCTCATGTGTCTTTGGCCAGCTGTAGGTTAGGTATACAGCTTTGCTGATTTGGGCTGGGCTCTGACATATCTTTGGGGCAGACTTGGCTCTCCATAGTCTCTCATCCTCCAGTGGGCCAGCCATTTGTTCAGAGGTGGCAGCAGAGATCCTAAGAGGGCAGCATAAGTGTGCAAAGCCTCTTGCACACTAGACTTAGAATTGACACAGCATCACTACCACTTTTTATCGGTCAAAGTAAGTCATAGGTCCAACCCAGACTCCAACCCTTAATGGAAAGAATGTACAAAGTCACATTGCACAGGATGTGGATATGGCATGGTGGGTGGGTAATAAAGGATTCTGGCCATTTTTGCAACCTCCCATAGTGGTAAATGTTTCACCTGTACCAGGAATGCACTCCCCTCCAAGAAGCTGGGAAGGAGGAAGAGCTTGTGCATATATTCAACTAACAGTTGAGTCAGAAAATTGTGGTCAGCAGTATGCTAGGAAAATCTTCTCCAGGACCTTTCTTGCTTTGAGTTTTCATTGCAGATTCAACAGATGGTAAAAGTTATGCTGAACATAGATGTCTGAAATCAAATTAGCCTGGGCTTCAGAATGACCAAGAACAAACTAAAATCAATGGTATCTTTGGTAGAGATCTGCTTATATTGGAGTTAGTGTTTTAAGTTGGAAAAAAACAAGTCTCAGAAAGACCAGAGAAGTGGTGGCTGACCTAGTAGCAATGAGCTTACAGTGCAAACTGAATGTAAAAATAGCCCTCGTTATTCTTGGGGAAGTGATCTATATCGCACATGCAGAATGAGTGTGGAAAGAGTTGTTCTCCACAGCCCACAACACTATTAATATCTTTCACTCATGGCACCTCTTTTTTTTCCTTTAGCACCTCAAAAATGCTTTGTAATTGTCATCATCAGAATGTCCCAGGAAATAATAACATGGACCCCTTTTTTCCCCCATTTCATAGATCTTAGAACCCAAGAGTTGTTAGATCTGTAGATGTTATTCAATCACTTTGCTGACTTCTGCCAAGATTGTACTGAAGTTTAATGTAAAGAAAGCAGGTACACAGTCTTGCTTCTCTGCCACCCTTGCAGATGTAAGGGGTTTGGAATAAGTCGTTTGAAATCCTGAATACACCAATCAGATAGATTGAGCTAAGGCTCAAATGTTGGTCCACATTGCTTCTGCCTTGGCTCCAGCCCTGGGCAGATCATTGCTGCAGAGAAATGCCTCATTCTGGACTTTGGAAACGTTGCACTTCTTAGAAGTATATTGATTTGCAGTTTAAAGGTAGTAGAAGTTATAAGTAAAATTTATAAAGCACTTCCTGTGTGTCAGGCGCTGTTCCTAATCTTACAATATCTGTGTAGGGGCAGATGGTTACTGTCTCCAATTTTTCACATGGGAATGCCTGAGGCACAGAAGGATTGAGTAACTTGCCTCTGATCACACTGTCAGAGAGAATGGAGCTGGGGTAGGTACTGGGGAGTTGGGCTTAAGAGTGTGTTCTTTTTTGCTCCTTTGTTGGCCCGCCTTCTTGTGTCATAATACCCCACTCTAGAGTTAGGCCACCCTGCCTAGCTGATGCCCAATTCCAGCTGGAAACTGGGACCCTCCAGGGTGTTGGCCATTGTTCCTTCTGTCCTCACTCCTAGCTTAACTATCTAGTGGAAAAGCAAATGGACTGGAGGAAAATGGCTGGAGGCCTAAGGGCTACTTTCCGGGTGAAGAGATGGGGCCATGCTATATGTGTGGACCCCAGGATGGGCATTAATGAATATGAACACTGCAACCATTCACTTAAATATTTCCTAAGCATTCACTGTATGCCAGACATAATGCCTCGTTCTTGGGACACAGAGATGAGAAAGACTTGGACGCGATCTTCAGGGAACCAGGCATCTGAGAGAAATGTAAAAATGAAGGGGAAAGAAAAACAATTGCAACACCATGTCAGGAGTGACATAATGTAGGAAAATGGTGTACAACAAAAATTTGAGAGTTAAACGTAGCATTCTGGTTGAAGATGGCATATGGAACACATACCTCGGGGCACCTGGGTGGCTCAGTCAGTTGTGTCTGACTCTTGATTTCAGCTCGGGTCATGATCTCAGGATCGTCGTGACATTGAGCCCTGTGTTGGGCTCCACACTAGGCTTGGAGCCAGCTGAGGTTCTCTCTCGCTCTCTCTTTGCCTCTTTCAAAAAAAAAAACAAAAATGGGGGGGGGTGTAGGGTGAGAAACACACATCCTTCCAATGCCCAACTAAAGCATCAATAAAGGAATTGGTCCTAAAGTCACAAGGACACATGAAACAGTAGAGGACACAGAAGCCATGATGTTTTCAAAGCTGGGAAGCAGATGGTCTCGTAACGGAGAAGAGGGGATGACGTTGATTCTGGGCAAGACAGCATGAGCAGTAGTTTCCCAGGTGGAAACGGGCTCTGGGCTGGGATGTCTCACGCCAGAGGGAACAGTGAGAGCTTGAAAGTCAGGGATGACAGAGACATGATCGGGGGGGCGAGGGGGCTCCCGGGTCTCTTGTTTGGGCAGGAGGGTCCATGTACTTTAATAAAGATAATAAATACCTAGAAGAACCACCTGAGGCAGATCACTCCTCTGTCTGTAACATAAGAAGTGATTGCTTGAGGGAGTTTTCTACTTTTCATAACCTCTTCTCTCTCCAAACAGATTCTCCTAATTCAGTGATTCATATTTATAACTGCTGTGAACAAAGGGGGGGGGGTCTTGAAAGCTCTTAATGGAAAATTTTTCATTTGGCATTGAAAACCTTTTTTTGTAAGGAAATGATTCATTGTAGGAGCGAATCAAGCATAGTATGTGTCACACTGTGATGGGAAATCAGGTAGGCTGTTACCAAGAGCAGTGTGTTTCTGGAGCCATCAGTATTGACATATTTACATACCATTTTATACGTACAGTGCTTCTAGTATACGTCCCACTCAGTCCTCCGAGACTTCGTTCTTCTCTCCACCTCACACATGAAGACGCTGATGCCAGCATTCCTTGCCAAAGGTCAAAGCTAAAGATGCCAGAGCCAGTCCTAGATGTGTTTTTAATGCCAAATCCCATACATAGTTTGGATATACCCTACCATTTCTTCTCTGAATATGATGAGTGTGCGTGCTAAAGTTGAAGGGCGTAGTTGATAGAATAAAATATTTTAAAATGTGAAATTGAAAACAAAAACAAAGCCAACACTGTCCAAGCCGCTTGCCCTGTCTATGACACATCACCTCTTCCGAGCTGCCTCTGTCCTTCTGCCATGATTCCATGAGGAATTCGGAGGTATTCGTGATTCGCTCCTGTCTGAGGAAGCAGGTTAGTTTGAGTTACATAGTTTTGAGTTTGTGTTTGTTTCACATCTGACAGATGATCACCTTAAAAAAGAATATTGTATTTGAATGTCAGAAATTCTTCAATGCTATTCTGGTAAAAAGGCAAAAATAAAAATAAAAAAATTGTGCCCAGGTGGCAGTCAGCGGTTAGTTACACATTGAACAAATACTGGATTGGAGCCTATGTGTGGGGAGGAGATTCTGTGAGGCAATTGGAGAGCAAACAGATGCAATCTCTTGACCTTACAGAGCTTCTAGTCTACCAGTGGAGATTTCAGTCAATAGTTACGTAAATAAATGCAAGATTACAAATTTGTTATAAATGCAATTACACTAAGAAAGGTGGTACTAAAATCCATTTAACAGAAGACTCTGGCATAAAATGGAAGGGAGAGTATCATGAGGAATGACCTTTATGCTAACGTCTGGAGGTGAATTAGGAATTAGCCAGGTGACGGCTTCTGGCAGGAGATCAGGGGACAGCAGGGGAAAATGAGGCTCAAGGAGGCTGGAAAAGTGAGGCAGGGCTGGACCACGCCAGGCTGGGCTGAGGAATTTCCTGTACATCTTGAGCAGTGGAGTCCCACTGTAATGGTTTTAAACAGAAGGATGACAGGGTCACAGCCAGTTTGTGAGCAGTGGCCTGGAAAGGGGGCTCCAGAAGAAGGCAGTTACAGTGGATTGTGGACAGATTACGGTGGCATTGGACAAGGGTGGTGGCCCTGGTACTGTGGAAAGGTGTTAAAGTGAAGACTTATTAGAAAATGAAACCAGTAAAGCTAGGGGATGGATTCAGAATGGGGGTAAGGAAGAGGAAGTCAGAGTTGTGATTTCCAGGAATGGAGGCATTTTCATTCGAGTGAAAATGTCAAGTAGATGAGTGGATGTGTAGGTCTGAATTTCAGAGGAGTGGTTATGCTAATGATATACACTTATGTTTCATTTGTATTTAGATGATAATTGAAGCCATGAATGTAGGGGAGGGAGAAAGTGTAGAGTAAGGAGCAGAATGAAGCTGACGCTTAAGGAACTCTGATATTTGAATTCTATGTCAAAAAAAGCCTCAGCCTGCAAAGGAGACTTAGAAATAGCCCAAGAGATGAGGGGGGAAAGGTGGGAAGTGAAGTCCTAGAAGCCCAAAGATGTTAGATCCAGAAGGAGATGATAGCTGACCAGTGTCCATTGTCCAGTGGTGCTAGGAGGTCCAATTACATAAAGACCTATCTGGAAGATGCCTTTGGATATGACAGTGTGGAGGACATTGGTGACCTGATTAACAAACAGCACTGAGAGCATGATGACAGGGAAAGTCTGACTAGAGGAGGTACAGATAGCTGGTGAGCAAGGGAGCTCATGAGGACCCACAGCGCCACTGGAAAAGTCTTGGCTGTAAAAGAGCAGAGAGAGGACAGCAGTTCCCTCAGAGAATAAAGGGTCTGCTGTGGGAGAGTGTTCCCTCTCTGTTGTTTTGTTGTGCTTAAATATGGAGAACATAGAGGCGCCTGGGTGGCTCAGTCTGTTAAGCCAGGTCAGTTCGGCTCAGGTCGTGATCTCGTGGTTCATGAGTTCCAGCCCTGCATCTGGCTGCATCAGGCTCTGTGCTGACAGCTCAGAGCCTGGAGCCTGTTTCGGATTCTGTGTCTCCCTCTTTCTCTGCCCCTCCCCCACTCATGCTCTGTCTCTATCTCAAAAATAAATGTTTAAAAAAAAAAAAATGAAATGGAAAATGTAGCATGTTTCAGCATAGGAAAGGAAGAAGTCTCCTGTACAGGAGAGTTTGAACATGCAGATGAAAGAGGAGACACTTGAGAGTGTTCAGGATAATATTACAAAAAATGCCAGGCTTCCCATAGACCCTTTGGAAATCACTTCATCGCAGTGAAAACTGCAGAAAAGTTAAGTGTGGAATTTTTTTTTTTAACTTTATTTATTTGGGGAGAGAGAGCACAAGCAGGAGAGGGGCACAGAGAGGGAGAAAGAATCCCAAGCAGGCTCCATGCTGTCAACACGGAGCCCAATCAATGTAGGGACTTAAACTCATGAACCATGAGATCATGACCTAAGCCAAAATCAAGATTTGGAGGTTCACTGACTGAGCCACCTAGGATCTCTTAAATTCTGAATGCCTGAGAATATTTTGAAAGTGCATGGCCCTGTCAGTGTCTACCCTGAACAGTACCATCTGACGATATAGAAATCTGTGTTGTGCGAGATGCTGGCGAGGATGTGGAGAAACAGGCACCCTCTTACACTGTTGGTGGGAATGTAAACTGGTACAGCCCCTCTGGAAAACAGTGTGGAGGTTCCTCAAAAAATTAACAATAGAACTCCCCTGTGACCCAGCAATAGCACTGCTAGGAATTTACCCAAGGGATATAGAAATGCTGAGACATAGGAGCACATGTTCATAGCAGCACTCTCAACAATAGCCAAAACATGGAAAGAGCCTAAGTGTCTATCAGCGGACGAATGGATCAAGAAGATGTGGTTTATCTATACCATGGAATACTCCATGGCAATGAGAAACTATGAAATCTGGCCATGTGTAGCAACATGGATGGACCTTGAGGGTGTTATGCTGAGCGAAATAAGTCAGGCAGAGAAGGACAAATATCCTATGGTTGCACGTATAGGAGGATTAGGAGGAACTTGACGGAGGAACAAGGGGGAGAAGAAGGGCGGAAATGGTGGGGGAAAGGGAGAGAGGCAAACCATGAGAGACTCTTGAATGCTGACAAAAACTGAGAACTGATGGATGGAGGGGGGAGGGGGATGGGCATGGAGGAGGGCACTCGTGGGGATGAGCACTGGGTGTTATGTGCAAACTAATTTGACAATAAACTATTTGTAAAAAAAAAAAAAAAAAGGAAGAATGAAAAAAATAATATAAAATATTCCATTAATACATCTTATTAAAGTATATGAAAGCCATATCAAAGTATATATTTGATTATATAAAACATGTTTTGAAATTATATGAATTTGGAAGAAAATGTATTACTAAAATAAATTTTACTTATTTAAAAAAAAAAAAAAAATCTGTGTTGTGATTCGTGTGCTCAGCTCCTCTTTGCTTGTTTTCTCCAGGAGCTGATGAGGATGTAGAAAGTCCAGAGATAACGACGTCCCGGCCACTTCCAAAGACAGGGTTCACTAGTGTTGTTCCCAAAGTGGAAACCACGACGTTGAAGATCCAGAACAAGATACCTGCTCAGACAAAGGTGTGTTTGTCTTGCATTGCATCACCAGGTTATTGTAAATGCGTCTTTTTAAAAATTGCACCGAATGTTCCTTTTGAGAAGCCCCATTTAAAATTATGTGAGGACAAATGGTCTTTTCCTCATATTGCTGTAAATGGCTCTTTCTTACTCTCTGTGGTTGTTTTGACATTTACCCACCGACTACTTCGTCGTCGTTGTTGTTAAATAGACTTTGTTCTTCAGAGCAGTTATAGGTTCACAGCAAAATTGAGTGCGAAGTACAGAGAGTTCCCATGTGCCCCTGCCCTCACACAGGCACCACCTCGCGCCAGAGTGGGACATTTGTTACAGTTGATGAACCTACACTGATACGTTATTTTTACCCAGAGTCCATAGTTAACCTTTGGATTCACTCATGGGGTTGGCCTTCTGTGGGTTCTGACAGATGTACCATGTATCTGCCATTACAGTATCATACAGAATATTTTCACTGCCCCTTTATCTCTCCTGCCCCCTTCCCACCCCCTGGAAAGTACCGATCTTTTTACTGTCTTCATAGTTTGGCTTTTCCAGAATGTAATAGAGTTAGCACTGTACAGTATGTAGCCTTTTGAAATAGGCTGCGTTCGCTTAGCAATATGCATTTAAGATTCCTCCGTGTCTCTTATAGCTCAGTAGCTCACTGAGTATGAAGTAGAAACACTTCGTAGCTCTTCTACCCACTACTTTTATCACCCAGGCCTACCTTATCTATGGATATTTTTTATAAGGTGCTAAGGGTCTCACAGCCCAGTTAAGAAACAATATCTTTTGTTTGTTTGGGCTTAAGCCAAGAAAATTTGTTTTCAGTTCATAAAGAATTTTTTTCTGAGTTAAAGCCATTGTGAACTTTACACATGCTGAAACATGTTCTGGAATAAGGAAACTCCAGGTACCTGTCTCATTCAGTTATTTCTGAAAGTCTCCTCAGGCCCGTCATCAGTGGTATACAGACTTTGACGTCTTTCAGGGATAATGATGAGTGTGGTTACGTCTCAATGTATTCATTTTGAGGGCTGATTTATTAAGAAATAAGGTCTTTGGATTTAGAGCCAAAGTACTAGTTGTTGAAAACTGTGAGACTGGTGATTTTTGGCCTTATTTTCATTGTATTGTAATTAGCTGACCACCGGCTAGTGGGTCAGCTATTTAAGTTGGAAAATGCATACGAAAGTCTAAAGAAGGCCTAGGCTTTAAATTCTGGATCTGGTCAAATTTCTTAGCTCCTCTGAGCCATTCCTCATGAGTCTTTGAGAGGATTAAATGTGGGTGCCTATAGCATGGCCCCTGAGACCCAGTAAGCATTCTGTAAGCCTTGATTGAATTTGGTTAGAGCAATCACCAAAGACGCATTACAACTTCAGTAGGAGGCTTTGTGGCAGACTGCTTATGAAAACTTAGAACACAAGGGTCCCCTCTGAGAGCTCATCCATCTGTTAGTATGAAACGAGCTGTTGCCAAGCTTTAGTAGGAGACAAGATGTGGAGGGCTGTTCCATGAAGGTAGTGACACTGACACGTCTCTTCTGCAGAAAGAAGCGCCCCTCTGAGGGCAGGAACACATGATGGCTTCCCACACTTTCACGTTCCTCCCTCCTCCCCTCCCTCTGTGCCCCCCCCCCCCCCCCCCCCCCCCGCCTGGGAACAGGACAGTGAAGGACAGAGCTGGATGCATTTCTGCATATGTGGAAGGGTCATGTCCAACCCTCCCCAGACTGGAGTGAGCTCTGTAGGATTAAGAAGAGCCAAATACTGTTAGTACAGATTGACTTCACAGGCCAGGCGAGAGGACAGAAAGAAGAAGGTCCCTGAACACAGGCACACATACTGGCATGTGCTGGCTCCACGTGTGGGGGCTGCTCTGCCAGTGTATTGAGTTGAACGAATAAAAGGAGGAAGGAAGAAGGGGAGGAATGCAGGGTAACTGGTGCCATTTGTGGGAGCTTAGGGGAGGGGGCCCTCAGAGGGGGTGGCACAGTTCTCCAATGTGGCTGTGGAAAGATGCATTTGGCGTTCCCGCAGTTTTATTTGACCACTTGTCATAACTGAATCTCTTGGGACCGTTAGGACCCACTGGCTTGAGGCAAGAAACCCAGTTTTGGCTTTCAGTGATAAAAGTTGTACCCTAAACAAAACTTAATGTGACAGTAGAGTTCCGGTCAGTTGACAGGAATGGATTTAAAATTGATTTCAATTTTTTAAAATAGGCTTTAAGGAATTAATTGTGTCAGGTCTAGATAAAGAAGATAGATGTTTGGCAGATGAGCTCAGATATTAAGAATCCCCAAACATTTTAATATATGTACATTCCTGGCATCATTCATGTTCAATGGAGTGATCATTCATTGCTTCATGAGAGATTTATTGCATGCTACTCATTATTCTAGGTACTGATAATGATACTATTGATAATTAATAATAATGATTTAATTTTCTTAGTTCCACAGTACCGCTAAGTTAAGCATTGCCTCTAGGATACCATTAATGTCGACTTTTGAAAGGGTCTGACGGTGGCATCAGCGTCACTGTTACAGATATCCTATCTAGTTAGTTGTAAATACATGTAGCAGCAATAAAAAGAACACGTTGTTTGTCGAAGCAGAGCATTGCTTGTCATTGTTTACTTCCGGTACATTTCCAAGGCATACGAACAACCAGCCGTGGATGCCACAGATCTTTTCTTGACTTCATTGAATCATTTATGCTCTCTTTTTGTAATTTCATTTTGCACGTATCTCCAAGAGTTAAGGTATTTCTTTTTGTAATTTCATTTTGTACATATCTCTAAGAGTTAAGCTATTTCAGGTTAGTTCCATACTGTAGAAAGAATCCTTCTGACTCAAACCCCTACTCCTATACAAGAAAACATTTCAATTTAAAGGATAAATGTTCCATCCAGAGCAGAGGAGCTTGTGCACTGATGGACTGTCCTGTAAGAAGATGGTGGCCCCAGTTCTCTGGGGCCTCCTGTCCCCACACCCAGAGACCCGTGAAATACAGGCTCCTTCCTGGCTGCTGGATCAGAAGTGGAATCTGAGGAAAGTGTGTCAACTCTTACAAATAATTAGAGACTCAAAAAATCTGAGGGGAATTCATGTGATTTGTCATAATAACAGGACAGAGATGATATGGAGAAGTTAAATAGAGTCTCTAATATCACAGTAGCTACTATGTATTGACCACCAGACTTGCTTACCTTTTCCCTAGTCGCAAACCTGAGTATCCAGCTGGTTGATTCTCTCTTCCCTTCCTTAACCTCTGGTAGCCTTGCTACTGAGCAGCAAAAACGATGTACTAGATTAGAGCCCAGAGGATCCATTCTCTCAGCTGTTGAGCTGTCTGTCCGTCCACCATGCCACCAGTTAGTAACAGGCTTTCCATGGGAAGAATTGAGAAAAGTCCTGCAAAATCCTGCTGGTGAGCTTCTTTCTTCTGCTTTCCTTTGGTACATGCAGCCCTGGGAAGACCTTTCATGTTTTCTTCTCTCAGTAATGTACAACCTAGTGATTGTGTGCCTGTTGGGTACATGTTGTGGCCTCTGCTTTCTGTAAGTCGTGGCATGTTGAGGTTTAAGGCAGCACAGGGTTTCCTGCAGCTTTGGGAGAGTGTGACAGACTTTGTTTATCACACTTGATTATGTGTATACTGTTTTCATTGGAAGCCTAGTGCTCCGTCCACTAAGGCAGGGACCTGTGACCTCACATACTCTGGAGTTCAGATGGATCCACCTGGTCTGGTTAGTGATCCTTCCTGGAAATACCAGTGACCTCAAGGCACCCCAAAAAGGTGAGGTCTTTTCTTTTTGTGTGTAGGCTTGAGTAGACTTGAGTCGGTGGCTCCCATTTTGGATGAACCCTGGCCTTCAGAAAGCAACCAGTCACTTAACTGGACCACAGCTGAGAGTTCTAATGAAAATGGACTTGGCTGTTTGTAGGAAGACTAGTAGAGCTGATAGAGATCATTGTCTACAGCAATAGCCAATGCAGTTGGCAGTGTTGTCATCAGTAGTGTCGTCAAGAAGAACTTCAGCCTGGTAGTTAGAAGTTGCTGCAAGGACACGAGTGTGATGTGATAAACACCTGAGCAGGGCTGTGGAAATGGGGAGCTGACGAAGGCACTTAATTTGAGAGAATGGTGAAAAGGCGAGTTGACAGGACTGTGACATGGTAAAACATACAATTTGAAATGTGCTCAGATAACTTCGGGGGCCCAAAAGAACGGCTGGTACCATGCATGGAAATAGCAAAGAAGATCAGTGTTATCAGTGTAACCCAGAGCTACAGCCAGGGGTCAGTTAGTGTCCAGCAGGATACTGCATGGTTGGGATTAATGCTGACTAGAGATGAGCTTCTGAGAGTTACCGTCTTGGATTTGAGCTGCAGAACTGTGGAATACCCAAGAACCAGGGAGGGGCCTTCACTGAACGGATGCAGACACCAAGGTGCAGGAAAGTGGTATGACTTGGTCTGGATTACACAGGAGCTGCTTCTAGAACCCAGACGCCTGAAGTTCTAGTTCAGGGTTTGCTGAAAGTTTAAGAGTGAATAGGGGTAGGGGAGCATTACAGATAAGCCTGGGGAGCTACTCTGCAGGGTGATAGCAGGGAGAGCCTTGGAGAACACCTGGAGGTAAGGCCTAGAAGGAAGCTGTCATCACAGAGCCCCATGTGGCAACGAGATGAAGGGATAAGAAGACTTGGGGCCATGTTCTTGGGTTGGTGCAGCCAGAGAGAGTTGTAGCCTGAAGTTAAAAGAGTGGTAAGAAAACAGATCTTATGAAGTGTCAGCTAAAACAACCTAACCGTGTTATTAGGGTTATTATGAACTCACTAACTGGCCATTTTGCCTATACCTGTGATGGGTATTACATGAAACCATGAACAACGGGGGCCCATGAACTTGCCCCTCGGTGATTATTCCAGATCTATCCCAAACTCATTGTTTTAGAAAAAAGAAAAACCTTGGAAAATCTTATCTATTGTGTCTTCTTTCCAGCACATTAAAAAAAAAACTCTTTACAATCTTTTCCCTTTTCTGATATCAGTCACCTGAAGAAATTGATAAGGAAAACGTTCACCTCTCTGACTCAGAAAGGAAAATGGACCCAGCTGAAGACGACACAAATGTGTACACTGAGAAGCACTCAGACAATCTGTTTAAACGAACAGAAGTCCTGGCAGGTGAGTAGCCCGGTGGGGGCCTGGTGGTAAAGTCCTTAAATAGGCCTGTTTGGCTAAGTGATATTCAGAGGTGTAGGCCAAGCTTGCTGAATGTCACCTTCCTGCTGAGAGCAGTCTTGAGGGCCTGTCTCATTCCAGAGTGAGAGACCAGAGTTAAGCAAATGTTGCCTTTATTTTCTGTCAGCAAATTCATCCTACTGCCTGGTGCAAGAAGAGGAAAGTTAAGAACTGAATTGGTCCAGAACAACTGGTGGGGGGGGCGGGATTAAAGCCCTCTGGGTCCTGCTTCAAGTCATCCTGTTACCAAAATAAATTCAAGAGAAGGAAAAATTCTTCATGGGGAGGGCCGTTGACACCAACAGTGCCTGACGCATTAAGAATGCTGTCTCAAATTGTAGCTTAGCTGATGGAAGTATTTACTATTTGATTTTAAAGGGGAAGATTTGCAAGACTTAAGAACACTTAGTCCTTGAAAGGATAGTCCCAAAGCCAAGACCAGAAAGGAAATTTGCTTGCTTTTTTTCATACTTACCCTTACAAAGCTTAAGTCCGTTATATCCTGTTCTGTGTCTTCAGTGAAAAAGCAATTAGAAGATTAGCCTATGAAATGTGAGTACTGAGAACACGAAGGAATTTTAGAGAATGGAATCCGTTGAGGCCCCAGCCAGATTTTTCCTCCTGAGGCTTTTGGGTGATATTATTAATACTAATCGAAGAAAGTATTGTACCTTTCTTGGGAATGTCAGACTTGTGTAATTACCCTGTTGCTTCTTTGAATCTCCTTTTTAAATGTTTTGGGGTTTTTCAGATGGAGCCTTTTATAAAAGTGTAAATAGATGGGGCTTGGAAGAGTTCATTTCTGCAACCATTGAATCCGTCCTAAAAGTAATCTTCCTTTTTGGCACGTTTCAGCTGTCATTGCCGGCGGAGTTATCGGCTTTCTCTTTGCAATTTTCCTTATCCTGCTGTTGGTGTATCGCATGAGAAAGAAGGACGAAGGAAGTTATGACCTTGGAGAACGGAAACCATCCAGTGCTGCATATCAGAAGGCGCCTACTAAGGAGTTTTACGCGTGAAACTCCCACTTAGTGTCTCTATTTATGAGATCACTGAACTCTTAAAAATAAAGCTTTTGCATAGAATAATGAAGATCTTTGTTTTTTGTTTTTCCCATTAAAGAGCCGTCCCGGCACTTTAATGATAAAATCCCAGTGTATTTAAAACTTTTCATGTATTTCTTTAGAACAACATAAAATTAAAACTTCACATCTGCAGTGTTCTGTGAATAGCAGTGGCAAAATATTATGTTATGAAAACCCTCTATGTTCACGGAATTGGTTTAAACTTCTATGCGCAAATACAAAATGATCGTTTTTATCCTACAGTTCGAAGATGAAAGCTGTTTTAATTTGTGTCTGCGTGTCTCTGATTGACCTTACCAAGTTGGTCTTACTTTGTTAATTTATCTGTTCCTCTCTCCTCTGCGCTTCCCTCTTGTCCCCTTGAAAGCAAAACAAAACTCTATGCCTTTTGTAGCTGTTACGGTGCAATTTGTCTTTGGATAACTCAGATAATGGTAATTTAGTGTATATGTGATTTTCAAATATGTAAACTTTAACTTCCACTTTGTATAAATTTTTAAGTGTCAGACTATCCATTTTACACTTGCTTTGTTTTTCATTACCTGTAGCTTCAGGCAGATTTGCAACAGCAAATTAAGGTGTAAAATTGGATTATTACCACAAAACTGTTCAGTCATAGCTATCTAATCAGATCTTCTTTTGGGAGGATTTGATGTGAGTTACTGACAAGCCTCAGCAAACCCAAAGATGCTAACAGTATTTTGAGAAGTTGCTGCAGATTCCTTTGGCCACTGTATCTGTTAATTTCTTGCAATTTGAAGGTACGAGTAGGGGTTTAAGGAAAAATCAGTTTTTGTTCTTAAAAATGCATTTAAGTTGTAAACGTCTTTTTAAGCCTTTGAAGTGCCTATGATTCTATGTAACTCGTTGCAGACTGGTGTTAATGAGTATAACAGTTTAAAAAAAAAGTTGGTATTTTATAAGCACAGACAATTCTAATGGTAACTTTTGTAGTCTTACGAATAGACATCAATTGTAATTTGGGAACATAAAAACTACTGAATAAATCATGTGGCCTGATATTGAAAATGTCACTGTTATAAATTTTGTACATTTTCGATCAAATGTACATCTCCCCTTTGCAAATGACCATCTGCTCTCAAGGATGATGTGGGTTTGATTTCTCAGTGTTCCATATTAGTGTCTGTAAATCAAAACCAAAGAGCTCATCGATGAGGCTGTTTATTACCGGATTCACTTCTGAATTGGCCAGAGGAAATCTGAGTGTATCCTCTGTGTGTTTGGGTGTAGATATTGGAAGACTGCCAGGGAAGGAATAGTGGAGTTTGCAGCCTCTGTAGGATAGCTGATGGCAGCATTGAGAGGGATCCCTGCTTTTGCAAATAATTTTAGGAGTATAAATTCCAAAGTACCAAAGGGGACTCTCCTGATGTCGGTATCTAAGGTTTTGTCTTACAGACTGAAGACTGATTTACCTTAGAAACTGTGCTCCAGATCTTTCCTGAAGCTTAAGGGAAGAACTAATAGACGGAATGCCATAGTTCACACCGTAGGGAAGGGAAAAAGGCAGGAAGGCTCCATGCATTAAAAGGAGGGCTTCACTGCTGAGCATTGAAATAGCCGGAAAGCAGGGGTGCCTGAGGAGGAGATGGAAGTATGAGGGTACCCTGCTGGGTTTTTCCTTCGAACTGAACATTTCCTTTTCTGTTTAACCATAAATTTTGTTTTAATGTGTGAGCCGCCCAAGTAGGAAGAAGACCGCAAAAACAGCAACCCTTTCAATACATAATATACTTTATTAATAGTCTGAATACTACTTCATTTAGAGACCGTTCCTGGAATTGCCACATAACTCATTAAAAAAAAAATTTAAGCAGCACTTGGAACAGTGTTTACTTAAATTCCTAATGGCCTTAATTCTCAAATTCCTGTCCCATCACTTACAGAGTCAGTCCACTTTGGAGTGATTAAAAGGAAGTTCTAGCACCTTCTAAAGTTGCACAATATCCCTCGATTGCAGAGGTTAAGAATGTAGTGGGTATACCTCTAACTGTGCAAAAGCATAGTGAAATTCAGTTCGTAGAATAACAACTGCTTGGAATATCCATGCCAAGAAAAGAAAGTTTCTGGCAAATATTTTGTCACTGCTGTAAAGCAAAATATTTGTTAAAGTGCCAAAATAAAGTCTGTCATGCTGAAAGTAAAAAATCATTGTATAGACTGACATCCAGTTTTCTTCAACTGTATGCTTTCTGCCTAGTTTTTATTTTTTATTTTTAAGATGCAGCAAATAGTACTATAAGAAGTGTTAGTAACAGTTACCAAGTTCAGGAAATTTTTGGTAAAATATAAACATTAAAGCCAATATGAAAATTTCCTGTTTCCTTAACCACATGTAAGTGATTTCCTTTGTGTGGATGTGGCTTTGTGTTTGAAAGACTTGCAATATTGAAATTGCCCCATTTTCAGTGGATGGGGAAAGTGCAATGCGCTCATGGTGTGTGTTTTTTGTTTTATTTTTTAAGTTATGGCCGTAGGTACATAGTACCTGAACTTCATGATGAGGACCTGGTTAATAAAATTGAATTTCAGTAGGATAAGATAGCAGAAATTACTGTCTATTCACATTGGAAGTTGATAGTTTCAGATTGAATGTTAGTGGAATGGTATTTTGGCTATTCAGTTTTGCAAGTTAGACAAAAGACCCTTGCTTATTGAGAATATAGTCTGTTTTTGTAGGGTCTAGGAGGTTAACCTAAATTAGTAGAACACAATTACCTTATTCTGGTTGCCTGAAGGAATGTGAATGTCCTGCAAAGGATGCTGGATCCTGCAAGGAGGAGGGAGTAAGTAACAGCTTCCTGGTTTTTAGGAGCTTGCTTCTTCAGTGTCTTAGACATTTCGAAAATGCATGGAAAATGTTTAAGTGAGGAGCAAAAATATAAAACCCAAAAATATTGCGGGGTGAATTTTATGATCACAGTTCTTTACAGCTTTATTAGAATTGTATCATGGGATGGTTGAAAATATTTTTAATGTGATTTTAAAAGACGATGACCTAAAAGAAAATTTTTAATGTTTATTTTTGAGAGAGAGAGAGAGAGAGAGAGAGAAAGAGAGAGAGCGCCTGAGTGAGGGAGGGGCAGAGAGAGAGGGGGACACAGAATCCGAAGGAGGCTCCAGGCTCTGAGCTGTCAGCACAGAGCCCAATGCAGGGCTCGAACCCATGAACTAACTGGGAGATTATGACCCAAGCTGAAGTTGGACACTTAACCAACTGAGCCACCCAGGTGCCCATGAGAGGCAATGACTTTAAGCAACATAATCTCTAACTTGAACTTCCAAGTTCTAAGCCTTGGCAGACATTAGTGAGACCCTAAGAAGTTTTCAGTTAACATTAACCAAGTCAGATGATAAATGTAGTTTGAATTGAGTAACCATGGAGGTGTTTTTAGTGCTGCTATTCTGTTACAATAGTGAAAGTTGAGATTTGGCTATTTCTGGGAAATCAGCTTTAGCGGGCATGGGAAACTTATTTTTTTCTTAGTTTATTGTCAAGTTGGTTTCCATATAACACCCAGTGCTCATCTCTACAAGTGCCCCATGCCCACCCACCCCCACCCCCCGCCGAATAGAAAAACTGTGTGCCAGTTAGTGGTAAAAACAGTATCAAAATGAATTTTGTCCCATGCTGTTTCCTAATTCTGGATGACTTCACCCTTAGGATTTATGGTTCTAAGATTTCATTTCTTTTTATCTGTTGCATATGATTTTTAGCAAAGCTTTTTCTGATCAAGGAACCGTGATGGCTTTGGGGGCAATTTGGTTTCCTGTGAATTAGCTGGAAGGGTGTATGTGACCCAAGCAACAGTTCTAATGCACAAAGGGAGTGAAGCTTCAGGCTTTGGTGTTTCTGATGGCAGAAACGCAAGATTCATTCATTCCAGTTGCCTTGTCAAAGTAGCATTCAAGCAACAAATGCTTGTATGTGCAAGTCATCAGAGGTTTAATCAGATCTTTGCCTACTGAGTATGCCCTGGGCACTCTTCTAGATGCTGGCGGTTAGTAGTGAGGTAGATAGAGACCCTACTCTCATGGGGTTTGGAGAGGGGTGTGTAGAGGAAACAAAACTAGCAAGTGGGAATTGCTAGTTGGTGGTAATTTCTAGTGGACACAATGCAGGCTGATGGAAGGGACTGAAAGACTGTATCCGGCAGCTAAGCTAGGTGTGCTGCGGTAACAACTTCAAAGTCTCAGTAACTTGCAACAGAAAAGATTTATGTCTTGGCTTACACCACCTGTCTGTGGGTTGGCAGAGTTCTGCTGTGAATAATTGGCATCCTCAGCCCCAGTCTCTGGTCAATGGAGTGCCTATTATCTGGAACATGGCTGGTCACTGTGTAGAAGGAAAATCCTGGTAAGCACACGGTAGCTCTTAAGGCTTCTACCTAGCGGAGGGGCGCCTGGGTGGCTTAGTCGGTTAAGCGTCCGACTTTCGCTTAGGTCATGATCTCGTGGTTCGTGGGTTCGAGCCCCGCGTCGGGCTCTGTGCTGACTGCCAGCTCAGAGCCTGGAGCCTGTTTCAGTCTGTGACTCCCTCTCTCTCTGACCCTCCCCTGCTCACGCTGTCTCTCTCTCTCCTAGAAATAAATAAAACATTTAAAAAAAAAAAAAAAAGGCTTCTACCTAGCGGTGACATATGTTACTTTCCACACACACTTCGTTTGCCAGAGCAAGTCACATGGCCACAAGTGACTTCCGGGGTGCAGAGAAGTGCAATCCTACTTTTCCCCCTAAGGAGAAAGATGGGGGTATTTGTGAACAGCTATGATTATTACAGTCTGGTTAGGAAAGATCTCAGAGAGGGTGAGGGCTGAAAGATGTGTGCCCAGCCATGCTAAAATCTGGAAATGCATTCCAGGCTGTGGGAAGCCCTAAACAGGGAAGGAGCTTGACATATTGGAACAACCGTGAAAGAGCCAATATCTTACTTTCGGTAGGAGAGCATGGTAGAAAAGTGGGGGTAAGAAGGCTGAGAAGTGTAATTGCCTCCTTATTGGTCTTCCTTCCTCCACTTTGGTTCCCTTATATTTTATTCCCCACAGTGAAGCTAGCCTGATTGCTTTATGTCCCTTTTTTCAATGGCTCCTATAGCACTTAGAATAAAGTCTTGACTCCTTACAGCTGCCCTCAAGATCTCCAGGACCTGACCCCTGGACAACCCATTACAAGGAGGCACTGTTGGGGGGCTGCTGAGTAGCATGGCCACTTAGGGGATCATTATTGTTACCTAGAGGAGAAACGGTGGTGGCTGAGCCTAAGGTGGTAATGGTGGAGATGAAGAAGAGTTGAGTTGAATTGTTTCGGGAGGAAGAATCAGCAGGTCTTGCTAAAAGGTTGGAAGGAGTAGGGAGTAAGGAAAGGAGGGAATCAAAGATGACGACCATACTTTTGGCTAAGCTGAGTGAGTCACATGCTGAGAAGGGGAGTATCAGGAAGTTGGCTGATAAGAGTTCCTTTTGAGTCAGGTTAAGTTAGAAGGAATTCCACCCAAGTGGAGGTGTCAGGTGAACAATTGAATGTAAGAATCTGGAGCTCAGAAGAGGTCTGAGCTAGAGATAATATAGGAATAGTGTCCATCACTTGCCTGTTGGCACTCTCATTTCCTTCTTTTCCCTGCTTTGCTCTGTGTGGAAGCTGGAAGGCAGGGAGAGGGATGACCCATGCGAACTACATTTCCCAAGCTTCCTTGCCAACTGGCTTCTGGGAAAGTCTGGCCACTGGAAGGTTACTGGCAGAAGACCATAGGTCAGGAGGAAGGGAAAAGTCTGAGTATTCCCCCTCCTCCTACTTTGGACAGCATCTCTAGCATTAATGTATGTGTTCAATGGTTTGAATTCCCACTGGACCAAGTCTCCAAGGTCCCAGCTCCCCTTGTTCCTAAACTCTCATGAACCCCACCTTCTTCCTTGGTCTCTCCAGCCTTAGGGAGGGTAGCAGCTTCTTGCCATTGCTATTCTCTGGGTTATCTTGCCCTCTCCAGTTTCCCCTTATAACCTTCCCAACATCTTTGTAACTAATTCCTTGGATTGAATTCCCTCTATTGCATTATCCAGCATGGGTTCTATTTTCTTTCCTCGACCCTGACTGATGACATAGGAATGAACAGTATAGATAGCATTAAAAGCCAAGGGTCCAGTTGAGATCATCTGAAGAGGTAAATAGATAAAGAGGGAGGATTGTCCTGGATCTGCCTTCTAGCACAGTCTGTCTTTTTAGAGGAACCACTACCAGATTCACTCTTCAGTACTGGTCACAGAACTGGGTTTTCATTTTCACAGATGCTTAGCAGGGAACAGCAATCTTTAATTGCAGGGAGGGGGGGAATCCCCATAATGCATCATAGCTCATTTTTGAGCAAATTAATAAGCATATTAAAGTATCTACTTCTACCAGGTTCTTAATAACATACAATATGAACTGTTTTTTTTAAACCAAAATAAGTTAATTGGGTAGAGGAGTAGAATTATTTGAATGTTCAGGAAATCTCTCTATTATCTGTGTTTACAATAGGAAAACATCAGCAAACAAAACAGTAATTTTCCCACTTGTAGCCTTGTCCTGGGATCATTGAAAGCAGGATTTCTGCCTCCTTAATTACTTTCTGCTTAGGTGAACACCAGAGTAAAGCTTGCATTTCCTCTGTCCAGACCAATTGCAAGGAAAAGCAATAAAAAGTTTACAAAATGTAGATGGATTTGGCTCCATGTCAGCCCCAGAATTTGGGGATCATGAAGTTCCCTTTTCTGATAACCCATATCTCAGTCCTATCTTTTTTTTAGTATGTTACCTCTTTTCCCCACGTATAAAATAAAGATAATAACATCCAATACAATGGCTTGTTGTGGGAATTCAGTGAGGCACGATGAGGTAATTTAGCACATTATCTGGCATCTGGTAGCACCTCAATACGGATTATTTACTCGTTCCTCCACAAAGTGTTTCCTGGGCCCTCACTATGTACCAGGCATAGTTCTAGGCTCTGGGAATACAGAAACCAACAGAACAAATTCCTGGCTCTCAAGGAACTTACATTCTAGTGGGAGGAGACAGCCAACAAATGTGTTATGTGTTAACAAAAAGTCATTTGAGCAAAGGCTTGAAGGTGGTGAGGGATTGAGCCATGAGGGGGGAGGGTCTGGGGTGCTGGGGAGTGTTCCTAGCAGAAGGAACAACAACGGCCAGGGCTTTGTGGCAGACGAACAAGTGAGTGAGAGAGGAGAGTGCTGGGCAGTCAGTGAAAGATCCACAGGCCAGATGGTGTATGTATGATCTTATAGTCATTGTGATGACCTTAGCTGTTACAGGATTTTGAGCCAAGTGTGTTAGTATCTGACCTAGGCTTCTAATTCATTCTCAAACCTTAGTAGGCATCGGAATCACCAGGAGCTCTTATTAAAACATAGTTTTCTGGGCTCTACTCCCAGAATTTCTGATTCTGAGAACTTGCATTTCCAACAACTTTCCCACGCGCAACTGCTACTGCTAGTCCAGGGACCCCACTTTGAGAACGACTGTGTCAAAGGGCTTGCCTTGATTATTGTGTTGAGGGTTGATTGGCTATGGGCGGTGGTTGTGGGCAAACACAAGAGCAGGAAGACTTGTGAGGCTCTTTCAGTACTCGAGGAACGACCATCATCGTGGATGGCAATGTTAAGTGATGGGATTCTGGGGAGCCAAAGAGGCCACAAAGTCTGGAAATCCAGGTGAATACATAATAAACTGTTTATTGACATTGTAGTATAATACCTGATAACCATACGATCCATATTTCTAAACTTTATGGCCTCCCCATACGTTGACAGTGTAGCCAATAGAAATTGCTAGCAAACCCTGTGTGATGCTCTTCTTCCAAATGGCCCCAAGCTCCAGACTCTTCCCATAGGATATCAGAAACCGCTGTCATTATCCAGGCCCCTGTCAGTCTCACTCCTTTCCTTTCACTCCTATAACCTTCAACATGTAACTTGTTCCAACACTGTGTTATACTCATCTGCTTTTACCTTCTAAGTGTGTATAGGACCCAGATCAGGTTTGATTGATTTTGCCATTCCCCACCTGCCCTAAGTACCTAATCCAGTTCATAGCACTGGATGAAAGCTGCATGTACACATAGACAGATCTCTGTTATTAGCTTTTTACTCAATTCCCCTCTGAAATGTAGTAAGGTCCCATATGCCTGGGACTTTCAGCCAAACGAAACAAAATGAAACAATCTATATCACGTCAAAAGTCTAAACAGAATCTAAGTACATAGGCAGTCACAGATATTTGTTAAAACCTTGGGCTTGAACTTCACCTACTTAAAACACAGAAAGTGCTCTGATGGGTTAATGGTTTTCTTGCAGATACATTTTATCATTTTGTAGATAAATATTTAGCATTTATACAGGGCACTGATTAGTGTTTTCTTTCTTTGTTCTTTCAACATTTCCGTTATTGTGCCACATAATCACCATGCTGGATCCATGCTGTCCTGAGATCAAAAACTACCCTTTTTATGACCCTCTCTCCCATTTCTGTGAAAGAGGCTGGGCTGTAAACATGGTATGAAAAAAATTCTTATATGCCATCTTGATTGCTAACATCTGTTCAAATTTCCATTCATAAATTTAAAATTCAGGCTTCTACAGCCATCTGTTTTCTTGCAACAATCTGAAAAGAAGAAAAGCCCAAGGCAGATGTGCAGGTGGGAAAAGAGCTTCTGCTTGGCTTGGCCAACTTTTCTGAGTGTTTGTTTTGCTTCCTTTTTTCTCCCTAGCAGAGTAGGCATGGCTTTTCTTGCTATAGGGTGGGATTTTAGTCTTTGTGTTACAGTTTCCTGTTCTACTAGGAGAAGGGATTAGGAAGTGGCCAGAGTATTTTTCTTTTTTTATTCCCCACCCTTCTTTTCAGTTCATTTAATCATATTGACCCCATCTTCTGGATAATTTGGAGAAAAAAAATACTTTAATGTTTATCTTATCATCACCTCCCAATGCCCTCTCTGTCTCTTTTTGTTCTCTTCCTCTCTCTCTCTCTCTCTCTCACTCATGCACACACGAACATACACCCCCCACCCCACCCCCCCACACACACACATGCACACATGCTACGAGTGAAGTGCTCATTTTTTAAACAAGAAGACAGGAATGGACATCTTTCTACTGACTTGCTTCAAGTTGCCTGGCAATCACAGTAGACCCTGGAGAACTGGAACCCCATTGCTCGCCTAGATCATAGGCAATTTTCTAGCTTGCTGGGCTACTGGGCCTCTCTTTGGGAATTTCTCCGCGGATTACTTTGGCATGGTTATTGGATATGATTTGGCAGCTGCAGGACCCAGATGCCAAGCTAGGCAATGGCCCTTTTTTTATTTTGCTCTTGGCAGTGTCGTCTATGTCTAAGGGACTGGGCTGCTTCTAAAGCTGCTTGGCTTTCTTCCAACGGTGCTGTTGCAGCCACTGTGAAGTGCCTTCGAAAGCTGACATGACATTTTGTGGGCCTACTGGGCTGCTGTCCTCTCCCAAATACAACTGAGCTTGGGACTCAATTTTAGCACTATGTTATTCTTTTTTCTAGTTTATCTTGAGAGAAATGCATCCTCAGCAATCCACACTCAAAATTCATTTCACCTTCTGATGTCCCTCTCTGAAAACCTCCACAGTGTGTGTGAGGATCCACCCACCCCAAGCTTTAGTTTACTAGTCCAGTACATAAGTCGGTGGTTTGTGGGATCAACTTACTGGGTTGTATGTGCTCATTTTCATTCTACCCTGACATTGCTTTTATATATAACTCGTGACAGATGTTCTGACCTCACTGTGTGACCTAGAATGAGTCATTTAACCATTCTGACAACTTCTTGAAATGCCGCAAGAGTAGACAATGTCAAAACCTTGCTCATGCTTGCTGGTGTGTGGATCACTTAGGGTGATGCTTGCGATGTGAGGAAGGACCAGGGCCGATGCAGGGATATTCAACCTATGAGTTCCCCATAATTCTGCTGTTGTCACCCCATCAGAGGAGCTCACCAGACCCTCCCACATTATCCCAGAAGCCCTGGGCCATCTCCATCTCCTTCTTCGCTGTCAGAATCCCTGCCCCATGCCCTTTCCTCATTCCCTGGACTCCTCAGGGCTCAAGACTGAGCAGGTTGCAAGGCTTACCTTCCAGCTTAGTGTCAGGGTTTAAAAGGATCTGGAGCAGAGACGGCCAGTGCCAAGCTTTGGGCTTCTCTTCCTACTTCTCCATTCATGGTGACATCATTCATTGATCCCAGTATGCTCTCCTGCTAAGGCCAACTTCAGAATTCTTCTCAACACAGTGCTCCCTGTAGCCACAAGTAATTGATTGGAACCGGGTCAGGAGATGAAATCTATTCCCCATCCTCTGCCCAGAGGGACATGGATCTTGAGGCCATAGTTGTTCTGAATCAGTCATGTTGTGAATTAAATATGTTTGGTCTATATAAATAGGTTGGCTTAGGAACCAAACCTAATTTTCAATATTGTTTTGGTGGAAAATGGATTAAAACTTGAAACGTTGGCTTACAAGTGAACTTTTGGAAGGCAGTTGGTATATAAATTAAAGTTCTCTCCTGTACTTGGTTATGTGCTGGTAAGAGCAGCAGCCTCGGTTGAGACTGAGAGTTTGGGCTGCCTGGTTCTAATTCTGTCCCTGACTCTTACTGGCTCTGTGACGTTACACAAGTTAATTAACCCCTCTGTGGCTCAATTCCTTCATCTATACAATGGGGGAGGAATAGAATTACCCTCCTCATAGGATTATGATGATGATTAAAAATTTATTATTTGCAAAGCACTTAGAATAGTGTGCAGCATACAGAAGGTACACTGTAAGAATTCATAAAATAAATACAGTAGTTTCTCTTATTCATGGTTTTACTTTTCGTGGTTTCAGTTACCCACGGTCAACCCTAGTCTGGGAAGCAGTTGATCCTCCTCTGACGTATTATCAGAAGGTTAACAATAGCGTAATGCTACGTTACAATGTCTATGATGTTCGGATTTCTTCACTTCATCAGAAGGCATTTTATCATCTCACATCATCACAAGAAGGGTGAGTACAGTATAGTAAGATATTTCGAGAGAGAAACCACATTCACATAACTTTTATTAGAGTATATTGTAATTATTCTATTTTACTATTTGTTATTGTTAATTTCTTACTGTGCCTAATTTATAAATTAAGCATTATCATAGGCATGTATGTATAAGAAACATAAAATATAGGATTCCAGGGGGTCTTGGAATATATCTCCCATGGATCAGGGGGGACTACTGTCTGGGAGGCTATCTCTGTTTTTTTTTTAATTTTCTTTATAAAACAATAAACAGAGGTGATCACAAATTTTGTATTTGTATAAATGAGGTGTTATTGGTATCTATTAATAATTTATTTAACACTTTACAAATATATTAACTCATAATACTCCCAATAATCTCCGGAGGCAGGGTATTAGTACCCATTTTGCAGGCAAGATAACTGAAGCTTTTCTATATGGTATTAAAATGAACTGGTACAGGGCGCCTGGGTGGCTTAGTCAGTTAAGTGTCTGACTCTTGATTTCGGTTCAGGTAATGATCTCACAGTTTGTGAGTTTGGGCCCCGCATCGGGCTCTGCACTGACAGCAAGGAGGCTGTTTGGGATTCTCTCTCTCTTCCTCTCTTTCTCCGCTCCTACTCTGCTCGTGCTCTCTCTCTTTCTCTCTCTCTCTCTCAAAATAAATAAATAAATAACAAAATTTTTACTGGACTGGGACAACCATACACACTCTTCAGCACCTCTCAGACACATATAGCAGAGTTAGGGACCCTATGCTACAGATAAGCTGCTTCAGACACTTTGCCCATTTGTCTTCTGTAATACCAACATGTCCCAGCTGATACAAATGTATTATTTAAGTTCTGTAATTTAAATTTTATTTTTAAAAATTATCTTTTACTACTACAGAATCAGAGCATGTGCACTGTCATATGTTAGAAAATAAAGACAAGTGAAAATCACAGAATAAAAAAAGTATTCCCACCCCTCAGTAAGTACCAGGGCCAAGGTTAGAGTTTATCCTTCCAGAACTTTATTTATATTTCTCTCTTTTCCACAAAATGAGATCACGATACATACTACTGTTCTATTTTATTGCTTGTTTTTTTTCCTTTTCTGATCAATGATCTCTACTTTTCCATTTCAACACATTTCATCTCATCTAATAATAAACCATATTTACATTGCCTGGTTGTCTCCAAAATGTGCCTTATCACTGTTTATCCCAATCTGAATCTCATCCAGGACCATGTTTGCATCTGCTTGTTATGTCCCACAAGCCTCTTTTAATCTATCCCTTTTCATGACACAAATTTGTTGAAGAGAGACTGGGCCAGTTGTCCTGCATTCTTGAGTTTTATTTATTTGTTTGTTTTTTAAATTTGTTTTTTCACAAGTTTGCAGAAAATTTGTAGTACAAATAATTTGATTTTCTTTTCTGAAGCATGTGAAAGAAAGTCACTGACATGATTGATGTCCCATCACACCTGTTATTGTTATTTGCTATTTATTTATATCAATATGGACTCACAGTTTCCTATTTTATTTAATGGGTTATAATCAGTTACTATCTTTATTTTCATGCTAATATTGTTCCATATTTGGCTAGTTGCTTCTGTGTCCTTTGGATGTGACATTTCTACATTCTTTGATTACTTTTGTACTTTTTGGTACAAAAAAAGCTTTCTGGCCTATCTGGTACTTTCCTAAGCCCAGCTCTGGAATTAGCCATTTATCCATGATTCTTTTAGGTCTTTTAGTGGAGAATAGTGTTTAGAAACCAAAATCTATACACTCAGTATGCTCATTGCTCTTGGAGTGTCATAGCTCCCAGATCCTCTCAGCGCACAGAGCTGGGGAATGTGCAGATATGTGCATGTACACTTTGACATTCTTAAAAAATCTAGATGTCTATCTATCTATCTATCTACAATCTCTATCTATCATTATCTATCTATCCATATCTAGCTAGCTATCCAGCTATCTATTCATGCATCCACTCTATCTATCTATCTATCTATCTATCTATCTATCATCTTAAACTTCTGTGTTCACATCATCATCTCCAATTTTAATCCAACACCACAGGGTTCTAGTTTTCCCCTTTCCATATTTGTTATTTCCTTCTCCAATGAGACACCTAGCTCTCATTGCTCCTAATATATTTATTTATTGAATCAATTCAACCCTATGTAACCAACCGCCTATCTGCCTTCTGTACTACTTGGGTTCCAACATTCCAACACCGTGCACTGGGCTGACCTACCACATGGTTGCCCCATGTATTCAGCTTAAGCCCTGCCACCTCACACCAGCTCACTTTCTTTGTGAGCGTCGTCCTCACCCCACTGGTGCTCCAACATACCATACCAGTGCCCCGCTCCCTATCCCATGTGGATGCCTTCCTCATCCTTCTCGTCCTCTGACACCAGGCGGAGTCACCCTGCTAAATGGATGCCTTCCTTACTCTGCTCAGACTTCATTGCTTACACTGGGCTGTGGGGAAGGGACACCCTCCTCACTTCGCTTTGGCTATGACACCCCACATGGGGTCATCCTCCCACATGGAGACTCACCTTACTATGTTCGGTTTCAACTCTTCACACCAGGTGGCCCATCTACATAAATGCCCTTCTCTTCGTGGTCAGGCTACCCTGTGCTAGGCTTAGCCCTTATATGGACATTCTTCTCCTCCCACTTAGGCTCTGGCACCCAGCTCTGGGCCACCAAAGCTTTCTATCCCACTAACCCCCAACATTCACACTTTGCTTGCTCAGTTCTGTCTAATGGCTTTTGCAGAAGTTATTCAAGCAAAGAAGAAGGGAAAGAAGAAGAGGAAGAGGGACCATATTTGACTCTGGAGGAAAAGAATGCTGGCACTTTACCACTAGTTCCTCTCTCACCAGTGACTGAGACCCCAGATCTATTCCTTAGTTATTGGCTAAATCATAAGTGGCTAATGGTAATTGCACAAATACTATGAATTTTCTTTTTGAGAGCATCAGGAAAAGATTCCTATTGTTTTTTCCCCCAAAGGATTTGATGAGGAGAGATGCCAGGTCATTAAAATTTATTTTCTTATAGTTGTGGAGGCTAGGGGTTCAAGATCAAAGTGTCCCAGGGCTGGTTTCATCTGAGACCTCTTTGGCTTATAGATGGCTGTCTTCTCCCTGTGCCTTCATACCATCTTCCTTCTGTGTATCTGTGTCCTACTTTCTTCTTTCAGTAGGAGCATCAGTCATACTGGATTGGGACTCACCCTAATGATCTCACTTTAACTTAATTACCTCTTTAAATATTTTTATCCCCAAATATAGTCACACTCTGAGGCAATGGGGGTTAAGACTTCAACATATGAATTCTTGAGGGGACACAATTGAGCCCATTATAGGGACATATTCCCATAAGGCTAAAAGTCTTACATTCTTCCTTTTGTGGTCAGAGTGTCTTATGCAATGTAGATTTTTTAGGGCTTCCTTATTTGAATGACTAACCTCTTTAGAAAAGTTTATTCTTTCCTATTATTTCCCACCAAAAATCCCTATTATCAAATCTGAGGAAAGTAGTATGAATATTTTGGTGGGCTAGAGAGTAGGTTTTGATCTTTGGGTTTCCTGAATAGCAAATTAAAGCCAAGGGCAGGAACATCAAAAAGAAAGTGAACATGTACTAAGGAGACCTGGAAGACTGGCTGCAGGACCCACTGAAGGAAATAAAATTACTCAGTCGCTCTTGCTCTGGCAGAGATGTCTGGCTCAGGGGCCCTGGACTGGGTGCAGAGGTTGGAAACACTGGCCCATTGGATAAAAAGGGTGCACTCCAGGATTTTGGGAGGAACTGCATTCAGGGTGAGACTGAAATAGAAGGTCAGGCTCAATGTACCATGAAGTATCAATCCAAGGAGATCCAGGTACCAGACCACAGGACAGGAGTAGAGACAAGGAACCAGAACAAAAGGGTTTGTAGTAGAAAGTACAATGTGGAACATGAAACAATTTTCTGGAGCACTGGGACATAACTGTCCCAGTTATAGGTCCTCAGCAGCCTGGCCATCCTAGAACTGTAGGAGCTGTTAGGGTAACCAAATCAAGTCAGGCACTTTGTAAATTAGAACTATCTTAGAAGCAAATGATAGACATTCTGACTCAAATAAGCTTAATTAAAAATGGGAATGTATTGGTGCATGTAGCTGAGAGGGGCAAATCTAGCTTCAGGCACAACTGGATCTTGGGGTTCAAGTGGTATCACTACTTCCCATCTGATGTGTGCTCAACTCTGCCTTCCCCTTTGGTTTGGCTACCTTTTTTTAAACCACATGTGACCTTTCTAGGTCTAGGAGAAATGTTTTCAAATAGAGCAAATTCTACTTTCCTTCATCTTTCCAGAAGAATCTCCCCTCTCTCTTCCATTGTCTGTCCTAAATTTTAAGGTCTACTCTAGAACAATTTGAGTCATGTATCTATTCACAAATCAATCACATAGTCAGAAAAATGGCATACTCTGAGTGGTTATTCTGGTTCTGGCAGGGGCTGGGCACAACTGTATTAAAATCATGTAGAAACAGAGAACTGAGGATCCCTAGAAGGACAGCAAAGTGCTATTACCAGAAAAAGGGAGAAGGGATGCATGGTTTTGCCCACTATGCATCCATTGTAAACATCTGTACCAAAACCAGGGAAAGGACACGTTTTACATACCCATGACAACTTCTATCCTGGAATATTCTGTGTGCTAGATTACCCCTAAAATGTGGGAGAATGACCTTAGAAGACTAGGTCTGAGGACCCTATAAGACATCCTAGAGTTTCTTGCTGTGGCTCTGGCCTCCTTCTGAGTCAGGTCCTGTTAAGCCAGTGTCCACTCTGGCCCACTTTTGCTTGTCATTTTAGTGTTCCTTTAAGAGGCTAGTAAGCAGTTAGTTTGACCGTAGCACATATAGTCGGCAAAGTACATCCAAGTTCAGCCAAGCAGAGAAATGAATCCTCAGGTATCTGGTGAGATGTCTCCTGCCATGGAGGCCTAGTGACTCTGCTTTTGGTAGAAAATGTTATAGCCTATTCCAAAATATGAGGAACATGCTGGCTTGTTTTTCAGTGCATTTCCTCCCTTTCTTCTTCCCTTCCTTCCTACTTCCATCTCTCCGACTATCTCCTATAATCTGTGACACTTATACAGCACTCATTATGTGCCAGGCACCATTCTAATATGCTTTTTACAAATATCAGCTCCTTTGTTCCACATAATTATTATATCCTAACAGTACGCTTTGTGTCCCAGTGGAGGAGAGATGTTTTCTTCCTCAGGCTTGTGAAAGTCCACACGTTGATCCTGAAGACTTGGAAAGTCAAAGTAAATCAAAATTTTAAATGATAAAGAGAAACTTAGCTCAGAACAAGTCAAGGTTACCCTCATCCCCCACAAAAAAAGAAGAAAATGTTAACTAAGTTTTCATTGAATATTTAGTCCCTGGGTCTTTTGAAAATCATACCTTAAGGCACTCCTCTGAATTACCTTAACGTGATGTAAGTAAATGGAATTCCAATCAAAGTCATTAAGAGTCTTCTATGTTCTAGATACTATGCTAAAAATATACCTAATTATTTGTCCTCAGTGAATGAGACATAGTTCCTGTTTTCATGAAACTTACTGTCTAGAGAATAATAATCAAATGTGGCAGAGGTTTATATCTATCTCAATGTTTATTCCATCCTCCTTCCTATTAGTAATAGAGTCCCCAAAAGTTTTAGCTGTACATATGGCTGCCAAGCTAGAAACTACTTTCCCCAGCACCTTTGTGATTAGATTTGTCCAGGAAATTATATTTTGGCCAATCAGGTGTGAGCAGAAGTAATGTATAGAACTCCCCCGTTACATTGTTTAAAGAATCTCCTTTTCCCCACTTCTTTTGTTTCTCTTCCTATAGATTGGAATGTGCAGATATGGTACTGGGGTCCATCGTCAACTATAGGATAAGAATCATACTCTAGCAGCCTATCTCAACTAGTTTCCTGTAAGAGAATTAAGCCTTATAGAAAATGATTTAAGTAACTCTTATCTCCATTATTCCGAGGATGGTACAAAGTGATATACTACTCTAGATACATAGGAGAAACGTCAGTTCATTAACACAATTTATGCTTTAAAGCATTAAAAGTTAATCCTCTTCTTAAAACTCCATTGGGAAGGGCTGCTAGAGGATATTGGAGCAAAAAGACAGAAGGAACCTGGATTCCTGGAAGTCCACAAGGATCACAGCCTCTAACCCATTCTAGACTGCTGGCCCACCTCTGGACTATAAGAGAAATTAATGTCAGTATTATTGGAGTCACTATATTTTCTAGTGTCTTTTATACAGCGGCTTAGCCTTTTGCCTATCTAATTTATACCAACAGGAGAAAGAGCATTGTTGTAGGACCCAAGAGGCTTAAGTTCAAAGAGCTATGTGATGTTGGGCCAGTTGGTCTCAATCTGAGAAGATAAATAAGAGCACGTTGGGTATTATCTTTGGCATAATCCTTTGGCTAAGGGAGGCCATCTGGACAGGGCAGGAGCTGCAGATTCAGGGAGAACAACTCGGAAGTAATGCCAGGAGGATCTTTTTCCATTTGTGTCCTTCCTTCCCAGTTTTGTCCTAGACCCTTCTGGGGTAATTACCCCTTTTGTTCATGAACCAAAAATTGAAGGTGCCAAAGAACAGAGTTCATATGTAAAAGGCCAGTCAGACCAAACACATATTAGCAAATGGCTGGCCTTTCTTTTGGGAGATACATCTTTCCTGAAAGACAAATAGCTGTAGTTGTTAATAGGCATGTTGGGGCATGCATTCTGGGTTCTGCTGGATTTTTGTTTCTCTCCAGTATGGTAACTTTGTAGCACCAAAGTCCAACTGTTGATCTCCCTTCTCATATTTTTTTATTAATAGAGTCACGGAACACTAGATATGACTACCAGAGAGGTCCTAATTAGTACCAGTGCCCAAAGTGCACACCCATGGACAATATCAGATGCAATTCTTATAATCACTTAGAAGATGAAGGAGGTATCAATCTAGATTTTGTAGATGAGAAAACTCATGTCTGAGGAATTTTAAATAATTCATGGCAAGCCATGGAGCTATTAAGTGATTGTCTGGCTCCACAATTGATATTCTTTTAATTATACCTTATAGCTTCTAAGTATTGAGTAAAAATGGCCTCTATGATAGATTGAATTATTGACCCCAATTTTTCACCTCTTCCTGTATCTACACTCTTCAAAGTGAGTTTGTAGTTCCTCTCACTAGGGGCATAATATACTTCCCTGTCTCTTAACTTTGGACTTGGCTGTCTAAACTGCTTTGGCCAATGCAATGTGGGTGGACATCACTAAGTGCCTGTTGTGAGTCTCAGCCTTAAGAGACATCACATTTCCTGCCTTCCCGCTGTGGCCTCTGCCATTGCCATGGGAAGGAGATGCCCTGGATAGTCAACTGTACCAAGGAAGATGAGAAGAAGCCTCCTTCAGTAATGCTTCACCTTGAACCTGGGCCTCAGAATGAACATACATGGAGCAAATCTGAGCCCAACTTACAGCAAGGAATCAAGCCCAGCTAGATTTTCAGATTGGGGCAGAGCATTCAGCCAAGCTTAGCCTGGATAGGCCTGGCCAACTCACAGACATGTAAGACCAAATGAATATGGTATTATGATACTGAGATGGTTTGTTATATATACATCAATAGCTGACTTAGATGATCTTTTAGAACACTTCTTTAGCTACTGTGGAAACATGATTGCATTGTCCTGAAATTGGGATTAGAGGTACCATTATTTTGCTTATATAATATTTGAATGGCTCCCTGTAGCTTATGATTAGGTCCACACTCTAACAGACCTCTCAACAGGCTTGGATCTGATCCTTTCCTGACTGTCCATTGCATCTCCTTCTGTACATACTCATTACATTGGGTCCCCACATGGGTCATGCTGTTTCACACCTCCATGTCTTTACATACTCAGTTCCTTCTTCCCAGAATGTCTCCTTCTCTGCGCAACTAATTCTAATCATTCTCTAGTATCCATTTCCTGTGGAGTTTGTTCCGTGCCTAGCATTGTGCCACAATTTGTACATTGTGATAACTGTAGCCACTTTCTTCTGATATGTAATCACCACTGCCTGGCCACTGTTACCTTGGGTTTGTTGCTCTCACCCTTCTTAGGAGATCAATTCTCTAACAACACCTCTTATCTTGCACACAAACAGTAACTACTACTGAGCTTGTCACGAGAGTGTCCCTCTCATCAGTCATCCTTATTGCTCTGGTAAATGGTTGACTGGTGGGCTTTCTTGCCTTGGGTAACTTATATATCAGTCTCGTAAACTCTGGGATCTATTTGGTAATCTCTCTAAACTTTTGATCCATGCTTCCACCATCTGCATTGGCAGCTCTGGCATTTGTATTTCCTTTAGTATGGTCCATCACTTTTTCCAAGATTCCTAAAAACCTAACTTGGCCACATATAAGTATCATCATCACCTCAGAAGATGCCTTGTAATCATTGCCTGAATGAATTACATCAGGAAATACTGTGTCAGTGGAAAGTGCTACCAGAGTTGACAAAGTCTTCCTTATTCATCTCTATGTTTCACTCTCCTGGATCCCTGCACCTTAAGGGCAGTCCCATATTTTCTGAGCTCCTGCTACTATATATTAGCCAGATTCTGCATCAACTTTGGGGCACAATCCTCTATTCTTGTACAAAGTCCAGCACTGGCCATCCAGAGTCCTAATATTTGTATAGCAGACCTGCCTACATTGAGAATTTTACTTTCTTTGAAGCTATCCCATAATGATTAAGGCGGGTCATCAGCTTTTTCTGCTCTCCTGTGTAGGCGATGAAAGCCTCTTTATTTGCTACCACAGGAGTGCTCTGGCTTCCACACTCGGCTTTTGATTATACATTAATCACTCTCGACCACTTTCTATTGCCTGAACACAGTCACTCAATTCCACTGTTCTTATAGTTTCTTCCATATTTCTCTAATGCATCACACCCTCTTTTTATGGTAAAAAATAAAGAAGTACTCAATGAATAAGACAACCTGCAACAGAGGAAATTCTGGAAGAGGGCTAATAGCTGTGGGCTGGATGTCTGCCAGCAGTACTCCAGAAGTGAAGGCACAGAGGCATGAGGCACCCTGGCATGGTGGAGGACTACGAGCAGTTTAGAATTGGAGTTAGAGCTGGAATCCCATACTTATTAGTAGCGTATGTCTTCTGAGAGTGAGTCTAGTTGTTATTCTACTGTAACGAGCAGTCCTTGTGAAGCCAGATAAGGCAGCTAGATTCCTTGCTCACAATAGGGAAAAGCCACGGCTCCTCTCCCTTTTTGCTTCTCAATTACTACCACCCCTTGGCACAAAGAACAGGATAGAGAAGTATAGACTAGGGGCCCTGGCGGAATACATGAAGCTGGGGCTTTATTCCAACATTTTGGGGATCTCTCAGCTTCCTTAGTGTCCTCTCCTCTCCCATACTGCCATGTTCAAGGGTTCCTGTACCAGCCATCCCTTCAGGGAGACAAGAACCATGCCAATGGCTACAGATTGCTCCCTTCATAACCTCTTTCCTTTTCTTTTTTTAATTGTTTTTTTTGTTTGTTTGTTTTTTATTTACTTCTGAGAGAGAGTGAGAGAGAGAGAGAAAGAGACAGCACGTGCAGGGGGAGGGTCAGAGAGAGAGAGGGAGATACAGAATCTGAAACAGGTTCCAAGTTCTGAGCTGGCTGTCAGCACAGAGCCTGATGCAGGGCTTGAACCCACAAACCGTGAGATTATGACCTGAGCCAAAGTCGGACGCTTAACCTACTGAGCCACCCAGGTGCCCCTCATCACCTCTTTCCTAAGGGGCAGAGGACTCAAGGAAGCTCTAACTTCCATTTCTAGGATTGTTACCATCCACTTTCCAGCAGAGATTCAACGTTATTAAAAGATTCACTCAATCTGTTAGCCTGTTTGAGAAGGTAAATTTTTTCAATGTAAAGTAATGAAAGTTATTTCTAGAAAAAATGGAAATTTCATATACAGGAAAAGAAGAAATAAACGTATTCATCTCATCACACAAAGACAACCATTGTCGTATTTTGGTACATTTTATTCCATATTTTTCATGATTATTTTTTACATAGGTTTAGTCATATAAAGCAGTTTTCCTGCTTTAGACTTTAACACTATAAAAGAAGCATTTTTTCCACTGTAATCCTTGTAAGCATAATATAAGTGGAACATTATACAACAATGAATGTATTACCTACTTAATCATATCCTTATTTAGGGGAAGATATATATGACAAATATATATATATACATATAATTAAAATGCTATAAATAAGGCTTCTGTTAAGGCTTTTAATTTAAAATTGTATGCTAATATTTTCCATGTTAAAGAAAAATTATTTGTAGGCCTAATTTTAAATTGCTGCATATTTCACTCTATGAATGTACTGAAACTTGCGAGCTATTTGGTATTATTAGCCATATGATGTGTTGTTGGTGTTTTGCTATACTAAATTCATCTGTTTATTCATTCTGTTTATTCATCTGTATATTTTCGATGTCCTTAGAGTTAGAATAGACTTCTAGAAGTACGTTATTAGGTAAAAAAGTGTGACAAAGATTGCTAACTTTTCAGCAAACCCATTGTTTCTTCTTCCTGGGCACATAACTTGACCATATTTCCTAGTCCCCTTGCAGTGAAATGTGCCCAAATAGCTAAGTTCTATCCAGAGGAATGTGAGCTACTTCCAGGCATTCCTGTAAAACATTACATGCACACTTCTCTGTACTCTTTTTACTTCCGCAGAATGACCCCTGTACATCTCCATTGAATCTGGCTAAGGATCCATTAATTTCCAGATTCTTGATGATTGTATAATGGTATAGAGCATCTCTCTCTTCCTCTCCCTCCCTCTGTCCCTGCATATCTCTCTATTCTCTCTCTTTTACACACACACACATACACACACACACACACACACACACACACACACACACGAGACCTGAAATAATTTAGGAATATCATATGAATAAGAAATACTCTTTTATTTTGTTTGAGCCATTATACTACATTTTGGGCCAATGTTTCAGCAGCTAGTGTTACCCTGGCTAATAAAAAATACACATTTTAAAATATCTTTGTATATTGGGTTATTTTTTGTACTTATTTTTAAGCTGGTCTAGAAATGTGTTGCTAACGTATATTCTCATCTGCAATGTATGAGAAAGCCCACATCATTGTCAGCATTAAAAATATATTTGGCACCTTGCATGGAAGGATTTATCATCATTAACTTTGTCTTTTCTGATTGCCAGTGAAGCTGAATATTTTTCTGTTTATTAGTCATTTGTATTTCATGATTTATTTTCAGATATGGAGGCCATATAACTTTTTTAAAGCACTCAAATATATCTTTCCTTCAGTGATGACTTTTATTGTTCTAATCTACATGTTTATACACAATTTGAAATTAATATTCCATTGACCTGAAGGGTCAGGTTTACTTTTTTTGGCTAATAATTTATAGCTAACTATATTTTAAAGATATAGTAATATCTCACAACCAATAAGACCAAGAAAAAAAAGAATTTGGTTCTGCAATTCTGGGAAAACTGAATTGTTAATCAGATAATTGTAGAACAGAACATTCAAAACAAATACCAAGCAATTCCTTTTGAAACTCTGGTGTTGGAAAACAGGGCTACCACCTGGTATATTGTATATTTATTTGGTTTTGGGAAGTGTAATTTGGCTGCAATTCACTGTAATTAGGAACAGTATTATAATGGAGTTTAGCTCAACTCATACATTGGCTTTGACTTACATGACATGTAATCATCTTGGGTTTCTTACATGAGCTGAATGTTTTCTTCCAAACATGGTCTCCAGCCTATATTTACCACCTTGCATGGAAAGCTAGGAGTGGGTGAATGGGCAGTGACCAGGGTTCTGGAAATATAACCCATTCTCCTACACTTATTTTTTCCTCTCTCTTCTTACTTGGCTCTGCTAGTCACCTATACCTTACCCTCATAGCCATCTTGGTTAACTCAGTCTCAGCTATTATTAGGACATACAATACAAACATTTATTGAGTCCTACTATGTGTCAGATACTGTTCTACATAATGGGAACACAGTAGGTAAAGGAATAAAGTAAAACTCCATGTCCTTGAGGAACTTGCAGAAAATGTACAATAACATAATAAATAAGTACTATTATATACTGTGTTAACAAATAATAACCACTATGGAAAAAAAGAAGTAGAGCAGGGTAAGGGCAATTGGGAGTTCTGGGGTGGGGAGGGACTGGCTTAAATTGTATTAAATTGGTGGTCAGGGTTGGCCTCATGGAGAGGATGAGATGTTAGCAAACTCTTGAAGAAAATGAGTGAGAAGAGATGGTCACGTAGATGTCTAGGGAAGATGAGCAGCCAGTGCAACGTCCCTAACGCAGGAGTGTTTAGAGAGTAGCAAGAAAGAAGGCAGTAACTCTGAAGCAAGTAACCAAGGAGAAGGGAGGAAGGAATGAAGGCTATTTCGTGCAGTATCTTCCAGGCCATTATAAGCACTTTGGCTCTTCCTCTGGGCCTAATTGGAAGCCACTGGAGGGTTCTGAACAGATCAATGACATTATCTGACTTTCACTGTAAAAAGTTCTGTTCCTATTACCTATTGCTGTGCCACAAATAACCACAAATCTTAGTGACTTAAAACAATTTATTATTATTTCTCATGGTTCTGTGAATTGGGTGGGAACAGTTGGGCCGCTCTTCCTTGAGATTTCCAGTCAGATGGCAGGTGATGCTGGCTGTTGGTTGGTTCAGGCATTGACAGGAACATCCTTATATAACTTGGGCTTCTCAAATATGGAAATTGGGTTCCCAGGGGAAGCATTGCAAAGGTGAGCATTCTATGAGGTCCAATTGGATGCTGTGAGGCTTCTTATGAACCATTTTGCCTCATTCTATTGTTCAAGCAAGTCTCAGATGTTAGCCTGGATTCATAAGAGGTGATTTAGAGTCCACTTCTAGCTGGGGGGATGGCAAGGTCACATTGTAAAAGAGTACATGGGATGGGAGGTATTCATCTGGCTGCTATTGGAAAATATAAAATGCCTCAGGGTCCCTCTAGCTGCTGTAATGAGAATAGATTGGGTGGTGGAGGGAAAGATGGGAAGGGGTAAGCACCAAGTGCAGACTGTCTAGGAGGGTTATTGCAATAACCCAAGCAAGAGATGATGGCGTTGTGATATGATAACAGTAGAGATAATAATAAGGTAGTCAGATTCTGGATTTATTCCGAAGGTAGAGCCATCATTATTTACTGATGCCTCGGATGTGAGTGTGAGAGAAAGGAGCCAAGATGTTAACAAAGCTTGTGCTGGGCAACTAGAAGGATGGAGTTGCCAACAGATGTGAAGACTGCAGGTAAAGCATATTTGGGCATGATATGTTTGAAATGTCTATTAGATATCCACAGGGAGAAGTTAAGTTAGCAATTGGTATACATGCTGAGAGCAAGGATGGAGAATATATTGACATACTTAAAATACATTATGAGTACTCTATGAGTGCCTTCTAAGCTCTAAAATTCTGATAGATTTTTATTTTCCTCATTTTAAAATGTTATGTATAGCACTAATTACAATAGCCACAAATTACATACTTCCCAAATGCCCATCAACAGTAGAATGGACAAATATATTGTGGTACATGCACATAATGGAATATAGATAGCAAGGAGAATGAATGAATTATAGTTATGCACAATAATATGAATAAATCCCAAGCATTTAAAAATGTTTCAATGTTTAATTATAGTAAAGGCATGTAACATAAAATTTATTAAGTGTACACTTTTAAGTACTGTTCAGTAGTGGTAAATATTCACCTTGTAATGCAACAGATCTCCAGACATTTTTCGTCCTGCAAAACTGAAAAATTATACCCATTAAACACAATTCCCCATTTCCGCCTTCAGCTAGCTCCAGGCAGCCACCACCATTCTACTTTCTGTTTCTATGAGTCTGACTACTTTAGATACTTCATATAAGTGGAACCATACAGTACTTTTTTGTGACTGACTTATTTTACTTAGCATAATGTCCTCCAGGTTCACCCACGATGTAGCATATGACAGGATTTTCTTTCTTTTTAAGGCAGAATAATATCCTTTATATGTATATGCCACATTCTGTTTGTTTATCCTTCCACTGATAGACACTTGGCTCTTAGGAATAATGCCTCTATGAACATGGGTGTGCAGATAATCTTCTCAAGATTCTGCCCTCTATTCTTTTGGATATATGCCCAGAAGTGGGATATGTGGCTCCTATGTATTCTATTTTTACCTTTTTGAGGAACCACCATACTGTTTTCTATAGTGGTTGGAGCATTTTGTATTCCCACTAACAGTACCCAAAAGTTCCATTTTTGCCATGCTCTTGTCAACATTTCTTGTTTGTTTGTTTGTTTTTTTAATAGTAGCCATCCTAATGGGTGTGAGGTGGTATCTCATTGTGCTTTCAATTTGTGTTTCTCTAATAAATCGTGATGTTGAACATTTTTTCATATTCTTATTGGCCATTTGATTATTATCTTTGGAGAAATGTCTGTTCAAGTCCTTTGCCCATTTTTCAATCCAGTTGTTTTTTGTTGTTAAATTGTAATTCTTTATATATTCTGGTTTAGCCCTTTACCAGATATAGGATTTCCAAATATTTTCTCCCATTCTTTTTTTTTCCTTAAGTTTATTTATTTTGAAAGAGAGAGCATGCAGGCATGTGTGAGCAGGGGAAGGGAGAGAGGGACAAGGAGAGAGAGAATCTCAAGCAAGCTCCATGCTGTCAGTGTGGAGCCTGATGTGGGTCTTGATCCCATGACCCTGGGATCATGACCCAAGCTGAAACTAAGAGTTGGATACTCAACTGACTGAGACACTCAGGTGCTCCTGGACCTGAGTCCCATTCTGTAGGCAGAGAGTTTTACTCTGTTAATTGTCTTTTGCTGTATAGAAGTATTTAATTTTGATTAAGTCCAATTTATTTATTTTTGTTTGTGTTGTATGTGTCAGACCCAGGAAATAATTGCCATACTTAATGTCCTGAAGCTTTTTCTCTATATTTTCTTGTAGGAGTTTTATAGTTTTAGTTCTTACATTTAGGTTTTTAAGTCATTTGAGTTGATTTTTTGTATATGATATAGGGTAAGGGTCCAATTTTATTATTTTGCATGTGGATGTCCAGCTTTCCCATCATCTTTTGTTAAAGCCACTGTCCTTCCTCATTGAATGGTCTTGGCATCCTTGTCAAAGATAATTTGTCCATTTATGTGAGGGCTTACTTGGCTATTATAGCTTATTGGTCTATACATCTATCTTTATTCCATCAAACATATTTTTAAATGAAAGAAGCCAGGCACAAAAGAATATGAACTGTATGATTCCATTTACATAAAATTCAAAAATGATTAATTTTAATCTGTAGTGTTAGAAGTCAGTCTAAGGGATATCCTTATGGGGGTGGGTGGATGGATGGGAATATACGAAGGGCTTTTGGTGGCACTGGTAATATTGTTTCTTGATCTGTGTGCTGATTATACAGGTGCATTCATAAATCAAATTCATTGAGCTGTGCACAGGTATTTAGCATTCACAAGATTAGCAGAATCTTGATACTATTTAATATAATCTTTTTTTTTTTTAAAGTAAACTCTACCCCCAATGTGGGGTTCAAACTCACAACCCCCAAATCAAGAGCTGCATGCTATACTGACTGGGCCAGCCAAGTGCTCCTATACTATTTAATATAATCTTAGTTAAAAACTTTTGCATAGGAATAGAGAACTATGATAAAAAAAATCTATTGATCCTGTAGTGCTTTTAATTATTATTATTATGATGTGTGTGTGTGTGTGTGTGTGTGTGTGTGTGTGTGTTTTCCCCTATTGGATTCAAACTTAGTAGGCAAGAGAATTTCAGTATAGGTTTCAGCCATTCACATTCATGCCTCCTTTTACTCATCTAAGATTAATAGAAATTTACCTCATAGAACCATGTGAGAATTAAATTGCATTAGCTCAGTGTTTATCACCTAGTAAGCATCAAGAAATATTAGCTACTATTAACACTGAGTACCACTGAGTAACATTTATTGAGTACCAAGCTTGAGTAGGATTTTTTTGCTAGGAATTTTTAAAGTTTATTCAATCTAATCTGCAAAGTAGGTTTTATTATTTCCCATTTTATAGGTAAGGAAATGAATGCTTAGGTTAAATGACTAGCCCATGGCTACACAGGTAATTAATGGCAGAGGGAGACTTTAATTTTTAGGTCATGTAAACCCATGGCTTTCAAATGTTTTTGCTAATATACTTCCTGGAACATTAAAAAAAAAAAAAAAACCATTTGCTTCTTTAATTTTCATTGTAAGTTTAATAGTTGCAAAGAATGTTTCCAGCATGTTGTAAATATTGATGTTTCAATATAAAGCTGTTATATCACTCTTTTAAATGTATGCAATGGTATTTAAATTCTACAGTGGTTGGGTAGTAACCATAATCTGTTAAAAAAATTATTTAAAAACTCTTTGTAATAGTAAAAAAAGGAATTACACTGTTCCTGTCCTTCCATGAAGTTGTTTACTATCCTAATGCCCCTTACCTAGAATTTTATCTCCTTGGTTTTTACAGTTCAAAATATTTTGTTGATTGCTCTATCATATTTTTTCCCCATAATAAAAATACACATGTAAATCTAGTTTAAAAACAGTTCCTATGTTACAGAGCTAGAACAAATAATCCTAAAATTTGTATGGAACTACAAAAGGCCCCAGTTGGAAGGCCCCAGTTAGCCAAAGCAACTTTGAATAAGAAAAGCAAAGCTGGAGGCATTCCAGATTTCAAGTTATGTTACAAAGCTGTAGTGATCAAGACAGTATGGTATTAACACAAAAACAGACACATCAACCAATGGATTAGAATAAAAAACCCAGAAATGAGGTCACAATTAATTGGTCAATTAATCTTTGAAAAAGTAGGAAAGAATATCTGATGAGAAAAAGAATGTCTTTTCAACAAATGGCGTTGGGAATTCCAGATAGCAATATGCAAAAGAATAAAACTGGACCACTTTCTTATAACACACACAAAAATAAATTCAAAATGGATTAAAGACCCAAATGTAAGACCTGAAACCATTAAAGAGAACACAGGCAGTGACCTCTTTAATATTGGCCTTAGCAACTTATTAGGTATGTCTCCTGAGGCAAGAAAAACAAAAGCAAAACTAAGCTATTGGGACTTCATCAAAATAAATAAAAACCTTCTGTACAGGAAACAATCACTTGACAATCAACAAAACTAAACGGCAACTACAGAATGGGAAAAGATATTTTCAAATTATATATCTGACAAAGAGTTAGTATCTAAAATATATAAAGAACTTATAAAACTCAACACCCAAAAAACAAATAATCCAATTTAAAATGGGCAGAAGACATGAACAGACATTTTTCCAAAGAAGATATACAGATGGCCAATAGACACAGGAAAAGATGCTCAACATAACTGATCATCAGGGAAATACAAATCAAAACTACAATGAGCTGTCACTTCACACATGTTAGAATGGCTAAAATCAAAAACACAATAAACAACAGGTATTGGCCCGGATATAGGGAAGGAGAACCTTCTTGCACTGTTGGTGCAAGAATGTTCTTGGTAGTGCAAACTGGTACAGCCTCTTTGAAAAACAGTAGGGAGGTTCCTCAAAAAGTTAAACATCGAACTACTCCATGATCCAGCAATTGCATTACTAGGTGTTTATCCAAAGAATAAAAAAACAAAAAAACAAAAAAAAAAACCTAATTCAAAGGAATACATGCACCCTGATGTTTATAGAAGCATTATCCACAATAGCCAAACTCTGGAAACAGCCAAAGTGTCCATGGACTGTTGAATGGATAAAGAAGAGGTGGTGTACATATACAATGGAATATTGCTCAGCCATCCAGAAGAGTGATATCTTGCCATTTGCAGTGATATCAGTGGAGCTAGGGAGTATTATGATAAGTGAAATAAGTCAGTCAGAGAAAGACAAATACCTTATGATTTCATTCAAATGTAGAATTTAAGAAATAAAACAAATGAGCATAGTGGAAAAAAAAGAGAGAGGCAAACTAAGAAACAGATTCTTAACCATAGAGAACAAACATGGTTATCAGAGGGGAGGTGGGTGGGGGATGGTTGAAATAGGTGATAGGGATTAAGGAGGGCACGTGTTGGAAAGAGTACCGAGTGTTGTATGGAAGTGCTGAATCACTAAATTGTACACCTGAAACTAATATTACACTATATTTTAACTAACTGGAATTTAAATAAAAACTTAAAAGAATTTCCTGTATTATAATTTTTTCTGAAATGAATTATTATAATTACTGGTAGTAAATAATTTGTTAAAATATAAATACATTATACATTTAATAAATAATTATTGAACATAAATGTAAGATATTGGAAATGAATTTTAATGAGATACATGGGAGTCACAGGTGTTTATGGAACTTTGTTTAAAGGGAATATCAAAATGTCCTTTAGCCTGGCTGCTGGGACATCTTTCCTCTCAGGGCAATGCATTTTGGAGAGGCATCGGGTATGTGAGAAGAATTCTTCCTTTTGGAAAGTGGGAGAAAGGCAATTATAAAAGACACCTTTCAAGCAAACCAACTTTTGGAAGGAGACAATATGACCTTTGAGGTTCTGGATCTTAAAACTGGTGCTTTAAAACTCTCCATGCCTGTCTGCCTCTTGGGCAGTCCTTGAGCACTAAGATGACCACACACTTCAGTTTATGCCTTTGTGCTGGTGCAATTATTAAGAGCAGCCCCTGTCACCCTCTAAGTATCTCAGTCTGAATGATCTCATTGGTCACCCCCTCAAGTACCCCTTCTGCTTTCCCAAAGGAACACACATTCACATTTAAGGACCACTCTTATAAACCAAAGGGTGCCTGACTTATAACTCTCCTTTTTTTTTTTTTTTTTTTTTTACAGAAAAGGAAGCTGAAATTCCAGAGAGTTTAAATGACCAGTCACAGCCAGAGACCCCAAGCCCTGGGTCTCCTAGTCTTTAAAGTCTATGTTCATGGGGGCGCCTGGGTGGCTTAGTCGGTTAAGCGTCCAACTTTCGCTTAGGTCATGATCTCGCGGTTCGTGGGTTCGAGCCCCGCGTCGGGCTCTGTGCTGACTGCCAGCTCAGAGCCTGGAGCCTGTTTCAGTCTGTGACTCCCTCTTTCTCTGACCCTCCCCTGCTCACGCTGTCTCTCTCTCTCCTAGAAATAAATAAGAAACAAACAAAAAAAAAAATTAAAAAAAAAAAAAAGTCTATGTTCATGATCAAAGCTAGTCACTGGGTCTCCAGTACAGGGAACACTGCCTTGTGTTGTTGGGTCCCTTTCCAGGGGCCTGAAGTCCCACCTCCTAAAACTAGGGTTGTAGTTTAGGCCTGGACACCCACCACAAAACTACATTTGAGCTACATTTCCATGCAAAACACCTCCACCCAGGCTCTCTTTCACAGCTGCCTGCACTTTCTCTTCATCTCTGTCCTGATTCTGTTCACCAGCATCTCTTCTCGGTGGCTACGCTATGCCCAGCCTGTTGGGCAAAGGCAGAGATATGGCTTCAAAATGCGAACTTCAGTAGTAACTGAATGCTAACAGTAGTAACTGTGCTACTATACCTGCTTAAGCGACTTTGGTGCTTCCCGTAAGGATAAAGACTGAACTTACCAAGATTTACAACACTCTTTTCAAATGTACACGTCAGCCCCATTGAACTTTCTTTTTCCTTCTTCAACCTCTACCTCCTTGTCAGTTGCTTGTCCCACACATGTGTCCCCCTCCCAAGCCCATGTTCGACTCATATTTCAGATCTCACCTTAGTTCCCTAAGCAGCTGGACCCTGTGTGCCACTTGCTGCCACACTATCTTGGTGTCCATCCAATGGTGTGCTGGAGCCCACTGGTACAACCACTCGGAGCCAACTGCTCACATCACCTCCCAACTCCAGCGTTGTGTGATGTCACACTGGCATTTGGAAATGGGCCATGGAGAGACTACTGATACCATAGAAGTTGGCAAATGGTACCAATCAGGTCTCTCTCTCTCTTTTTAAGACTGGTTGGTAAACATTTACCAGCACAATACTGTGTCTCTTCTAAGTTTTCATAACGCTCTGAATACTATTTATTCCCTCATTTATTCACTGAATATTTACTCACTGCCTATTCTGTGTCAGATACCAGTAGTTGCTGAGGATCTAAAGGTTGGCCAATCAGACAGTTCCTGCCATCATGGAGCTTACAGGGCTGAAAGGGGGATACTGACCTTAGTCAAATATTCACATATAAAATAGAAAAGGATAATTATGTTAAAAACAAAAAATGCTTTAAAAATGTACCCTAGGATATTTGACCTAGTCTAAGAGGATTTTCCTGAGCTAAAATATGAAGGACAGTTTGGGGCTGAGGAAGGAACAAGGTGAAGGAACCGCATTCCAGGCCCAAGGAGCAACGTGTGCTGTGGTCAGAGCTAGAGCATGAACCTGGGGAGTAAGGGAAAGAAGATAAGTGTGGCTAAAAGGGAGCCAGGAAGCTTGGTAGGAGAGTCAGGTGTAGAGCCAAGGCCACAGAGAGTTTTAAAGGCCCTACTAGGGAGTTTCACTTTTATCCTAAGAGGAGTGGCAAGTCACCGAAGTGTTTTCAGCAGGAAGACAACACAGGGTAGTGGAAAATAAGTACAACGTGATGGTTGAGAATTCAACTCTGGAGCCAGGTTGCCTGGTTTGGAATGCTGACTGTGCTACCTATGAGTATCCTCCTGGTAATTTTTCTGTGCCTCAGCTTCTTCATGGGTTAAGTGGTGCTAAAATAATACCTGCTCTACAGGGCTGTTTATGAGATTGTAAAGCTCTGAGAACAGTACTTGGCACATCATAAGTGCTATGGAAGTTCTTGTTCAATTAAATAAACAAAAACATCTTTGATAAGATAACTGAATGTCCTGGGTGGCCTGTGGTCTAATAGGAGATGCAGACACAAACAAATAATTACAACATGAAGTAAGCACAGAATATATGGTAATGCAAAGATAAGGAGGGGCTTGCTTTCCAGTGGTTATTATGAGCAGAATTGAGGGCATAAAGAATGTTCCGGTTGGAGGAAGCAACACTAAGAGTCATGGAGATACGCAAATGTCACTGTACTCAGAAGCTGAAAACCTAGTGTAGGAAACATGTGAATGAAAACCAATGGGGAAAAATATATGATAGAAGTATAAAGAAGGAATGATTAACTTTAACTCCAAAGCAAATGGGAGGTTTTATGGAAGAGGGCCCAGCCTCATGGCTGACTGCAATGGATTCTGGAAACAGGCTGGCTCAGTTAGAATGTTAACTTTGAGCCTCACTGGTTGTGTGATTTGACTTCTCTCTCTAATCCTCAGTGTCCTCCTTTGTAAAGTGGAAATAATAAAAATAATAGTAATACCTAGCTCATAAGAATTCATAGTGAATGCATAAAAGTCTTAGCATAGAGCACTCGATAAATCTTAAGCTACTGTTACTATTACATTATGAGTTGAACCTTGGGTGACAAGAACTTTGATCAGCACTAAAAGAAGAACATGAGAAAAGGCCCAGAAGTTGAGAAGCATCCGACACGTTTATTTTTTTTTTTAAACTTTAAAAAAAATGTTTGATTTATTTCTGAGAGAGTGACAGCGTGAACAGGGGAGGGTCAGAGAGAGAGGGAGACACAGAATCCGAAACAGGCTCCAGGCTCTGAGCTGGCTGTCAGCACAGAGACCAATGAGGGGCTGGAACCCACAAACTGTGAGATCAGGACCTGAGCCGAAGTCGGACGCTTAACCGACTGAGCCACCCAAGTGCCTCATATCTGACACACTTAAAGAGCAGCAAGTCAGTGTCACTTCAAATATGGTCATCGCTGCCAATCTGTGAACTGTTTTTACTGGGCCACGATGAGATAAATATAGAAATCGAGAGTAAACATTTAGAAGTTAGAAGAAAACAAAGACAAATTGACAGAGTAATTTTATACTTGTATACTTGTACACTCATAATGAAAACTGGGGCTTGTAGTTTTTGTCTTGTTCCCACTTTTTCTAGCAAGTTTTTAATTGTATCTTAGAAAAATTACAGTCCATGGCTGTTAGCATAAAATCTTGTCCTTTGCCCCAGATAGTCTGAGAAAGAAGTAATTTAGTGAAGCTGGATAGAGCACCACAGAGATGAACCTGGAAGCGTGAGGCCAGGATCACATTGTGAGGAACTTGGAGGAATCTTGAGTGTGTCAGAGTTCATACGTTATACCGCGGGCAACAGGGTTAATAAAAGTTTAAAGAGATTGTTAACTGAGGGCTACCCTTATATAGGTATTACATGTTTTGCACTCCAACCCACCCCCGGCCCGAGCATGTGGTTTTCTCCCCGCCCCTTTATTTTAATTAAAAGATTTTTTTACTTTCTGGTTAAGAGGAGAGACCTGGATTGCTCCGTGTTTCACAAAGATAACTGTTTGTGTTTGACAAGAGTGTAGTTAAAAAAGAAATTCAAATTTATCAAAACAGAAAACATTGAAAACACGTGAGCACACACTTAGCGACCAGGAATGCGTGTGACTTGTGGACATAAGCTACAACCAGGTGATCAGATGAGTCTCCTTTCTTCTTGAGCACCCTCATACAAATAATGCATAAACTGAAGATTATCGACGCTTCCAGATCTGCCAGCTTGGGGCATCTCCCCATCCCTACCATCCTCACCACTTCTGCAGCAGGCCTTCCCGGCCAGGATGGGAGAAAAACGGTTTAAGAACCAGCATCTGACAGCTCACTAAGCCTGGGTTTCCAAACTCCTTTAGCCAGGCTCAGCGACAGACCGAAGCCTGTCACGTTTTCTGTTTGGCGTCACAGCCCCGTCTGTCCTCACCTACCTGCACAGCACACGCTAAGTCGGCCAAGTCCGATGTCCCACCTGAGGCTACACCTTTGGAAACACAGAAACCCAGGCTTTGGGGACCGTTCTGGGCCTGAGGGCGACTCCTGAGGCCCCTTTGATCCCGTATAACGAAGCTGGCGCCTAGGACCCAGCGTGTGACTCTCAATTTTCCAACGGGGGCCCCGGAACTCGGAAGGTGAGGCCCCCAAGCGTTCTGGAGGTGGCATCCCGGCCCCCGCTCCCCCTCCCGCCCCCTGCGGCACCCCACACGCCCCTTTCCGCCCGCGGCGCGAGGAGGGGCGGGGGCCGGGGGCAGGGCCGCGGTCACCCGACGGCTTGAAGGGCCGCGGGCGCGTCAGGGGTGTGGCCGCCGCCACCTGAAAGCTGGGCCGCGAGCCTGGCCCCCGGCACCGCCGCCGCCGTAGCCGCAGCCTCCGCCGCAGCCGCCGCCCGCGAGCTGACCGCCAGGTGCGTTCGCCGTAGGCCCGCCGTGCCCGCGGGCGGCAGGGACCAGGCCCGGGCTCTTCCCGCGGGCGGGCTGAGGGGGTGCCGGCCCCGGGGATGGCCTAAGTCGCTCATTCGTGGGAGCGACTGACGGACGGGGCTGGGAAGCCACGGGAGACGGGCAGGCCGGGCGGCTTCCGTGACGAGGGAAGTCAGGGCCCAGAAACGGGAAGCCGAGCGCGGGCGCCAGGATGGAGGGGGATGCGCGGCCCTGGCGGGGCCTTGGTCCCGGGGCGGGCCCTCCAGCCCCTCCGGCCGGCGGGGGGGGGGGGGCTGGGCCCAGGCCTCGGGGCTGCCCTCCCGATTCCCCTGAGCCTCCAGGGCGCTGTAGCCGAGCTCCTTCGTGGTGTTTTCGCCTTTTACCTTGTGCTTTCGCTTTTTGGTGTGCACGTCTAGGTTCCCCGAGGGCAGGGCCTGTGTGGCTCGTCCCTGCTCCGTGGTCCTCCCTAAGTGGTTGAAGAAAGGAGCCAGTCAGTGCCTTTGAAATTGACCCGGTGCCTTAACACCTGAGTAAGTGCATGCGTGCCTGCGAAGTGGAGCTCAGTGGAGGAATGCACCACTGGAAAGAAATACCAAGTGCAGGCAGTGGAGACACAGACTTACGGCTCATCTTCTGGCGGATAGTTTTCCGAAAAGTTGTGTAAATGTTGCCCTCCTGTAAATCGAGTCATTCAGTGTGTCGCTTTAAAGGAGCTTTATTCCGCGCTGTTTCTATTTTTATTTTTTTAAAGTTGATTTATTTTGAGAGAGAGGGCGAGAGCGAGCGAGAGCGAGCTTGCACACAAGTTGGGGAGGGACAGAGAAGTAGAGACAGAACTGTGAGACTAGTAACTGCGAGATCATGACCGGAGCCAAGGTCGGGAGTCAGAGGCTTAACCCGCCGAGCCACCCGGGGACCCCTGTTCTATGCTGTTTTTAAAGAAAATAATCATCCGAAGCACATCCTCATATTTCCAGTTTAGGTAGATTTTTATATATGTGTTGCTTAAAATATGCTTAGGCTTTTTCTTGCTTGCGTTTTGCTTTCTGCTGTGGACTTTGGAAGAATCATTGTCACTATAATGTTATTTACTGTATTTCTGAAAGATCAGGGAGAATCTAAGGATAGAAACACATGGCTCTGCTTTTAGTAACTTTTGTAAAATCAGACCTTTCTCTTGAATTCAGGTCTGTGAAGATCTTATTTGTTTTCCCGGGACAGGTACTAGTGGATTTGTGAGCGACCGAAGAAGACTGAATGTAGCCCAGAGAGGAAAAATGAGAGACATTTATCTGTGTAGATGTTTTGGAAGTTATAATAGGTTGACTGCTTCAATACAGTTGATGACTGCATCAACTCCATAGGTTTCCAGACTTGAGTTCCAGAAAAGCCAGATGACTTTGAACTTGTCATTTGCTCTTTTTAGGTCTCAGTTTCTTCACCTCCAAGAGGAAGGATGGTTGGTGGGACCCCTTTCTTAGCTAGACTCCTAGGATACTCTTTCATCAGGTATTACAGGTGAGAGATTGTAGGAGACTTTATGGAATTTTGCTCACTTCAGCCGATCTGTTTGGGATTCTGTAGAATCCTGACCCTACTTTCTTCTCTGCACATTGCAGCTCATTCCTTATTCTTCTCCACATCTGCTACCAAAGAGCCTGGGAGCTCAAGATGAGAATAATAGACTCTGGGATGGAGGGGAGAAAGAGAGGCAAAATTTTACTCTGCATTGCCGGAGGCTCTTGGGCCTGGGTCTAACGTGTTTCCAGTGCAGCCCAGCCTGACAGTGCCATATATCTCCAGTGTATCTGGGGCATTGTATCGGTATTAATTTGCATGCATTTGAAATTAGTTATTATAGATCACAACATTTTGGAGCTGGAAGGGCCTTAGAGATTTTTTTTAATGGCACTTAAAAAGTCATTTTACAAACATATTAAAATATTTTTTGCATGCTACATTTAACAAACTCAAAGTCCCAAATGTGTTAAGTAAAAGAAAATTAATGTTACCTACTTCGGTTATTTCAAGTCTATTGGGACAAGTGGAGCCAAAAGTGGTACTTGGTGAAAAAGACCAACTTTCTGGAGCTCTTTTCCCACAGAACCAGTTAGGGGGTCATGAGTTGTTCAGGCATGGCATGTAACAAAAGTTGATATTTATGGGGCACTGATCGTGCAGCAAGTGCTGTTATATTTAATCTTTTTACTTATATTGCCCCATTTAATCCTTACTATAAACCTAAGAGCTAGGTACTGTTGAAATCCCCATTCAACCATCTGAAAAAGAAACTGCTTGGAAAATGGGAAAATGAAGTACTCAGAATATAGGCAGATGGGGGCAGGGTTTCTCCCGGAAATGTAGGCAATTCCTGCTAGGAGAGTCTGTGTGATGTTAGAGGATGGGGTCTCTGTTCATGTTCTAGGATATGCAGATATAAACTCTGAGGCATTGTGGGTAGATGAATTTAGGGTGGGGGCTTAGGGATGGAATGGTTAAGACTGAGTTATAGAGAATTGAATATATGTTGAATATATTGAATTCCATTGGGACTCTGGTAGACTCTGATACTTTGACCTAAATGCACATGCATCCCAATTTTTAAACTTATTCAGACTTAACCCAATTTAGGGAGGGTGAAATGGGTGACATCAAGAGCTACCATCAGCTTAAGAGCTTTGAACTGTGAGCAGAGAGCGTTATTATTTCTTGGGCTAGCTTTGTGTCCTTGCTAAGGCATTGCCTCCCAACTTCCTTTATAGGAATGGCAACTTCTATTGCTGAAAAAGTATAACTGAGACCATATCCCTGTAATCCAGGGACAGGAATGCAAGATGGGTTTCCAGGACCTTTATAAGTAATTGACGAGAGCAAAGAGGAAAAGAGAGCCCCATAAAATAAATGGAAAATTATTTTGTTTCTTCTTTGTCAGTCAGGTTTAGCTTCTGAGACCTTTCAGTGGCAACTGGAAAAACTGAGAGTAGATGCCAGTTTGATTTAGCTCAGGAGGCCGAAACTTTCTGCCCTGAAGGCTGCTGTGATAGAATAGGCCTTCCCATTGCTCACAAAGTTATGAAAAAAACATTAAGGCAACAATTTTTATTACTTGCCCTGGAGCTAGAGCTTGAAAATGTACTTTCTTCTCCTCCTACCCTCCCTAAACCACTTAGCTTTTAAAAACAAACAACCCATTCATGTGTTTGCCTCCATCAGATTATGAGTCCTTTCTCTTTATTCCTGGGCCCTGTTTCTCTAATGCAGTGAAGAAATTGGACTGGTATGCTTCTAGGTCTCTGGAATTTTTCTTTAGCTATTATTTTGTTTGCGCGTGTTAATTTCAGTGCCCATTTATTGAGTGTATACTATATGCCACATTACGATGTGTGAGATACTGAGTTTAAGTAGGAAAGTGACCGTTCCACAAATAATTGAACCACAGGGTGACGTGAGAGCGGGGGCATTCATTCTACTAAAGAGCTATGGTTAGAGTTATGGTTTTGAACTGGATTTTGAAGCTTGAAGGCCAAGGGGAGGGAAAAGTGCATTCCACACAGGAAGAACCACATTGGCAAGGCAAAGGAGTATGAGGGTATGAGCACTCCCACTCCCAGGAAGAGATGGGGGCTCAGTGTGGCTGCACTAGAGAGATCTTGTGAGGGTGGGCCATGTTATCTAGAGTTTTTTTTCACAGTGTGGATAATCTTTTTTAGAGTGTTTTTTTTTTTTTTTTTAAAAAGCTGAGTTTTGGATTGGAGGAGTCCTATGATTGTATTTTTCTTAGAAAATAGCTGCAGCAGTACTGCTCTGAAGACACTGGAGATGGACAAACGAGAAGAAAGGCGGAGGAAGAGGAGGAGACTGGTGCTATAGCACAAATGAAAGAGGAGAAGGGTCTAAATTAACACAGGTTTCAAAGATCCTCCGAAACTAGAGAGGGCAGGATTCAGTGACCAGCTGGATATTGGAGATAAGGTTTGGGGTTTGCTTGGCTGGGTGAATGGAGATGCCACGAAAGAGGCTAATAAATCTAAGATGAGGAAGAGGTTTTAGGAGAAAGACAGTGAGTAGAGGCAACTGTGGGGCATCTAGGGGAAGCTCCGCTCTCCGGCCTCGACTGTCGCTGTACTGCAGCATCACACAGTCGAGACCTGCCAAACGTTACGACAGATCCTCAGTCTGGAAAGAAAAATCCATTCAATAAATCACTTAAAAAGAAGGAAAAAAACCAAGCTGGACTTGTCTAAGGACCACTGCATCATATTTCATGTGAATTTGTGGGAACTCCAAATCTTACGTAAGTTCCAGTGGAGGAAAAAAGTTGGATACTCAGACAGTGAGGGGTTACCATAAGGCACCAAGAGGAACCAAAATAGAGCAATGTAGATGGGAGCGGTTCAAAGGAACAAAGATAAGCACATGGCAGGAGTGTGGCCGAGAGGACGGAGACACAGGTGTAGGCAGATTTGCAATACAGACATTTGAGCTGGCTCTTCCAAATAACAGTACTTCTTTAGTGGTAAGAATACCACAGGCGTTGGTTTCTCCTCTTACTCAGCTTTTCAGGAAGAGACAAATAGGAGATTGTTCAGAGGTGCTGGGCCGAGGGTTTGGTCTTTGCAGAGAAAGTGTGGGGAGACTTTGAACTAAGGGAAGAATAAAAGAGGTAGAGTAAGATAAAATGAAAAGGATAATGACTGAGAGGCATTTTCAGAACATCTAACTAATTCTATGACAAATAGCTGCTAACAGAGAAAAAAGGAGATTGATACAGCATTCTCTTAGTGTTGTGGCATTAGACTTACTTAGCAAAAAGAATATATTAGCATGGCACTTTATATTTAAGTGGAATTTTTACATTTGATTGTTACAGGAACCCTCAAAACTAGGTACAGCCAGGCACTGTTATCTTTCTCTTATAAACTAAAAATCGGGGTATTAAGCAGGCTGTAGCTTGCCTCAGACCCCCTGGCTGGCAAGAGCCCCAACCAAGCATTTGATGTCCAGCCCACTGCTCTGTCCATTGTATCAGAGCCTTGCTTTGCCTTGGAACCCTGGCCTTTTACAGTGTGCCCCCTCTCCTCTATCATGTCACATCCTGTAAAAGTAAAGCTGATGATATTTGAAGGCCAGCAAAGCCAAGATTTCTCAGGAGAGGCAGTGATAGAAAGTATCCTTAGCACAGTTCTGCTGCATACTGTAGGGATGGTCATGGATGGTTGTATATAGAGAGTATCTGTGGAAATCTAATGATACTTTCAATGCAATAGGAAAGTCTCCAATGTATCTTCTGATTAGTCTTCCATGAGGCAAATCACCCCTTTATAAAGTGAACAATTAATCACTCCTTAATGTATTGTCTAGATAAATCCAGACTTTCGAATATGGGGTTTGCTTAAAGCAAGACACATCTGCAAAAAGCTACATCTATCTAGATTATATTATATGTTGAAGACTTTTCTAACTTGAATATGAAATACGGAAATGGGGATCTGGAGCTGGATCCCTTAATCATTAGAGACCAGCGAAAACATATTGCATGTAATGATTTGCAGTTAAATCCATCTAGCTACCTTCACTGCTTACAAAGCACGGACCATTAGGACACTGGGTGAGGTGAAGCCTGGGAACGGCAGTGCTCCGAATTGATGGTGGGACCCACAAGAGACAGTCGTGAATGTAAATGTAAACAGAATGGACCAGGGTAGGAAAACCAAAAACCCTATGGGCTTTGACTCCCACACTGTTAAAATGAAATCAAGTATAATTCAAAAGAAAGATTATTACACTAGATCCAAAGTTTTATGTTGATGAAAGATAAAATCTGTAAGGGTGACAGAATAGTTGTGACTTTTTATGGGCCAAACATTTAAAAATACTTATCCTCAAAACATATAAAGGAAATGGTCAGAAGTACAAGAAGATGGCCAAAACAGTTTGCAGGAGTACCTTAAGATCTTTTGTTACATGACAAATCAAATAGACAAAAGACAAATGGTAGGATTGAATAATGTAACTAATAAAGTTGAAGAATATAATTCACAAAGATGAACAGGAATGTAGGAAGTTCTAATAATAAGACATACCTAATAGTAATAAAATAATACAGTTATTTATATTATGTATGAATATATATGGATGTGATATATAGGTACACATACATCTTATTTTTATTATGTATCTGTGTGTATATATGTGTGTGTTAAATATATGATCTTTGAGGACAAAACATGGAAGTCTGCACTATTCTGACATTTCACTGCTTACTGAATCCCAATTTTAGGGTTTGCCACTTAAACAAATCACTCACTGGCACCCATGTTCTCTAGAACATAGAATGTTTAAGAATATGGGCCAATTTCCTGTGTTCAAACCTCAGCTCTGCCACTAACACCTGTGTGACCTTGGACCAATTACATATACTCTCTCTGACTCATTTTCTTCATTTGTGACATGAAGGTGATAATTAAAGTGCTTGTGCCCATGCCCTGCTCCCTAGAACCTGTGAATATGAGAGGTTGTATGGCAAAGGAGATATGCAGATGCAATTAAGATTGCTAATCATCCACGTTTAACTGGGAGGATCATCTTGGATTGTCTGGGTGGCCCAATTAACAGTGAAAGGGGCAGAAGAGGAATAAGAGACTTAGGGAGATGTGACTATGGAGGAATGGCCAAAGAGATGTAATGCTGTCTGCTTTGAAGACGGGGGAAGGAGGCCTTGAGACCAGGAATGTGGGTGGCTACACAGAGCTGGAAAAAGACAGATATCCCCTTCCAGAGCCACCAAAAGGAATGCAGCCATACCAGCACTTTGATTTTTACCTGGTGAGTCCCGTGTTGGACCCCTGACCTACAGAACTGCAGGTTAATACATTTATATTGTTTAAGCCACCAGGGTTGTGGTAATTTGTTACAGCAGCAAGAGAAAAATAATGCTGTTTGTTGTAGGATTTAGAAATATAACTAAACATCTAGGACAGGCCTGACACATGGTAAGTGCTGTCATTATCAGCCACTGTTCTTATTCATTGGTAGTTGAATTTCCCTTGTCTTTGCTCCTTTTTCATAGTTGTGATTATCTAAAATTGTTGGAATCCCCTGAGCCCTCAACCTGACCAGTGCTGGGGCCCGAGGTGTTTCTTCCTCTCGTGGTGTCCACACTCAGTGTCCTGCAATCTGTCAAAGTTACCATGTAGGTATTCTTACCAGTTTGTGGCTCCAGTGGCTTGTGGTCGAACTAAGCAGATCAGGGCTTTATCAGCTCCTGAGTTTCACCCGTGTCTTCAGATTTTAGGGTGGTAGTTTGCGCTGCATCCTTATTACCTTGCTAGGTCAAAGGAAAGTTGTTGGCTTTCAGTTCGTTCCATTTTATTTGTTGTTGTAAGGACAGGAGTGATGACTTTCCAGTCTTCCGTGTTGGGGCCGAAACTGGAATCCAGGGCCACGCTCTCATTACCCTGTGGCTTGAAGGAGCTCCTCTGACTCAAGAGATCTTCATTTCTACACCTGAATTCTCTCTGACTTCCCTTCTCTGGGTTTTAACTCATCAGTTTCATTCCCAGATACGCTGTTTCTGTGTTTTCTGTTGTGCTTAATGGCACCTCATTCTTCAGGATTGTAGATAATTTGATGTGTCTGAAATACAGGGTACAAAACAGGCTCAAAATCTGGGAGTTTATCCCTAACTCTCCCCTTGTCCTCCAGAATTAGTAAGTCAGCAAATGCTGTTTATGTCTACCTGTTATAGCTTCTGAATTTTTCTGTCTCCCTCTCCTACCATCCTTTTCTGTCACTGCACTAATCATACCCCTTATCATCTCTTGCCTTGACTGGGCAGAATCTTTTAAACCACTTTACCTTCCATACAGACTTAAGAGTTGGATCGTAGGCTGGCTCATACTACTTCCCTACTGCAAAGACCTATGTTTTGAGAAATTGTCTGTGGAATAAAGTCTGAATGCCTAATATGGCATTTAAGGTTCTTAAATATCTGGCATTAAAATATATTTCTGAGTGGGGTGCCTGGGTGGCTCAGTCAGTTCAGTGTCTGACTCTTGTTTTCATCTCAGGTCATGATCTCACTGTTCGTGCCATCTGTCTCTGTGCTAACAGCATGGAACCTGCTTAGGATTCTCTCTCTCTCTCTCTCTCTGTCTTTCTCTCTCTTTCTCTCTCTCTCCCTCTCTCTCTCTCTCCCTCTCTCTGCCCCTCCCCAGTTCGTGCACATGTGCTCTCTCTTTGTCTCTCTCTCTGTCTCTCAAAGTAAATAAACTTAAAAAACAAAGTATTTCTAGGGCACCTGAGTGGCTCAGTTGGTCCGACTTCGGCTCAGGTCAGGACCTCACGGTTTGTGAGTTTGAGCCCCGCATCAGGCTCTGTGCTGACAGCTCAGAGCCTGGAGCCTGCTTTGGATTCTGTGTCTCCGTTTCTCTGCCCCTCCCCCACTCATGCTCTGTCTCTCTCTCAAAAATAAACAAATATTTGAAAAAATGTATTTCTGGGTGCATTCATGGTGTTTTCATTTACCATATTAGTTTGCTAGGGCCGCCACCACAAAATACCAGACTCAGGGACTTAAACAGTAGATTATTTTTTCACAGTTCAGGAGGCTGCAATTCCGAGATTATGGTGCCTACAGGTTTGGTTTCTCCCCAAACCTCTGCTTGGCTTGCAGATGGTCATCTTCTTCTATTTCCTCATACAGTCTTCGTTTCTGTTCACGTATCTGAAATTTCCTCCTGTTATAAAGACCCTGTTCAGATTGTATCAGGGCCAACCCTAACACCCTCATTTTAACTTAATGACCTCTTTAGAGGCCTTATCTCCAAATATAGGCATTTTCTGAGCTACTGAATTAGGATAGGACTTTAACATACATATTTTCATGTGTATGGGGAGGGGGGCACAGTTCAGCCCATAACACCTCCTGTATTCCTCAGTGTATTCTATGTGTGTTTCCAGTCACATCATGAGTGCACATCAAGATCTGGGAGGATTTTAAAAATAGTGATTCCTAGGTCCCACCTATCTGTAGGTCCTGAATCGGTGAGTGTGAAAGGGACCTGGGAATACATTTGTTGTGTGCATGTGAGTATATTTAAATGTTTCCCTACTGCTTTAAAACATCAAGCTTCCCCAGGCTCTTTATCCTTTCTGGAGAACATATAATAAATGTTCAGACTTTTGCTCATGGTTGTTTAACTAAAAATACCCTTCCCACTATACAGCTATGAAAATTAATCTATCCTGCAAGATTGAACTGAAATACCATCTTCTCTGGTATTTCTTACTTGTGACAACCCTGCTGTATTTTATCATTTCTTTATTGTAAGTACATGAGAATTTATTTCCTTTTATATGATAGTCATCTGACTTCTTTGTTCACTAGCTTCCAGGCCAAGGATGGCATATTCCTTATTTCTGTATAAGGAAATATGCTCTGAGCATAGTAGGTAATCAGTCAATATTTGTAGTATGAATAAGTGAATGAACTCATTAATAAATGATTGTAATTTTTATGGCTTTTTATACAGTGGAGACCACTGGGTAAAGAAATAAGCTTATCAAATATAAAGTGAGTGGCAGAATTTTTATTTTTGAATTAAATATTTTTTTTAATGTTTTTTTTATTTATTTCTAGGAGAGAGAGAGAGAGAGAGACAGCATGAGCAGGGGAGGGTCAGAGAGAGAGGGAGTCACAGACTGAAACAGGCTCCAGGCTCTGAGCTGGCAGTCAGCACAGAGCCTGACGCGGGGCTCGAACCCACGAACCGCAAGATCATGACCTAAGCGAAAGTCGGACGCTTAACCGACTAAGCCACCCAGGCGCCCCATTGAATTAAATATTTTTAACATGATACATGAACAATGTTCTCTCGAAGAGGGCATTGATAATCAGAAGAGGATACAGGGAAGGCATCAAAACAATTTGTGATAATGGCAGCTTTTTTTTGCATTGCATTTTTCCAAGCAGACTATGAATGGTTCAGTTCCCTTTTTTAAATTTTTTTAAATGTTTTTTAAAAAAATTTTTATTTCTGAGAAAGAGAGACAGTGTGAGCAGGGGAGGGTCAGAGAGAGAGGGAGATACAGAATCTGAAGCAGGCTCCAGGCTCTGAGCTGTCAGCACAGAGCCCAGCATGGGGCTCAAACCCACAAACTGTGAGATCACAACCTGAGCTGAAGTCAGATGCTCAACTGACTGAGCGACCCAGGCACCCCTAAATGGTTCAGTTCTTAAACATGAATGGATTCCCCAGGGTCTACTTGTAGAATATCCTTGTTTATCCTTCCAAGAACTGCTTCCTTCTAGCTGGCATGTGAAGGTACACTTGTGTGTTAGCTGAGCTAATAAGCTGTGTTTTCCTGGGTCAATGAATGATAGAAATAATTCTTGAAATAGCTGTGTCAGCTAAGACCTGGTTTCTGGGCAGGGATCTAGGGCCTGGCATTTTCTTTTTGTTAGTTTTTCAAAAACCACTAAAACTTCAACACTACACTTTCTAGAGATGGAGTAATCACCTCTCAAACCATTTCTCCAACGCCTTTTCTGAATCAGGGCAGGCAGTTGCAGAGATTGGCAGGGGAAGGACTGATGTCTACTCGTGGGGGAAGAAGGACTCCGCTTTGCAAACACAGATAAGCCCTTGGATGTGGAAATTTACAAGGCTCAGAGAGCCCTGAAACATCTTTAGAAGCCAAGCGCTGCAGAATAATGGGAGGCTGTGTGCTGGCTTGGCATTGGAGCCTGTCTGGCACCAACCACACTGTAAACAACTCTTCAAACATTTGCATCTGCATACATGACATTAGATTTTCAAAATGTCCAATTAAACACTTGTCAATGGAAGACATGTTTGTTTCTTCAGCTGACCTGGTGTCAGCCTGGCCTTTCCGATGGAGAAGCATTTCAGCTGATACTGTTGTATGCTCTTCCTTTCTGGAACTGATCTTGTCCCTCTTGTCCAGACAGAATTCTTGAAAGCCATGGGGACTGTGCCAAGCTGTGGACCATGGGATCAGGTCAGGTGACTAAAGAAAACTACTGAGGCTGTGAGTGCTTCTCAAACCCAGGGAAACCTCCTCGGTGCTTAAAAGTGGTAGAAAAAGAGAGAAGGGCAGTGCTGATACGTGATGTGTTCTCTTTTTGCTTAAATATAATTCTCCTAAGGGCTGGATTCATTTTTCCAAACTTTCAACATATATATTTCAAACAGGTGTTTGTAGTGGTATTGTGTGTGTATGTGCGTGCAGTGTTGGTATGTCCCTATACTTGTTGACAGACACAGAAATACTCAGCTCTAAGTCACCGTGGCACAGCAGTGAAGGTTTTGGACATATGATACAGAAACACAGGGGAAGAGAGGAAGGAGATAAAGGAGAGTCAAATTTAGATAATCTGTTAGAAAAGTTGGAGTGTACAAGCAAGTAGAAAGCTGTTTGACCTAAGCGAATTTTCCAATACTGGCCTCAGTTTATTAATAGTATAGGGGATATGCTATCAAAAACACCGAAGGTTATTGTCAAGATTAAATATAATGATTGATGTAAATTGCTTATAGTGGCACTTTCTACATTGTAAATGCTCAACAAATGTTAGCTAGTAATGAAATACTGACTTCCTGGACAGAGGAAGTTTAAGCATTCCTGTATGGTGAAGGGAAGGAGCCAAGGAGAGGGAGAAAAATTAAACAATTGGTACTGTTTGAATAGAGAATTTGGCTTTGGAAAGGAGGGTGGGCAAATCTGTCCCTGGAGCATTAACTGAGAAAGACTGTCTAAAGGGGATAGGAAGGTTTTGACTTGAGGATGAAGAAAACCAAGGCATCTTATGGTTATAATATTATATCCTGACTTATGTAAAAGAGGAGGAGAGCTTTCGCTGAGCATGTGAGGAGTAGGCTGGAATTTGGGGCTTAAGGAGAGTGGAAAAACTTTGTAGCAGCTGCTATGGGGAATCTGATAGGGGTCAGCTGAAGATACATAGGGGGTGCCGAGCAATGCCGAGGAACCCGCTGAGATGAGACAGCTTTAGTTTATAGTGGAGACATTTGGTATGATTAGGTAAATGGTGATGGTGGTATTATGGAGCAAGCAAGCACAAAGAAAATTCAAAATTTGTTTTAAGGAATAGGCAGGTAGGTGAGGAGGAAGGGCAAAGGCATTCTAGGGTGCTATTGAAAACCTTTTGGAAGTGTTAACTACCAAGGAAGGTTGTGAACCAAGATTAAATCTTTAATGGGGAGTTGGGTAGATGGATATATAGTCAGACTGGAGATGAAGAGGTGTCTTCTTAGTTCAGGCCGCTATAACAAGTGCCATAGACTGGGTGGCTTGCAAATGAGAGAAATTTATTTCTTATAGTTCTGAAGGCCAGAAGTCTGAGATCAGGGTGCACTCATGGGGGTTTCTGGTGAGAGCCCTCTTCTGGGTTGCAGACTGCCAATCTCTCATCGTAGACTCACTATAGCAAAAAAAGAGGGTTCAGGGGCTCTCCAGTGTCACTTTTATAAAGGCAGTGATCCTGTTAATGAGGGCTCTACTCTCATGACCTAATTACTTTGCAGATGGCCCACCTCCTAGCACCATCACATTAGGATTAGGATTTCAACATACGAATTTCAAGAAGACTCTTCACTTAACCAACAACAGTCTAGCTGCTACTCTGTGCTGCACATGTGCTGACTGATGGAGCTGTACGGATGAAGGAAACACAATTCACTTTAAAAGCTCAAAACATTTATTGAACTTCTGGTATATATTGGGTAGATAATCCATTTGACATCATTCTTTCCCTTGAAAATCTTTAAGGCGAGTGACATAATTTGGATAATTTCACTGTAAACTGTGGTAAACTTTGAAGGAGTTAAGCAGAGGGTACTGAGATATCACTGAAGAGGACATTCAACACAACCTGTGAGAAGAGGGGCCGAGTCAGGAAAAGCATCCTGGAAAAGATTGTGTCTCAGCTGATTCAAGGTGATTGTAGGAGAGTGGGGCTGAAGAATGACAGTGAGGGGGAGGACAAAGCAGAGCAAGGGATTGATGTGGCCAGGGCAGGTAAGAAAAGGTTTCAAAGAGGGGCGCCTATGTGGCTTAGTAGGTTAAGCGTCCGACTTTCGCTTAGGTCATGATCTCGCGGTTCGTGGATTCGAGCCCCACGTCGGGCTCTGTGCTGACTGCCAGCTCAGAGCCTGGAGCCTGTTTCAGTCTGTGACTCCCTCTCTCTCTGACCCTCCCCTGCTCATGCTGTCTCTCTCTCTCTCTCTCTCCTAGAAATAAATAAAAAATATTAAAAAAAAAGATTTCAAAGAGAAAGTGACACTTGAGATGAGTTATATATGACATTATTGCTAAGTGACAAAAATAAAAATGACCAGAATTAAAGAAGTAAAACTTTTATGGGTAGGGACAGAAGGAAGAGATGTAAGAGAATGGAATGATATGTAGGCTGACTGAATATGTGGGGGAATGAATAGATGATTTTGTACCTTATATTTTTTTAATTGTTTGTTTATTTACTTGTTTTTGAGAGAGCACAAGTGGGGAAGGGGCAGAGTTAGAGAGAGACACAGAATGCAAAGCAGGCTCCAAGCTCCCAGCTTTCAGCACAGAACCTGACGTGGGACTTGAATTCATGAACCACAAGATCTTGACCTGAGCCAAAGTTGGACGCTTAACTGACTGAGCCATTCAGGTACCCTGATTTTGTACTTTTGAGCCTGAATGATAGGGACAATTATGACTTCATTAACAGAAAGAGGGAAATCCTCTTTCTCAGATGGAGAAGATTTTGGGGAAGTTGATAAGTTTGGTGATGTTGAATTAGCACATTTGGTTGTAAGTGAAAGCAATCCAACTGAAATGAGATTAAACCAGAAGAGGGAATCTCTAGCTTTCATAACTGGAAAGTTCAGAGATATAGCTGGCTTTAGGCATGGCTAGACCCAGGACAAAAATGATGTAATATAGACCCATCTCTATCCCTATTGTCTATATTTCAGTTTAAGTTGTCCTGCTTGGTTTCATTCTGTAGATAGGCTTTTAGTATATAGTAGGCAAAATGGATGCCTAAAGGTCCTAGCAATCTCAGTGGAAACAACTTCTCCCCCCGCCCCATAAACAATTTATTTTCCCTTATTAAATATAATTTTAAAAACATGAATTATTACAGGGGCGCCTGGGTGGCTCAGTTAAGTGGCTGACTCTTGATTTCGACTCACATCATGATCTCAGGGTTGTGAGATTCAGCCCCAAGTAGGACTCCATGCCTAGCATGGAGCCCGCTTAAGTTCCTCTCTCTCTCTCTCTCACTCTCTCTCTCTCCTGTGCCCTTTCTCTACTCATGCCCCCTCTCTCTCTCAAAAAAACAAATATAAGTTATTACAAATGTCCAATCTTCAACGTAGTCTGGTTGAGGGACAGAAATACTATAATTGTCTTCCAATAATTTGAAGTTAAGAATATGTATTTTTTCCAGATTTACTTTATTTTCATGAATCTGGGAAGCTGTTGCTATTCTTATAAACATCTTTCTACTGAGTGTCTTAAATTTTTATTCCTTCATATATTTATACCATTTTAATCACCACCCACTCATCAGATTTTTCCTATTATTTTTTTACTAATTAGAAGACTCAAGAAAATCCTTTTTAAAATTGCGTTTGCATTGTCTTCATTTGCCATTGCATTTACTGTAATTAGTGCAATTAATACAAATAATTCAACCAGCATTTATTCCACATCATTTTTTATTATAAACACTGAAATATGGAGGAAATCAGAACACACAAATACTTAAAGCTCCTTTCAAAGCAGTCATGATCTGTTAGAGACAAAAAGGCAAACATACAATTCAGAGAAACTGCAGTGGTCCTCAGGAAGAAAATGAGCAGAAGGCTCTGAAAACCAAGAAAACAGAGACCCATGTTCCTGCTTTCTTAGTGGGAGGTCTCAAGGGCTTCCCTAAGATAGGGCAGAAACAACGCGGGGCAGGTTAATGTGCAGGATTTGATGGGAGAAGGAAGAAGGGGAGTCAAACCTGCCCACCAAGTTTGGAGCATTTGTATATGGAAGGATAGTATGTTTCATCAGAAATAGGAAATCTTGAAGGAAAGACTTTGGGGAGAGGAGATTATGAATTTAGTTAGGCTTTGAAAGGATCCACAGATGGAGGTACCTAGCAGGCATTAGAGAATGTAGGACTGGTTCTAGAAGACAAAAACAGGGTTTAGGATTAGGTGCAAAGAGACACAGAATATGATTAAGTTGGGCAAGGAAAGCAATTGGATAGTAGAATAATAAAATAATCCACTCAGGTAGATCTCAGAGGCATCTAATGTAAGCATAAAAGGAACATTTAGAAAATAAATTGTATGATAGAAGCATATCTGGGCTCATATCCTTTAGCAAGGAGGGATTCTTTTTTAAAAATGTAATTAATTAAATTTATTGATTGATTTACATTTATTTAAACTAAACAAACAAAACCTAAACAGTTCACATACTTCTTTCCCCACTCTTCCACCCCTGCCTCTGGCAACCACCAATCTGTTCTCTATGAGCTTGGTTTTGTTGATGATTGATTCTACATATAAGAGAAATCATACAGTATTTGTCTTTCTCTGTCTGATTTATTTTACTTGGTACAATGCCCTTGAGGTCTATCAATGATGTTGCAAATGGAAGATTTCATTCTTTTTTTTTAAAATGACTGAATAATATTCCATGTTGTATATATATATATATACCTTAATTTCTTTATCCATTTGTCCATCAGTAGGCACTTAGGTTGTTTACACCTTTGGGTATTATAAATAATGCTGCAGGGAACATGGGGATGCATATATCTTTTTGAGTTACTTTTGTTTGGATAACTACTCAGAAGGGATTGCTGGGTCATATGGTAGTTTTATTTTTAATTTTTTGAGAAACCTCTATACTGTTTTCCACAGTGTTTGCATCAGTTTTAATGTTTTTATTTATTTCTGAGAGAGAAAGACAGAGAGAGAAAGAGAGAGAGACATTGTGAGCAGGGGAGGGTCAGAGAGAGAGGAAGATACAGAATCTGAAGGAGGCTCCAGGCTCTGAGCTAGCTGTCAGGACAGAGCCTGATGCGGGGCTTGAACCCACGAACCTTGAGGTCATGACCTGAGCCGAAGTCGGACGCTCAACTGACTGAGCCACCCAGGCGCCCCTTCTTGTCTTTTTGATAGTAGCCCTTCTAACAGGTGTTAGGTGATATCTCATTGTGGTTTTGAGTAGTATTTCCCTGATAATTAATGATGTAGTGCATTTTCTCATGTACTTCTGGGTCATTTGTATGTCTTCTTTGGAAAAGTGTCTAGTCAGATCTTCTGCTTGCCTTTAAATTAATTAATTTTTAAGTGTTTGTTTTTGGTATTGGATTATGTGAGTTTTTATATATTTTAGATATTTGCTCCTTATTAGATATATGATTTGCAGATATTTTCTCCTATTCAGTAGGTTGCCTTTTCATTTTGTTGATGGTTTTCTTTGCTGTGCAGACAATTTTTAGTTTGATGTCATCTCATTTATTTATTTTTGTTTTTGTTGCTTTTGCTTTTCATGTCAGATTAAAAAAAATCATCATCAAGACCTCTGTCAAGAGCTTACAGCCTGTTTTCTTCTAGGAGTCTTATGATGTCAGGTCTTATGCTCAAGGCTTTACTATATTTTGAGTTATTTTTTGTGTGTGGTGTAAAATAAGGGTCCACTTTCATTCTTTTGCATGTGGCTGTCCAGTTTTCCAAACACCATGTGTTGAAAAGACTATCCTTTCCCCATTGTATATTTTTGGCTTCTTTGTTGTAAGTTAGTTGACCAAGTATCTATGAGTTTATTTTTGGTCTCTCTCTTCTGTTCCATTGATTTGTGTCTATTTTCATGTCAATGACATACTGTTTTAATTACTATAGCTTTGTAATACAGTTTGCAATCAAGGAATATGATGCTCTCAGCTTTTCCTTTTTTTTCAAGATTGCTTTGTCTATTTGGAGTCCTTGTGACTCCACATAAATTTTAGGAGTATTTGTTCTATTTATATGAAAAATACCCTTGGAATTTGATAAGGATTGCACTGAATCTGTATATTGCTTTAGGTCGTATGAGCATTTTAACTATTTTAATTTTTCCAATTCATGGGCATGAAATATATTTTCATTTATTTTGTCTTTTTCGGTTTCTTTCATTAATACCTTGTAGTTTTAATATACAGGTCTTTCACTTCCTTGGTTAAATTTACTTCTACATATTTTTTTTTCTGATGCTGTCATAAAAGGGATTGTTTTCTTAATTTCCCCTTCTGATATTTTGTTATTACAGTATACAAATATAACAGAGTTTTGTGTACTGATTTTGTATCCTGCAACTTTAGTGAATTCATTTATTCTAACAGTTTTTGATGGAGTCTTTAGAGTTTTCTATTTATAATATCATGTCATCTGCAAATAGGGACAGATTTACTTTCTCTTTTCCAGTTTGGATGACTTTTATTTCTTTGTCTTGTCTGATTGCTCTGGCTAGCTAGGACTTCCAGTACTGTGTTGAAACAGCTTTTATTTGTAATATCCATATGTTTAAAAATATATTTTATTGATATTCAGGTGTGAAGAGCCGACAGATCAGGAAAGAACTGACATGGAAAAGATATTTTGTTACTCACAGTTCCTAAGAGGAGGGGCATGGCAGGCCATACAAGCACCAGGGCCAGGTAGGAGGTAGAAGGTGTGAGAGGAAAACATGTGCGAAAGACTTTATTGTAGTTTTGATGAGAAAGAATGGGTGACACAAAATAGGCTTAGGATTGGCTATTTGGGATAATTTTAGTGGGTTCTCGGGTGTGGGGACTATCCCAGGTTGTCTGGTCCCTGGCTCGGGGTTTGTTAGGACAGAGGAATATTGGCTTAGCATGAGACAGTTAGAGGAAATCTTTAGAGGGTATAGGTTTTAGATTGGTTGGTTTCTGTATAAAAGGAATGTTCACAGGGGAGTCTAAGAATCAGCTAACTCTGGAAGGGGCAATCAGTGGGGCCCAAGATGCCAGAGCATCAATGATATAGAAAATTTAAAAAATGTAGTTAATATGCCATATTTCAATGTTGGTGAAAATTCTGATTGGCCTTACTTGGGTCATTATGTCTCTGTAGTTTGGGTATGGGTGTGGGATGAAGAATGGTACTGTGATTGACAGCCAACCTGGACCACAGTGTGGGGATCAGGGAGGATGACCTGAAAGAAAGAAATGACCTAAAACAGAAAATGGGGAAGTATGCTGAGAAGCCAAAAATTATAACTACCAGAGTCTACTGTGATGTGCCTTTAGCCATCTTGGTTGAGGTGACCAGTTCAAATGTAACTCCGGGCTTCTAGATTCCAGGCAGATTAGTTTTGTTTAACAGCTCTTGCTGCACAGCATGCACTGCTCCCTGGCGTACTATCTTCCTTTTTTCCTGCTTTTCTACAAACCTATAGAGTTCCTGAAATTTAGTGTCTAAACGTAAACTCATCATTTCTGTTTTCTGATCCCCTTGGCTAAGTACTAGTATTTTCCTCAGTGCCTGCAACAGAACCCTTACCTATTTTTTTTTTTTCACTCTCTTCCTTCTCCTTCTGTCAAATCATCTATCTTCTGAAATCTCTCCTTGATTATCCCTTTCTTACGTATGTTTGCTACTGCCTTTCTAGTTAGGATGTTCATCACCTTTCTAGTCTCTTCTTTTAAATCTGTATTTTCAAATATCGGAAGATTTATCTTACTGGGGAAAGAGCACCTCCAAAATCCTCCAGTTATTTGAACATTACACAGAGAGAATGGTGTGCACATGGCAATGTCTGAAGATCTAAATTCAAGTCACCCCATGTTTCATTTTGCATTTCATCCAAGGTATTTGGTGGCTTAAATGAAAAACTGCATGTTAGAAAAATTTTTATAAACTGTAATGCAGCTCAGGTGATTTGCTTTGCTTCTTTTTCTATACTGTGTGAATTCTGAGTCATTTTTTAATATTTTTTTATTTTTTCTCTCATTTACAGTTTCTTTTTTGTAAAAAATATAATTTATTGTCAAATTGGCTTCCGTACAACACCCAGTGTCTGAGTCATTTTTAAACTCTGATTTTCAGCCTTATCTCCTCTAAGCGAATTCTTCTCTGTTCCACACTTGGACTGAGTTTGTTTCTATCTTTGTATCTTTCTACTGTTCCCAGACCTGAGATGTCCTTCCCTTTGCTTTCCTTTCAGGCAACTAAATCCTAATTATTTTTTCAAGCCTGATAGAAGAAGGTCTGTCTCTTACGAAGTTTTTAAAACTTCAGATCACCCATGTTCTTTTTTTTTTCTTAACAGTTCATTTTTACTGATTTATTTACTCTTTAATTTTTGCTTATCTTTTAGTCTCCACAGTATACTTTATTTTTTATTTTTTAAATGTTTTTTAAGTTTTTTTTTTTTTTTTGAGAGACAGAGTACAAGCGGGGGAGGGGCATAGGCAGAGGGACAGAGGATCCAAAGCAGGCTCTGTGCTAACAGCAGGGATCCTGATGCCGGCTTAAACCCAAGAACTGTGAGATCACAACCTGAGCTCAAGTCAGAAGCTCAACTGACTGAGCCACCCAGGTGCCCTTCCACAGTATATTTTGTACTGCTGAGGGCAAGAATCCTGATTTCACTTCTTTTGTACCATGCATAGTTCTTCTCATGTAGTTTTGAAATAAATAGTTGCTAATTAATTAATTGTTAATTGGGAAAAAGTACTAATCTGCAATAATTGCACTTTGGATATACTTTGCGAACTTCTCTTTTCCCCGTGGGAAGAAATAATTGTGAATTGATTAGACTGACAGATGCTGAAACAATTAGTCCAATTTAACAAACCCTTCTTGAGTTCTGGAACATATGGGCAAGTGCTGAATAAACATTCATTTGTTCACTTTTCCAGTCAACAGATATTTACTGGGTCTTCACTATTTTCTCCACACTGTGTGAGTTACTGGAATACGTGTATACTCATAGACATTCCGATATTGAGAATGCAAACATGAATATGACATGGTCTTCATCTTTAGTCTTCTTTACTTAGGTGACCAATGATGGCACTATTGGATGATTATAAGGCTTTGCAGGGAAGTAAATGACATGCTGAGGACACACAAAGAAAGAAGTAATTAATTCTGACTTGGATAGTACTAGAAAGGATTCACAGAGGAGATAATGTTCAGGAAAAAAATGAAGCATGCAGGGAGGTAGCACTGAAATTCAGATTTGCTTTGTGAAAATTTTGTACTTCACACAATGTGTTGTTAAAAAATTAACATGCCAGAAAGTTTCCACTTCTGGAAAGGTGGAGTAGGTGTACTTTTTCCTGTTTATCCTGATAACTGGGATAAAAACAACTAAGAACTCTTGGGGAAAAATGTATATATAAAACATAAGAAGACTCCGAAAGGTGGAAAGAAGGCAGACTAGCTAGGGACCTTGGGACCTGAGTTCCTTGGGTTTTCTTTTTGCATCATATACCTCCGACTTGGAGCTGAAAAAGCTAGCAACTTAGAAATGCCAGTGAGTACAGACCAAAAAAAATAAATAAATAAGAAAAATAAAAATAAAAAGGAAAGGCCCTAACAAAAACTTGCTCCCTGTAGCCAAAGAACCAGGAAAGGGATAGTCTCTCAAGACAAAATCTTAGAAAGTAACCATTTTACTCCAGTCAGACACTACAGAAAAAAAACCATGGCCGTGGTGTGACCCATACCAACAAAAACTAAGTGGGTAGCTTAGGTCTCTGTCCTCACAAGGCTGTTACAGGGTATTCCAACACCCATGACACCAATACCAGGGTGGTGTCAGGGAAGACTGAGCAGGAAGCCAGGAGTTTCATACCTACCACCCATTAGTGAGCCTCCCCACCCCAAGCCCCACCAGTGGAGTAAGTAAGAGACCATGTGGGGAGCCTGGGCTTGTGGCCCAGGTGGCAGTAATGCACCCCTCCCCTTCCCTGATGGCATGGTCTTAGAGAGACCTAGTGGAAAGCTAGGACTATCACCATTGGCAGCAGCGATGGGACCATCCTACTGCATTGTCAGTGGAGGCCATGTGGGGTGTCTGGAACTCCCATCCTCACTCAGGATTTATAAGGACATTCCTTCTTTGAATGTCAGTGGAAGCCAAATGGGGAACTGAGACCTACCTGCAATGGCAGTGTTGAGGCAGCAGCATCCCCACCCTTTCTCCTTCTGCAATGGTGTCAGAGAAAACTAGCAAAAATACGAGGTTTAAATTATATCCAGAATCTTATAACATAATATAAAAATTCCTTTGTTTCAATTGAAAATCACTTGTTATAATAAAAGAACCAGGGATATCTCAAAATGAATGAAAGAAGATCAATAGATACCAACAGCAAGATGACAGAAATTTTAGAATTATCTGACAACAACTTTAAAATAGCCAAATAAAAATGCTTTAATGAGCAATTACAAACAACTTGAAGCAAATGAAAAAATAGAAAGCCTCAGGAAAGAAATAGAAAATCTCATCAAAGAACAGTAAATATAAAGAAGAATCAAATGGAAATTCTATACCTGAAAAATACTGTAAGCAAAATAAGAATCCCAGTGAATGTGCTCAACAGTAAAATGGAGGGACAAAAGGAAAAACCAGTAAACTGGATGATAGAGCAATCTGACCAACAGAAGAAATAGATGGAAATATATATATATATATATATATATATATATATATATAGACCCACAAGGAGCTGTGGCACTATAAGGAAAGATATAACATTCATATCATCAGAGTCTCAGAAGGAAAGGAGGAAGAAATCAGGGTTGAAAAATAATCCCCAAAGAAATAATGGCTGAAAACTTCGTAACTTTGATAAAGACATAAACCTTGAGATTCAGGAAGCTGAGCAAAGCCCCAGGAGGGGAAGCCCAAAGAGATCTCTGCCAACACACAGCATAATCAAACTTCTGAAAACTAAAGACAAAAATCTTGAAAGCAGCCAGAGAAAAAATGACATCTTACCTATAAAGGAAAAACAATAGAATGAGAGTGGATTTCTCATCAGAATCCAAGGAGGCTGGAAGTTGGTGGCACAGTATTTTTCAGGTACTAAAAGAAAATAACTGTGAACCTGGAATCTTATACCCAGCGAACATGCACTCTAGGAACAAAAGGGAAATCAAGACATTCTCAGGTAAAAGAAAACAACCTTAAGCAGACAAACCCTAAAAGAATGACTAAAAGAATTTGTCTCAGCAAAAAAGAAATGATAAAAGAAGGAGCTTTGGAACATTAGGAAGGAAAGAACATGGTGAGCAAATACATGGGTAAATAAAGTTTGCTTTCTTTTTTTTTCATGAGTTTTCTGAATTGTGTTTGATTGTTGAGGTAAAATTATAATACTCTCTAAATGTGATTCCAAATGTAGGTGGATAAAATATTTAAGAAACATACTATAAACACGGAAAGGTAAAGGGATGTAATAGTGGGTAAGTTTACCATATGTTACTCAAACTGGTAAAATGATGACACCAGTAGACTAAGACGTTTTACATATTTAATGTGATCCATAGAGCAGCCACTAAAAAAGCTATGTAAACAGATATATTTAAAAACACTATAGATAAATCAAAATGGAATTCTAAAACATGTCCAAGTAACCCACAGGCAAGCAGGAAAAACCCCCAGAGAAACAAATAACAGAGAGGAAAATTAGAAAACAAAAAATAAAATAGAAGATGTAAGCTCTAGTATATAAATAATTACATTGAGTAAATGCTATAAATACCCAGTTAAAAAACAGATTGGCGGAGTAGATTAAGAACATACCCAACTCTATGCTGTTTATAAGAAGAAGCTCATTTCAAATATAATAGTATATGAAAGTTAAAAATGAAAGAATGTGAAAACACAAACAGTTGGTTCCCCTTATTTTTAGTAGCTAATTAAGTCATTGTGAACACTGAATTAGTGAATACCGAACTGCTGCTCCTAGGAGAAATAGAGAGTTAGGTTCCTGTGAGCCTCTGTTCACATTTTTGTCAACTGGTCAATACATATTCTTGTTTTATGTGTGTTTCCGTTTAAAGACACGCTATTGCATGTATATTATTGATTCATTAACTTTGAACTCACTGCCAGCAGCACTGTGAGTCCTGTCTGATTCTAGCACACATTTTCTCTATAAGGTGTAACAGCCTTCTTGCTCTTAGGAATTGAAAACAGTACTTTAGCACTATCCTTGAGGCCATTTTAAGCACTGAACTCACTAGCAAAATGCACAAAAATGGGAAAAATGTGGTACTCAATAGATTGTGAGGAGCATATTTGTTCATAGCTTGAGAGTTGGAATAAGAAGGCAGAGTATTGCCTTGTTGGACTTTAGCTGGGAATACGTGCATCAGGCAACTCACTTTGTGCTCTGTGCACGTTCATAAGCGACTCCAAAAATACTGGAAGTACTGATTTTTGGGCTACACATAAATTTTAGTGAGTGGGTAAATTAGCAAATATTGAACCCATAAATATTGAGAACTGACTATCATTATAAAGATTAACCAAAAAAAGAAGAAATAGCTATATTAATATCAGGTAAAGTAAATTTCAAGGCAAAGAAAATTCTCAGAGACAGAGAGAACATTATAGGATAAAAGCGTTAATCCATTAAGAAGACATAGCAATTCTAAATGTGTAGGTACACACACACACACACACACACACACACACACACACAGCTATAAAACCTGCAAAGCAAAAACTGGTCAAAGTGAAAGGAGAAATAGACAAATTCAAAGTCACAGTTGGAGACTTCGATACCTCTTTCTCAACAACCAGGCAGAAGATCAGAAGGTTACGACAAAATTCAACAATACCACCAACAAAAAAGACATAATTAGATATTTATATAACACATCACCCAACAACAGCAGGAAAATGTTCTTTTTAAGTGCCCATGGGGCATTATATCAAGATAGGGCATATCTTAGGCCATAAAACAAACCTCAACAAGTTTAAAATAACTGAACTCCTGCAGAATGTGTTTTTTTTTTTTTACCATAATGACATCAAAGTGGAAATGAATCATAGGAAAATCTATAAACACCTGGAAACTAAACAACACACTTAAGTAATGCACAGGTCAAAGAAGAAGTCTCAAAAGAAATTTTAAAATGACATCAAAGAGAATAAAAGTGAAAATAGGTCAAAATTCATGATACTCAGTTAAAGCAGTGCTAAGAGGAAGATTTATAGTACTAAATGAGTACATTAGGAAAGAGGAAAAGTTTAATATCAATATACATTCCAACATCAAAAACCTAGGAAAATAAAATAAAAATCCAAGAGAAAACTGTGGAAATAAAGAGTTGATACTTTGAAAAGATTAATAAAATTGACAATTCTCTAGCAAGTCTGACAGAAAAATGAGGACACAAATACCAATATCAGGAATGAAGCAGGAAATCGCCAACTTCAGACACCAGGAGCCTAATAAGGGACTACTACAAGCAACTCTACATATATAAATTTGACATTGTAGATGAAACAGACCAATTCCTTGAGAAACATAACTACCACAACTTACTCAACCTGAAATAAATGATTTGAATAGCCTTATAATGATTACAGATATTGAATTTATAATTTAAAAACTGCCAAGAAAGAAATCTCTAGCTACAGATGGTTTCACTAGAGAATTCTACCAAACATTTGAAGAATTAACACCAATTGTATATAATCTAATCCATAAAACAGAAAGGAGGAGAACATTTCCCAATTCACTTTATGAAGATAGTATTACTGTGATGCCAAATGGCAAAAATAGAACAAAAAAAGAGAATTACAGACCAATGTCCCTCATGAATATAGACACAAAAATTCTTAACAAAATATTAGGGAATAGAATTTATCAATATAGAAAAAGAACTATACATAATGACCAAGGGGAGTTTATTCCAGAGCTGCAAGGCTGATTCAGTATTTGAAAATCAGTGCAATCTGCTATATTAGCAGACTAAGAAAAATCACATGATTCTATCAATTGATGCAGTACAAGCATCTGAGAAAACTTAGTAGCCATTCATGATTAAAACTCAGGAAACAGGAATAGAAGGGGGCTAAGAAAAACATCCACAAGAAACCTTCAGCTAACATTTTACTTACAGTGGAAAACAATATTTTTTCCAGAGATCAGAATAAAGTGTGAAGAATTAGCCTACTTGATTTCATGCCTTGTTATAGAGTAATCAAGACTCTGTAGTATTGTTGGAGGAATAGATACATAGATCAGTCAAACAGAGCAGATCTTAGAAATAGATCTATGTAAATGTGTCCAACTAATTTTACACAAAGGTGCCGAAGTGATTTAATTAAGGAAAGACCCTTTTCAACAAATGGTGCTAGAGCATTTGGACACCATCAGCAAAATATGAACCTTGACTTAAGTCTCACACATTATATGAAAATTAACTCAAAATGGATCATGGACTTAAATGTAAAGTGTCAACCTGTAAAACTTTTAGAAAAAGACAAGAAAAGTCTTGAACATCTAGATCTAGGCAAAGAGTTCCTAGACTTGGCACTAAGAGCATGATCCTAAGAAGGAAAAATAACAAATTGGACTAAATCAAAATTTAAAACTTTTGCTCTGTGGAAGGCCCTTTAAAGGGGATGAAAAGACAAAATATAGATTGAGAGAAAATGTTTGCAAGTCACCTAGTTGACACAGGACTGGTATCTAGAATATATAAACTCTCAAAACTTAACAGAAAGCAAGCAGTACAGTTTGAACTTGGATAAAAGACAAGAAGAAACATTTTATTGGGCATGATATGCAGATAGAAAATAAGCACCTGGAAAGACATGCATCATTTTACATTAGGGAAACGCAGACTAAAACCACAATGGGATAGCATTATACACCTATCACAATGGCTATAATAAATAATAACAACAGTAACTACTGGCAAGGATGTAGAGAAAGTGGGTCACCCATACATTGTTGGTGAGAATTTAAAATGCTACAGCCATTCTGGAAAAGAGTTTGACAATTTCTTAAAAAAAACCCAACAATAACCAAAGATGCAACTACCAGGCAATGTAGCATTGCATTCCCTGGGTATATATCCCAGAGACATGAAGATTTATGTTCATACAAAAGCGTATACACTAATGTTTATAGCCCTTGTGCATATAATAGCCCCAAACTCAAAACAACCCAGCTATCTTTTAATAGGTGAAGGGTTGAACAAATTGTGGTATACCCATGTAGTGGAATACTCCTCAACAATAAAAAGCAACAGTTAATAAAGGCAATGACCTAGATGAAAAAAGCCAACCCTAAAGCTATATACTGTTTTATTTTATTTATATAGGATTCTTAAAATGACAAATTATAGAAATGGGGAAGACAGCAGTAGTTGCGAGAATTAAAGGAAGAGGTGGTAGTGGTGAGGCTGTGGATGTAGCTATAAAAGGGCAACAAGAGGGTTGTTTATGTTGATAGAAATGTTCTGTATCTTAACTGTATCAGTGGCAGTATTCTGGATCTGACATTGTACCATAGTTTTGTAAGATATTGCATTGGGGAAAAATGGGTAGAGGGAACATGGGATCGCTCTATCTTTCTTGTAACTGCAAGTGAATCTACAAGTATCTCAAAAAATGTAATTTAGGGGCGCCTGTGTGGCTCAGTCGGTTGAGCGTATGACTTTGGCTCAGGTCATGGTCTCACGGTTTGTGGGTTCAAGCCCCGCATCGGGCTCTGTGCTGACAGCTCAGAGCCTGGTGCCTGTTTCAGATTCTGTGCCTCCCTCTCTCTCTGATCCTCCCCTGCTCATGCTGTCTCTCTCTCTCTCTCAAAAATAAATAAAATATTTTAAAAAAAAGTATAATTAAAAAAAAACCTGAATATACTTTAGTGTAGTTCCCTTACCTGTTGTTGATAATCTTAAATCTTTTTGTCAACCAATGATACACTGGTCTACAAATATCTATTCTGAACTTCTGCATTACATTTAGCGTTATGGTGGCTGGAACTACTAGGAGTACAGAATATTATATTGTTAGGTGTATAGAAGCATACAATTTACAGTCCATACAAACTAAAGAGAGAGAGAGAGAGAGAGAGAGAGAGTGTGTGTGTGTGTGTGTGTGTGTGTGTGTGAAAAGCATGTGCAACTATAAGGGAGTGGACATAACTCTCTTCTTTAAATATTTCTGATGTTTCATTGTAAATTGTAAGAGCTATAGCACAAAGTGGTACTTGTAATCCTATTCAGCTCTTAACTCTCCGAGAAGAAATCCTTCCTCAGGATACATAGCCTCACTACAGTACTAACCATTGTATTTTCGAATCCATGTGAATTATGCAAAACAAAAGAAAAACAAATGGCCCAGCTAAAGTTTGGCAGCTGCAGTAAGGAACCTATCAATTTGAGGTTTGTTGTAATGGATTATATTTAAAAGAACATTCTTCCAAGTAATTCTAGTGCTTGGGATGAATGAAGAATCATGTGAAGAATCTGCAACTCATCTCTAAAAATTGGGAAAAAGAATAAAATTCTTGCCAACTTTTCCTTGGTTTGTACTTATGTAATATATGTGTGTTTAGCATTTTAAATTCTTTCCTAATTATTAGTTCATTTGCCTGTAGAATCTCTTTAGTTAACAACTGTTTTCACAACTAAATTTTAACTAGAATAACAATTCATGTATATGTTTTTCAGGGACCCGGCAGAAAAATAGATCCTATCAGATCTCATGGTCTAAAGGAATTCCTACAGATTTAGGTGAAATAGATGAAGATTTCTGTCTTTATAGAGTCAGGTAATTGTCTTTCTATGCAGTATCCAATACAGGCTTACTGTGTGATCAAAATGAAACCATGAAAGCAACAAGGCGAAAGTAAAGCTTCATGGTGTCTGAGACCATTTGTGAAGCTGCTGTATTCAGATCACAGAGCAGGTAGTTAGCACCTGCTGAGTGCCTGCATGGCCGGGCACCACTGCACCCTCCACGACTATCAGACCAGTGGCTTCTGGGGTCACGTGGTATGCAGCCTGGTTCGATGCAGCAGCCTGGGCAGTTCCCGTGTTGTCCGTGCTCTAGGGACCAGGGAAACCGCAGTGAACACGACACATGGAAACTCCTGCCTTCGTGGAGTTTTCATTCAAGACAGAAATAAGGACAATAAGCTAAGTGGATAAGTGAATTTTATAGTATGTTTGGAAGTGACATGTTCTGTGCTGAAAAATAAAACAAGGAAGGAGGAAAAAGACTGCTAGAATTAGGGGGAAGGTCATCGCAAGTTTGAACAGGGTTGTCAAGGAAAGATTCACAGAGAAGTGAATTTTGAGCAAAGCCTTGAAGGCACTCTGTTCCCTCCGGGTAAGAGTGTACAGGCAGAGGGAACAGTTAGTACAGAGGTTTTTAGGTGGGAACACTGCATGTCAGCATGGAGGCCAGAGTGACTGGAGCAGAGGGAGGGAATAGTGGACCTGAGGTCTGCACGTAGCAGGGGCCTTGCAGGCCACCCTGTGTGTGGAAGCTCTTACTCTGAGCAAGACGGGGATCACTCTGAGGCCTCTAAGCAGGGGAACGACATAATTTGAGCAGATAACTTTGGTATGAGCACTACAGTGCCCTGCTAGCTAGGAAGCAGCTCAAATACCATATTGAAGCAATTCCAATAGAATGCTAAGTTAGGGTTGCGGTTAGGAGAAAGCAAGGTTAGAGTGAAAAAGCCCTAATACCTCGACAAGGCATTTATTTTCTTTCTTTTCCCTTCCCTTCCCTTCCCTCTTCCCTTCCCTTCCCTTCCCTTCCCTTCCCTCTTCCCTTCCCTTCCCTTCCCTTCCCTTCCCTTCCCTTCCCTTCTTCCCTTCCCTTCCTCTTCTTTTCAGTAGGCTCCATACCCAGATGAACATGGGTCTTGAACTCAAGACCTGAGCCAAGGCTGGACGCTTAACTGATTGAGGCACCCAGGCACCCCACCTTGACAAGACCTTTCTATTACTTTTAAGAAAGTGGAGGTAGTAGCATGGAAGATCTAGTCTTGTAATACATACAGTCTTACTTCTAAAATACTTGTTGGACAAAAGCAATGAAACTGATCACAGGACGTCTATTTTAGTAGGTGATGTGCTATATCTACCATTAGCATGTATCTTAAAATTTTGAGCTTCACAGAATAGCTAAAGCTGGTGTTGCAGCTTGGGGTTTCTCCCACTGAGAAAACCAGCTGGAAGCGGAAAAGTTCCCAAAGAGGAAGGGAGTCTGAGAAGTAGACAGGACAGAAATATGTATATTTTCTGAGTTTTCTGCCCTTTTCTTGATGATGTGCTTTAAACACTTCTGTGGGTTTATTGAGACTTTAATAAATACACTTATTAAAGTCAGATCTACATAGCTGAATAGTGTAATTTTGCAGTCTGTTATGTCTAAGGCCTCATGACCTGGATAAATTTTTATATCACGCTGAATTGGTGTTACTAAGGGTATAAATTTCCTTAAGAAATTCTTGTGTAGATTTTAAAATAATGAATAAAATAACACAACACACCTGGCTAAGAATTACTACATTAGATTCACATTTCTCTAGATGAAGGTCTGTCAGCACATTCATTATAGGCACATCTTTTCAGGTTGAAACTTGGCATAGCAGATCTCAAGAAGAAAGAGATTCAAGTAAAACATGAATGAAATCTTTCTTTTCTTTTGTTTGAAGGAGACATTCCCTTCATATCCTGATACAGCTCCATCCCACAAAACTTTGGGAATCTTGATTTTTGTTTTGTTTTTAGAAAAATAAGAAGTGCCTTTGAAAAACAGTTTATCTTTGGATGTAAATATAGGAAAAGACCCTTTTGATGTTTGGCAACAGTTTTGCAGTTTTGCTTAAGAACAGAAATGATTACAAGGACTTTTTAACAAGAGCCAGTGTTGTCTATTTTTTTCCCCTTTCTGGAGATCATATTCACACTGAAAATCACCACTGATACCTTTAAAGGTGTAATTTATCCTGCCTGTCTCCTGGAACAAAACAAGAATTCCCACAAAGGCGACACCCTCTTTTGAAGAATAAACACTAAGGGCATATTTGTTGAGAATTTGAGAAGATATAGGAGTCAGATAAAAGAAAGTGTATCAAAAAACCTTTACAATCTTTATAGTTTTGAGGTTATATGTGCAAGTGAGATGTCACTCAAAAGAGGTGTATAGTAAAATGTAGTTTCTCTCTTCTTCCTTGAACTAAGCCACTGGATTTCTCTCCACCAAGCCACCTCTCCTTCTTGGAGGCATCTCATGTTGTCAGTGTCTTATGTACTCTTCAAGAGAGAGCATATTCTTTTTTGTGTGTGGTTAAAAGGTAGGTTACTATACATTTTGTTCTGCATCTTATTTTGTTCTTCTAGCATTTCATCTTGGAAGCCGTTCAATATTTGTTCATAGACAGCACTTGATTTCTAATAGCTTCATGTTCTACCTTACAGATGCATCATAAATTACTTAGTCTATGATAGGCTACAGAGGGCATATAGGCTTTTTCAGACTTTTGCTATTAAAAACAATGTAACAGTGAAGATTTTTGTATGTAGAGCAATTTTTCTTATTATACGTGTAGGAGAATTTCTAGAAGAGGAATTTTTGTATTGAAAAGTATATACGTGTTTGTGGACTACTCTCCATAGAAATTGTAGACTCCCAGCAGCAATATCTACTTCCCTCTCTGCTGTCACCACAGTACGTACCAAACCTTACGGTCTTTAGCAGTCTGATGGAGGGAAATGGTACCCTGGTTTAATTTGCATTTCTATCATGAGTGATGTTGAGAGCATCTTTTCCTAAGTTTAAGAGTCATTTGTATTTTCTGTGAACTGTCTGTTCATATCCTTTGTCTCTCTTTTTAAAGCATTATTGATCCTTTCTTACTGATTCGTGATAGTTCTTCATACATTTATGAAGTTAGCCCAGTATTTTATGATTTATAAATATTTTTCTTAGTTTCTTAGTGATTTAGCCTTTGACATTTTTTGTTCTTTTGCTATGAAGAATTTTTTATTTCTATTTACATAAATCAAATTTATCAATCTTCTATGGATTCTGAGTTCTGTGCTGTAACTAGAAAAACTGTTGCCACTCTGAAATTATTTTTTAAAAATCTTCTTGTTTTCTTATAATATTTTAAGAATTTTCACATTGGAGTGCCTGGGTGGCTCAGTTGGTTAAGCGTCTGACTTCGGCTCAGGTCATGATCTCGAGGTTCATGACTTTGAGCCCTGCATTCGGCTCTATGCTGACAGCTCAGGTCCTGGAGTCTGCTTCAGATTCTGTGTCTCCCTCTCTCTTTCTGCCTCTCCCCTGCTTATGCTCTGTCTCTTTCTCTCTCTCAAAAATAAATAAACCTTTAAAAAATAAAGATTTTTCACATTTAAATCTTTGATCTATCTGGGATTTATTTTGGTGTAAGGTATGATACAGAGATCCAACTTAGTTTTTTTCCCCCCACTTAGTTAATGAGGTTTTTTGTTTTCATACTACTTGTTGAATAGTTCATTTTATCTCCATGGGATTCAAGTTTGTTTATTACATTTAAAATTTCTAACTGTATTTAAATCTGTTTCTGTTTATCAGAAATTTACTCTGTTTATCATTGATCTTTTTGTTCACAAATTGGGAACTCATCATATTAAATATTATAGCTTTCTAAGATGTTTTAATAGTTTGCAGTGCTAATCCTTGATCATTTGTCTTCTTTTTCAGAATGTGCCTGGTTATTCTTGCTTATTTTTCTTGTGAACTTCAGAACCAATTTGTCTAGTTTCAGACAGTGCAAGTGTGTGTGTGTGTGTGTGTGTGTGTGTGTGTGTGTGTGTGTGTGTGATCATGTTCAGTTTATAGATAAAAATTTAGGGAGAACTGACATCTTTAATATGAGTAATTTTCTTATTTTTGAACATATTTCATTTTCTCATTTGTTAAATTCTTGTGTGTCCTTCAGTAATACTAAGAGTTTTCTTCATATATAATTATATTTATTTCTTGTTATACATTTTTTAGCTATTTTATAAACTTTGGTTGCTATTTTTTTAAATGTTTATTTATTTTTGAGAGAGAGAGTAAAAGAGGGAGCATGTGCCTGAGCGTGGGAGGGGCAGAGAGTGAAGGGGACAGAGAATCTGAAGTGTGCCCAGCACTGACAGCAGAGAGCCCAACGTGGGGATTGAACTCACAAACCATGAGATCATTACTGAGCCAAAGTCAGATGCTCAACTGACTGAGCCACTCAGGCACCCCTTGTTTGCTATTTTAAATGTAATCTACTAATCCTTTATATCCGGTATGGGTTTTGTTTGTATTTATATACAGTAGCAATGTCACTATGCTTATATTCATCCACTTTAATTTATTCTCTTATTGATTGTAGTTTCTCAGTTGATTCTCTTGTGTTGTCCAGGTAAATAGTTATATTGTCTGAAAATGATAATTTTACAATATCCTTTAAAATGTTACCCCTGTTGTTTATTGTCTAATATTACCAGGGAATTCATGGTGGTCATAGTGGACATTTTTATCTTCAACTTGACTTTAATAGGAATACTAATAGTGTTTCTATTAGGTACAATATGATGGTTTTTGAAATGCGGTAAGGATCTTTTATGCTTAGAGAGAATCCATTTATTCTTAGCATAGTATATGATAAAAATTTTTGTCAAAAAGGATGTTGAATGTTGTCAAAAGCCTTATTTCATAATTTCAATTTATTTCATAATGGAGATGGTCATTTAATTTTTTGGTTGTACTTTTCTCTATGGTATCTATATTGGGGTTTGTACCTTCATAAAGATAATTTTGAGGATTTCTTTTTTCTATGCTCTAAAACACTTTGAATGGCAGTGGGGTTACCTGTTAAGGATTTGGCAAGATTTCTCTTTCGAAACCAACTGTGTGCTAAACTATTTTGATCAGAATAAATGACAATTTGTCCTACTTTTTCTATGGACATTGATCTGTTAAATTTTCAATTTCATCTGGGGTGAGATTTCTTAGAAAATAATCCATTTCATCATAGTTCTCAAATTTACTAACAATGAATGAGCAAAGAGGTGTTTTAGGATTCTTTTAATTTCTTCTGTTTCTGTGATTTTCTCCCTCACCTTTATTTATTTCCTTCTAAAGAAATTAAGCAAGCTAAAGGTTTTCTTTTCTATTTCCCCTCTCCTTCCATCCATGAAACTGTCCTTTGATTTATTTATTACTTCTTGTGTGTTCTGCTTTTCTAATTCATTAATTTCAAATTTATGCCTATTAATTTCTATTTTATTTTTAATTTAATATTTCTATTCAAATATAATTAACACTCAGTGTTATATTAATTCCAAGTGTACAATATAGTGATTCAACAATGCCATATATTTCCTGGTGTTCATCAAGTAAGTGTGCTCTTAACCCTCTATCTATTTTACCCGTCCACCCCCTATTTCTGGCAGCGATGTTTGTTCTCTGTATTTAAGAGTTTGATTCTTTGTCTCTTTTTTCTTTGTTTATTTGTTTTGTGTTTTTTGAATTCCACATATGAGCAAATCATATGGTATTGGTATTTGTACGATACATGTCTTTGTCTTGGTATTTAGTTTGTCTTTCTCTGACTTCAATTAGCATTATACCTTCTATGTCCATCCATGTTGTTGCAAGTGGCAACATTTCATTCTTTTATATGGCTGAGTAATATTTCATTGCAAATATATGCCACATCTTCCTTATGCACTTATTGATTTGTGGACACTGGATTGCTTCCATATCTTGGCCATTGTAAATAATGCTGCAAGAAAACATAGGGGTGCATACATCTTTTCGAATTAGTGTTTTTGTTTCCTTTGGGTAAATACCCCAGTAGTGGAATTAGTGAATCATGTGGTAATTTTATTTTTAATTTTTTTGAGGAACCTCTATACTGTTTTCCACAGTGGCTATGCCAGTTTGCATTCCCACCAACCATGCCCAAGAGTTCCTTTATTCCCACATTCTCGCCAGCACTTGTTATTTCTTGTGTTTTTGATTTTAGCCATTTTGACAGGTACAAAGCGATCTCTCATTGTGGTTTTAATTTACATTTCTCTGATGATGGGTGATGTGGAGGATCTTTTCATGTGTCTGTTGGCCATCTGTGTGTCTTCTTTGAAGAGATGTCTATTCAGGTCCTCTGCCCATTTTTATTTGTATTATTATTATTTTTTTATGTTGAACTATAAGTTTTTTCTTATATATTTTAGATATTAACCCTTTAACAGATATATCATTTAAAAATATGTCCTCCCATTCAGGAGGTTGCGTTTTTGTTTTATAGATGGTTTCCTTCACTGTACAAAAGCTTTTTATTTTGCTGTGGGCCGATAGTTTAAATTTTGCTTTTGTTTCCCTTGTCCAAGAAGACATATCTAGAAAAATGTTCCTATGGCCAGTGTCAAAGAACTTATTGCCTATGTTTTTTTCTAGGAATTTTATGGTTTCAAGTCTCATATCTAGGTCTTTAATCCAGTTTGAGTTTATTTTTGTGTATGGTGTAAGAAAGTGGTCCAGTTTCATTTTTTGCGTGTAGCTGTCCGGTTTTCCCAGTACCCTTATTAATTTCTTACTTTTGTTATCCCTTTATTTTATTTTAACTTGAGTTGACTGCTTAAATCCTACCTTTCATTCTTGATATTTTTAGCCACATCCCCTAGATAATAGTCATCATGTCTTTCTATATAGTTAAAAAATCTATATATTGCTTTTCTTTATCATTATCTTCTAGATATCCTGCACTTTCAGTTTTGATTTCTTTTTTCTTTGATGTAGAAGTTAACAGAACTTGAAAATATCCTGATGGTAGAGCTTTTTTGTTTCCTAGTTTTGTTATTTTAAGTTTTATTGCATTATGATCACACATGTGTATATTCCTACTCCAGTTTTGGAATTTGCTGAAGGTTTCTTTGTTCCCAAATAGTCAGTGTGGTGAATTTACCAGTGGATCTTGGAAAGAAGGTATATTCTCTATTTTCAGAGTATATTACTTAGGAATACCTTATTTTACTTATATTTTGTTTATCCTGTATGTTTGTATTTTGTAGATTTTGTATATTTTTTATGGATGCTTGCTGTGCTATACGGTGGAAGAAAAGAGTTAAAGTTTCCTATTGCTGAGATTTTATTTCCCAGATTAAAACTTGTGTTTTTGGTAGTCTTTTTAAAGCAGATAGTGCTGTTATGGGGACTTAGATATTCATAACAACTAGTCATCATTTTAGCCTGTACACTTTAATATCATAAGGCGTCTTTTTTTTAGTGTTTTATTTATTTATTTATTTATTTATTTGAGAGCAAGAGTGAGTGAGGGAGGGGCAGAGAGAGAAGAAGACACAGGATCTTCTGTCTGTGTTGGCAGCTGAGGTCCTGCTGCAGGCCTCAAACTCATGAACTGTGAGATCATGACCTGAGCCGAAGTCAAATGAACCACTCAGGGGCTCTGGTCCTTTTTCATTTAATGCATTTTACTCTGCATTCAAACTCATCTGATATTAATATCATGACCCTTTTGTTGTTGTGGGGGTGCTGATGGTGGTGGGTTTTTTTTGTTGTTATTGTTTTTTGTTCGCTTTTGTTTTGTTTTGTTTTTTGCTATTTTCACCTTTGCCTTTTATTTTCAGCCTTCCTGAGTTACTGAATCTAAGATGTTCCTCTTCTGTGCAGCAGATAGTTGGATTTTGCTTTGAGATTCAGTCTAAGAGCCTTTTCTCTTAATACGTATGTTTAGACCATGTGTATTTATGGCAATGAATGGTTGGTTTTAGCTTTGTCATCATACCTTTGTTGCTAATGTTGTTAAATTCACAGCATGTGCTATATTTCTGCTTTGTATGGTATGTGTAATTTTTGGTAATTTGGAAGATTTGTATTTTTGTTTTAGCGGTTATCCTTATAACTGTATCTTTACATAGAACTGTGCAGCACTGGGGAACTTGGAAACTTCCACTTCTTCCTACTACCCTCACCCCAAAATTGATGATATTGTGTTCTTCAACATATCTCTTTACATTTGAATATACACATAATTCTAACACTTGATTTATCAGTTTTAAGTGACACTTTAAAAAAATTTTTTTTATGTTTACTTTTGAGAGAGAGAGACAGACAGAGTGAGAGCAGGGGAAGGGCAGAGAAAGAGGGAGGCACAGAATCCAAAGCAGACTCCAGGCTCTGAGCTGTCAGCACAGAGCCCGATGTGGGGCCCAAACCTACAGACCATAAGATCATGACCTGAGCCAAAGTCAGATGCTTAACTGACTGAGCCACACAGGTGCCCCGTAAGGGAAGTGACACTTTTGATCTCAAGTGTATCAGTTAGAATATTTTCATCAGGAACTGATTATAAACTCATTAGTTGCTTAACCAATGAAGACATATGATATCTCAGTAATAAGAACTCAAGGAGTAGGATGGTCCTAGTGTCTCAACAGTGTCATGAGGGCCCAGATTTTTCTGTTTCTTTCACTTTGCCATCCTCAGCAGGTAGGCTTTTATCTTCATGGTTGTCTTTTCTTGGTTGCATTTATAGGCATAAATTTGCTATATAGGTGTGGCAAGAGATAGGTAAGTGCTGTTTTGTTTTCTTATATTTCTTTCTTCTTTTTGTTCTGGAGCAAATTGTAAAGCTTTATTGAAAGAATTTAAGCCAAATTATTAATATAACAAAACACATCTGTGGCTTCAGCTTGTCTTCTTTTTAACCTAATGATTATCCATCACCTGCTTCTGGGATTTTAGCAGGTAGTAGGTTAGGTAGAGTCTTCCCTTTCACATCAGGGCCATATCCATCCTCATGCTTATCCCATTGTTTCCAGACCCATATCCAGGCTCTCAGTTTCCAGTTCAGGTTCTTGACCCATAGGTATTCCTTCTTCTCTCTCTTGTCCATGCTCAAAATCTGGAATCTCAGTCGTTGGTTCCTCTTGTTGTGATGGTTGGTGGTTTTTTTTTTCTCACCTGGTTGCTGAGCAACAGGGGTTCATCCAACTTAGAACATTCTTTATGGGCCAATCAGGCAATTAGAGATGAAATTAAAAAGTATATGGAAACAAATGAAAATGAAAACACAACAATTCAAAATCTATGAGATGCGGCAAAGGCAGTTCTAAGAGTAAAGTACATTGCTCTCCAGGCCTATTTCAAGAGATTAGAAAAAGCACAAGTCCAAAATCGAACAGCTCACCTAAAGGAACTAGAGGCAGAGCAACAAGAACGCCCTAAACCCAGTAGAAGAAGAGAAATAGTAAAAATTAGAGTAGAAATAAACAACATAGAGACCAAAGAAACAATTGAACAGATCAATGAAACCAAGAGTTGGTTTTTTGAAAAAGTAAACAAAATTGACAAACCTCTAGCCAGGCTTATCAAAAAGAAAAGAGAGAGCACCCAAATAGACAAAATTAGGAATGAAAATGGACTTATTACAACCAACCCCTCAGAAATACAAGCAATTATCAGGGAATACTATGAAAAATTATATGCCAACAAATTGGACAACTTAGAAGAAATGGACAAATTCCTAAACACACACTCACTACCAAAATTCACACGGGAAGAAATAGAAAACCTGAACAGACCCATAACGAGTGAAGAAATCGAATCAGTGATCAAAAATCTCCCAACAAATAAGAGCCCTGGACCTGATGGTTTCCCTGGGGAATTCTACCAGACATTTAAAACAGAATTAATCCCAATTCTTCTCAAGCTATTCCAAAAAATAGAAGTCGAAGGAAAACTCCCGGACTCATTTTATGAAGCCAGCATCACTCTGATTCCCAAGCCAGACAGAGATCCAGCAAAAAAAGAGAACTATAGGCCAATATCCTTGATGAATACGGATGCAAAAATTCTCAACAAGATCCTTGCAAATCGAATCCAGCAGCATATCAAAAGAATCATCCACCAAGATCAAGTGGGATTCATTCCTGGGTTACAGGGCTGGTTCAACATTCGCAAATCAATCAATGTGATCCATCATATCAATAAAAGAAAAGATAAAAACCATATGATCCTGTCAATAGATGCAGAAAAAGCATTTGACAAAATACAGCATCCCTTCTTAATAAAGACTCTCGAGAAAGTTGGGATAGAAGGAACCTACTTAAACATCATCAAAGCCATCTATGAGAAGCCTTCAGCTAACATCATCCTCAACGGGGAAAAACTGAGAGCTTTCCCCCTGAGATCAGGAACACGACAGGGATGTCCACTCTCACCACTGTTGTTTAACATAGTGCTGGAAGTCCTAGCATCAGCCATCAGACAACAAAAGGAAATCAAAGGCATCAGAATTGGCAAAGAGGAAGTCAAACTTTCACTCTTCGCAGATGACATGATACTCTACATAGAAAACCCGACAGACTCCACCAGAAGCCTACTAGAACTGATCCAAGAATTCAGCCAAGTTGCAGGGTACAAAATCAACGTACAGAAATCGGTTGCATTTTTATACACCAATAATGAAGCAACAGAAAGAGAAATCAAGAAACTGATCCCATTCACAATTGCACAAAAAACCATAAAATACCTCGGAATAAACCTAACCAAGGATACAAGAGATCTGTATGATGAAAACTATAGAAAACTTATGAAGGAAATTGAAGAAGACACAAAGAAATGGAAAAACATTCCATGCTCATGGATAGGAAGAATAAATATAGTTAAGATGTCATTACTACCTAAAGCACTCTACACATTCAATGCAATTCCAATCAAAATTGCACCAGCATACTTCTCAAAACTAGAACAAACTATCCAAAAATTTGTATGGAACCACAAAAGACCCCGAATAGCCAAAGTAATACTGAAAAATAAAACCAAAACGGGAGGTATCACCATCCCAGACTTCAGCCTCTACTACAAAGCTGTCATCCTCAAGACAGTATGGTATTGGCACAAAAACAGACACATAGACCAATGGAACAGAATTGAGAACTCAGAAGTGGACCCAAAAGTATACAGCCAACTGATCTTTGACAAAGCAGGAAAGAATATCCAATGGAAAAAAGACAGCCTTTTTAACAGATGGTGTTGGGAGAACTGGACAGCAACATGCAGAAGAATGAAACTAGATCATTTTCTCACACCATGCACAAAAATCAACTCAAAATGGATAAAGGACCTGAACGTGAGACAGGAAACTATCAACACCCTAGAGGAGAAAGCAGGAAACAACCTCCTTGACCTCCACCGCAGCAACTTCTTACTTGACACATCCCCAAAAGCAAGGGAATCAAGAGCAAAAATAAACTGTTGGGACCTCATCAAGATTAAAAGCTTCTGCACAGCCAAGGAAACAACCCAGAAAATTAATAGGCAACCAACGGAATGGGAAAAGATAGTTGCAAATGACATATCAGATAAAGGGTTAATATCCAGAATCTATAAGGAACTCACCAAACTACACGCCCGAAAAACAAACAACCCAGTGAAGAAATGGGCAGAAGACATGAACAGACACTTCTCCAAAGAGGACATCCAGATGGCCAACAGACACATGAAACGATGCTCAGCATCCCTCCTCATCAGGGAAATACAAATCAAAACCACACTGAGATACCACCTCACGCCAGTCAGAGTGGCTAAAATGAGCAAATCAGAGAACTCTAGATGCTGGCGAGGATGTGGAGAAACGGGCACCCTCCTACACTGTTGGTGGGAATGTAAACTGGTACAGCCCCTCTGGAAAACAGTGTGGAGGTTCCTCAGGAAACTAACAATAGAACTCCCTTATGACCCAGCAATAGCACTGCTAGGAATTTACCCAAGGGATACAGAAATGCTGAGGCATAGGAGCACATGTACCCCAATGTTCATAGCAGCACTCTCCACAATAGCTAAAACATGGAAAGAGCCTAAGTGTCCATCAACAGATGAATGGATCAAGAAGATGTGGTTTATCTATACCATGGAATACTACATGGCAATGAGAAACAATGAAATCTGGCCATGTGTAGCAACATGGATGGACCTTGAGGGTGTTATGCTGAGCGAAATAAGTCAGGCAGAGAAGGACAAATATCCTATGTTTGCACATATAGCAGGATTAGGAGGAACTTGACGGAGGAACAATGGGGAGAAGAAGGGGGGAAATGGTGGGGGAAAGGGAGGGAGGCAAACCGTGAGAGACTGTTGAATGCTGACAAAAACTGAGGACTGATGGATGTGGGAGGGAGGAGGGATGGGCATGGAGGAGGGCACTTGTGGGGATGAGCACTGGGTGTTATGTGGAAACTAATTTGACAATAAACTATTTGTAAAAAAAAAAAAAAAACTTAGAAGATTCTTTTTCATCTCCCCTTCATCTAAATCTTGATCTGACTCGTACACTCATATTTAGCAACTAAAACTCCTGATCAAGCCTCAGACAGTGACAAAGAATCCAGACAGTACGATGTGACCTGCATAGCCCGGCATCCAGAACACATTCTAATATTTCTTCATAAGAGCAAGGAAACAAATATCCTCTCATGTCTCATTGGCCAGAGTTGAATCACATGTTCATACTAAATTCACTTACTTTGTGGGAAATAGATTTACCAAGACTGGCTGAGACTGATCAGGGATCATTCCCTAGAGTTGGGGAGCGCGTCCTCGCTCTACCAACAAAAAAGCAGGGAAAGATTAGTGTAGGATCCCCTTGGTATCTGTTGTCCCTGCCTCTATAGATGAGGAAATCAGCAAAACTATACTCCTCCTCCTCCTCCTCCTCCTCCTCCTCCTCCTCCTCCTCTCTTGTATCCTTGCTCTCTCAACTTTTGCTAATTATACATTGCTAAATGTTAGGGCTTATAATATAGCCAATTCTTGTTTTTGAGAGGTATTCATTTATTATTTTGATTTCAATATAGTTAGCATATATTTTTTGTTATATTAGTTTCAGATGTACAATATAGTAATTCAACAATTCTATATGTTACTCAGTGCTCATCAGGATACGTGTACTCTTAATCCCCTTCACCTGTTTCATCCACCTCCCACCCACCTCCCTTTTGGTTACAAGCAGTTTTTTTCTTTGTAGTTAAGAGTATGTTTTTTGTTTGTTCATTTGTTTTGTTTCTTCAGTTCCACCTATGAGTGAAATCATATAGTATTTGTCTTTCTCTGACTTCTTTTGCTTAGCATTATACTCTCTCAGTCTGTCTATGCTGTTGCAAATGGCAAGATTTCATTATTTTATTGCTGAATAATATTCCATTGTATATTATATACCACGATAGACACGTGAAAAGATGCTCAACATCACTCATTGTCAGGGAAACAGAAATCAACACTACAATGAGATATTGTCTCACACCTGTCAGGATGGCTATAATAAAAAACACGAGAAACAACAAACGTTGGTGGGGATGTAGAGAAAAAGGAACCCTCTTGCACTATTGATGGAAATGTGAATTGGTGCAGCCACTGACAAAAACAATAGGGAGTTTCCTCAAAAAATTAAAAAAGAACTATCACATAATCCAGTAATCACACTACTTTGTATTTACCCAAGAATTTGAAAACACTAATTTGAAAGGATTATATGCACTCCTATGTTTATTGCAGCATTATTTGCAATAGCCAAATTATGGAATCAGCTCAAGTGTCTATCAATAGATGAATGGATAAAGAAGATGTGGTATATATAACATATCCGTTCCATCCTCCTATAACCATTTTGGCCTTACAATTCATTGTACTATGAATTTAGTACTAGAATTTTTTCATCCATTTCTTGATTGGCTGAAGATAATGTACTAGCAGTTTCTTCCAAGTTAAAGGGGAGGGAGGGAATAAAATTCTTTGGGTTCTTGCATGCTCAAAAGATGTTTGCCAGCTGTCATTATACTCACACAACTCTTTTATTAGATATAAAATACTTGGTCCTAAAGTATTTCTTTGAGAATTTTTCCCTACACAGGGAAAAACTTATGGATTTACTCCTATTCCATTGTTTTGATTGTGCTGTGTAGAGATACCAGTTATGTGTATGTTTGATTCGCATTTTCTAACGTTCATGCACATCATTTTGCTATAATTACTTAAAAAATTTAGTTTTGCTATAATCTCTTTTAACTCAGTTGTTTACATTTTATTCTGACTTGTTTTCTTATTTGTGTCATTCATGATCCTTACTTTGTTTTCAGAAATATTTAGTTTCTTTTGGTTGTCTCTAATGTTGATCTTCCTTCCTCTGAAGGTATTATTATTTTTCTCTTTTGTTCATGCATCTTGCTGATGTATAAGTCATCTCTTTCTTTTTTTTTAATGTTTTATTTATTTCTGAGAGAGGCAGCATGAGCAGGAGAGGGTCAGAGAGAGAGGGAGGCACAGTATCGGAAGCAGTCTCCAGGCTCTGAGCTAGCTGTCAGCACAGAGCCCAATGCAGGGCTTGAACCCACGAACTGTGAGATCATGACCTGAGCCGAAGTCAGACGCTTAACCAACTGAGCCATCCAGGTGTCCCCAAATCATCTTTTTTTTTTTTTTAATTTTAATGTTTTATTTATTTCTGAGAGAGAGAGAGAGAGAGACAGCATGAGTAAAGAAGGGTCAGAGAGAGAGGGAGTGACTGACTCTGAAACAGGCTCCAGGCTCTGAGCTAGCTGTCAGCACAGAGCCCAATGCAGGGCTTGAACCCACGAACTGTGAGATCATGACCTGAGCCGAAGTCAGACGCTTAACCGACTGAGCCACCCATCTGCCTTCTTCTTCTTTTTTTTTTTTTAATATTTTTATTTATTTCTAGGAGAGAGAGAGAGAGAGACAGCGTGAGCAGGGGAGGGTCAGAGAGAGAGGGAGTCACAGACTGAAACAGGCTCCAGGCTCTGAGCTGGCAGTCAGCACAGAGCCCGACGCGGGGCTCGAACCCAGGAACCGCTGAGTTCATGACCCAAGCGAAAGTCAGACGCTTAACCGACTAAGCCACCCAGGCGCCACCCCCAGGTGCCTTCTAAGTCATCTCTTTCTATTGCCTCACTTTATTTTATTTGAGCACTTGTATATTTACATTAAATTTTTGTTTCATAGAGGCATTTGCTTATTTTTTATTTCATGGCATTGTGTTTTGCTACAATTTTCATCTGTTCTGTGGCAATATTTTTTGTATGCCTCCTCTTTTCTCCGTTTCTTTTTTTTCTCTTTTTGTGGTTTGTATATAATTTTTTCCCCCTTTTAGGTGTTGCCTTAAATGAGGCATGCTTTTCCTTGATAAGCTATTTGTTTGAGGTGTGTAGGGGACAAGGATCAATGCTTCATTCCAGGCTAAATAACAGTTGTCTTTATGAAGGGGTTTATATGTGAGTGTGTCTTTTCAGGTTTTACTTTCCTGCTCACTTTTTTGTCTTCAGCTTTCTGACAACATGACATTCACATGTGATTTGTTATTCATTCCCAGCGACCTGCTTTCTTTTGTGCCAAGATTTGTCCAAGAAATCTCTCCTGCTGTCAGCTCACGCACATAGAAGCATTATTCCAAAAAAGGGATAGATCGTATTTCCTATGAGGGTGTGACACTTCAGTGAATGGTCCTCTGCTGGTTTTGTCTCAGATCTATAGCCACAGGTGCTCTCTTTTGATATCTTCCCACAACCATTTTTGAACTGTGACACAATGTTTACATGTCAATAACAGGGGAAATGATATGTGTCTGGTCCTTCTGGATGCTGTAGTTGTTGACTTGTTCAGACTCTTATGGTTTTTCCTGATAATTGTGGGAACTAGGAAAGTCTGACCAAGAGTCATCTCTCTACCTATGTTTCTGCAGCCATATTATGACTTTCTGCTCTCATGACATAAAGCTATGACTGCATCTGTGGTCTTTTATGAAACAAAATAAAATGTGCTGATAGCAACTGGCACCCTAAATCCAGGAAGTAACCAGATTTGCTTTAGGAATATATATTTCTCCAAGGCAAGATCCATGTAGAAGGTATCTTTATATATCTACAATGCCTAGCACAGTGTCCATTGTGTGTCTAACAGTCTCTGGGGGAATATTTTCCTAATGGAAGAATAAATATACAGAAGTGGCTTATATTAGTTTCCCAGAGCTGCTGTAATAAATGACCACAAAGTTGGTGACTTACAATAACAAATTTATTCCTTCTTAATTCTGGAGGGAAGATGTTTGAAATGAAGGTATTGGCAGGGCTTTGCTCTGTTTGAAGGCGCTAGAGAAGAATCATCCTGCCTTGTGCAACTTTTGGTCATTCTACGTGTTCCTTGGCTTGTGGCTGCATAACTCCTAGTCTCTATATCGGTTTTCACATGGCCTTTTCCTCTGTGTTCTGTGTCTTCTCCTATTCTGTCTTTTCTAAGGACCCTTGTTATTAAATTTAGTGCCCACCAGGTAACCCAAATGATCTCATCTCAAAATCCTTAATTATATCTGCAAAGACTCTTTCTTCAAGTAAGATCCTACTCATAGGTTCTCGGGGTTAGGATATATACATAACTTTTTAGGGACCACTATTCAAACTCATTTTACTGGTATTTCTTTTTCCGTCACCTCTTTTCATTTACTCAACAGATAAACACAAGCACTGCCTTTCTGAATAATATTGTTCTAGGGGTGTCAAGAGTATTGACTACTACTAGTATTGTTAGTATTACTAGTGTTTCTCAAGATACTTAAGATTTAATTGAGGACTCAAGAACTATATTCGAACAATAAAATATATTAAACCAAAAACCAAAGTAGAGTTAACCTGGTAACTGGCATGAGAATTCTTTTGCTGAGAAAAATGTCTTTCTTGAGATGACGCTTTGATAAGCTTGGGGAGGAGTTAATCTTCACGCCCTGGCTGGTCCTCAGGTTTCTGAAAGAAGGATGGATCTGAAGGGCAGGAGGGCCAAGAAGGTCACTGATGGTGGCATGAGAGTTGGCTTTTAGAGAGTGGCAAGTCACATGGAGACTTATCATGTGGAATGCTGTGCTCCATGCAATGTAACCCTTTCTCATTACACTACAAATATCAGTAAAACCATAGAAATCACAATGAAAATTTGTTGCGTGGATTTCCTTTGGAACCAGTGAAAGGTTGGGTTTTATTAAAACACACAATTATGTATGATTAAATGCAAGAGAGTAATACTATTAATATGTCCTACGATTTTGGAAAAGGGCAAGGTTTCTGTGGTGGGAGTTGTCTCTGGAAAATGGATCTTGAGCCGAATTTCAAAGGGTGGGTGCAATGTGATTGAGAAAGTGGGCATATCAGCAGTGGAGATGACATTGGTAAACGCAGGAATGAAACCAGGACAAGCTCGAAATACCAGTTGAATGGTGGTCTGGCTGGACTGCTTCAGACTTTCAGTAGAAGCTCAGGATTGTAAACTTGCTTGTAAGTGAATAATAGGACTTTCCTGAATAAAGCTGCAGTAAGGAGTGAGCCTTCTGTAGCCTGTGAGCTTTTTAAAAAAATGTTCATTTATTTATTTTGAGAGAGAGAGAGAGAGAAAATGAATGAGTGGGGTTGGAGGCAGAGAGAAGGAAGGGAGAGAATCCCAAGCAGGCTCCATTCTGTCAGCACAGAGCCCAATGCGGGACTTGATCTCATGAACTATGAGACTGTGACCTGAGCTGAAATCAGAAGTTGGACGCTTAACCGACTGAACCACTGAGGAGCCCCTTACCCCTAGCCTGTGAGTTTTTACCATACTCTACAGTTAGTGCCACCATTTATTTTGTAGTGAGATTTGGCCTTAACAGTGTTAAAAAAAAAAAAAAAAAAAAAAGGTGGACTGAGGGAGTAAAAGAGCTAGAGAAGAGCTAGGTAAGAACAGAGAGAAGAAGCCACCGGAGATGGGAGACCTATGATAGATCGATGTCACTAGGGCTAAAATATGTCAAAATTTTGAGAAGCATGGCTTCGCTGTAGAACCACATAGCTCAGAGAGGTGAACTTGGAGTTGCTAATTTTTGCTAACAATCTCAGCACCATGGATGTGTGTGTTTGGTTGGAGAGCATTAAAAGTCACAGCGCAGAGAATTGAGGAGGAGGAGTATGGTGAGGAAATGAAGCCTATTGAAAAATGTAGTAGTGAATGGAAGGAAGCTAATGAATACTAAGTCCACAGATGATCCAGGCAGGTAACTCTGCTAGCAGGCAGGGAAAGTTTTGTACCCACTGGCCAAGACAGTGGGAGAAAGCAGTTTTGAGACAGGGATGCAAAGAGGAAGAGGGCTAAGATACTGGAGAAGGTGGATGGCGCTAGGGCCAAGGGTACAAGTTGCAATGAGTTTACCTGGCAGAGATCTTCTCTCTGGATGTCTCCTCTAGTAGGTGATTCTGAGTGAGAGTTCCAGAGAAGGGGAGAGCAGAGCTTTGACCTCTGAAAACCAGGACAGTGTGCAGTCAGGGTCTTCTGTGCTCTGATGTATAGGAGAGGCTTAATCTTTTGGGAGATGAATTCTGACAGAGGATGAGGAAGATATTAAGGGAAAATATGGGTGAATTTATTTGATTATTCAAGTTTTGATGCAAGAATCATTGAATTAAAAAAAAGCACTTGCAGAGGGAGCAAGCAAAGGAGAAGTGCCATGATGGCAATAACAAACATCTGAGGGACCAGTGATGAACAGATTTCCCGCTGCACTTGGGAAGTGGATGATGGGCAACACTGGCCACATCTCCACATGGTGACAGCTGCAGGGGCTGAGTAGTGGCTTTTCCCTTCGGCCTGGGCAGGCACTTACAAAGAGTATCAGTCACCCCATAGTTTAATTTATTTTGTTTTATTTTATTTTATTTTAATTCAAGTTAGTTGACATACAGTGTAATATTTGCTTTAGGAGTAAAACCCAAAGATTCATCACTTACATATAACACCCAACAAGTGCCTTCCTTAATGCCCATCACCCATTTAGCTCATCCCCCCACCCTCCTCCCCTCCAGCAACCCTGTTTGTTCTTTGTATTTAAGAGTCTCTTATGGGTTGCCTTCCTCTCTGATTTTATCTTATTTTTCCTTCTCTTCCCCTATGTTCATCTGCTTTGTTTCTTAAATTCTACATGAGTGAAATCATATGATATTTGTTTTTCTCTGATTGATTTATCTCACTTAGCATAATACACTCTAGTTTCATCCACATTGTTTCAAATGGCAAGATTTCATTCTTTTTTGATCACCAAGTAGTATTTCATTGTGTATGTGTGTGTATATGTGTGTGTGTGTATATACACCACATCTTCTGTATCCATTCACTGGTGGATGGACATTTGGGCTCTTTCCATAATTTGGATACTGTTAATAGCACTGCTATAAACATTGCGGTACACGTGCCCCTTCAAATCAGTATCTTTGTATCCTTTGGATAAATACTTAGTAGTGTCAATGCTGGGTCGTATAAAATAGTTCTATTTTTAATTTTTTGAGGAACCTCCACACTGTTCTTCAGAGTGGCTGCGTCAATTTTCATTCCCACCAACAGTGCAAAACTGTTTCTCTTATTTAATTGTGCTGCAAGTAACTGGGGTCAGACGCTTCCCCAGGGCATAGTAAGAGCTGGACAAACAGTTCTCACTATCTACACTGTCATCCCATGCCTTCCCCATCCCTTCCCAATTGATAAAAGAAGACATGAGGTAGAGAGTAGAAAGAAGACATCGTTACAGTTGTGAGTTGCTGACCAAATGGCCAGATGTTACAGTGTTCCCCTTTCTTCCCCATGGGGGCTTCCTACCTACCTCAAAGCCTCATGAAAGGTGGAATTCTGGACAAGACCTTGAAGATATCACCGGAGTTGGCTTCTTCCTCCTGGCCAGATGTTGGGTGAGATGAAGCAGCCAAGGCCATTCTTGGAGTTATCATTGGCATGGTATGGAGCTAAACGTGCTCAAGAAAGGAGAGAGCTTGACATGGGTTGCTGGTGTAAGGGCATATGTGAATGTGAAATTGGTGCCTGCTTTTTGCCTGGCTCTGCTAGTTTGCCAAAGCTGATAGAGAAGGGACTGCAGGGTAAGGAATCTAAGAAGACAGAGGAAATACCCGCCATGCCACATGGAAGGTCTAGGAGAGGATTTCCATGGTTCCTGTGGCTCCACAAGAGAAGTAAAGAATGCAGAATGGGAGGCATGAGTTTTGGGACTGATCAGGTGACATCTAGTTAGGGGATGTTCCATTTGGCAAGATGGCTGAAGGCATGGGCCACTGGCAGAAACAACATGGAGCCATAGTTGCCCTCTCTCTGAGGGCATTCTCAGTCATGGACAGAGATGGAGTGAAATACAGCATCTCCCCAGGAACACTGCCTCCACCTTCTGTGTTAGTGAAGACCACCAGCAGCAGAGAGAACCCCACCCAGCTAGAGAGGAGGCTCCAATAGCTGTCCACATCTCGCAGGCAGCCAATATGATATGTCAAACCCTGCTCCCTCTCAGCCTCCCTGCACACCGGTGGACCTTAGCCTGGAAGATGGAGGAGGGAGAAGGCACACTGGACTCTGAGCACATCTCCTCTCTACTTGAAGGGTGGCGAGAGGGGAAGCACTCTGATCTGAGGCTGGGCCATCCCTTGGGAGACGGGAGGAAAAGAGCTTTAAACTGGGTGCAAAACTGGAATTTAGAAAATAAATAGGTCTGAGTCTTAACTACTGAAAGCACTCTTCTAATAACTGAAAGTGATTGGAAAGTTGTGGAATCTGCCCAGATGTTATTAAAGGACAGTAAAGTATGATTCATTGTGGCAGGAGGGACTGGGGGAAATACAATCATTTCAAGTTTGTATTCCATTGAGTGCTGACTGTACAATTACCTGGTTATACAGAATATAGTAGTAAGAGTATGAGTATAGATATTAATGTCAGACAGACTTGGTTTGGCTCAGTCATTTACTCTCTACATGCTTTTTGGCAAATTGCTTTTCACATCGTTTCCTTAACTGTGAAATGGGGATCGTTGTAACACCAACCTCTTAGGGATTTGGGGGAGGATTAAATGAAATAAATTTTAGGAAGTGTCTAGTGTGATGCTTGCAGTGTAGATCCTTGAACGGGGGAGTGATGATTATTATAAACCGGAGACAGATATGATAAACTAAGGACCAGTGGCCATGCAGCTATCAACTGTCGTTTGCAGTAGATAGATGTGCTGAATCTGATAAGTAATTGATGTTTTCTAAATCCCAAACTATTTTTCTCGTTGAAGACAGTATATTTTCAAAGCATTTTTTCTGCTTAATTTGGAAGTTTAAAAGTATCTAACTGGAAGCAAATACTTTGAAAACCATGAAAAAGGGGCTCTTGTCCTGATGAGAAAGATGAGGAAGCTCCAAAAAGGAGATCTGAGGCAGGAATTCTGCCAGCTTCCAAATGTGCCACACACATTTCACTGAGAAGATACTCTGAAAAACATACTTCTGGCCTTCAGAGAGCGTTCCTTGGCAACCTTGGCAGAAGGGGACTTTCATGTTGCCAACTAAGGCCTTGGCACTGGGGGCCAGCTTGGGTGTTTCTGCTCCTGGCCCCTTCTCCATCCCCAGCCCAAGGGGCTTTCGTTTGTGCAGCAGCCATTGTATCTCTTCCCTTCTACTCGCTGGCCCTGGCCCAGACTTCCTGTCCACAGTCTCCAGCTGGGATGCACACATGGGAGGTTTGCTTTGAGAAGCTCCTGCTTTGGCATTGCCAGTTTCTCATCTGGCTCCTCTTCTCTCTATTTACTTTATCTGGAGGCTCACTTGTTTGGTGACCCACTGTAAACCAAAGTTGCGCTGGCAAGGTGGTGACTGGGTGGTCCCTTGCTGGCATGGAAAGGGGCAGTCATTGCAGAGCTGTGGGGTTGACACGAAGGCTCCTTCTGCCTGCAGATGGTTGGTTTGTCCTGGGCAGCAGCCTTTGGGTGTCCAGCAGGGAGAGGTGTTCATTTCAGGAGCTGATGAGTCTGCACTTAAAGGAAGTGTCATCCTAATTCTGGAATGAGAGCTGTTTGCCTGTAGGTCAGCAAACTCGTTGAGGGATGAGGGCTTTCCAGTATCTTGTGTGGACCTCCAAGGAGTCTGAGGCAGGCAAGAAGGATTCAGTGAGGAAGAAGAAGAGGTTTGGGAAGCAAGAGGGAGAGGAGAAAGGAGAAAGATGAATAATAGCTGCAGGTACTGATTACCCATTCTATACTCCTCATGTACTTTTACTGAAAGATTAAGACAATCTCCTAGTGTTTTAGGCTTATTTATTTTGATAGCTAACACTTAGGTAATGCTTACTATGTGCCAGGCACTGCACCAAACATCTTATTTGTATTAACTCTTTTAACCTTTACTTCAGACCACAGGGTAGGTAATATTATCCTCCTTTCAGGGAAGGGGCAGCCAAGGCATGGATCCATAAAGTAATTTTCCTTAGATCACACAGCTAGCACATGGTAGAACCAGGTTTCAATCCCAGGAATTATGTATTTTTTCTCTTTTCTTCCTTCTCTCTTCACTCATACAGTAGATAAGTATCCTTTTTCATGGTTTACTTATTGACACATTTTTGTGCCTTTAGGGGTGATTACTGTTTAAAATGATGCTCAAGTGTAGTGCTGATGCTCTATCTAGTATTCCTAAATGCAAAAAGGCTGTGATGTGCCTTACATAGAAAGTACATGTGTTAGACAAACTTGGTTCAGGCCAGAAATAAAGTGGTGCTGGCCATGAGTTCGATGCTAATGAATCAGTAGACATTAAATATGGTGTCTTTAAAAGAAATACACATAAGGCAAGGCTATATATTGATAAGGTGACAAAAAGGTTGTGATCAGAGGTTCACAGGAACTTAACCCTAGATTTCCCTCAAAGCCATGGTTCAATTTTCTCTAATTCATTGCTTGTGGTGACTATAGAATATAACTGCCATGAATAATGAGACTCAGTTGTCTACCTTTTTCTACCAAAGATGCTAACAAGTATCCCCTGCTACCTAAGTTTGGCTACATGTACAGTTCTCTTTCCAAGCAGTGTGGTCATTTTGCTAAGCATTGTTGCCACACAGATTTTCTTCCCTCAGTTCATAAAATCAAACACAGAGTATTTTACATGGTGCCTGGCAGGTAGATGGCCCTCAGTGAATGCTCATTGAAAGAATGAGTGAATAAATGAATGAGTAAATGAATGCTTCAAGCCTACAAGGTAACCTAGTCTAATATTCTAAATCTTAAGAAATACAGGAATGGGCCTGGAAATCAATATTTCGTTTCTTTTTAAGTAAGCCACAAAACTTTTATAGCAAGCAAGTTTCCCCAGATTGTCTTCTGGTTGATTATCTACTCTCTGCTGAGCACTGGCTGTCACATCACCTGTTTTATTACCCTTATATTCTCTACCATCTGCAATTATCTTGCTTTTTTGTCTGTTTACTTATTGTCTGTCTCTCCTCATGACAAGTATGTAGCTCCAAGAGAGTAGAAACCTTGTCTGTCTTTCCTCTTGCTGAGTCTCCATCACCTATAATGTTCAGTCCAATAGTATGTGCTTAGTAAATGTTTGTTCTTATTCAATTATGACTATCATAATACTATGAACTATGTCCTTAGAGATTGTGACTCAGTGTGGGGAATCAGGAATGCATCTTTGAGGAAATACTGATTGAGTCAAACTGTAAAGAAAGCTGGTAAAGAGGATATTTTCCAGGAAGAGAGATCAGGACGAAACACGGAACGTGTGAGATAAAGTCAGTGTTATCTGGAACTAAAGAGTAGGAGAGCGCATGAGATGAACCTATAGGAGTAGAAGAGACTAGGACATTCAGGGATAAGGAGGCTGCATGTGGCTTTGGAGTTTTATCCTAAGAGCAGACGGAAGCACCTAAGGAAATCAGCCTTGCTGCTCTGCTGATGGGAGGGGGATAACTGAGTGTGTGAACGGTGTCACCATTCACGGTCTTGAAGATCAGGTGTTCAGTTTTGGAAATGTTGAATTCAGAGTTAAAGAGTCCACTTGAAGATGTCAGGTAGACAATTGGACACATTCATTTGTGAGGTCGGAGATGAATATACACATTTGAGTGACAGCACAGTAGACAGTATTTGAAATCCAGGACATTGATGAAATTGTCGAGGGAGAGTTTGTAAAGTTAAGAAAAAAAGGGATTTTATTCAGTCTGAACTTTGAGGAACTTAAGCGTTTAAAGACTTGATGATGAATAGGGGAGAATCTTAATTAGAAGCAGAGTAGGCTAAATTATTTATGCTTACCTCTGTGGCATCCCTAAACAGCTTTATCTGTTGCCCAAAGATAATTTTATCCACCTTGAGCATTTCTCTCTATTAGAACTCAATTTACTATGTTTTAATCATAAATTTTCCTGTCTATTTCTTTTATCATGTTTGGGATCAGAGACTTTGTCTTTGAAAATCATACTTGAAACCCTAGCACCTAGCACCTAACACCCTGACTGACTGCTTTGTTGGTACAAATATGTGAGCAAGAACAGAAAGCAGCTTTCTCTCCCATAGCTTATCTGTGTGTGAGACTGCAGGCTCTTTATTGTAAGCATTTTGTCAATAGCTGTGAAATGGTGACTTCAGGTATCAGCAAGCAGATGGGAAACTTTCTGAGGGGCACGGGAGTCTAGAGTCTTAAGTTAGGGCCTTTCCATGGACGTACCCTTACTCTAAGACCTATGGCCACTAGAAATTATTCCCAGAAGCTGCTGCAGCAGAGAACTTGCTGTCCACCTCATCAGTTCGGAGTTTGGCCTGCTCAGGTCTACCAGTAAGTCGTTCCTCTCTTCTCGCTCCCTCTTGACCGCCTACCACCACTTCCCTAACTTTAGTGTAACCCCTCTTGTCCCTTTGCCCAGAGAACCCCAGGGGTATGTTCTGTAATTGCAGGCATGGTTTTACTCAGAGATTAATAATATCTTTGTATTAGGGTGCCTGGGTTGGTTGGTTGGTTGGTTAAGTGGCTGTTTGTTGGTTTCACCTCAAGGTCATGATCTCGCAGTTCGTGAGATGGAGCCCTGCCTCAGGCTCTGCCCTGAGCCTGCTTAGGATTCTCTCTCTCTTCTCTCTGCCCCTACCCCTCCTCTCTCGAAATAAATAAATAAGCTTAAAACATTTTTTTTTGTATTATTATCAACTCTCCTCTCCATTTTCCATTCTGAAATACATTATTCCATCTCATATAATTTCTACCTTTGGTAATGAGGTTTCTATATTCTCTTTGATAACAGACCTAAAAATAATGTGACCTAATAATAATAGTGTGTGAAGATCAACGGGCTTTCCTCTCCTCCCACCATTCCCCATTCCTGCCAGGTGCCCGTGCTTGCTTAGCCTTCTATCTCTGTGTTTGGGAATTGGTTCTTCTTCCTGGGCTGAAGCAAACACCTGTAATATTGATCCCATCCTTGTTGCCTGGATTCTGCTTTAGTTCGTGATTTTTGCTGCCAGAATTTTATTTTCTCAAGACATGTTTGTTCTTGACCTGTGGAACTTTATGCCTACTTGACCTGTGGAATTTTTCTTAAGTCTTTGGTTTTGAACCAATGACTCTGTTCTTTTAAGCCAGGTATGTGTTTCTCAGACTGTGTCTGTTATCTTTTGTGGTGCCTGTTCTATTTCTCATCTCCAAGTGACTTGGATGACTGGACATTTTGTTAGTTTTAGGGAAAAGCATGTGGCTGGAGAAGAGTGGGACTTAGCTCTTGAGGGTTGGGGTGAGTGCATGGAGGGTATCGGGGTGGAAAACCTAGGTAAGATCGGGGCAAAGCTGGAGAGAGACTTTCAACAAAATAAATTTCACTGATTTCAAATCAAGGTGAATATGAAGTTCTGTCTACATGAGTGAAGACCAATTTTTAAAATATTTGAAGGCATACATTTAAAATGACAGCTTAATGTTAAAATGGGAAGTTATGATTCATAAGCAGTAGTATAATTTTGAATAACATGACCTTTTTCATTGGCACTAACTGCTTTACATCTTCAGGTCTTATCATATTAGAACTGTGAATAAAACCCAGAAAAGTTATAGAGGAGGAAAGGATTTTGACTCTTTTTTATTCAATAGTCATTACTTATATCCTTTTACATTTTTGCAGACTTTAAATTGCAGTAATGATCTTGGTATTCAATTTTCCTATTTCTTACAACCATCACCTTCTGGAATTAGCCACAAATGTAGCAGAAAACTGAAGTAAAAAGCCTTTGAGCTCAATGAAAATACTTTCTACAGGGGTGCCTGGGTGGGTCAGTTGGTTAAGCATCCGACTTCAGCTCAGGTCGTGGTCTCATGGTTTGTGGGTTCGAGTCCCACATTGAGCTCTGTGTTGACAGAGCAGAGCCTGGACGTTGCTTTAGATTCTTGTCTCCCTCTCTCTATGCCCCTCCTCTGCTCGCACTCTGTCTCTCTCTCTCAAAAAAAAAAAAAAATAAATAAACTTTAAAAAAATACTTTCTACAAAGTCCATGGCTTGACTCAGTCAAGCCAGAATGACATTTCTATTCCTATAGTAGGCTCAGAACTTATTTGATTTAGTTCTGTCTATGGCATTTTATTTATTTCCTCCTGGAAACATATAGTTTTTACTTTTGATTTAGGAAATGAAAGGAAGCTGATAGCTTTAGAAATAGCTCTTCACAAAGTTATAGGCTTTAAAGCATAATTAAAGAGAGACATTGAAGAGATCAATGCTGTCCATTAGAAATTTCTGCAATAAGAGAAGTGTTTGTCTGCCCTGTCCAGGACAGTGAGCACTAGACACAAGTGGCCATTAAGTGCTGGAAATGTGGCTATTGTAACTGAGGAACTGAATTTCATTTTTTTAATTTCATTTCAATTAAATAATCACATGTGGATAGTGACTACTATAGTAGATAGCACAATTCTAGATAATTGTATTAGCTTTCTGTTGTGGCTATAAAAAACCCCATAAAGTTAGGGGCTTAGACAACATAATTTTATTATCTTATAGTTCTGTAGGTTAGGCGTCTGGCACAGGTGTCTTTGGGCTAAAATTAAGGTGCCAGCAGGGCTACTTTCCTTTCTGGACGCTCTAGGGGAGAATCTATTTCCTTGACCTTTTAAATTTTAGCAGCTGCTCACATTCCTTGGTTCATGGCCCCTTTTCTCCATTTTTACCTCTTTGTCCCTTTCTTCCATAGTCACATCTTCCTCTGACTGTCCTCTTCTGCCTCTCTCTTCCTGTTTCAAGGACCCTTTTGATTATACTGGGCCCATCTGGACAATCCTGGGTAGTCTCCTTAAAAAAAGTCAGTTGGTTATTAATCTTAATTCCCCTCTGCCATGTAAACTGACATTTTCATAGGTTCAAGGATTAAGAGTTGGGCATCTTTAAGGGAGGCATTATTCTGCCTACCACATCATCATCTAATTATGGAGCCATTTAGTGAAAGGGTGGGTTAAGCCCTATGCATCTTTTTCATATTATTTGCTGAGCCTGTGTCTGTATTTCATGCACTGCAGTGCAGAGGTCTCATAATGATTCAAGAACAATGGAAATTTAACTTTGAATGGAAACTTATATGATACATAGTCTAATCTTCTATCCCCCAGTATTGTTTTCTTCTATGGAATCTAGAATTCATTTGTTTTCTGCCAGTAGTTTCCTATGAAGGGCACTCCGTACTTAGCAACAAAATCCATTGCATTGTTGTATTGCTCTAGTTGTTACGTTCTTCATTCTATCATCCAGCTTTTTATCATCTCCATGCAATTGCCCTCTGTTTTTGATTTTTGGAGCAATGTAAACCTGCTCTTCTTATGTCATTACTTTATCTCAAGAAATGGCACTACCACCTCCCACACCATTGCCTGAGCAAAAGTTTTGTGAGTCCTGTTTACTTTATTCCCCATATTCATTCGCCACTATTGAATATGTTAAATGTGTAATTCCCAAATTATCTCTGAGATCTGTTCACTTGTTTTAGTTTAGTTATTGTACTCTTCAGTTGTAGAATTAAAATTTGGTTCTTTTTTATAGTTTCCATCTCTCTGTTGAGATTCTCATTTGTTTATTAATGAAGACAATATTTTCCTTTAATTCTCTGAACATATCTTCTCTTAATTCCTTGAAAGTATTTATAATAATTATTTTAAATGTTTTTTTTTAAATGTTTTATTTATTTCTGAGAGAGAGAGAGAGAGAGAGAGAGAGGGAGGGATACAGTGTGAGCAGGGGAGGGTCAGAGAGAGAGGGAGACACAGAATCTGAAACAGGCTCCAGGCTCTGAGCTGTCAGCACAGAGCCCGATGCGGGGCTCGAACCCACGAACCGTGAGACCATGACCTGAGCTGAAGCCAGGCGCTCAACCGACTGAGCCACCCAGGAACCCCTATAATAACTATTTTAAAGTCTTTGTCTGGAAAACCCAAATTGGGGATATCTTGGGATCAGTTTCTCTTGATTACTTTTTCTTAACTTTGTATTACATTTTCTTTTTTCTTTGCAGATCTAGCAATTTTTGATTGTGTATTAGACATTGTAGGTGATACATTTTAGACACCATGATCTCTTATCTTCCTCTGTAAATATTTTCCTCTGGAGACTTACTTTTTTAAAAAGGCAGTTGATCACCCTGAACTTGGATAAATTTGGGTTACCCTTTGCTGAAATGGTTCCGTGGAAAACTCTAGGTGTTGCCACAGCCCCTATAACTTCATGAGACTTAAGTTGCAAGTTCTGCTTCCTCTAAAGATCTTGTCAAGGCTTACTTTTAAGTGTTTCTGCAGTAGATCCAGAGTTCTTTGTACTCTAGGTCAGTATTTCTCAATCTTTTTTCCATGATTATCCTCCCAGGAGACTTTTTAGACATCCTACCCTCCAATTGTTAACTAACTCCCACCTTAGTTCTCCTGTGAAGTTTCAATATCACAGATGTAATTGTGTATCTGTTTATGTACTGTGTAATTTATAAGAATTTTTTTGATGATATCACTCCTGTTGAGAAAGGCTGTTCTAGAGGTGGTTCCTGTTCCTAAAATGAAGCCTTTCTAAGGTTTTGCTGGATGCCCAGGGGATTAAATATGAATTGTTAATGAGACTTTCTCCCTCCATCTGGCTGTGCCAGAATGTAGATATCCTCTACCGCTGTTAAACTCTAGTATTCCCGCTCTTCTTTCAACACCTTAGCAGCCATTCTCTGGGAATCTTTAGGTAGTTTCACCCTATGTGTGTGCAGCCCAGCCCTTAGCCAAGGGCTTGCAGGGGACACCCACATGGCCTTTTGCAGCTCTTCATTGTACAGCTTCCTCCTCTCTAGTGCCCTGCCTTGCAGATTCCAACTCTTCAACCTCAGATCTCTGACTTCTCCATTCAGTGATCCCATTGTACCCTGCATAGATTCTAACTCACTTCACGATATTTGAGAAGTTGTCCCTGGGCAAAGAGCTGCGTAGTTGTGCCACCTTGTGAGTTTTTCTTCTCTCCGAGATTGCTGTCTTATACACTCTCTTTACCAATGCCTGAAAATAGTTGTCTATTTTTGTCCAGTTTTATAGTTCTATGGCCATTTATGATGCGAGGGTTAGTCCTGTACCACTAACTGCATTCTTTCTGAAGTCTCTTGGAAGCAGAAGTCCTTCTACTTTTTGCAGTCCCTGTCCATAGCTAGTATAGGTGATAATCAATCTAATAGGATTACAAGATCAGTCTTTTAGTGGGTCTCCTTACTTTCAACTTCCACACAACATCCAGAGTGAACTTGCTAAAACACCCATTTCTTTTTGCCATTTCACTATTTGAAACCGTTTGCAGGCATTCTGTTACCTTCAGGATAAAGTTCAAGCTCTTTAAAGTGACTCACAGGCCTCTCTTTATGATTTGTGTTCTAGCTTCCTCTTTAGCTGTGGCTTGTTTCACTCTATCTTGAACAGTTGGGCATATACTGATCTTTTACACTTTGCCAACTGTGCAGTGGTGTTACTTGCCTTCTTGCCTTTGCACATTTATTTTCCTATGTCTGGAACCTGGAATCCCCAGTCTCTGCCTCCCATCTTACTTGGCAAACAAGTGCTTCCTTTAGGTTGCACCAAAACATTTTTTTTTTTTTTTGGAAGGCCTATAGCAGGATGAACCCCCTTACTTTATGCTCCATACACCACCCGAGTGTCATTATTTAGCAATTCTCCTGTTTCTTTTCCTTTCTCCCACAGGAAATAAGCTCAGTAAAGACAGGGATTTTAATCTGTCTTGTTTAGTGCTATATCCACAGTGCTTAGTCATAGAGCCTGGTGCATATATAGGTATCTAATTAATATTTATTGAATGAATGATTGGAGATTGTGTTTGTTTCTTTTTTTATATGACTGCTCTTCAAATATACAGGATAGCTATTGTGTTCCTTAATATTTACCTCTATGGGCTACATTTCCAGAGATCATAAAGGAAAGGCTTAAATGTCTGTAGTAAGGTTTGACAAAGTACAGCAAGGTCCAGCTTGCTGTATTTATAAATAAAGACATTGATACATGGCCATGCCCATTTGTTACGTATTATCTATGGCTATTTTTCTTAAAATAAAAAAAAATTCAGAGCACTTGATTTTAAAATTAGCGTCTCCTAGTTTTTAAAAATTGATTTCCATGGAGGAGGGCACTTGTGGGGATGAGCACTGGGTGTTATATGGAAACCAACTTGACAATAAACTATTTATAAAAAAAAAATGATTTCAATTTATTTTCAAAAAATATTTTCAATATTCAGTTGACACTATTTTTGAAGAGTATGTCAATCATGCAAATTAAATGAAATTCAGCAGTGTTTTAAATGGTCTGAATGATCTCCCTGAGATCCTTTTATGGACCTTACATGTAAGTTGAAAACTTGACCCTGTTAATGGAGTTTTCTTGTTAGAGTGATGTTTTATAAGCTCCCTTCCCCTTGTTTTATTTGTTTTAAGGAATGGAGTCCTTCCAACAAATGAAATCTCAGAAAGAAGACCAGTTTATAAAACACATCAAGATTGCTGCTGTGGTTGAAGAGGGCTAGCTTTGGATTCCCTTTCCTCAGCCCCTCTTTCATTTCCCCATCTCTATGTGGGGACCTTTGTAGTATCCTCAAGGAGTGAAAACCACTGGGTAAGGCATCTATAGGACAGAACTTTAATTTAGTCTGGTTAGCAGCTCCTGGCTCTGACATAAGGTAAAAGTCTTTCACAGTGTCACTTGAGGTGTAGTCTCACTGCTGTGTGTGTTCTGTGGTGCTGCCATCTTGATTTTCCCAACTGCTTAAGTCCTGAAAGTTCTCTTACATCTCACCTAGTTTTCTGGCTTCAAGAAGCCTAGCTTGCAGTGGAATGTTGTGGAAAGGTAACTCTTGGGGCTCACTGACTTCCAGACTCTTGGTCATTTCCCACATTTGCAGAAGTGGGATTATGATGATCTGATGATGGGGTAGCCTCTCCTAATGAGGCTGCTTCCAGATCTAATTTTTCCAGAAAAAAAAATAGATATCCAAATTTTTATATGAAATCTCCTGACCTTTTAATGTCACTAGTTGATTTTATATTTGGGAAAACACTATGCAGGCCAAACAAAATATATCTGACCTGGATGCCGCACACAGATCACTCCTTTGCAACCTTTGCCTCAAACTTTGGCTGGTCTGCCTTTTGCTTTGGCTATTAGCTGGTTTCAGCCCCCTCTGGCTGTTCCTGCCAAGGTGTCACCCACTCCCTGGAGTGACACTTCACTGAAGAGGCTGTTGGGTTAACCTTGACTTGGAAGTGATATGATATTGAGAGGAGGGAGGACAATTCTGATTACTTAGACTCTGCATCACTGCTTGTCTTAAGTGGTTCTGCCAAATGCTGGTGCTTGAGAGGCTTGATTTGTTTTGATAATTTCAGTAAAAGAGAAATGTTATACAGAAGGATATTTTTTTAACTGTTGACAAATTAAGTATGACAAGAGGCCAGCATTTTGTTATTCACTGACTCACAAACCTGTTTTTTTTTTCTTTTTGTACTTCAAGATATCTCTGCTTGATCTTGCTCTAATATTAATCCGAATTTAATTTGAAGCTGGATTTCTTCTCCTCCCTTATTCTAATAGACTGGTGGGCCAAAGAGAAGTTTTTTTTTTTTTTAAATCAAGAGAAGGAAGGTGTTTAACCTTCCACCATTTTAGATGTTTTCACTACTTTTTGATTTGTGGATTTTAGGCATTTGAGCACTTTGAGCATAGCCTTCTTGAAATGGAAAGGCTTTGCTTTCTTTGGGATTATTTGGCGTATTCTGAGGGTAGATGTGGTCAGTATCAAGTTGTGAAACCAAGAAAAGCATTTTATAAATAATTATTTTCTCTGTTCTTGAGTCAGTATCAAACACAGATAGTTTCAAAGCCAGCCCTGCCAGTCTGCTGGGTGTGAGATTATGGGTGCGGTCTCTGAGCCTGAGCTAGTGCTCTTCATTAGAGCAAGGTGCTAATGAGCACACAGTCATGTGTTTGATCCCCATACAGGTCTATTAGCTTAGCCCAAAGAGAGATTCCTGATTCAGCCAGTCTGGCAAATACATATATGGTTGTAGACCAAGGAGGATTGGATTAGAGAGTGAGCAAATCCCTCACCATCAGGGAATAAAGGATCCCAGAGCGCATGTCCTGCTGGATGTGATAAGTGCTATTATGTGTAGGTGGATTCAGCATCTATATTACCTGCATGTAGGGAGAACTTTTGCATCACATGAAATATTCCAACATTCTGTGCATACAGGTTTTAAATAACCAACAGAAACTAACGGCCTCTGAGCAATCTGGAAAGTGAAGGTAATGAAGCTGGGATAGACCTCAGTGGTCACGTTGGAACTCTGTGACTATGCTAAAGAGCTCTTGGGAGATTCCTTTTTAGGTGTGAAGCATGCACATGCACACTAAAACGACTCTCTCTTCTCATGCAGGATGAGTAAATGGGCAGAGAGACTTGTATGTGAGCCTAGCATTGCACACAGTTGTCCTATGACTGTCTTACACATTCTGTGTAAATGCACACCCTGCTTTCACACTTCTTGAGTGTTTTCCTATGGAAGTCTTCATTATAGGAAGGGAAGTTTGAGCTGTACTTATTTTCCAAGGATGAGAATTTTTAAAATTATTTTTTATTATGAAAAGTCTCAAGGTAATGAGAATATGATAATGAATATCTATATGTACATCATCTGGATTTAGTAATTGTCAACATTTTGCCATATTTGCTTTATAATTTTTTTGGCTAATGTTAAGTCATTCCTATATATTTCTCTTAAAATATGACTGTTTCTTGCATTACCACCTACTGGTATCACTTATATTAAAATTAGCTGTAATTCTTTAATATCATCTACTACTTGGTCCATATTCACATTTCCCAGTTGTCTCCAAAGTGTCTTTTGCAGCTGGTTTGTTCAGTTTAGAATCTAATCAAAGTCAGTACATTTCGTATGGTTATGTCTCCTGAGTTTCTTTTTAGCTTAGAACAGTCCTTCCTCACCCCTGCTTTTGTGTGTATGTGTGTGTGTGTGTGTGTGTGTGTGTATGTGTGTGTTTGTGAGCATGTGATGTTGACTTGTTGAAGAGATAAGCCAGTTGACCTGTACTATGTCTCATCTTCTGGATTTGTCTAATTTGCAAGGATAAGTTTTGATGTTTTGCATTTGATGTTGAAAAATGGCCTTGGGTCTGGAGATTGGCAACAACTGGGAGACCTCATATGTAGAGGGCCTTTGATAATGAGGGAGGTAAACACAAAGGCAGTAGGAATGTTCCATATTCCCATGTCTTGCATCCTGCCAGAGCTGACAAATACAGACTTAGGTGGACACACCAAGCAATAGCATTTTTAGAAAGAATCAGGGCATTTTATTTCTCTTTGCTAGGCTATAGCACAGAGCTGGAGGATATAATGATCCTACTGGGTATGTATTTTGAATAGTGTATCCTGAATAAAACAAGTTAAAACCAAAAGACAGGAAAATGAAAGGAAACTAAAGCTATGAGAAGGTCATAGATAATTCCCAGTAGCCTGACAGCTTGAATTTCTTCTCTTTTCTTGAAGTCTACTCATCTCTCTTAGGGATGGAGAGAACCTAAATTTGAAAGTGACAACTGCAGAGGACCAAGTGTCTTGGGAGAAGCTGATGACAGACATTAGGAGATTAGACTTGGGAAGAAGGAGACAGCCAAAGAAGGAAGCTTAGTCCAGAGGGGCAAACAGTGAGAGGGTTCAGCTCATCTCTTTTCCCCTTTCCTTCAAAAGACTGGTGGTTGTCAGTGGGCCCATAAAATCTTTACCAATATTAAAAGTGTTTTTGGAAGATTAACATAATTCTTAGCATTCTTAATCTGGAACAGGGGTTCTGAGACCTGAATGCACATTGGTATTACCTGAGAAGCCTTAAAAACTACTGATGTCTGTGTTCTACCCTCAGAAATTCTGATGTAATTTGTCTCAGATGTGGCCAGGGCAACAGAATTTCTAGATTTCCCAGGTGAGTCAGTGTGCATCTACATTTGAGACCCACTGACCTAAAGGAATAAACTGTATATACATTGACCTTTAAAAAAAAACAAAAAGAGATGTACTCAGTGCTCCCCTCCACTATTAAACCTTATGGAATCCCAATGCATAAAAAAGATAAAAGTGGAGGTTCTTTGGTTAAGGTAGTGCTGAAGCTTTGCTCCCTAGGTACCATCTGACATCTCCATTACCCATTTCTTTAAAACTCTCTCATTTCCTCCCTATAACAGCATCTTCATGTAGCTAAGGATTTTAACCATCTAGACATGGATTTGAACACTGGCTCTGTCACTTAACTAACTGTGTGACTTTGGACAAATATACCTAAACTCCCTGACCCTTGGTTCCTTTACCTCTTAATTAGAGATAATGCCTGTCTCACAAGTTGTAATGAGCAAAGTTGCAACTAAGGTAGTGTATTCTCAATAGAGGTTAGCTCCTCGGATAGTTCAGTCTTTCCTTGAGGCCATGATAAGCTTTCAGATCTGTTTTGGGAAGGGATTGATGGTTTGGTTTAGTGTGTAATCTTTAGTTACCTTTATATTGCACCTGTATTATAGAATGAACACAGATTCCCTCTATGCATGATGAATTTAAAATTCTTGATTGACATAGTGTCATAAGAACAGATGGAGTCGAGGAGGAGTTGTTCACTGCTGAGTTCATGAAACACCTCAGAAAATGCTCTGCAACTCAGATGAACTGTGATAATTGATGGAGATGCCATAATCACAAGTCCACTTTCATCTGATTGGCTATAAAAAAGTAGTATGATTGTCTATAATAATGGTGTTTGGCCTAGGGGATGGAATTGGGAAGGAGTTCTCTGTTGACCAGAGATACAGGTTAATGCCTGAGGATTTTTTGATTTTTGATTTCTTTAAAAGAACAATGGAATTTTAAGCAGGCATGAAAAAACATATTCTTTCCCATTTTGGTATATTCTCATATGGTCAAACAAAACTTCCAGGTAATATAAAAACCTCACTTTTCCCCATATGAATATTTTACAGTGTTGCTAAGAAGTGAAATTGACTGATATGAATTTAACTTCCTCTTCCTTCTACTCTCTGCCCCTCAACCTCCAACCCCAGACATTAGTAAGCAGTGAAGTGGCTAGAGGTGCTCAGAGGAGTGACAATAGAAGTCAGAGCCTTGGGGAATTACAAAGTTAGATGATTTGTAATTGAATAATGTTGAGTAGACTACACAACTCAGAGGTGTCTAAACTCTGTTAAAGGAAAGACTCTTTTGGGTTTGGTGCTGTCTCGGTGACATTGAACTAGTGAGTCAAGTGGCAATAGGTAGTTTCTTGTTTGTCTTTTACAAAGCTGGCATCAATTTCTGCATCGTGTTATCTGCACAGTTCTGACCTCTACAAAATGAAAAATGCTTTTTGGTTTCCTGAGTATTTATAATGAAGAACCTCCCAGAGAAGCTTTCTTTTCTTTCTGGTATCTTAATAAATGGAGGAATGGCACCTGAGTGCAGGTGTTTGGACCAGTAGGATTTTTGATAGACTCAAGTGTGGATTATCTTTAGTCTGTTGAAAAATTTTTTGCATTATCTTATCCACATATTATCTAAAACATGTGGGTTTATTTTTAATTTCCATTCCATTTTAAATTTCCATCTAATAGATTGGGAAAAAAAAAACACCTCCCATGTAGTAAAAAGTGAAAACTGGTTATTTGGGACAATGAAATCTCTTTTTGTAATTTAAAATTGAGACCAAGGCAATTTCTGGCAAAACTGTGATGCTATCTCGATGGCAGCCTCTTTCTCATGTTGTCTTCCTGTTTGCTATCTGGCACATTCACTCATAGCCAGGGGCTCGGAAGGACCCCTATGTGGCTCCCCTGTGAGAGTGCACTTGACTGCAGTGTCCCATTGAGAGCGACCCTGCCAGGCTATGTCCTTTAGCATTTCCCCTTCTGAATAAAGTTTCTATTATTTTATTTTATTATTTATTATTTTTTATATTTTATTTATTTATTTATTTATTTATTTATTTATTTTATTAATTTAAAAAAATTACATCCAAGTTAGCTAGCATATAGTGCAACAAAGATTTCAGGAGTAGATTCCTTAATGCCCCTTACCCGTGTAGCCCATCCCTCTACCCACAACCCCTCTAGTTGTTTGTTCTTCATATTTAAGAGTCTCATGTTTTTGTCCCCCTCCCTGTTTTTATATTATTTTTGCTTCCTCTCCCTTATGTCCATCTGCTTTGTATCTTAAAGTCCTCATATGAGTGAAGCCCTATGATATTTGTCTATCTCTGACTTTAAAAAAAAATGTCTCAATGTTAGTAAGTTGTCTAAGAATGTGATTAAAATAGCTCAGATCAAGATGTATGAGAGGGATTAATCACTGATAGGATTCAGTGTTTTTCCTGATATGAGTATGTACATTTCAAAAGGAGTCGCTTGTAAACCCCAACTAATGCATATGTTAACAAAGGCGTTTTCAGGATTTCAGGGACAGATTTGATGGCTGGGGCAGAGTGGTGTACAGAGTCGTCCATACAAATCTCAATGCAGGCTTTTTCCTTCAAACCTGTTTTGAAGATAGGACCTAATTAAGTTTCATCTTAACATCGCTAAATTCCGTTTTTGTTATACCTCCCCAATTGCCAGGGCATTTAAGCCTTTTTCCTACCAAAGACAAGAAGACATTGGTGACATCTTAGGTCCTGCCTACTTGTGACTGTTCTCACTATTGGTGAAGAGGTGAAATCTGTGGAGTGTAGGGATTTCAATTCCTCACTTTGCATTCAATTAACAAGTGACTTCATTTATTGTGGCCCTGTCTTTATTTCCCTTTCACCAGTTTTAGCAATGAACTTTTTCAATCCATCATTACTTAATGAAGACATAGATAATATGAATACATGGTTCAGTTATTTCTTAGAACAGCGCTGTCCAGTGGAAATATAATGTGAATTCCATACCTAATTTAAACTTTCCTCGTAGCCACATTAAAAAAAATAGAAAGAAATGGGTGAAATAAATTTTTAGTAATATATTTTATTTCATCCAGTGTTTAAAATATTAACATGTAATCAACATGTAATCAATATAAATAAGGAGATATCTCATCTTCCTTTTTTTTTTCTATACTTAGTCTTTGAAATGTAGGCTGTATTTTACAATCACAGCACATAGCAGTTTGGAGTGGCCACATCTCAAATATTTAGTAGCTAAATGTGGCTAGTGACTACCATATTCATAGTCTTGGAAACTTTTAAAAAATTTTTTATGTTTATTATTAAGACAGAAACAGAGCACAAGTGGGGGAGGGGCAAAGAGTAAGGGAGACACAGAATCCGAAGCAGGCTCCAGGCTCTGAGCTGTCAGCACAGAGCCCAACATGGGGCTGGAACCCATGGACCGAGAGATCATGACCTGAGCTAAAGTCGGATGCTTAACAGATTCAGCCACCCAGGTACCCCAGAAAATTTTTGAATAAGAAGAGAATACAGTTGCAAGAGTATGCTTAGTTTTAATTGGCTGTCTTCTTTGTGAAACATGTTTAAATCTAAATGACTTTTCTTCCCAAATCTCCTTGTCCTTTAGTGTTCTTCAGTTCAGTAATTGTCACTGACAGGCCTGCCATGTATGGTACAGATGGGACACGGTACACCTCTATGAAGTACGAATTACAATGCATAGGGCTTTACACTGAAGTTCTGTTCCAATACCTAGTTGTTCACATCAGAAAGGGAGTCATTCATGACACTTGGTCTTCTTCACTCTCACCCTACATCTTCTCCAATTCTGTCTTTTGCTAAGTTCTGTTGGTTCTGCCTCCACAGTACATCCAGAGTCTACTGCCATCTCTTTAGAGAGGCCACTACTACCTGAGTCACTGCAGCAGCCTCCAGCTGGCTCTCCACATCCACTCCGCACGTTCTCCAGTCCATTCACTCTGCTGCAACCTGTGTTATAAAAGGCAAGTCTGAGTAAGCCACTCTCCCACTTAAAATCCTCTAACAGCCTCCCATACTGTTAGAACAGTCCAGAATCCTATGGTGGCCTCTAAGGCCCTTTGTGATCTGGCTCCTATCTGTTTACTACTTCTTTCCTTTTTATTTTGTTATGCTTCTGTCTCTTCCTGTATCAGGATTCTCACACATCTCTTATTTTTATTTTTAGTACTTGTTTGCCCTCTGTCTTTGCCTGGCTAACCTCTTTTTGTCATTTTGGTTAAATATGACTTCCTCAGGAACACCTTCTCTAACCTCCTTGACTTTTGGGTCTCCATTCTGTATTCTCATAATATCACTATGTTTCCTTCATAGCACTTATCACAATTTTATCTACATGATTATTCATGTAAGTTTTTTATGTTTGTTTTTGAGAGCAAGCGAGCAAGGGTGGACAGGAAAGGGGCAGAGAGAGGGGCACAGAGAATCTCAGTGACGGCTCTGTGCTGTCAGTTCAGAGCCTGATGTGAGGCCAAACTCACCATCCATGGGCTCATGACCTGAGCTGAAACTATGAGTCACACACTCAAGTGACTGAGTGACCCAGACACCCAATTATTTGTGTAATTTTAATATATTACCTGTCTCAACCAATGTAAGCTTCATGAGAAAAGAAAATCATGTCTCCCTTGTTCATTACCTTCGTATCTGCAGTACTAATCCAGGGCCTGGCATATAGTAAGCCTTCAGTGAATTCCAGCTGAAAATGTAAATGCACACGCTCAGCCTGTTGTTTCTTAGCTTGGTAGCCCTAACAGACATCTCAATGTTGCAGTACCTCTTATTGGTATGAGTAAGTAAGTATTCCAGCTTTTGTTTCATTTTGAAAATTTTGGAGTGTATCTTTTAAGAGGTTGTTTCTTTGGCAGTCTCTTTTTTTTTTTTAATTTTTAATGTTTTATTTATTTATGAGGGAGAAAGACAGCATGAGGAGGGGAGGGTCAGAGAGAGAGGGAGACACAGAATCTGAAACAGGCTCCAGGCTCTGAGCTGGCTGTCAGCACAGAGCCCGACACGGGGCTCGAACCCACGAACCACGAGATCATGACCTGAGCCAAAGTCGGTCGCTTAACCGACTGAGCCACCCAGGCGCCCCAGCAGACTCTTGATAAATGTGGGAAAGTTCCACTGGGTGCTGAGATGATGATCACAATATTGTCAACTTAGTTCTGTAAATTCCTGACCCTCATACAGCTCATGTGGTTGTAGAATTGCTAGGTCACAGGTATGTGCATGCTTAGCATTACAATATAATTCTGAATTATTGTCCAAAGTGGGTATACCACTTCACACTATTGCCTGTAGTTTGGGAATTCTTCTTTTGTGTCATGTTCTCTCCCATACTTATTATCAGACTTTTCATTTTTGCCAGTATTATGGTGTGAATGGTATCTCCCAATTTAAATTATAATTTCCTCATTCCTAATGAAAGTGAGGCTCTTTTAATTTTTTAACTCACCATTCCTGTTTCCCCTCTGTTAAGTGACTTCACCATTTTTCTAGTAGATTGTTCATCTTTTCATCATTGGTTCTTTGAGGTTTTGTATATTATAGGTTCTTTTTTTTTTTTAATGCTTTTTATTTATTTCTGAGAGAGAGAGAGACAGTGTGAACAGGGGAGGGTCAGAGAGAGAGAGAGAGAGATACAGAATCCAAAACAGGCTCCAGGCTCTGAACTAGCTGTCAGCACAGAGCCCGATGCAGGGCTTGAACCCACGAACCGTGAGATCATGACCTGAGCCGAAGTTGGACGCTTAACCGACTGAGCCACCCAGGCGCCCCTGTATATTGTAGGTTCTAATCTCCTTTGATAGGACTTGTATTGCTAATATATTCTCCTAATTTGTGGAATTTTTTTCAGTCAATTCAGGCTTTATATGAATCAAGGTTATCACTTTTAATATAGTAAAATCTTTTCTTTTAGGGATTTTCCTTTTTGAAATGTCATTTAAATACATTCTTCACTATTTCAAAGTTATAAACCTGTGTCTAGCTGCATTCAAAGTTTGATCAGTAATATTTTTGTTATCTTTCAGTATTTTAAAATTTTCATTCTTATATAACCTATGGGTAATTTAGAGGTGTGATTTTGAATTTCAAACATAAATAGTCCTTTTATACTTGTTTTTGCTACTGATTTTTAATTTAGCTATTTGTTGTTAGATAATGTAGTGCATGTGGTACATAAAACCTAAAATTTGTCGAGATCTATTTTATGGCCTGGAATGTAGTTAATTTTGATAAAACGTGTGCTTGAATAGAATATATTCTCAAGTTGTTGGTTGGATTGTTTCATAAATACACATTAGATCAAGTTTTTTGTATTCAGATTTTTATAACATTACTGATTTTTTTGTTGTTGCTTGATTTGTCAGTTACTGAGATGTATTAAAACCTTCTGCTATTAAGTGGATTTTCTATTTCTCTGTAGTTTAGACATATTTTTGCTATATAAACTTTTGAATCCATGTAATCAACTATATATACATGTAGAATTGTTATGTGTTTCTAGTGAATTGAGCCTTTAATGTAGCGATTCTGTCTATATATTGTAATTGTTTTGCCTTTAAATCTATTTTTGTCTGTTATTGATGTAACTTTACCAGTTTTTTGATTAGTGTTTTTTGATATATCTTTTTCATAAACTTTACATTACAGTTTTCTGTGTTAAGCTTTAGATGTGTCCCTTGCAAATAATTTAGAGTCGTATTTTATTTTTTGATTCAGTCTGACAATATCTGTCTTTTAGCCAGATAATCAAATCCATTTATATTGATTGTGATTAATGTTGTATTTGGATACATTTCTTCCATCTTGAAATGGTTTCTAACTATGAAGTATTGATCTGGATTTATCATATCCCTTGGCTGAAGGATGTCCCAGTCACTGAGCCACCCAATCACCTATCCACAGCCCATTATGATGGACTGTCCCTTTGGCCCCAACAGCAGAGTGGCTTGGGCTTAAATGGTACCATAAAATGATGCAGGAACTGGAGATGGTTAGCAGTGTAAAGAACAGTGTCAGGAAGAAAAAGTTCACCATCAGCATATATTTAAAGGACTATTGTATGCATAGAAAAGGGGGATTAAAACATTAGCAGCAAACCACAAAGCTAGAACAAGTGATTGGAATAATACTTTAATCATTGAACAACTGTTACGTACCAGGTTAATTGCTAAGTGCTTTTCACAAACCACTGAGGTAGGAGGGTCATTATCTTCATTTTATAGGTGAGGAAACCGAGCTCAGAGAGTTTAAAGAAGATACTCACAGTCAAAAACTAGTAAGTGACAGGATTGTACACCATTCTGTATGGTTCTAAAACTCTTCCTTTGTTCACTGAATTATATCACAGGGAAGTTAACTGTTAAATACTGAATAAAGGAAGAATTCTCTTTTAATTAAAATGGATAGAAATGTAATGAATTATCATTAGGGGTAATAAACATCCCATCTTTAGACATTTGTAATCAGATATGAAGGTAGGCATATATATATTTTTTTAAATTTTTTTTTTAACATTTTATTTATTCTAGGAGAGAGAGAGAGAGACAGCATGAGCAGGGGAGGGTCAGAGAGAGAGGGAGTCACAGACTGAAACAGGCTCAAGGCTCTGAGCTGGCCATCAGCACAGAGCCCGACGCAGGGCTTGAACCCACGAACCGCGAGATCATGACCTAAGCGAAAGTCGGACGCTTAACCGACTAAGCCACCCAGGCGCCCCTGAAGGTAGGCATATATTAAGACTACTGTAGTGGGAATTTTACTTTGAATGGGAAGCTGTACTTTAGAACAGATGCTTGCATTATATGACCATTAAGGTCTCTTTCAGTTTCCATCACCTTATTGAAACTGTGGCAAAGCTTAACAAGTATATGCCTTTCAAAACTCTCACTACTTTTTGAAAGTGGCTGCAGTGTGAACTTGTCCTTTCTTCACTAAACTTTCTTAACTCATTATGGTGTTATATGATGTGTACCGGTGGAGGCTTAATAAAATACTCTTTGATCATGACTTGATGAAAGTTGACTTGGCCTGTTTAGATAGGAGAAAAACAAGTCATGTGTATTTTATAGAGTGAATATAATACTGCAGCTTAAGGTTTGTTGATTTGACATGCTGAAGCCAAGAAATGCAAAAGCTGAGACTTTACTGTTAACATACCTCCTCATTCTAAGAATCTTAACAATAAAGCCATATCTAATTTTAAATATGAACAATTTAAAAAATGAATTACTATTTTATAGACAGCTTTTAGTAATTAGCTAGCTTACATTGGGGAAAATAAGTATTTCCTCTGTTTCTTGCTTTTTTGGTACATTCTGCCTTATGAAGACTGAGAACCTATAAGAATAAAAAATAATTTCTGTCAGTAATCTTATCAAGTCACCCACCCCACCCTGTCCCGTTCATTCTGCTTCTGTCCACCTTATTTTCTTCATCATCACTGCCATTCCATCAGTAACCACTTCCCCTTCTTTTAAAGTCCAGCCCAAAACATATTTTTTCCAGATGCTTCCTAATGTCCTGTGCCCCTCTCCCTGTACCTGTACCTCCCCAAGTATCCAAATGGAAGCTGAAATACATGAAAAAGAATTTTCCACATTATTGACTTTTGAGTAGTCCTAAAAGCAATTTCACAGCTGCTTCTGTATTGTCTTTCTGAGGTGTGTAGGGAAGACCTCATTATAGCTCTTTGACACATGAGGAAACTGAGGCATACAGAGGCTGTGAATTGCTAAGTAGTTAGTGACAGAGTTTAAGCACCTTTCAGCTTTACAGTTCTAGCAGCCAAATGTTATGCTCCAAAATATTTCCCTTGAGTTTCTGATTCTTGGAGTTTAAGTTACAGGACACGGCTGATCCCCTGGGTTTGGTGTACTTGCAGTTGGCCGAGCTCATTATTTGAACAGGCCAACCAAGTGCTACTCAGAGCCTACTAAATGTGAACACACTTTGAGAAGGGCCTACTGCTGAGGTGAATGGGCTATCACCGGCAGCATGAGACCGAAAAAACACCCAAGAAAACTCTTGCTTTCAGAATTTGACTCTTTGTTGCTATAGATGGGTGGTTTTCATTTCATCTAGTTGGCCCACATTGACTGTAGATTGTTTTGGGCAGTCAGACATTTGTAGCGCAAAGATTACTTGGAATTGGGTGCCCAGGGTTCTAATTCCGGAACTTCTTGAGATAAGAATTCACCACTGTTATTTCCTGGCCTCCGCTCTCTCACCTGACAGTTGAGGTGCTTGGACCAGATTGGTGATTCTTGGAATATGGTCTTTGGAGGATCTTATGTATCAGAATAACTGGACTGCTTGTTAAAGTCTGAATTCCTGGGCTCCAGCCAGGCCTACAGAAGTGGACAAGCCGACGATGTATGTGCCCTAAAGTTTGAGCACTGCTGGATGAGGTAATCTCAGGTTTCTTCTACTCCTGATGTCCTAGGATTCTCTGAGTGAGAAGGACAAAGAAAGAGCAATTATGTATTTAATTTTGGCAGAAATTTCTTTACTTTTCGTGTGTGTGTGTGAATATTTTTTGACATACTAAAAGCTGTATATATTTAATGTGTACAATTTGATGCGTTTGGAAATAGGTGTATGCTTGTGAGACCATCACCATAATCAGGGCTATAAACGTATACATCACCTCCCAAAGATTCCTCTTGCTTGCTTGCTCTTTTTCTTTCTCTCTGCCCTCCTTCCCCACTTTTTTTCTTCTTTTTCCTTTCTTCCTCCCCTCCGTTCCTTTTATTTTGTGATTTTGGCATTAACAAATTGTTAAGTATGTAATACAGTATTGTTAACTACAGGCATCATGTAGTACAGTAGATCTTTAGGACTTACTCATCATGTAGAACTGAAATTTTAACAGTTTGACCAACACTGCCTTATTTCCCTCTCCCACTCCTTCCCAGTAACTGTTTTTCTTCTCTCTTCTATGAGTTTTACTATTTACATTCCTTATGCAAGTGGGATCATGTAGTATTTGTTCTTCTGTATCTAGCTTATTTCACTTAGTATAATGTTCTCCAGGCTCATCCATGTTGTGGCAAATGGCAGGAATCCCACCCCCTACCCCGCAACCTTTTTTGAGGCTGAATAATAATAGTACATTGTAAATAATACATTTTCCTTTTCCATTCATCTTTCTGCGGACATTTAGGTTGCCTCCATGTGTTGGCTATTATCATGCTGCAGGGAACATGGGAATGCAGATATCTCTTCGAGATTCTGATTTCAATTCCTTTGGATTTATACCCAGAAGTAGAGTTGCTGGATCATACGATAATTCTATTTTAATTTTTTGACTAACCTTCGTACTAATTTCCATAATGCCTTCACCAATTTACATTCCCTCAAATAGTACACATCCTTACCAACATTTGTTATCTTTGCCTTTTTGATAATAGCCATTTTAACAGATATGAGATGATACCTCATTTTGGTTTTGATTTGTACTTCCCTGATGATTAGTGGTGTTGAGCACTTTTTCATGTACCTATTGGCCATAACTGATTACCTTCTTTAATGTCAAAGACTCTAGTTGTTTTAAGTTTGCCAGAAATCAACTCATTAGCATGTGATGACAATATATTGTTTTCATTATTTACATCTGCTTCTCCCAGCTCATCTGTTCTGATCCTGGTTTTTTCCTGCATAGCTACAGCAACCTTCAGGTGTCTTCTCATTCAAGTTCATCTTTTATGCTATCATCAGTTTTTTTTTTTAATCTAATGAATAACAAACACTAAGAAATCTCTCACAGAATTGATATGTAATTTCTTCGTATTATAAAACATTTAATTTCTCAGCAAGTCTTACTAGACCTTTTCAGGTATTGCATCATAACTTACCACTGGAGTTTTAGCTCCCCAGTTTTCACACTCACCCATCCAGGAATCCTTCAGTTCTCAAACTAGTATAGGTAGCTGATGGCCTAGAGTCATCTTGTTTTGTTTTGTTTTGTTTTTAAATATGAAATAGTTTTATATTTTACTCTGTTGTTGGATCCAGGGACAAACATATACACAGAAACTATGCTAAAACATTAAACCATAAGCATTTCTTTATAAAGAAAACAAGCATGGATTTAGTTTGGCTCCCTGAGTTTTCTATTTAATATTTTTATGTAGTTTTACTGTTTGCTATTTCTTGCTTTTAGAAAACTGAAGCCAAATAAAAGAAATATTTGTGCAAGAATAACTGAAAATTAAGTCTAGTCTATATATTACTGTAGAAAAAAGATTTATTGCAATGAAATTGTAACAGCTTTCCATGCTGATTTAAACAGTGAAATATATTGATTCAGTGTTCTCTGTGAACAGTGCTGAGTAGCAGGGACTGCGTCCTTGCGGTTCTGTCTTTCTGGAATGCCTGTCTGAAGCTTCTCCCCTTGAAGAACTTTTACTCATTGTTCAAAATCCAGTGGGTTTCACCGTTTCTGTGAAGTCTCCTCTGACCCTTACAGATAAAACCAACTACTTCTGTCCTCTGTATTTTCCAGGTTACTTGGGATATTTGTCTATACATTTTGTAATTGATGTTGAACTAATGATGATGATGATGATGATGATGATGATGATGATGTTTCTGTGTTGCTTGCTAGGTTATATCTCATTCAGCTTCATACCTAAATGCTTATATGGGCTCTGATGAAAAGTTATGTTCAAAAATTGATGTTATATGAAAGCCTTATTTTAATTAGATATTTGTTCCTCAAGAAACGTATTCTTTGGGGCGCCTGGGTGGCTTAGTCGGTTAAGCGTCTGACTTTCGCTTAGGTCATGATCTCGTGGTTCGTGCCCCGCGTCGGGCTCTGTGCTGACTGCCAGCTCAGAGCCTGGAGCCTGTTTCAGTCTGTGACTCCCTCTCTTTCTGACCCTCCCCTGCTCATGCTGTCTCTCTTTCTCTCTCCTAGAAATAAATAAAACATTAAAAAAAAAAGAAGAAGAAAAAGAAAGAAATGTATTTTTCTTACCTTATTTTGTAGTATCTAGAACACAGGATCTTATATGTACCCATTGGCAATAACAGAGTGGCCAAGTGACATGGCTTTTCTCCTTGCTCTGGGAAGTAGTTCAACTCTATCAAAGAACAGTCAAGAAGAATTCATATACTGAGAGTGATGTGATGATGGCTATTTGAAAAGCTTGGAAAAGTACCTTTTTTAGTTTAATAGACTTGTGTCTGTCTCAAATCTGGATTAGGGCTGGTGCTTAGATACGTCGATCCGCTAGGATTGGAAGTCAGGAATTCGTAATTCTTCATTCTGATATGAAAAGTGCTTGGATGGATTGTCAATAAACAATGAAGACCTTGGATTGGTTGTAGGAGGGAACGAAGAGGCTTACATCTTGGAAGGGGTACTCTTCTGCCAGCGTGGAACCTGGACTGTAAGAGGCTTAGTTAGGTCTGGTGAAGAACTTGAGAAGAAAGGAAATACAAGGACACAGTGGTCAAGAAAGTATTTTAGTACTGGGAACGGCCTGGGTTTGAAGAAACAGGCACTTTGCACTGTTAGTGAGGATAGAAGTGTAAATTGGTATAGCCTTTCTGGAGTGCAGCTTTGCAATGTGTATTAAAAAGCTTGAAGGTTATACTGTCTGGTCTTACTAATTCTTCTTCTAAGAATTTTTCTTAATGAAATAATTTGACAAGTGTACGATGATGTTTATATATGGATATTTATTTGGATCCAATCTAAAAGGCCCCCAGATAGATAACTGACCAAATAAATTGATTCATCTATACAAGGGAATATTATATAGACATTGAAATGATGTAGAGATATATTTATGGAGAAGGCAAGAGGTATATAATACATTGTCATTTTTTAAAAAAAGCTGTCTATGAGACTGCAGGTCAATTATGATTAATAACATATATATATATGTGTGTACTGGCACCAAACAACTACTGATAGTTATACACTGAGAGATTTTTTCTTTTTATTTATCTTGATGTTTCAAATTTTCTACAGAGAACCTATAATACCTGAGTTATAGTTTAATTTTTTCAAAATTATTACATATAAAAAGGATAATTCCTTCAGACTGGTATTTTCCAGATTGAACGAACCGTGGTTGGAAAAAAGTAATTGTAACATACATTTTATCATATTAGATGACTGAGTGAATGGGCAGACAACATACTCCCATCTTGGTAGTGGTCGCTCTTATTAGGGAGATACTTCTGAATTTTATTCATTCATTTTCCACTAGAACTGCTACCATGGGATGTGATTCCTGAGATCCTTCCTTCTTCCCTGGTTTTCAGATACCAGCATGAGGTTACATCCCTTCCTTGGTTGAGACTGTGCTCCTTCCTTTGAGAGCTGCTGGTCATTAATTCTATTTGTTCATTCCATTAAAGGTTTTGAGAGTCAGTCTTCATGATCCCATATCATTCCATCATTTTATCTTGTGAGTCCTTCCAGTGCTATTAGGTTTAGAAAATTCTTCCTCTCTAAAATCTGGCAAATACTTAGCCATTCTACTTCAAAAACATATTTTCGTTTAATTCTAAGATTTATTTGAAATCTGTTTTGTGTGGTTGAGGTGAGGTCAGAAGTCGGTTCTTTTTCTCCCAAAATACTTAGCCAGATTTACACAAACCATTGATGGAGTAATCCATTTTTTTCCATATTGGCTTGTGATGTATATACTTTGTCATATATAAGTTAAATAGATACATTGTCCTGTTTGTTTTGTTGCATTAAAATATTGATTCTTAATACCAGCATTATACCATTTTGATTACTAAAACATTTAAAACACAGCTTAACATCTAATTTGGGTATATTTCCACTGGTTTTATTTTTTAAAAAAATACCTATCTTTACACACAAGGATTGCCACATACAATGCTTAGCATTATGTTAAAAATACAGATTTTATTTGGAGTAATTGACATTTTCTATTAATTTTTCTACCCCTCTGAGGGCATGCTTTACCTTTCCATTTGTTTAGGTTTTCTTCTTTCAGGGTTTTGCTTGAGTAATTTATAGTTTATTTATTAAGTTTAAGGCATAGTTATTGTTGATTAGACCTTCCCCTCGTTATATTTTCTAATTATTTCTAGTATATAGAAAACGTAGTCTGGATATACGTTTTATAAATAGCCAGTCTGTTTACATGTTATTTTAGTTGTCATAGTTTTTTGGTTCTCTTATATCATCTTGTACAAATAATAATTTCTATCCTCTTTTCAAATATTTATATATCTTGCTTCTTTTCTTGAGCGTTAGTTGTGACCTTGGACATCTGTACCTACCTCCTGATTTTAATGAGAGCAGCTTTAATAATTTGTTGCAAAGAGATATTGGTAATTGGTCTAAGAGAGATGTGGAAATATAGTTGCTTCCTAGTTTACTAGGAGAGGCTTGAAAATCAGAAAAAAAACATGTTGGGTTTTATTAAGTGATCTTTTGTCCTTTTTTGATAATTATGTGCTCTTTCTTCTTTGACCTAGTGATGTGATGTGTTAGATTAATATAGTTTCTAATATTAAGTAATCCTCGCATTCCTGAGGTAATCCCTACTTGATCGTGCTGGCTTATTATTTTAATATACTTTGACTTTATTTCACTGGTTCCTTATGTAGGATTTTCACATTGTATCCATAAGTGAATCTTTTCTGGAGCACCATTTCTAGAAGTGTTTTCTAAGAAGGAATATTATGAGGAAAAATATAGTTCCATGGTCAGATGCATTTGAGAAAGGCAGCTTAAAATATTTAAGCAAATTTCTTTGCTTCTGGCTTCTCAGAGATCTTAATATGCTAATAAATGCTGTAAATCTCTGAGAGAGTGTTTTCCAAACTAATCCATGGTAGACCACCCTTCCTCAGAAAGTGAAACTAATTTCCACAGAAACCTCTTTGAAATATACTAGTCATTGTCATATTTTGGCATCAGAATTATGTTAACCTCATAGAGTGAATTGGGGTAGGTTTTCATAATTTTATAAACTTGGAATAGATTATGGAATGTGGATATTAATCAATTTCTTGAAAACTTGAAAGGCCTTGCCCATCGCATTGTCTGGGCCAAGAACCAGCTTAGCAAACTGCCCCTTGGTAACATTTGCAGTGTCTTCCATGGATATTCAGCTTTCCTATCCCACTGAATCAATCTTATTATTTAATATTTCTACAAATTGTTCACTTTATTAAGACTTCCAGTTTGTTAAAATATAACTGTGGGTACAATTCTTTTAAATTATTAAGGCATGTTGACTTATCTGTTGTTAAAGAAAATAATGAAATGAGACGATCTTATCCTAATGCTTGACATACAGTGCCTGGCACTTAGTAAAGGGTGAACTCTTATTTCCAACCCTTTTTCTAATTTTGCTTCTTTCTATTTCATTTAGATTTGTCACAACTTTGTCGATTTAAAAACCCTTTTCCCAAATTATCACCTGTTCCACTCTTTTACTTACCTCCTTATCTACTCATCTATTTATCGTTTCATGATTTATTAGTTTCCTGCTTAGATTTTCATTTTATTCTTCCTGCTTGGTTTGCTGTTGTTTTGGTTTCTCTTCTAGCTTTGTGAGTTGATTAGGTCACTTAAAACAAAATTCTTGGCTAGTAATGAAAATATTTATGCTATCAATTTGATTTAAAAATACTTCTGTATTTTGTGGTCCGTCGTGCATGTGATGCAACATTCAAAGAATACAGAAGGGCTCACTGAGAAAAGCAGGTCTCCTTCCATCTCCTGCCTGGTTTCTAGAAACTCACCAGAGGCAGTGCCTGTTCCCAGGTCCCTGGCCATCCTTCCAGAGCTATTCTATGTGGATTTGGCTTTTGAGTATTGCTTTGTCAGGAATGCTTCCATTTTTACTTAGTTATTATTTTCATTAGGTTTAAATAGGCTCTACTTTTAATTTAAATTTCCCATTTGATAACAGTAATAGGAGAGCAGCTTTGAAACTCTTTTTCACAGGATATTAAATTATTTTGTTATTCATTTCTACTTTTATTGAATTGTGATTAGAGACTATAGTCTCTAATTTTATATGGTTTGAAATTTATACTGTTTGGAAATCCTAGGATTTACCATGTGACCTAGTACATGGTCAATGTTTAGAAATATTTAGATATTTAAAACTGTATCATCTTAAAGGAACAAAATATATAATTATTATTATAAAATAATTTTTATTTATTGTGGCTTAACTTGATCTATTATTATAGAATGTGCTAAATTACTTCCCCTCTCAAGTTGAAGTTTTGCCGTGTTTATTTATATTCCTGATCATTTTTGTGTTTTATATTTTATTCCATAATATTTGGAGTCTACGTTTAATGATTCTTATATGTATTCTGGATAGTAGCTTTTAGTTCTTTAGAAAAAATCTTGGGGTACCTGGGTGGCTCAATTGGTTAAGCATCTGACTCTTGAGTTTGGCTCAGGTCATGATCTAACGGTTGGTTAGATCGAACCCCACATCTAACTCGGTGCTGACAGTGCAGAGCCTGTTTGAGATTCTCTCTCTCTCTCTCTCTCTCTCTCTCTCTCTATCCCTCCGTCCCCTCTCTCTCACTTTCAAAATAAATAAATATTTTTTTAAAAAATGTTAAAAATCCTAAAAGTAACACCTATACCTGGAAGTAAGAATTCAAAGAGGATGGAAGGACATCAAATGAAAAGTAAGATTTTCTTCAGACTCTCCATCTATATTTCACATCTTAGTGGTAGTTACTTTTGAATATTTTTTTACTATTTTTATTTCGTCTGGTAGTTACTTTGATAACTCTAGATAATGTATTATCTAACATTTATTTGTTATTGAGAGACACAGAAAGAAAGAGCACCAGCATGGGAGATGCAGAGAGGGCAAGACACAGAATCCAAAGTGGGCTCCAGGCTCTGAGCTGTCAGCACAGAGTCTGACATGGGGCTCAAACCCCCAAACTGCGAGACCATGACCTGAGCCGAAGTTGGACGCTTAACCAACTGAGCCACCCAGGCACCCCCATAACCTTTATAATTTTAAAAAATACTTAAACTCCAACTTCTTGATTCATCAACTCAGAACACCTTTTGGCTCTTTGATATTTAAGATGGGGAAATGACTTTCCTAGTCAATATCATTTGCACGTCTCTTTGTCTACCATCCAACTTCTGTTGGCTCTGTTATCACTTTTATATGGGCAAGATTTGGGGCATTCTCTTCTTTAGTTATGAAAAATCTTCCATATTTGGTAGTAGGTTGACTCTGAAAGTTAAAAGCTGATAGACAGCATTTTTATATAATAGTGATGTAAATATTCACTACATATTTGGTAGGAATATTGGTATATTGAGTTCAACACCTATGCCCCTTGAAGGGGAATGATCCAAAGGTCAAGGCTAAATGGATTCTCTCTCTTTAAATATCCCATCTATTACTCAGGCTTATGGAACCATGATTTAACTTGTTTCATATTTGGACCATTTTTGGAAAAAATTTTTTTTCTGGAGTTTCTAATTGTCTTTCTTCTTGACAAAAGAAATACATGTCATTCTATCATATTACTAATATCTTGCAACTGTTAGTCATAGTATTTGTTGAATGCTTTCGTATGTATTGACCTATTTATTTCTTGGTATGTGTAGAGCTGTCATTCTGGGATTTTTCTTTATGCCATTTCTGAATTAGTTCCATTCTTTCTCACATCCTGTATATTCTCTTTTTTTATTCATGTACTCTGTGGTACACATTGAAGTGATTTTTTTTCCCCAGAAGATGCAAATTGACAGTAAACTTTCTGGGTCCTTGCTTTTCTGAAAATGTTATAATTTTGATCTCATGCTTGACTAATATTTTGCTAGGCGTAGAATTCTGGATTTAAAATAATTTCCTCTTAGCAATTTGAAGACATTGTTGCTTTGTCTTTTAGCATGGTTCCTGGTAAGAAATCTGATGCCAAGCATATTCTCTTTAATTTCTGGGTAAACTGAATTATTCCTTCTGGAAGATTTTAAGATTTTCTTTTTAACTTCAGTACTCCAAGTTTTCCCAAATGTGACTAGGAACTGCTTTTTATACATTCACCCTGGTGAGTATTTCTAGGTACTTTCAACCTAAAGACTGATGTCTCTTCAGATTTGAAAAATTTTATTCCCTTATTTCTTCAGTTATTTTCTGCTTTTATTTTTTTTTCTCTTTTTTTTTTTTTTCTGTTAGTGGGGTTTTTTTAGGATGAGAAGAGCTGTATATAAGTAATCAGACTGCTTCCTGAACTGAAAGTCTGCATTATAAAAATTTTCAATATTAAGGGATCTTATTTTCTGTTTAATAATTTTTGTGTTAAATTTTCTTATGTTTTATATCTACAATGCCATTTTCCCTTTTTATCCTTTTTCCTGGGATAGCTTGATTCAATATATTAGTTTATACCTCATTTTCTTTTAGGTTTGCCATTTTCAGACAGCATTGAGTTGAATTTAATGCTCACTACCAGTCCCTTAGTACTATGACTTTCCTTTTCATTAGTTCTTAATTTTGATTAGACCTGCAGTCAGAATGCCTGTAAGTAATATTCTTAGGAAGTGTAGTTATTGTCATAGTATTTGCTGTGCACACTCACACCTGAAAATATTGTTCTGATGCTTTGGGATATGCACTGACTGTAACTTAACTGGGTGTCAAATTCTTTGGGCACAGATTTTTCCTAAAATCTCTTTATAAATTGATACCCATTGGGGCACCTGAGTGGCACAGTCAGTTAAGCGTCCAACTCTTGATCTCAACTCAGGTCATGATCTCACAGTTTGTGAGTTCAAGCCCCACATCCAGCTCAGCACTGATGGTGCTGAGCCTGGTTGGGATTCTGTCTCCTCCTCTTTGCCCCTCCCCTGCCTGTGCTTGCACTCTCCTTTTCTGTCTCTCTGTCTCTCTTAAAAACAAAACAAAACAAAAAACAAAAGCAAAACTTAAAAAAAAAAATCAATACCCATTGGTTCCTGATGTTTAGTATCGGGGAAGTCTAGGACCAGCCGTTTGCCCAGTTCCTCTCTTTCCCTCCCTAGTTCCCTTCATCACAGTTGTTTTGTGGCCTAGATCCATGTGCCTGCGCATCAGTGTTTTCACAGTGAAATTCAGAAAGTTGTCTAGATATGATTCTTTCAGTGATGTCCACTCAAACTGGAACACTGTCTCTTCATTTTATCTCCCCTTCTTAAGTTGAGAAGTTGTATTTGACTATTATTTTTAATCCTATTTATTTCACTCTAGCATGTCTGTAGTAGGTTGGATATGTTTTCTATATTCATCCTACTCACCATCATTCTTTTCATAGCTTTTTTTCTCTGTATTCTATGAAAACTTCCAACCTTGTTCTCTGTATCTCTGCTGTCCATGTAGTCTATAGGACCAGCAGTTTCAGCACCACCAGGAATTTGTTAGAAATGCAGAATTTGGCTTCAGTCCAGAACTGCTGAATCCTGCTGAATCAGAATTTGTATTTTAACAAGATTCTTATGTGATCTGTGTGCACTTGAAGGTTTGGGAAGCACTGTTCCATCACAAATTCTGTATACTGCAGTATCATTCTGTTCTTCATTGTTGTTGATATGTTTTTAAAATCCACGCTGATTAAATTTTGGATTTCCTATGTTTTCATATTTTAGCCAATTCTTTTGCCCATTTATTCTCTAATGATGGTGCTCTGATCTTGTTTCATAGACGTGGGGACCTTTCATATCTTTATGAAGACAACAAGAGATGGTTTAATTTTTTTTACCTGTCATAGAAAACCATTTTTAGAAGTTTCTCTCTCTTTGAGGCTTCAGAGTATTATCTTTGGCTGGAGTTTTTTTTCTTTCCCCATAAACCCATTGTTGGCCCTTTTTCTACCCTTTCATTCTTGAGAGAGATCTTGTGATATCTAGTCAAGCTTTGTCTTTATTAACCAAGAGAATAGGTGAATTGTTTTTCACTCTACTTACTGTTCGCATGTTCTACTTAGATTTAACCTAAAAATTTAATTTGATGTTTCCTTTATTTTTTGTTTTTATGTCTCATGGGCATTTATCATGGATTGAGGTGGATTAGGATTAGTTAATATCCTCTTAATAAACTCTTGCATTTTTTTTACAACTATAAGGTTACATACAATTTGCAGTTACTTAAATAGCACAAACCACTAAATATTTTTTCACATGCCCTCGAGAATGTGAGTTCTTTCTGTCTTTGCACATATTTACAGAGCTTTTTCTAAAAAACTCAGCTTCCACCTCTATTCATTATCTTGCTAAATTGGGAGAGCTGAGGTTTCTTGGCCAAAGTAGGGTACGCGGAGCTGATGGGGCAGGACAGCTGGTTTGGATGTGGCTCTATGACTGCAGGACTGTCCCCATAAAAGTGGGTGCCGCTCCCCGTATTTCTGACCACTGCAGCCCCTTAGTTCTGAAATTTGTTCTAGAGTTTGGTGTAGACTCTGGGGGTGATCAAAATCTGCTCCTACATTCTTTGGGACCATTCTTTCTGTCTGGTTGTGAGGATGAAAGACATGACATATGGTCTAAGAATGTACTTCTTAACCCATTCCCGCTGATGCTCTACTAACTGGAAATTTTATGCTCATAGTAAGTGGCTCTTCCTTCTGATCTTTGGCTTTCTGTACTTTGCCAGTTGTGTGTGTGTGTGTGTGTGTGTGTGTGTGTGTGGTGTGTATGTGTGTATGATTTTTATCATGAGAAGGAAAAGCCCTATCATGCCCATCTAGCCTACTACCATGTTAAGAAGTGAAACCATTAGGGGCGCCCTGGTGGCTCAGTCAGTTAAGCGTCCGACTTAGGCTTAGGTCATGATCTCACGGTTTGTGGGTTCAGGCCCCACATTGGGCTCTGTGCTGACAGCTAGCTCAGAGCCTGGAGCCTATTTCAGAATCTGTGTCTCCCTCTCTCTCTGACCCTCCCCTGCTCACACTGTCTCTCTCTCTCAGAAATAAATAAAACATTAAAACAAATTTAAGGAAGTGAAACCATTAGCCCTGTTACTGAATTTGATGAGCTAGGCATCTCAGGTGGTTTTTGGTTTTCTATGTGTTGTTGTTGTTGTTATTATTATTATTATTATTATTATTATTTTTGCTTTTCATATAGTGTGTTTATTTTTGTGTTTTCAATTCATCCTCAGGGGCTGAATCCTCTCTCACTTAACTCATTTTTTGTCCTCTCCCAACCTTTAAACCCTAGAAGTCCATTATGAGTCTTCTTTCTGCCTCTATGTCCCAGCTCACCATTTGCCCACATGCACTGATAATGACATCAGGTACTGTACCACCAATTAGACTGTGGGCCACTTCCTTCAAGGCGGGTCTCAGCCCTACCTCCTTGTACTCCCCATATACTAGATGTTCAATACCTGTGTACTCATAAGCTGGTCAGCTTCGTGAAGGGATAGGAATGAGCTCCTACTCCTCTGTTCTTCCACCAAAGCTACACCCTGGGAAAGGACAAGCTTTGAGCGATATTTTCTATGGAGAATTTGGAACCCAGACAGCTACTGTGGTGATCTTGTCCCCTTGCTTCTTAGTCTGTTGGTGGGGGAAATAATGTGCTACCTAGTCGTGTCTCCTGGGACCAAGCCAACGAGTGTGCTGCCCCAGAGCCCCACTGGATGGGCTCCTTCACCTTGCTCCATCTCTGTCCTACCTTTAATCTGCCTTCAGGGACGTCAACTTATTCTCTTGTTTCCTTTCTTCCCTTTTGCCCAAATCTCCAGTGAGAGAAGAGATTTAGTATTAGGAAAATGGGCTGTTGAATTCCAAAGTCAGAAATAGACTACATAAATATGTATGAAGCATTAAAACCCTTCTTTGAAGTGTGATTTCCTGACTAATGGATGCTTCTGGGTTGATTTTTCTTTTCTTTTTTTTCTTCTTCTTCTTCTTTTTTTTTTTTTTTTTTGCACTCAGTCAAGCCCTGTTCAGACCAACTTGCTTTTTGGATGAACTTAAGAATATTATGATTAGCATCCATTTCTGCACTGTCTTTCACAAAGTGCTTTTCTGTCCATTATTTTATTTGATACTCCCAGCAATGCTGTGAGGGATGATGGGAGTTTATTCTCATTCCATTTTGTGGAGGAAGAGACTGAGGTGCAGAACATTCAAGTGACTTGTCCAAAGTCATGTAGTGTCCAAGGGCAGCATACTGATGAGAACCTATGTGTTCAACTAGTAAGATAAGAGTACGCTGTTTATCAGTAACAGGAAATGATCACCAAATTTGAGTATTTACAACATACCAGCTACTGTATTAGGCACTTTGTATACATTCTTTGTATACATTTTATCATTTAATACTCTTTGGTAACAGCAGATCACTACCATTATCCCTCCCCCCGCCGCCCCCCGTTACACACAAGGAAACTGCAATTTAGAGAGGTAAGGTAGCCCAGTTAAGGTCACACAGCTTGTCCTCATGGAGCTACAGTTTGAACTGAAGTTTCCCTGATTTCATCATCCAAGCTTTTAGCTACTTGACTTCCTCTTGACTTTATTGGACTGAGCCTCTGAAGCTGGTCAGGCCAGAAATGCTTTTAAAAGCCTGCTTCATTTCTTATGATTTCCTGAGTTGTGATTACAAACTCCATTCTCCTCCCTGTGACTCCTACAAGTCTGGGGCTTCCTGTCAAGGGCAGGAATGGGAGCTGTGTGGAGAAGGGCGGAAAAAGTAAAGGGAACGAACATCAACTGAGCAACTATCATATTCCCAGTGGCTATTAGAAATCTGTTTCATAAGAACTCTGTATGTCTGGTGTTAACATTCCCATTTAATAGAGGAGGACACAGATTCAGAGAATTTGTGCAAACTTGGAAGAGTCAAGATTTTAACCCAGATCTGTCAATGATGATACCCGAAGAGTGAATGAGAAGGAGAAGTAATTCTCAGAGGCCTAAAGAGAACTTTCACCAACAGAGATGAATTTAGCCCCTGCTGGTTATAAAAGGCATTATAGTTGACATTCTGGAGCCCCATAATGTACTCTGTGAAGGAACTCGTAAGAGAACCCAAAGAGAAGAAAAACTGTGTTTTAGGCTTCATTGCTAGGCTTTTATCACAATGCCAGCAGGCCTTTGACTGAAGTACATAGGAACTGTGATTTAACCAGCAAAACACACTGGTAAACATCATAATGACACACACATTTAGGAAAATGATGTTTTTAATTTTAAATGCTGTGCAGCCTTGCCTTATATAGTCAATGCTGGGAAGTTGTGGTGTACCAGGAAATGATTTACATTTTAGCCTTACGGCAAAAATATGGAACTTGTAATTATGTCAGAGAGAGGCAAAATCTTCTAACAAGAAAAACTAAAGCTATAAAAGTCTCAGTTCAGATAAGTGTCAGTCAAACTGTTGCGTGACTGAGCATTCTACCTGAAACTTCATAGGGAATAAGCAGAAGCTAGTGACTTTTGAATAAAAACCTGCCTTCCAAATCTTCAGTTCCCTATCGCCAAAGTGCAGAAGTTGTGGGCCACAAGCATTTTCCTGTTCTAAGACCTTCCTGGTTTGAGGTGGTTTTGAGCAAGGAAGACTGTCTTGACCTGGTTTTCAGCTCAGGGGAGGACAGCCACGCATCTGCCTCTGATAACGCACAAGCCCCCCTGAAGTCTGTGGTGCTGATCAGATGCTGATCAACCGCCCCGCAGGCAGAGCACCTCACAGGTGTGACTGGCCACCTCCAGGAGCTGGGCTTTCTGCACCTTGTACCCAGCACCTCTCAGTTTCCTCCCCTATAGCCCTGGGCTGACTTTGCCAGTGGGGAGCCCCTACTGTAGGGCCTGTGGGGTGAGGAGGAGAGTGAATGCCCTACTCCAGGGAACTTGAGTGGAGAGTTAGAAGGATGAGATTGGAGAGTTTTCTTGTTTTCTTTGCCCTTCCTCTCTCTGAGAGAGGCAGTCTAGACCACAGCAATTGTTCGGAGAACTGGCTCTGTGGTCCCTGATCTGCCATGACCTTGACCTTGTCATTTATTTTCTCCAAGCCTCTTTTCCATCTAGCACAGAGTTGTTGTAAGGATTAAATGAGATAATATAATATTAAGTCCCTTAGGAATTGACAAAGATTAGATATTATTATAACCGTTACCTCTACTGATAGCATCAAACCTTGGGACTAGTCAGGTCTCAGGCTCTTTACTGTTTGCATGACAATATATTCATAACTAACTTGCTAGTCAGCCCTCTCCTGAATGCGGCAGAATTAACTGGCTTACTTAGGCCTTGAAACAAATGGAATTTATTAGCTGGCTGCAGACCCCATGTGCTACTTGTTCTTCATAGCAGGGAAGGTCTGTGTGTGTCTGGGAGAAGGGCCTTGCCCAAACTATTTGCTCGATAGTTATATTATCACACTATCACATGCTGGTGTGCTTTTATAGAGGAAGTATATCCTGGATGTTTATTATATGTTGTTTTTAGCTACAGTTTATTTTTCTAGGGAAATAAGAATTTCATGTTTTAGAATTGACAATCATTTTGCACAAGTAGTTTATGTCCACAGAAAGTTAAAGTTCTTATCTTTCAAGTTTTGTCCCAAAGCAGTGTGTGTGTGTGTGTGTGTGTGTGTGTGTGTGTCTGTGTGTGTGTGTCTGTGTCTGTGTGTGTGGTAGGGAGGGTCCCTGAATATTGGAACCTAAAACAGCATGGTCTTGGGTGGGTCAGAGCTGGGTTCAGATTTCAGCTGTGGTACGTACCAGCTCTGAGAGCCTTAATTTCCTCGTGTGCAAATGTAAATAATACCTCTCTAAAGGGATTAAAAGAGAAAAAATATTGGAAAGTATCTATCACATTATATAATGCATATATAGCCTCTCAACAAAAGTTAGTGGTTATTTTGGGCAGATAGAAACATCCTGTTAATAAAATTCAGTGGCTTCTACTTTTTATTCTTAGGGCCCTGTGGTTTTGTTTTGTTTTGTTTTGTTTTTTTCAGAAACTTCTTAGAAACCACAAAGGAAGGTGATGAGGGACTAAGGAAACAGGACCCAGGATCCCTGTCCCCTTCAAAAGGAGCTCTGTTTATATACGTTCTCTATATAGGTGCTGTGCATAAATATTATTAAAGGGAAAAATGCTTAAAAAGTGATTGACATCCAAGTTATCTATTTTTCCTTTATGGGTCATCTTTTCAGTATTATATCAGCTTAACAGATTGTATATTTGTTGTATACAATAAACATGTGTAGTTTATTGTACGTTAATTATACCTCAGTAAAGCTGCTAAAAAAGTTATTATAAGCATTTGGGCTGATGGTGTGGAGAATCAGAGAATAAGGTGAAAAAATACAGGAGTGTTAGCCATCAGCTTTCCGGCCTATGTATTCTTCAGGAAATACCCAATCCAGGCAGTCAGTTGGAAGACTGAGCAGAGATTTCTCACAGTGCTGGTAACCCTAAAATACAGCGTGGGACCACACAGAAGCCAAGACAAATTGAGAAAGGTTGAGCTTTTTTTCATAGAATTCAGTACCTTTGAATTACATGCATGTTCAGCTTGGTTCTAGTTGCTAGAGGCTACTTTTTTTTTTCAAGTCCACAATTTGCTAACCCCATTGAGTATGGAATTCAGTAAAACTAGCTTTTGCACATGCCTTTATAAGAGTCTGTACCTAGATGTGTTTGGAGCAAGGGCAAACAATAAGTGGAAGCAGATTTACTGCAGTCTGGACTTAGTTGTTAGGCTGCCTTCTTTTTGCTGGTTTTCTGGGTTGAGTAGACTTTGCTAACTGATGGGGCTGCAGGGGTCAGAGCCGAGGCAGAGCCACTCTGCTCTGGACTTGGACTTAGTACAGACATTCCTGGTGGTCAAGTCATGTATTTTCTACTTTGGAAACAGGCATTGGAACGGAATTGCTGGAACAATTGCATGGGATCTATGGTGCAGAAACCATAATGATTTCCAACAACATGGGCTAAGGTAATTTCGCTCTCTTTTTGTGCTCAGAAAGAACCCATGAAAGTTCAGAGCATCTTAATCATTTTGAAGTTGTGACACTGAGTGCGAATAATTGGTGTCTGTGGGACTCTGAGAGTGAAAGCAGGGCTTACCAGTGTTTCTCATTACTTTACAGAAAAGGACCTGGAAAAAACCCAGCATTCATTTTCAACCAGGGAATAGCAAGTACTCCAGAGCTGTATAGTCACTTGCATTTAAACACCCTGTTTTACAAGTCCATAACCGTGTTCCACAGGCAGCATTAGTACCATGGAGACCATGGAGGAAGAGCTTGAGAGGAGGACATGTGTAGTCCTCGTAACTGCTCTTCTTCATTCGCTAAGCACTCGATGAAATTAAAATTCCAAACAGTATTATTATTCAGAGACGGCATGGGATGGTGGGTTCTCATTTCTGGCCCAGCCTTCCTCAAGCACGTATAGACCAGGCATTGTATGTAGCCCCAAGGCATACTTAAGGGGTGTCCTCTGCCGTCAGTGAGCTCTATCTAGAGACAGAGACCCAGAAATTAACAGGCAATCACAATGCAGAATGTTATGTACCATGGAGAAAGCACCTAGAATATAGTAGTACGAAAGGTCCCCCAAGCCAAACTTTGAGGGTCAGACAGGGCTTTTCAAAAGGCGAGTCAAGTGAAGAAAAGGCTTTTTCTTCTTACTGCCCAGTTGACCATGAGCAAATCTTGTCCTCTGATTCTCCACTTTGGTAGTAACAATATCCCTCAATTGTTGCTTCTGAGGTTTAAATCAGATGATCTATATCTGTATCTATCTCTCAGATTATATATATGTATATATACATTCATATATGTATATATTTACATATATATATATACATATATGAATGAAAGCATATAGCAGTCACTTGCTAGGGCAAAGGGAGATGTTGGTTTTCTTCCTTTCTCCTTCCCTCCTACTTCCGTTAAGTGAGGAATGTGACCTCCAGAGCAGGCTACACAGAGGTAACTTCTGGAGGGTTTTCTGTCACTTGGTGTTTATCTCCCTGCTTCCAAATCATTAGGGTCTTTTTCCCTCTGACGCCTTTCTGGGCTGTGCTCATGCACTGCATGAGGTGTTTCACATCCTGCCTGTGACACTTCATTAGGAGAAGTGGCAGCCTCTGAGCAAGTGCTGGAGGAGAGAGAAGATAAGGGACAAATGGAGCACCGTGGGGTCATGTGGGACAGAAGAGCAGTGTGGCCCTCGAGTAAGGGCAGGCAGCAGCCACCACCTGAGAGATCTCCCTAGTCCTCACGTGGAGACAGGAGAGGAAAATCATCTTCTAGTAAGAAATCAAGGTTGCTCTGTATCTACCTGTCTTACAAGTGGTACCATATTCCTTCTCTTGGCCATGCCTACCTGCTAGAAAAGCAAATGGTGCGGCGGCTTTGGGGGGACACTCTGACTGGTCAGCAGGCACTCCCAGCACAGGGAGACAGTGCAGAGAACTTTCCAACAAGCTGCGCTTGTTATGTTTCCCCCTACCCACCCTGTGCTTCCTTTTGTTCATTTTTCTGTGCACTCTTTCCTTCTGAAGATGACTTTGCTTTTTCCAAACCCAAATCACCTTCTCATGTTGCAAATCCACCTAACCTTCAGACTTTTTTTTTTCTGCACAGCTGTCACAACAAACTTCCCCTCATCTGCTTCTAAATGTATCAGACACGATGGTGCAGGCTCTGACTTGCCGACTCATTACCCGGGGGCTTTCCAATAGAATCTAATGTTATCCAAAACTTCTCATCTGTTTCAAAGGGTACAATTTCCTGCATTCTCTGGAGGGAAATCAAATGTACTACGTTTAGGAAATAGGCCGATCCTTCACAGATTTAGTAGACCTCTAGGCAATTATGGGGTGATTATTCCAAACTGAGTGTTTCCTCACCTCATTTCCCATAACAATGACTCGGGTGACCTGACTAGGGGCTTTTCATCTTTTGAGTGAGAGATTGGGAAGTAAGTCACAAAAATTGAGATAAGCTGGGGTTCCTTTGATTTCTCTCCATCGTCCTTCTCAACGTCTTCTGCCTCTCCCCAGAGGGGCACCAGTTCTCTTCCCCCTATGTCTTTTGCAGTCTCATCTGGGATCCAAGAATCTTTTTATTTAAGTCTGTCTTCATAATCCTTTAAATCATACGCTTCATCTCCTGATGAATGGGATTCTCTTTAAAAATTGCTTCTTGAGTTTTAGAAATCACCCGTTAAGAAAAATCACTCTCAGCTGGTTCCTTTGCCTCTCTATGGCTCTTTTCTCCTCGCTCCTCACCTCTGGACTGGGATGCATTTTTCCCCCACGGCCTTTGTTCCACACTCCAAGCTCATCTCTCTCTAAGTGTCTCCCTAATTCCTTATTTTGTTAAGGTTACCTTTTTAATTTCCTGCTGTCAAATATCTGCTGTATCACCTTACTTTCCCCACTTCTAGAAAACTTGTTTTATGAATGCTCTTTCCCCCCAGGATAACGTTGCTGGCTGTGCACTGATGCAGTGCTACAATGGTTTTATTTTACAGTGACTGATTAAGCACTTTGAATAATTGTTTTAGCTCCATTACTGTGAATCTATTTGGCTTAACTCTTTTCTTTTGCCACCTTTGATTAATGTCTGACCATTGGGACAGAGAGGAATCAGTGCATTAATTTCCCCTTGACACCATTGAGAAATGCTCTTCTTCCTGCGCAAGAGCCCAAAGCAACAGATGCGTGCTGCCACGCAGGAGGAGGGAGCTTGCGCTCTGGTGAAGTAAGAATGTGTGTGCTCTCAGCCAGTGTTTGCTAATGGTGCTGTGTGGCAGCCATCTCATAGCAGAGAGCAAATGTTAGGATTTGGGGAAAAGCAGACCAGCATATCAGATTTTAAAACTGACTGGTGAATCTCTGTTAACAGTGTATAGCTGCGTGGTATTTTCTTTTTAAGCTCATGAAACTTACCAGCTGTTTAGTGAAGCAGCATTTCTGTATATGTCTGTTTGACAGATTTAATGGCAAATTTTGCAGCAAGTGACTTTCTGAACAGGCCTCCCTGACTTGGGCTGTAACAAGAACTGCGTTTGCAGCAAGATTCATTGAGGATCTTTCTGCTTTTGTGTTTATGGGATGGTGGAGTCTGGCTAAAGTGAGGGAAACTGAAAGGTATGTTCCAAAGGAAATTACTAATATCTCTACCAGAGTGTTCCTTGGAACTTGTTATTAACCAGTTCAGGGGAAGATACATGGGGGAAGCATGCTGCTTAGCAATAAAAGCACATTAGTACAGTCAGCTTACTGTAACCCTATATTGGTGAATGGTAATTAAATCTATATATCTCTAGCTTTATAGTTTTCTGCAGCTGACTCTCTGGAAGATTTCTGCACTTTGTCTGATTTGAGGAAGGCCATATTCTCTCCCCTGCCTCTGGAAGAGGCTGCTGTGCCTTGTAATAGCTTTTTAATATCACCAGATCGAAGACAAATGCTTCGCTAGTTTTACTGGCAGAAATAAAACACTTCCTATTACTCTTATGTTGGGGGTCCAAGTCCTAGAAAACTAGAACTTTACAAGGCTACAATCCTATTTCCTTTCATCCCTTTTTTTCAGTTCTTCTGGATCATAGGGCCTCAGAAATTGCTAATGTCTAGGGTTACCCACTTTGTATTTGATTCCAAGGTGTATAAGTTGCATTCGTCATGATTTATCTGTGTTTTTATTGATTACATGTGCTTATGATGGCTGTGGATTGTGGGCATGCACACTTGTGGCTGATCACAGATCTAAGACCCCTGTTCTCAAAAGCATCCACCCTCACGGTCAGCCTGACAGCTTTAGCCAACAAAGGGACCAAGAGCAGTCTTATAGCCTCTGTGAATTTCAGTACAGATTTTGCAAGCCAAGGATATAAAGTTTGTCTGAGGGTTCATGGTTGATTTCATTTATTGGAATCTAAATCATATTGTTTTACTTAAGCAGCGTGTAAGGGAGCTTTACATTTATTTCTCATAGTCCCATCATGATGTAGGTCAAAAGTCAGTTATATTTGGCTATATGAACAAAGATACCTACAAAGAACAGTGGGAATTTAGGCTCCATTGTTTTATACACTCAAGAAACTTGAAAAGAATAAAGAAGTCTAGAAAAAGGATTAGTAGAGTGAGCCCAATTAATATTTTTAGAAGGTAAACTCAAATACTGCTCATTGTTAAACAGTAAAATGTCAGGGGCACAAAATGAGTCAGCCTGCTGGCTCATTGCTGACGGGATTAGGAGGGGTAAGAGGGAGAAGGTCACTTGTCATCTGTAGAGTCGGGCCATGAGTGATCCGTTTGGCCACTGGGAGGAGAAGGGTCTCCTGGGGGACCTCTCCCAGCAGGGTGTCACCTCCACAGCATCTAGGATTCCTTCTCAGAAGGGGACTGCCAGTCAGCGTTCCACTTACCCTGCTCTCATCGCCTCACTGACCAGCTGTCTCTGGACTAACTTGCAGAACCAATGGGGAAAAGAGGAAATATCATGTACTGACTTCTTTGCCTGGCTGTCAGGATTTGCCTCTCTTTCTTCAGTCCTCCTCCCTTGTCTCTACAATGCCCACGCCTTATTCAGGATGACAAGTTCAATGGCAGAGACATTGGAAATGAAGCCTCTTTACTATGTCTCCTGGAAAAATAATGGTGAAGCTATTGGATACAGGTGAATCCTAGTCTAAGATGGTAAGAGGGGTGGGCCTGGGACACTCGGCTCTCTGTCTTGGAGTTGGACCGATTCTGGTTCACTAATGTATGATTTTTTCCACAAGTACAAGTAAGGGTTATGATTAAAAAATGTTTAAAAAGGAGTCAGGTAGGTAAGTCTTTTTGTTTTCAACTTCTTATTTTAAAATAATTGTAGACTTATAGGATGTCACAAAAATAATACAGAGAGATCTTGTTGTGTCTTTTACCCAGCTTTCTACAATGGTGACATCTATGACTATAGCATAGCAAAACCAGGAAATTGCCATTGGTAGACTCTAGACTTCATTCGCATTTCACCAGTTTTATTAGGGACTTTAAAAAGGTTTCAGACTCTATGCAATTTTTTTTCTAGTGAGTAGAATTAAAGGTGCAATGAGAGCCAAGGTTCTTCTCTGATATCTTCCATTCTTTCTATCTTGCCCTCCTGTCCCCCCATAATGTGAAAAATAGATACTAGAAAACTTACATCAACAAATACAGTCTGAATGCTTACTCTAAAAAGCAATAAATTAGGTGCCAAGGAGGACACAAATGCTTGTAGGGAAAAATGGTCTTATATCTGGGAATTATCTGCTTATTCAGAAAGGTTTGGCTCAAGGCAGTACATATGACTAAACACATGAAATGTATCCAACACTTTTTTTTTTGAATTATAAAGAGAAAAGGGCTATTCTTCAGCCTGGACATTCACTCCTCCTCCCTGACCCATATGCCTACTAGGTCTTAGACTTTTTCAAAACTAATTCAGATATCACTCCTATATTTCCTACCTATGTTTATTGAGTACCTACTGTATGCTAGATCAGTTCTAGATCTTAGAGGTTCAAAGATGGCTTCTACACAGGCCCTGCCCACATTGAGTCCACAGTTTAGTGGGAGAGATACACATTTTGAAAATAAAACAGTTTGAAAGATAACCAGTGCAGCAAAGAGAATGCAATTGGAGGAGAGGAGGCTGGAGACAAGGAGATAAATTAGGAGATTGCAATGGTGGTTCAGGTTAAGATAGTATGGCCAGAAACCAAGCTGTTGAGGAAGAATTAGCGGGGAAAGATGGCTTTGGGGGCTTTTTAGTAGTTAAATTTGATAGCACTTACTGATCAAGTAGCTGAAGGATTTAAAAGAGGGTGAGATGGCCCAAATGGTGCAGTTGATGGGTGGTATAAATGCCATGTGTCAAGAGTGGGCTTTCAGGGATAGGAACGGACTTGGGAGAAAAGTCATGAGAAGGGTTTAGGTATGTTGAGTTAGAGGTACTTATGGGCATCCAAACTAAGAGAACTTATTATCCTATAGGTGAGTTCTTGCCATGCATAATAATGAAGACTTGGAGTGCATGACCTTCCCAGTTAAAACGTGTAGTAGGAGAAGAAGGTCAAGGACAGAGCCATAGGAAATAAGCTTTAAAGGAGAGATGGAGAAAAGAGACCCTACAAAAAAAGATTGAGAAGGTGGGCAAAGATACAGAAAGAAAGGTATTGGAAAAGAAGAGACTGTTCATAGTGTTAGATGTTTCAGATATTACATATGATAGGAAATGAAATGTCTTCATTGGATTTAGGAGCAAGGGCATCCATAATGACCTTTGCAAGTTCAATTTAAGTTGACTAGTAGGAGGAGACAGAATGGTAGATTCAGTAGTGGTTTTTATGTATGAATCACTTAAGTGTTTAGTGTAACGTGATTTTGTCAAGTGCTAACGTGGAGTGTAAAAGAAAGCGTGACTCATATTCAAAATTTAAGAAAATCCACAATAGAATATTAGAGCTGAAATGCAACCTTTTAATTTTACATGTAGAGACTTCCAATAAATTGTCCAAAGTCATGCATCTAGAGAGGGATAGCCAGGACCAAGTCCCAGGTCTCTTGACTCTCTTTATGAAAGGAACTTATGGATATGCTGCAGTTTAAAGGAGCAAATTAAGGTCTGATGCCGGAAAAGTAATCATGAAAGTGATGAATCAGAGGTGTATACTTCTGTTGTGAAATATAACTACTTGTTTGATGAATTTATTCATTTATTCCATAAATATTTATTGACAGGTATTTTGCTATTTGCTTAGTGTATGAAATAAATAAAACATATTCCTTGCAGAGAACATGCTTGGTGAATTTTATAAAAGTAAAATATTGCTATTAAGTGATGTATAGTCCAGCAGGGTGACAGACATGAAAGCACGTAGCATACAGTGCATTGTTGAAAAGGCAGCAAATAATCCTGATTGGGAGTTGAAGACCAAGGAGCCAGACCTTGCATTATTACCGCAACTTCTCCAAATGGAGAAAGAGTTAAAGGGCATTTTAGCAGAGGGAACAGCCTGAGCAAACACAGAGAGGCATAAAGACTGTTCTGTGACTTCAAGGACTGCTACACAGCCTGTTGGGTCTTTGATGTCAAGGAGAGGGAACAGCAGGGAATGATCATGAAGACTGCCATACCCATAACACTGAACAACGAACAGTGGGAAAGCAGGTGTTACAAGCCAAGGAGTCATTAGATTTGGGTGGAGGATAACTCTGATGGCAATAAGGAAGATGGGTTGGAAAGGGACCTGACTTTAAGGCAGGGATATGTGTGAGGAAGTGTTTCAAATGAAGGCTAATGAGGTTCTGAGCTAGGTGATGATAAGGTAGAGAGGAGGGAAGTTAGTCAAGAAAGAATTTGGAGGTGGAATTACAAGCAGGACAACTGTTCACCTGTTCTCCCTGAGAGAGAGGCAAGAATCCAATAACACGCTGCAGTTTCCAACTTACTGACTAGGGCAGAGAACAAAGGAAGAGCCAGTTTGGAAGGGTCGATTCTGAGTGTGGTGTTGGATATGGAGAACCTAGGTGTATATGGGAAGGCTAGGTAGGCCACATGCCAGATCTTGGAGTTTGTTCCTGGTATTAGTATGAATAACATATTTAATTATGGGTCCCCCAGAAGCCCCTAAGGTAGTATAGCAGTTGGAAATGTATTCACAATTGCAATGAACAGAAAATCCAACTAACAGTGGCTAAAACAAATGGACGTTATTTTTCTCCCCTAACAAACAAGTCGGTGGTGCCGGTATTGACTCAGCTGCTCAGTGGTGTCAGGACCAGTTCTCTTGGACTCTCTCTCATGGTTACAAAGTAGGAAACGCAGCACTAGAATTGTGGCCACCTTCTTGTCAGCTGCTTCTGTTTGGGTCCCTTTGAGTAGAACTGGGTCACAGGGCCTCCTCTGGCTGGAAGGTAAGCTGGAAGAGCGAGGAAAAGAATTGTCAAGTTCACTTAAATGACAAGTTCACCATCCTATGAGATGCAATGCCTCCTTTTCAAAAAATAATGCTTTAGGGTACATGTTTTATTATTCTGAAGAAGCATCGTAGATAATCTGCTTATGCATATTTTCAATTAAATCAGTATGCTGTCCTAACTGTAATGTAAAGGAGAAATTAAAGGAAAGTAATTTATAATAAAGTACTGCAAAATGTCTGTTCACAGGCATGACCCCACTAACTGACATAATGAAGTAGTCAGGTGCTTACCTGCATAATGAACGTGACAGCAGCAAATGTAGATGGCCCAGGGGTGTGGTGGTGGTGATTCCAGTACCAGAAGCAGTGTAGTCACTGGTGTTTTGCTGAAATGAACAGCCCACAGTGAAGTTCAAACAAAAGACAGCATAGTCCTCCCATGATATATATGGTAATCATTGTAATTGCTTTTTTTTTTTTTACATTTTTTAAGTTTATTTTTTTTTATTTTGAGGAAAAGAGAGCATGAGTGGGGTAGAGGCAGAGAGAGGGGGAGACAGAATTCCAAGCAGGCTCCACACTGACATAGCATAGCGCAGAGCCCAACTCGGGGCTGAAACTCACAAACTGTGAGATCGTGACCTGAGCTGACTCTTAACCGACTCGGCTCCCCAGTCGCCCTTGGTAATCGCTTCTTGCAAAAGTCAGCTTGCATTAAAACTGTACAAAAACTATTTTTATATATACAATAAAGTTAGGTTTAAGGTTCCAGTAATAGGTTTTTCATGTTTAAAAAAATCTGTGTAGAATATTGGAGAGTTCTTAGTATACAGGGTTGTTCCTCACATCACAGTATGTCTGCTATCCCTGGCCCCTGCCAAGTAATTACTAGTAGGACCCCTACACTCTCATGACAGCCAGAGATGCTCCTCCTCCTCCACATATTCAAAATGCCTCCTAGGGGTAGTGTCATCCATATTGAAAACAACTGCTTGGATAAATGAGGCTGGACTCTTTACATTCTGAACAAAATTGAAGTTTGGTTAGCAAGAAAAAAGGGGAATAACTATTGAATAAGTAATTAATAGTGCCTGCTAGTAGTAAGAACTGAAGTCTTGCTTATTTTTGTGTCTTCTCCCAATTCTTGCACAGTTCCAGACATATCATAGGTTCTCAGTAAGCTTTCTTGAATGGTTGAATGCACAATTGGAATATAAGCTATGGAAAATGGAGGCCCAGCATTGTTTGAATTGTGAATTAAATAAGGGAAAGGATGACTTAGAGTTAAATTTATATCAGTGAATCCTGTTCTGCAATGGAAAGTTTAGGGGAAATACTTAAGTTTTCATGTAAGAAGTATATTTAGTCTCTAGAGGAAAAAAGTGATACAGTTAAAAATCAGTGAAAGTCTCAGTCCCTAAATCTTACTCCTCTTTCATTGCATTCTCTTTTCATTTTGTCCCTTTCCACTTCACTTAGTTTATTCATTCTGCCATTTCTATCATAGCCTGAGAGATTTTTAAACAACAATATTCTAGGAAAAATATTTAGAAATCGAAGCAAAAGATTTTGTTTTGTTTTCCCAAAATATAAACCTATTATTAGAGAGAAAATAATTCACAGTAGGAGAAAAGTTGGTTTTGCTTTAGTGTGCTTCCAGATTTAAGTAGAAAAGAATGAAAATGATTATAAAGAATTTTATCTCTTTTTATGAAAAAGATAATCTGTAACTATGGATCATGAAGACAATATATGAAAAGCAAGTCTTTTTCAAATGGTGTTCCCAATTTCCTTTCAATATATAACTTTCTGAATTGAAAGGCATGATACGACATGGGTTTAAAAATAGTAGTTTAAGATTTTGAAGGGCATAATATTTAATATTTTTATAGTTTGAATTCAAGTAAGGGAATAATAACTTCAACCTTTTGTATATAAAAATAAAGAGTATTTTTAGAAAACATGCAGTTCAAGTTTAGACATTTCAAATGTCCTGTAATTGTTCAAGAGTATGCTAGGTTTTCTTTCTTTTTTTGTTGGTTGGGTTACTAATATTTATGAATTTTACTTTTTCCTAAGTTTTTTAACATTTATTTATTTTTGAGAGTAAGAGAGAGAACATGAGAGGGGGAAGGTAAGAGAGAGGGGGAGACAGAGTATCAGAAGCAGGTTCCAGGCTCTGAGCTGTCAGCACAGAGGCCAATGCGGAGCTTGAAACCATGAACTGTGAGATCATGACTTGAGCCAAAGTTGGACACTTAACCGACTGAGCCACCCAGGCGCTCCTGGAATTTTCAGTGGAAGGAAATCTTGAGTGTTTTTATAAATGAATTGCTTGACTAATGCATCTTTTGTAAGCATGGGTTACTTTTCCCTCAGTGAAAATTCTAAGGAATAACCAGATGGTAATAGGTAGTGGCTTATTTGAGGATTTTGAGGAACCTCACATGATATCCTTGTCCTGGTATGCAATCTGGGTGAATTCTCCGTGCTGAGGAGACAGGAGGTAGTAAAGATAAGAAAGGAACCTCCCTTTCTTTTTTTCTCCTTCCTCCTCCCCTCCCTTTCTCCCTTCTTCCTTTCCTTGCTTCTTTCCTTTTCCTGGCTGCATGAGAGATGGGAAAGGTTCTTCATGTCCCCTGTTACATCATGCTAGGGGATTGTGCTCCATATATGTTGGAGCTTCACCAGTATACCTTCTCAGTCAGACCCTGAGGAATAATCCTTCTGTATCTTCCACCATTTCCCACCCTCCCCCCCTTTTCTCCAAAGCCCTTTTCTATGTCTTTGCTTGGGCTGTTCTTCCGTGCCACCCCCACCCTTTAAACCTCAGCTCAAGCACTGTCCTCTTCATCCCCTCCTCTCCTCTGTTCTCACAGCATCTTGTCACCACCCTGGTTATAGGGGTTTTTACATTTTTGTCTTCCTCTTTATACTTGGAAGCTCTTTGAAGGTGTGGGTATTCTCACACACATTTGAATCTTCTGTGCTTAGTAGGTGATCAATGAAGTTTTGTTAAATGAATGGAGAGATGAAGTTATGACCCCAAACAGAATACGTTTTGCAAGTAATAAAGAGTAAATGTTTTTGAGATGAGTAGTACTACTTGTCTTTGTTGATCACCATCGAATTATTTTCTCCCCTTGCAGACTATAAAAAAAATACTATGGTAGCTTGCTTAATTTTATTTCATTGAAATAACTGTGTAGAGATATTTGTAGTTCTGAACTAGGGCAGACTAATAGCCTTTCAGATCAGCAGATCCTCCTAGTGATCCCATAGGGAACTTCACTTGCATCAGTGACAAACCAATGCTTTGTGGGAGATAAAAATGACTTCCAGTGATGGTATCATTTACGATTTATCAAATTCTCTCTTTCATTGGGGGAAACTATTCACAAGTTTATCACTCATTGTGAAAAGTTGTATATTTTGATTTTCCTCAAATTAACTGTGAGCTACTAGGACCATCCCATGGTACTAATATAAAAGATTTGGTGAGTAAATATGTCTTTGTGTTATCAAAGTCTTTCTTGATTTCATACACCAGAATATTTCTACTTTTGGCCTATGTCTTTTCAGACTGAGGAGGGCTGGTGTTTTTTAATTCTTTCATGCAAATAAACTGGTGCCACTGATAATTTTCATTTGAATTGACTCGAGGACCAGAATAAATTTTTTGATGTGTGGCGATCCTAAATGTGTGAATTAGGAGAGAATTTCCTCACAGTGTCCTTGATCATTGGCCTTTATATGGCCTCTATGTTTCACTATTTTAATTTGTATTATAAATCTCTATTTCTTGCTAGGAATGTACAAATTATGTATTGGATTGCATGGTTTGTTTTTAAAGTTTTATTTATTTATTTTGAGCGAGAGAATGTGTACAAAAGGGGTGGGGCAGAGAGAGAGGGAGAGAAAGATTCCTAAGCAGGCTTTGTGCTGATAGTACAGTTTCCCCAACAAAAGAGAGAATTTGATAAAATCATGAATGATACATGTAGGGCTTGATCCTGGGAGCCATGAGCTCATGACCTGATCTGAAATCCAAAGTCAGGTGCTTAACTGACTGAACCACCTAGGTAGGCACTACTGCGTTATTTGTTTTTAAATTACATATTATTTACAGTGTTTTTCTTAAGTGGAGTGTGATATAGTAATACCCTCTTCTACTTTTGTTACCTCTCCAACAATATACTGTTAGTAATAAATATTATTTTCTACTATTTATTAAGAAAAACATATCTTAGTTGGGCTAATATGCCTTCCTAAAAACAACAATAATAATAAAAGATTCTTTCAGTGCTCTGTTAGAGAGATATATAATTATGCACTTTAGCCAAGATTACATCAGTAATTTTCAGGTTATGTTCCAAGGAAAATCAGGCTTAGAATCGACTAATATCTATTTATGTTTACTTATGTCGAGTGTTCTTAAGTGATTTCTCAGGTAGTTTGTTGTTTTGTGCCTTCAATCTTGTAAACTTTCTAAACTACTATTACATTACATTCAGGAACAAACTGATCCATTGAAAGGTAATAAATCATCATCTTTCAAATTAAACTACTTTTAAAAATAAGCATTTATTACATTTGTGGGATTTAGAGACAAAATATAGTTAAGATATTAAGAACCATTCTCACAGATACTGGTTTCTGTTTTAAAGTAATTACATCATTTTTTAGTGTCAAAATTAATTTAACTGATCACATCAGGGGGCAATTAAATATTATTATCAAAATGACATGTTTTCTATTAATTCAGCTGACATGTATGCCAAAAATGTAAAAATGATAGATTCAGGCACTTATTTTCTGAACATATGTTCTAAACAGAATGTGACCAAGGGATGATATCCCTGTGGTCCCTCTGAGAGGCTTCTCTTCTTCTCTGCCTATGTAGCCTTTCCTTGAGTCTGTCTTGAGTTGTCATATCTTCTCTATAGCTTTTCAGGATTTCTTTTGTTCTTCTCTATGTTCTAGTGCTACGGTACATATGAGACTGAGTACACATATGTTATTAGAGTTATTTGCTTCTCGGAGTGCATTGAGTGTCCATTGAATTTTATTATATGTAAATGCATACAGTTCCTATAAGAAGACAATTTTTAATCCTCTGGCAAGTCTGTACTCGTTGGTCCAGTTACCTGGTTGATCGTACTTGTTGGTTTATGTGCTACCTGGAATCACAACACAGGCCCTGTTTCTACAAAGCAAGGGTATGGACTAGGGATTCCTAAGCTCTCCTGTGTCTCTACAACATTTCCATTATATGATTTTACTCCATTACTAGAATGTATGTATTATGAAATAGTTAAGGTCTATGGGATACTTAGAGAATTTTTAATGAGAAGTAGATACTTACGGTTAGTGTTAATTAATAGATGTGTAATTAACTTTTACTTTTCTTTTTTTGTACCAACAACACATTGAAAGAATGTACTTTCAAGAACAAATTGCAATCTAGTGAAATATTTTCATGGTTTAATAAAATTTAGCTTTTAAAAACAAGCATCAGTAATGGCGACTATAGAAACCAAGAACCTATACAAATAGTTCTAATAAAAAAGAAAGCAGCGACAATATATAGTTTTCATAATTTTCCAAAACATTTTAAATATGATAGCCAGTCTTTATTCCTACAGCTTCTTTGTAAAGGAGGCAAAACAAGACTCTAAGACCCAAGAGATTAAGGGCTCCTTCATTCCCTAAATGAAAATGTACTGAGTGCTTACATCGGGATACAATGATTGAAGGTACAGTGATGAATAGTTTACCCTACTTGACTCTGAGAGTAGGAGAGACAAATGTATAAACAAATACATTAGTTGGTAATATTGTTAATTAGGGTAGAAGCATGGAAAATGGTGCATATAACTCTGCAGTGGTGTTTGGTGAGACTCTGCACAAGAAGTGATTTTTAAAGTGTTTTCATTAAAGAATGGGTCTCGGGAGACATTTGCCAGGAGAAGAGGAGTAGGATGAGAAGGGCCTTGGGGTCAAAGAAGGACAATACGCAGAGACCTAGAGTTATGAAAGAGCCTGGGTGTTGGAAGAACAGGGTCAGGTTCAATGTAACTAGAGCATTACTGTCCCATATGAATATAAGTATGTAAGTTAAACATTTCTAATTTCATATTAAAACCTATAAGAAACAAGTGAATAATATTTTATTTCATCTAATAACATCTGAAATACTCATGTTGTTTTTTCATACTTAAATATGAAGTATTTGTTTTAAGGATTAAATCAGGTATATATTTTACACTTAAAAAACATCTCAATTTGGTCTAGTCACATTTCAAGTGCTCAGTATCTAGAAGCTTCCCTAAGGTGTGTGTGTGTGTGTGTGTGTGTTTGACAGAAAAAGAGAGGAAAAAGTGAAGAAGGAAGGAGAGGAAGAGAGAATGAGAAAAAGAAGGGAGACATTTGTGTGCTCCAGAGGGGGAAGTGGAGAGATGAGGTTGAAGTAGTTGTTGGAGCAATGTTTTGAAACGCCTTGTATGCTGGCTGAATTTGGAATTTACCCCTATAATATAGTAGCTCATGACTGTGATCCTTGAATTATCTCTGGTGAAAGACCAGTTTTTAAAATTTCAAATTTATTGTACTTTTGCAAAATATAATAGCAGTAAATTAGAAAAATGAAATAAAAGAGACACACAAAGATAAGCACCACTTTTTAAACATTAAATTGGACAAATGTACAATTATTCAGTCAGTTGTATATGAAGATGTCTAAATCAGTTCTATCCAATAGAACTTTTTGTGATGATGGAAATATTTTATCTGTGTTGTCCAATATGGTAGCTGCTAGCCACATGTGGCTACTGAGCATTTGAAATGAAGCTAGTATGACTGAAAAACTAATAATTTTATTTCATTTAAATCAATTTAAATTAAAGTAATCAAATGAGGCTATTTGCTACTTTGTTGCACAGCACAGGATATGTTTACTCTTAACCTCTGATTTATTGTAGATTAGTGATAAAAAGCTGTGGACTCACATTGACCCTCATAACCTACTTTAAGTTTAAGGCATTATTTGGAGCATGGACTCTAGAATGAGAAAGCCTTTGTGTGTCTGTGGCAAGTTACTTAATCTCTTACTACCCCAGGATCCTCTTTTATAAAATAAAAGTAATTTTAAGAAAGTATCTCATAGAGGGGCACCTGGCTGTTTCCGTCAGAAGAGTGCATGACTCTTGATCTCGGGGTCTTGAGTTCAAGCCCCATGTTGTAGAGCTTACTTAAATAAATAAATATTTTAAAAAAGAAACTATCTCATAGAGTTGTTGTGAGGATTGACCGTGGAGCAGAAGGGGTTAGGGAAGGCACCAGGAAAAGATAATATCTGCAGGGGTCTCGATAGATGAATTCAATAAGGCAGATAAGAGAGAGCATATGAGGTACAGGGAACTCTAAAGCCCTTTTGGATCATACTCTAGAGGGAGGGGCATCAGACAGTAGTGACTTAGCCCTATCACTGCCACCACACTGCTAACACTATTTCTTCCTCCCTTTCCTAGTTGTTTTATTTTAACCTTTTAGCATATTTTTAAACATGTTTATTTATTTTGAGAGATAGAGAGCATGAGCAGGGTGGGGAGCATGGAGGGGAGGAGCACAGAGAGAGGAGAGTGAAAATCCCAAGCAGGCTCTGCCATGTCAGCACAGAGCCCAGAGCCCCTTGCAGAGATCAAACAAACAATCCCTGAGATCATGACCTGAGCTGAAATTGAGTCAGATGCTGAACCAACTGAGCCACCCAGGCGCCCCAACCTTTTAGCATATTGTATTTTATTTATTTTACTTTATTTATTTTATTTTATTTTGTTTTATTTTATTTTATTTTATTTATTTTAAAAATGTAGTTTATTGTCAAGTTGGTTTCCATATAACACCCAGTACTCATCCCCACAAGTGCCCTCCTCCATGCCCATCACCCAT